>NC_069082.1:83185509-83816156 GCF_025698485.1 Gossypium arboreum | reverse complement strand
CGATGCCAATGCCATCTCCTAGATGTGACACCCAAAATTGACCCTAGTCGGAATGTGGTTTTAGGACCACAAAACCGAGGCATAAAAATAATTTAAAATTTATTTTGATGCCTATAATATGTGTATGCTCATGTATGACATTTTTGATGATTGATTTAGTGTTATAAAGGTGAATTTCACTAGAAAGGACTTAGTAGTGAACTTTGAAAGTACGATAGGGAAATGTGTGATGACTAATTAAAGCATGCATGCAAAACAATGGACTTGCATGTCAAATTCCCTTTTATAGGTGGTGGCGGCCATGACCAAGAAATATGGGCTAAACATGTCATGAAACATGTTTTGTTGGGCATTAGGGAGAAATAATAAACAAATAAGCATGGGTAAGAAAAGAATGAAAAAAAAAATGTGTGTGAGTGTGGTATCTCCCCATTGCCGTGAGTTGTAAAGGAAGAAAGAAAAAATTTGTTCATCCTTTCTTTGAGCCAAAACTAAGGGGAAGAAGAGATTTTTGCTTCATTTTATTTGTTTAGAAGAGATCTAGAAGGAGATTTGGCTAAACTTGCACCAAGATTAAGGTATGTATGAGGTTGTGTCATGAGATTCATGCATGTTTTAGTTGCCAACTTGATGTTCATGTTAGCCATGGTTCAAATCCTTGTTATGCCATGGAAGTGGTATTTGGTCAAAGTTGATATTGTGATAAAGCCATTGCATGCTAAGTGTGAAGCTTGATGATGATGCATGCAATGATGGATTGTCTACTCTTGAAATTTCTTTGTAGCCATCTTGAGTAAGACATTGAGTTTTCTTTTGTTTAACCATGATTGAAGTTGAAAGGGGCATGATTGTGATGTATTCGCCATGATGCATTCATGAGCATGGTTCATGCTTCTTGCATGTTAGTTAAAATTTGTGTTTTGGATGGCTAGGGACACCTTGAAATTGACCATGCACATATATGTATATATATGTTTGCACATGATGTTTTGGTTATGAAGTAAGTGATGAATATGTTTGTTTAAAGAAGAAAATGTTGAAGAATGCTTGTGAAATTGCAAGTACATTCGGCCTAGTACACATATGATGTGGAAATCTTGGAATTTATTGTTGAATTGGTGCAAGTATGACTAAGTATATTCGGCCTTAGGTAGCCTATTGATGGCCTTAGCTTTTCCTTGATGCTTGAATGAATTGTATTGAATTGCTTGATGTAGTATAAAATGTGCATGACCATTGTGTATTCAAGCTAAAGGGTGGCCATATGACCATTTAAACTCCTTGTCATATTCGGCCATAAGCTAGCATAATGAGGTTTTAATAAATTGAATTTGTTTGAATTAGCTCAAGAGCTTAGAGGGACACAATTGGACAAGGGGAAGGAAAAAGTGATCGAATAGCCGTAAAAGCCGTTCGACAACATCCGAGGTAAGTCCTCAAGAAGTGACCCTACTTGAATTATGTGAAATGAAATATGGATGTGTAATGATTATCGATTTATGTGTGTATGAGTATTTGAATGATACGGGCTAAGTCCCGAAGGCGATTATGCTAGTGATTACCTTTGTGTTTGAGCCTTAGTAACGAAAATGAAACATGAATGTCTAATGATTATTGATGTATGTGTGCATGAGCAATTGAATGATATCCGGGCTAAGTCCCGAAGACATTTATGCTGGAAATTATATCCGGTTAAGACCGAAGGCAATTGTGCTAGTGGCTACATCCGGGCTAAGACCAAGGCATTCGTGCGAAGTCGTTCTATCCGGGCTAAGACCGAAGGCATTCGTGCGCGTGGTTATATCCGGTTGTATTCGAAGAAGCTTGGGCTGGAGGTGAGTGTTGGCTGCTGTAATAAATTCCATTAATGCGCTCGAAAAGCCCAAAGAATAAGGTATGATTATATGTGCATTGGAAAAGTCGACATGCTTGAGCAACATTTGCTCAATCGACTAACAATTTCAGCTATTGAATTGGTTGATACCACGTGAAAGTATATAATGATGAAGTGTGAAGTAAGAATGATTATGTGAATGTGTACTAATGAAATGATGCATTTGGCTATGTGAATGTATTGCTTTAATTAAAGCTGATTTTATTCCTTGAGACTTACTAAGCATAAAAATGCTTACCCGTTGCTTTGGCTCTCTGTTTTATAGATTTTGCTCGATAGCAATCGGATTCGGGATCATTAAAGTTGAAGTCATCTACACTATCAAAGCCTCCATTTTGGTATAATTTTGGTTGAACTTTAAAATGGCATGTATAGGACTACCCTTGTCGGTTCAATTGTGTTGTGATGTATATGTATGCGGCCATGCAAAAATGGCTCGTAAAAGTGAAATCTGAACTTAGACTATTTGCGGTTTGTATATATATATATATGGTGTCATGATGTGATTATGGATTGGAAATGGGAGTGTTGGTCACATGATCAGCCATTGGTATAGTTAAAATGATCATATGTGAACCTATGTATGGCAAGACTAGTTGGTTCATGGAGACTACAAAATAGGTAAGACCTACCTTAAAACAGATGCTGCCAGCTGCAGTGACGTGAATGTGAAAAATCACCAAAATTTGTAGGAATGGTATTAAATAGTGAATAAGCTATGTAAATGAACCTTGATGAGTCTACTTTCATATGGAAGAAACGAAACGGTCATAGGAGTCACATGTTAAGAGATATTAAAGCTTTGTGAGACAGGGCCAGAACGGTTTCTGGGTCCCCTGTCGCAACTTTAAAATTTACTATAAATTATCCAGAAAGAATTAGGAGTCATGCCTTATATGTACAGATTCCATTTTGAGTCTAGTTTCATTAGAAACAAACGGCAACAGTATTAAAGCCCTGTACAAAGAGATATTCAAGTTGTAACGCGCGGAGGTCAGAGCAGTCGATCCCTGTAACATGGGTGACTTTAACTAATAAACTGTACCAATTGGCCCGACAAAAATTCTAGAAAAAATCCATGGATGGATATATGAGTCTAAATTCAGGAAAATTTACGAAACCAGTTTCGAGTTTTGAAACTCGAGATATGATTTTAAGGCGACGGTGACACAGTTTTCCAGCTTGTTGGAAATGTCAATTGGTAGGCGAAATATGTGGATTTGGCTTGTTAACCCTCGTGTCCGAAAATCGGCGATGGTCTCGGGTTTGGGGTGTTATAATTTTATTGGTATCGAGCCACGGTTTAGTCGATTCTAGGACTACCGTGATGTGTTTGGGGTCTAGCTATACATGCCATTAAATGATGAATCGATAGTGTGGTGATTTCGACAATTTGACTTTGTGTTGTTTATAGTAATGGATCCCGATCCCAACCGGCGATAGCGATGATGTGGAGAGTGTGGCGCTGCTCGCGCAAGGGACACATGGCGGCGGACTCTCAACCTATGGCCGACAATCCGAATGATGAGGCTAGGCAAGCCTTTTATAGTGTGATGAATGAATGGTTTAACCAATACATTCGAACTAACACTACTATTCCACAACCTCCATTCCCGACAAATGCAACCCCCACCTACAATACCTCCGATGAATCGACCAAATAAGGTCAAGTAAGCCCCGATCGATAGGATTCGAAAACATGGGGCCCTGAATTCAAAGCTACGGATGATGATGATGCCGAAGCGAGCTGAATTTTGGTTGGACAACACTATCCGGTGCTCGATGAGCTATCTTGTACACCGATGAGTGCCTAAAGTGTACCATCTCCTTGCTACTGCGATTCGCCTACTATTGGTGGAGTACTCGACTTACGTGGTGCCTAGAGAGCAAGTGACTTGGGAATTCTTTCAAACCGAGTTAGAAAAAAGTATATCGATCGAGATTCATCGACCAAAAGTGAAGGAATTTCTTGATCTTAAGCAAGGTTCTATGTCGGCCACCGACTACGAACGAAAATTTGTGAGGCTTAGCGGTATGTGCGAGAATGCATTTCGTCCAAGCTATTATGTGTAAACGCTTGAGGATGGGCTGAATGATGATATAAGGATGTTCGTTGGCATTCTCGAAATCGAGTTCGTAGTACTTGTTGAGCGAGCTTGTAAAGTCGAAGAGCTTAGAAAGGAGAAACAAAAAGTGATGTGGGAACCGGAGAATTCGAAAGAGGTCCTCGGAAAGTCTCTTCAACAGCATCGAAGAGATTTCGAGATGATGTGAGCCGGTCTAGAGGCGCCGGGCTTTTCTAGGCGAGGACGCGATCGACCCCTGTGACCACGAGTCACTTCGATCGCCGATGGTGGAAATGATCGCCGAGAGAGGCGAGTGTCGCATTGTGGCAAATGGCATTGGGGATTTGTTGGTTCCGTGATCGCTCCTGCTATAAGTGTGGATCGGCCGACCACTTTATGAAGGATTGCCCGAGGATGCTTGAACAAAATGTAAGTCAGAGTAGAAACCCGGGTGCTACCACTGCTCGAGGTAGGCCACCTAGAAATGTGGGCAATGTTAGTGGCGGTCAGAGAGGATCTAGAGATGCTACCATCAGATCCGAGGCTCGGGCTCCTGCTAGGACTTATGCCATCTGGCACGCAAGGATCTTTGCCTCTCCGGATGTCATTACGGTACTTTCACTCTTTTCAATACTAATGTGATTGCTTTGATTGACCACGGTTCTACTCATTCTTATATATGTGAAACCTTAGCATCCGATAAGACTTTGCCTATTGAGTCTCTTGAGTTTGTAATTCGGTGTCAAACCCCTTGGGTCATTACGTGCTTGTCAACAAAGTGTGCAAGAAAAGTCCCCTAGTGTTCGAGGTTCTTGTTTTCGGCGGACTTGATGCTTTTGCCGTTCGATGAATTCGACGTTATTCTTGGTTTGGATTGGTTGACCATGCACGATGCGGTTGTAAATTGCAAAAGCAAGACTATCGATTTGAGGTCGCGAATAATGAGATAATTCGGGTTGAGTCTACGGACTTAAAGGGGTTGCCATTGTAATATCGGCAATGTTGGCGGAAATATGTAAGAAAAGGTGTGAAGCGTACCTTACGTCGTGCTCGATGACAAGGAATCGAGAAAAGAAACCGAATCTGTGCGTGGTTTGTGAATACCGGATGTTTTCCTGAAGAATTGCGGGTTTACCACTGTTCGGAAATAGAATTTGGCATCGAATTGGTACTGGTACCACTCCAATTTCGATAGCTCCGTATTGTATGGCGCCAACAGAATTAAAGGAGTTGAAAGCTCGATTGCAAGAATTGGTGGATAGAGGTTTTGCTCGCCGAGTTTTTCGCCTTAGGGTGCGCCGGTGTTGTTTGTGAAAAGAAGGATGGAACCATGCGGTGTGCATCGACTATCGTCGACTTAATAAGCGGCGATAGAGAACAAATATCCGTTACCACGTATCGATGACTTGTTCGATCAAGCTGAAGGAGCCTCGGTGTTCTCGAAAATAGATTTGAGATCGGGCTATTATCAATTGCGAATCCGAGATTCGGACGTGCCCAAGGCGCCTTGAGCGAGATATGGTCACTATGAGTTCCTAGTGATGCCGTTTGGGCTTACTAATGCCCTGCGGTATTTATGGATTTAATGAATTGGATCTTGAGACCATATTTGGATCGATTCGTAGTCGTGTTCATTGATGACATCTTGGTCTATTCAAGAAATGAGACCGAACATCTTTGAACACACGAGGTTAGTCTTTGTAAATTTTCTGGGATAAGCAATTATATGCTAAGTTCAACAAGTGTGAGTTACGGTTAAGAGAGGTTAGCTTCTTGGGTCATGTGGTATTTGCATCGGGTATTCGAGTCGACCAGAATAAAATTTCAGCCATACTTAATTGGAAGCCTCAGAAATATTCTTGAGGTTCGAGCTTTTGGGGCTTGCCGGTTATTCTTGACGATTTGTAAAGGTTTCTCAATGATAGCCACGCCGATGACGGCTACTCCAAAAGGATGTTAAGTTCAAATGGACGGAGAAATGTCGAGAAAAGTTTCGATCAACGAAAACTTATTTGACGGGAGCCCCAATTCTAGTGCAACCCGAATCGGCAAAGAGTTTGTCATCTATAGTGGCGCCTCCTCCTTGGGTTAGGTTGCGTATTGATGCAAGAAGGTCGATTTGTGGCCTATCGTCGAGGCAATTAAAGCCACACGAGAAAAATTATCCGACCCATGATCTCGAATTAGTCGCCATCGTATTCGCCTTAAAGATTTGGCGACATTACTTATTTGGTGACAAGTGCCATGTGTACTCGGATCACAAAAGTCTCAAATATTTGATGACCCAAAGAGACTTAAATCTGCGACAAAGGCGTTGGCTCGAGGTGTTAAAGGATTATGAGTGGTCATTGACTATCACCGGAAAGGCGAATGTGGTTGCGGATGCCTTGAGTCGTAAATCATTATTCACTTTCTGAGCGATGAATGTGCACTTATGCATTCGATCCGACGGTGTGTTAGTAGCTGAATTGAAAGCCAAACCACTATTGATGCATCAAATTCGAGAAGCTCGAGAAAGTCGACGACGAGTTGGGCGCAAAAGCGAAATTTGAGTGTGTTCGAACAAGGACTCGGAGTTTCAAATCGATGATGACGATTGTTTGAGGTTCAAAAGTCGTCTGTGTGTTCCAAAGAATTGAACTCATTTCGATAATTCGAATGAAGCCCATTGTAGTCGAATGGCAATCCACCCGGGAGTCGAAGATGTACAACGATTTGAAACATCGGTTTTGGTGGCATGGTATGAAGCGAGACATCTCAGACTTTGTTTGAGATGTTTAATATGTCAACAAGTGAAAGCGGAACATCAAGTGCCTTGAGATTACTTCACCAATCACGATACCCGAGTGGAAATGGGATCGAGTCACAATGGACTTTGTATCCGACCGCCATTGTCGTGAGTAAGAAGGATGCGGTTTGGGTCGTGGTAGATAGATTGACTAAGTCGGCTCACTTTGTCCCCGTCGCACGGATTTTTCAATGGACAAATTAGCCGAATTATACGTTCTCAGTTGTGAGATTGCACGGGTGCCTATTTCCATCATGTCGGATAGAGATCCGAGATTTACCTCGCGATTTTGGAAAAAGTTGCAAGAAGCTTTGGGTACCAAGTTGCATTTCAAGACCGCCTTTCACCCCCAAACCGATGGTCAATCCGGCGGATAATTCGGATACTTGAGGATATGTTGAGATGTTGCGTCCTCGAGTTTAGTGGTTCATGGGAGCGGTATTTGCCGTTGATTGAATTTGCTTACAACAACGACTTTCAATCAAGTATTAAGATGGCACCCTACGAGGCTTTATGCGATCGTAAATGCCGTACACCATTGTTTTGGTGAGCTCGATGAAAGTAAGATTTTCGGGTGGATTTGATTAGAGATCTTTGAGCAGAAAGTGAAAGTAATCCGTGAAAGTCGAAGATAGCCTCGATCGTCGGAAGTCAAACGCGGATCCGAGCGTAAGGACATCGAGTATCGGTGGGAGATAAAGTGTTTCTCAAGGTATCGCCTTGGAAAAAGATACTCGATTTGGCCGTAAGGGCAAGTTGAGCCCGAGGTTCATTGGGCCATATGAGATATCCGGCGAGTCGGTCCGGTGGCATATCGTTTGATTTTGCCCCTGAACTCGAAAAGGTTCACGATGTCTTTCATGTTTCGATGCTTGACGCTATAGATCGATCCATCGCACGTGATTAGTCCATCAGAAGTTGAAATTCAAGCCAATATGAGTTATGAGGAAGAACCGATTCGTATCCTATCACGGGAAGTGAAAGAGTTGCGAAACAAGCGGGTTCCGCTAGTGAAGGTGTTATGGCTCAAGCACGGGATAGAAGAAGCTACTTGGGAAACCGAGAACTCTATGAAAGAGCGATACCCAACCCTATTTACGGTAAGATTTTTGGGGACGAAAATTTCTTAAGTGGGGAGAGTTGTGATGACCAAAATTGACCCTAGTCGGAATGTGGTTTCGGGACCACAAAACCGAGGCATAAAAATAATTTAAAATTTATTTTGATGCCTATAATATGTGTATGCTCATGTATGACATTTTTTGATGATTGATTTAGTGTTATAAAGGTGAATTTCACTAGAAAGGACTTAGTAGTGAACTTTGAAAGTACGATAGGGAAATGTGTGATGACTAATTAAAGCATGCATGCAAAACAATGGACTTGCATGTCAAATTCCCCTTTTTATAGGTGGTGGCGGCCATGACCAAGAAATATGGGCTAAACATGTCATGAAACATGTTTTGTTGGGCATTAGGGAGAAATAATAAACAAATAAGCATGGGTAAGAAAAGAATGAAAAAAAAATGTGTGTGTGAGTGTGGTATCTCCCCATTGCCGTGAGTTGTAAAGGAAGAAAGAAAAAATTTGTTCATCCTTTCTTTGAGCCAAAACTAAGGGGAAGAAGAGATTTTGCTTCATTTTATTTGTTTAGAAGAGATCTAGAAGGAGATTTGGCTAAACTTGCACCAAGATTAAGGTATGTATGAGGTTGTGTCATGAGATTCATGCATGTTTTAGTTGCCAACTTGATGTTCATGTTAGCCATGGTTCAAATCCTTGTTATGCCATGGAAGTGGTATTTGGTCAAAGTTGATATTGTGATAAAGCCATTGCATGCTAAGTGTGAAGCTTGATGATGATGCATGCAATGATGGATTGTCTACTCTTGAAATTTCTTTGTAGCCATCTTGAGTAAGACATTGAGTTTTCTTTTGTTTAACCATGATTGAAGTTGAAAGGGCATGATTGTGATGTATTCGGCCATGATGCATTCATGAGCATGGTTCATGCTTCTTGCATGTTAGTTAAAATTTGTGTTTTGGATGGCTAGGGACACCTTGAAATTGACCATGCACATATATGTATATATATGTTTGCACATGATGTTTTGGTTATGAAGTAAGTGATGAATATGTTTGTTTAAAGAAGAAAATGTTGAAGAATGCTTGTGAAATTGCAAGTACATTCGGCCTAGTACACATATGATGTGGAAATCTTGGAATTTATTGTTGAATTGGTGCAAGTATGACTAAGTATATTCGGCCTTAGGTAGCCTATTGATGGCCTTAGCTTTTCCTTGATGCTTGAATGAATTGTATTGAATTGCTTGATGTAGTATAAAATGTGCATGACCATTGTGTATTCAAGCTAAAGGGTGGCCATATGACCATTTAAACTCCTTGTCATATTCAGCCATAAGCTAGCATAATGAGGTTTTAATAAATTGAATTTGTTTGAATTAGCTCAAGAGCTTAGAGGGCCACAATTGGACAAGGGGAAGGAAAAAGTGATCGAATAGCCGTAAAAGCCGTTCGACAACATTCGAGGTAAGTCCTCAAGAAGTGACCCTACTTGAATTATGTGAAATGAAATATGGATGTGTAATGATTATCGATTTATGTGTGTATGAGTATTTGAATGATACGGGCTAAGTCCGAAGGCGATTATGCTAGTGATTACCTTTGTGTTTGAGCCTTAGTAACGAAAATGAAACATGAATGTCTAATGATTATTGATGTATGTGTGCATGAGCAATTGAATGATATCCGGCTAAGTCCGAAGACATTTATGCTGGAAATTATATCCGGTTAAGACCGAAGGCAATTGTGCTAGTGGCTACATCCGGGCTAAGACCCGAAGGCATTCGTGCGAGTCGTTCTATCCGGGCTAAGACCCGAAGGCATTCGTGCACGTGGTTATATCCGGTTGTATTCCGAAGAAGCTTGGGCTGGAGGTGAGTGTTGGCTGCTGTAATAAATTCCATTAGTACGCTCGAAAAGCCCAAAGAATAAGGTATGATTATATGTGCATTGGAAAAGTCGACATGCTTGAGCAACATTCGCTCAATCGACTAACAATTTCAGCTATTGAATTGGTTGATACCGTGAAAGTATATAATGATGAAGTGTGAAGTAAGAATGATTATGTGAATGTGTATTAATGAAATGATGCATTTGGCTATGTGAATGTATTGCTTTAATTAAAGCTGATTTTATTCCTTGAGACTTACTAAGCATAAAAATGCTTACCCGTTGCTTTGGCTCTCTGTTTTATAGATTTTGCTCGATAGCAATCGGATTCGGGATCATTAAAGTCGAAGTCATCTACACTATCAAAGCCTCCATTTTGGTATAATTTTGGTTGAACTTTGAAATGACATGTATAGGACTACCCTTGTCGGTTCAATTGTGTTGTGATGTATATGTGTACGGCCATGCGAAAATGGCTCGTAAAAGTGAAATCTGAACTTAGACTATTTGCGGTTTGTATATATATATATGGTGTCATGATGTGATTATGGATTGGAAATGGGAGTGTTGGTCACATGATCAGCCATTGGTATGGTTAAAATGATCATATGTGAACCTATGTATGGCAAGACTAGTTGGTTCATGGAGACTACAAAATAGGTAAGACCTACCTTAAAACAGATGCTGCCAGCTGCAGTGACGTGAATGTGAAAAATCACCAAAATTTGTAGGAATGGTATTAAATAGTGAATAAGCTATTTAAATGAACCTTGATGAGTCTACTTTCATATGGAAGAAACGAAACGGTCATAGGAGTCACATGTTAAGAGATATTAAAGCTTTCGTGAGACAGGGCCAGAACGGTTTCTGGGTCCCCTGTCGCAACTTTAAAAATTTACTATAAATTATCCAGAAAGAATTAGGAGTCATGCCTTATATTTACAGATTCCATTTTGAGTCTAGTTTCATTAGAAACAAACGGCACCAGTATTAAAGCCCTGTACAGAGAGATATTAAAGTTGTAACGCGCGGAGGTCAGAGCAGTCGATCCCTGTAACATGGGTGACTTTAACTAATAAACTGTACCAATTGGCCTGACCAAAAATTCTAGAAATAAATCCATGGATGGATATATGAGTCTAAATTCAGGAAAAATTTACGAAACCAGTTTCTGAGTTTTGAAACTCAAGATATGATTTTTAAGGAGACAGTGATGCAGTTTTCCAGCCTGACTGGAAATGTCAATTGGTGGGCGAAATATGTGGATTTGGCTTGTTAACCCCTCGTGTCCGACACGGCGATGGTCTCGGGTTCAGGGTGTTACAATTTTATTGGTATCGAGCCACGGTTTAGTCGATTCTAGGACTACCGTGATGTGTTTGGGGTCTAGCTATACATGCCATTAAATGATGAATCGATAGTGTGGTGATTTCGACAATTTGACTTTGTGTTGTTTATAGTAATGGATCCCGATCCCAACCGAGCGATAGCGATTTGTGGAGAGTGTGGTGCTGCTCCGCGCAAGGGACATGGCCGGCGGACTCTCAACCTATGGCCAACAATCCGAATGATGAGGCTAGGCAAGCCTTTTATAGTGTGATGAATGAATGGTTTAACCAATACATTCGAACTAACACGGCTATTCCACAACCTCCATTCCCGACAAATGCAACCCCCGCACCTACAATACCTCCCAGAATCGACCAAATAAGGTCAAGTAAGCCCCCAATCGATAGGATTGAAAACATGGGGCCACTGAATTCAAAGCTACGGATGATGATGATGCCGAAGCGAGCTGAATTTTGGTTGGACAACACTATCCGGTGCTCGATGAGCTATCTTGTACACCGATGAGTGCCTAAAGTGTACCATCTCCTTGCTACGCGATTCCGCCTACTATTGGTGGAGTACTCTGACTTCTGTGGTGCCTAGAGAGCAAGTGACTTGGGAATTCTTTCAAACCGAGTTCCGAAAAAAGTATATTAGTCAGAGATTCATCGACCAAAAGCGAAGGAAATTTCTTGATCTTAAGCAAGGTTCTATGTCGATTCGAGCTACTGAACGAAAATTTGTGAGGCTTAGCAGATGCAGCGAGAATGCATTTCGTCCGAAGCTATTATGTGTAAACGCTTCGAGGATGGGCTGAATGATGATATAAGGATGTTCGTTGGCATTCTCGAAATACGAGAGTTCGTAGTACTTGTTGAGCGAGCTTGTAAAGCCGAAGAGCTTAGAAAGGAGAAACAAAAAGCTGATGTGGGAACTGGAGAATTCGAAGAGGTCCTCGGAAAGTCTCTTCAACAGCATCAAGAGATTTCGAGATGATGTGAGCGGTCTAGAGGCGCCGGGCTTTTCTAGACGAGGACGCGATCGACCCCTGTGACCACACGAGTCACTTCGATCGCTGATGGTGGAAATGATCGTAGAGAGGGCGAGATGTCGCATTGTGGCAAATGGCATTGTGGAGCTGTTGGTTCCGTGATCGCTCTGCTATAAGTGTGGATCGGCCGACCACTTTATGAAGGATTGCCCGAGGATGCTTGAACAAAATGTAAGTCGAGTAGAAACCGGGTGCTACCATCGCCGAGGTAGGCCACCTAGAAATGTGGGCAATGTTAGTGGCGGTCGAGAGGATCTAGAGATGCTACCATCGATCCGAGGCTCGGGCTCTGCTAGGACTTATGCCATCCGCACGCAAGGATCCGCCTCCGGATGTCATTACGGTACTTTCACTCTTTTCAATACTAATGTGATTGCTTTGATTGACCCCGGTTCTACTCATTCTTATATATGTGAAACCTTAGCATCCAAAGTAAGACTTTGCCTATTGAGTCTCTTGAGTTTGTAATTCGGTGTCAAACCCTTGGGTCATTACGTGCTTGTCAACAAAGTGTGCAAGAAAAGTCCCCTAGTGTTCGAGGTTCTTGTTTTCCCGGACTTGATGCTTTTGCCGTTCGATGAATTCGACGTTATTCTTGGTTTGGATTGGTTGACCATGCACGATGCAGTTGTAAATTACAAAAGCAAGACTATCGATTTGAGGTGCGCGAATAACGAGATAATTCGGGTTAAGTCTACAGACTTAAAGGGGTTGCCAGCTGTAATATCAGCAATGTTGGCTCGGAAATATGTAAGAAAAGGGTGCGAAGCGTACCTTGCGACGTGCTCGATGACAAGGAATCGGAAAAGAAACCCGAATCTGTGCCCGTGGTTTGTGAATACCCGGATGTTTTCCCTGAAGAATTGCGGGTTTACCACTGTTCGGAAATAGAATTTGGCATCGAATTGGTACTGGTACCACTCCAATTTCGATAGCTCTGATCGTATGGCGCCAACGAAATTAAAGGAGTTGAAAGCTCGGTTGCAAGAATTGGTGGATAGAGGTTTTGCTCGCCTGAGTTTTTCGCCTTTGGGTGCGCCGGTGTTGTTTGTGAAAAGAAGGATGGAACCATGCGGTTGTAGATCGACTATCGTCGCCTTAATAAAGCGACGATAAAGAACAAATATCCGTTACCACGATCGATGACTTGTTCGATCAACTGAAGGAGCCTCGGTGTTCTCGAAAATAGATTTGAGATCGGGCTATTATCAATTGCGAATCCGAGATTGGACGTGCCCAAGGCGCCTTGAGCGAGATATGGTCACTATGAGTTCCTAGTGATGCCGTTTGGGCTTACTAATGCCCTGCGGTATTTATGGATTTAATGAATCGGATCTTGAGACCATATTTGGATCGATTAGTAGTCGTGTTCATTGATGACATCTTGGTCTATTCAAGAAATGAGACCGAACATCTTTGAACACCGAGGTTAGTGCTGCAAATTTTACGGGATAAGCAATTATATGCTAAGTTCAGCAAGTGTGAGTTACGGTTAAGAAAGGTTAGCTTCTTGGGTCATGTGGTATTTGCATCGGGTATTCGAGTCGACCGAATAAAATTTCAGCCATACTTAATTGGAAGCCTCGAGAAATATTCTTGAGGTTCGAGCTTTTGGGGGCTTTAGGTTATTACCGACGATTTGTAAAGGTTTCTCAACGATAGCCACGCCGATGACGAAGCTACTCCAAAAGGATGTTAAGTTCGAATGGACGGAGAAATGTCAGAAAAGTTTCGATCAATTGAAAACTTATTTGACGGGAGCCCCAATTATAGTGCAACCCGAATCTGGCAAAGAGTTTGTCATCTATAGTGACGCCTCCCTCCTTGGGTTAGGTTGCGTATTGATGCAAGAAGGTCGAGTTGTGGCCTATGCGTCGAGGCAATTAAAGCCACACGAGAAAAATTATCCGACCCATGATCTCGAATTAGCTGCCATCGTATTCGCCTTAAAGATTTGGCGACATTACTTATTTGGTGAGAAGTGCCATGTGTACTCGGATCACAAAAGTCTCAAATATTTGATGACCCAAAGAGACTTAAATCTGCGACAAAGGCGTTGGCTCGAAATGTTAAAGGATTATGAGTGGTCATTGACTATCACCCGGAAAGGCGAATGTGGTTGCGGATGCCTTGAGTCGTAAATCATTATTCACTTTCTGACGATGAATGTGCACTTGTCATTCGATCCGACGAGTGTGTTAGTAGCTGAATTGAAAGCCAAACCACTATTGATGCATCAAATTCGAGAAGCTCAGAAAGTAGACGACGAGTTGGCTGCAAAACGGGCTGAGTGTTTTCCGAACAAGGACTCGGAGTTTCAAATCGATGATGACGATTGTTTGAGGTTCAAAAGTCGTCTGTGTGTTCCAAAGAATTCGGAACTCATTTCGATAATTCTGAATGAAGCCCATTGTAGTCGAATGGCAATCCACCCGGGGAGTACGAAGATGTACAACGATTTGAAACATCGGTTTTGGTGGCATGGTATGAAACGAGACATCTCCGACTTTGTTTCGAGATGTTTAATATGTCAACAAGTGAAAGCGGAACATCAAGTGCCTTCAGGATTACTTCAGCCAATCACGATACCCGAGTGGAAATGGGATCGTGTAACACCCCGATCCCGAGACCGTCGCCGGAGTCGAACACGAGGTGTTAACAGACTTCAAACCACTTATTGAGAATTTCCTAGACAAGCTGCCAATCTGTGTACTAGTCGCTTCAAAAATCATATCTTGAGTTTTACAACTCGAAAATCAGTTTCGTAATTTTTCCCTGAAACTAGACTCATATGTCCATCTACATATTTTTTTCTAGAATTTTTTGTCGAGCCAATTAGTACAGTTTATTAGTTAAAATCTCCCCTGTTGCAGGGATCGACTACACTGACCTTTGTGCGTTACGAATTGGATATCTCCATGTACAGGGCTTCAATACTGATGCTGTTTGTTTCTATAGAAACTATACTCAGAGCGGAATCTACACATATATGGCATGACTCCTAATTATCTCTGGTTAATTTACAATGATTTTCCAAAGTCGGAACAGGGGATCCAGAAACCGTTCTGGCCCTGTTTCACGAGAACTTTAATATCTCTTAAAATACAGCTCATATGGTCGTTTTGTTTCATCCATATGAAAATAGACCCATCAAGCTTCGAGTACGTAATTTTTTTAGCTATTAATTCCACTTCTACTATTTTTAGTGATTTTTCGATCTCATATCACTGCTGCTGTCCGCAACAGTTACTGCAGAGACTATGCCAATTTCATGAATCCTTCCTTAGTCTTACTACTCATCCATCATACGTGACACAAATTATGGCCACCTTATCAAAATTAAGGTTTCTAAGACTCGTGGCTATAGATTCTAGCATCCCACTCAAACGACCACATAGGCCATTTTCACATGGCTTAAAGTTTACAACCCAAAATTTAACAAAACAAAATAGCTCATACATGCCAAATGTTCTCCTAAGTCGACTAAGAAGATAATACCAAAGATTGCTCGCGGTGTGATGACTTAGATTGTGATTCTGAACACCAAAAGGAGACGAGCCCAAGGAACCTAAAATGGGTGACAAGAAAACACCGAGTGAGTTTATAACTCGGTAAGTCATAAGCATTCCACAACCATCCATTAATACAATTATCATAAAATGAAATAATGAAACAAGGCCAAATGTTCCAGCCATACCGAACTATACCATAGTTCCTTAGATCTTCGGATCAATCTCATACCAAGTCATACATTTACATTTCATATACTGTTCAATAGGATATTTGAAGCAATTTCCATACATCATTTCATTTCGCAACAATCATGCAATCAAATGAACTTTCATCTATTCCACGATACCTTATTTACGGAATGCAATTGAAATCATCACATAGATTTAAATCTTACCAACTCCACCCCGAGCATAAACATAGCATCTATTAGCCATGAACTCAAGGTACTTACTCTTTCCGCTGTCCATACTCATCTCGATAAAGTCACGCCTCCATATAAATGTTCAATCGGAGATATGTGTAGAGTTCGCACACATAGTGCTTAATACTCAATCACGCACACTTAGTGCCATATGATTCAAGCCCGCACACATAGTGCCATATAGTCCAAACTCGCACACTTAGTGCCGTACATTACAAGCTCGCACACTCGATTGCCAATCTTGTCACCGTACACATCTATTTCTCGCACACTTAGTGCGAAGCAAACTTCCTACACATTTCACTATCTCTTTTACGTTCAACATTATCATCTTTTCATACACATACATTTGTATATATTTCATCTCATTAAACACAATTGCATAGATATTACAATCATTTAAGCAATATCAAATATATGCTTAATGACTTACCTTGTGTTGGGTAAAATAGTCCAAGTCGGCTACTCGATGACCTTCGCCTTTCCCTTGCTTGATTCTCCTTCTTTAACTCCTTGAGCTTAATCAATAAATCAACTAGTTTAACTATCTTGCTAAACATTCATAATTCAATTACACATGCATATGTATGTTTGTATATTCGCAACCATCCTCACTTATTACCCATTTAGTCAACAATCTAAGCCAAGATAAGGCTTCAATATGGTTGCCTCTAACCGAATACATGCTCACCAATTTCCCTTCATGTGGCCGAATATACATGTCCATGTTGAGACCATTTATGCACTTATTACCACACAAAACAGCATACATTACTAACTAATACCTTTCCATATTGTAACTCAATACACATCTATCATTTCCTTCATAACCAAAACATCATCATAAATAAGTATATACCTTAAGATAGTATATACGTCATACCAATACATCATGCTCAAACATATATACATATATGTATGCTAGAGCCGAATCTCAAGTTGATTGTAACTAAACATGAACATGATTTGAAACACAAATCTTACTCTCCATGCAAAGAGCATAAATCACACTTGGGGATGTACCATGGCCGAATACATCGCAACACCATAATTTTGGTCACGATTACACAAAGAACTTAGTATATCATTCAAAAATGCTCAAAGAAAATCTAAGAGTCCTCAATCCACCATCACATGTATCATCATCAAGCTTCATATTTAACATGCAATGGCATTAACTCAAAATCCACCTTGGCCAAATACCATCCCCATGATATAATAAAGATTTGAACCATGGGCTAATAAGAACATCAAGTTAGCAACCAAAAACATGCATGAATCTCATGGCACAACATCAAACATACCTTAATCTTGATGCAAATATAGCCAAACCTCTTCCTAATCCTCTTCCAACCCAAGCATGAAGCAAAATTCCTCCCTTCCCCTCTAGTATTTTCGGTCAAGAGAGAATGAAATGGATGAGCAAAATTTTTTTCTTTTCTTTTCTTCCATGTACGGCAATGGGGGGGTTTCACTCACACGTTTTTTTTTCTTTCTTTACTACCCATGCTTATTTGTTTATTGTTTCCCCCTAATGCACCAACAAAACATGTTTCATGACATGTTTAGCCCATACTCCCTTGTCATGGCCGGCCATCACTTGTAAAAAGGGGGTATTTGACATGCAAGGCCATTGTTTTGCATGCATGCTTTAATTAGTCATCATACATTTCCCCATCATACTTTCAAAGTTTTCTACTAGGTCCTTTCTAGTGAAATTCACATTTATAACTCTAAATTAAAGCATCAAAATGTCACACATGAGTTAACACATATTATAGGCATCAAAATAAATATCAAATTATTTTTATGCCTCGATTTTGTGGTCCTGAAACCACATTCCGACTAGGGTCGTTTTAAGGCTGTCACAACTCTCCCCCACTTAAGAAATTTTCGTCCCGAAAATCTTACGATAAATAGGTTTGGGTATCGCTCCTTCATAGAGTTCTCGGGTTCCCAAGTAGCTTCTTCCATCCCGTGTTTGAGCCATAACACTTTTACTAACGGAACCCTTTTGTTTCGCAACTCCTTCACTTCACGAGCTAGGATACGAATCGGTTCTTCTTCATAACTCATATCGGCTTGAATTTTAACCTCTAATGGACTAATTACGTGCGACGGATCAGACCTATAGCGTCGAAGCATCGAAACATGAAAGACGTCATGAATCTTTTCAAGTTCAGGGGGCAAAATCAAACGACACATAATCGGACCGACTCGTTCGGATATCTCATATGGCCCGATGAACCTCGGGCTCAATTTGCCTTTACGGCCAAATCTGAGTATCTTTTTCCAAGGCGAAACTTTAAGAAACACTTTATCTCCCACTTGATACTCAATGTCTTTTCGTTTCAGATCCGCGCACGACTTCCGACGATCGGAGGCTATCTTGATTTTCACGGATTACTTTTACTTCTCACAGATCTTTAATCAAATCCACTCAAAAATTTTGTTCTCACCGAGCTCGGTCCAAAACAATGGTGTACGGTATTTATGCCCGTACAAGGCCTCGTAAGGCGCCATCTTAATACTTGATTGAAAACTATTGTTGTGCGAATTCAATCAAAGGTAAATCTTTGTTCCCATGAACCACCGAACTCGAGGATGCAACATCTCAACATATCCTCAAGTATCCGAATTATCCGCCGGATTGACCATTGGTTTGGGGGTGAAAGGCGGTTTGAAATGCAACTTGGTACCTAAAGCTTCTTGCAATCTCTTCCAAAATCGCGAGGTGAACCTCGGATCTCTATCCGACACCACAGAAATCGGTACCCCGTGTAATCTCACAATCTGAGAAACATACAATTCTGCTAGTTTATTCAATGAAAAGTCCGTACGCAAAGGGATAAAGTGAGCCGACTTAGTCAGTCTATCAACAACCCAAATCGCATCCTTCTTGCTCGCTGACAATGGCAGTCCGGACACAAAGTCCATTGTGACTCGATCCCATTTCCACTCGGGTATCGTAATCGGTGAAGTAATCTCAAGGCACTTGATGTTCTGCTTTCACTTGTTGACATATTAAACATCTCAAACAAAGTCGGAGATGTCTCGTTTCATACCATGCCACCAAAACCGTCGTTTCAAATCGTTGTACATCTTCGTACTCCGGGTGGATTGCCATTCGGCTACAATGGGCTTCGTTCGAATCATTAAAATAAGTTTCAATTCTTTGGAATACACAGACGACTTCTTAACCTCAAACAATCGTCATCACCAATATGAAACTCGATTCCTTGTTCGGAACACACTCATTTCGTTTTGCAACCAACTCATCATCAACTTTACGAGCTTCACGAATTTGATGAGTCAACAATGGTTTGGCCTTTAATTTGGCTACTAACACATTGTCGGGTAGAATAGACAAGTGTACATTCATTGCTCGTAAAGCAAACAAAGTGATTTACGGCTTAAGGCGTCCGCAACCACATTAGCCTTTCCGGGTGATAATCAATGACAAGCTCGTAATCTTTTAACAACTCAAGCCAACGTCTTTGTCACAGATTTAAGTCTCTTTGAGTCATCAAATATTTGAGACTTTTGTGATCCGAATACACATGGCACTTCTCACCAAATAAGTAATGTCGCCATATCTTTAAAGCGAATCGATGGCGACCAATTCGAGATCATGGGTCGGATAATTTTTCTCATGTAGCTTCAATTGTCTCGATGTGTAGGCCACAACTCGACCTTCTTACATTAATACGCAACCTAACCCAAGTAGGGAGGCGTCACTATAAATGACAAACTCTTTGCCGATTCGGCCGCACTAAAACTGGAGCTTAGTTAAATGAGTTTTCAATTGATCGAAACTTTTCGACACTTTTCCGTCCATTCAAACTTGACATCCTTTCAAGCGGTTTCGTCATGAGTGTGGCTATCATCGAGAATCCTTTTACAAACCGTCGGTAGTAACCAAGTCCCAAAAGCTCGAACCTCGGTAATATTTCTGGAGGCTTCCAGTTAAGTATAGTTGAAATTTTACTCGTCGACTCGAATACCCGTCGCAGATACCACATGACCCAAGAAGCTAACCTCTCTTAACCGAACTCACACTTCTTTGAACTTAGCATATAACCGCTTATCCCGTAAAATTTGCAACACTAATCTCGGGTGCTCGCATGTTCGGTCTCATCTCTTGAATAGACCAAGATGTCGTCAATGAACACCACTACGAACCGATCCAAATATGATCTCAAGATCCGATTCATCAAATCCATAAATACCGCGAGGGCATTAGTGAGCCCAAACGGCATCACTAAGAATTCGTAGTGACCATATCTCGCTCAAGGCGGTTTTGGGTATATCCGAATCTCGGATTATGAATCGATAATAGCCCGATCTCAAATCTATTTTGAAAACACCGAGGCTCCTTCAGTTGATCGAACAAATCATCGATCTGTGTAACGGATATTTGTTCTTTATTGTCACTTTATTAAGTTGACGATAGTCGATGCACAACCTCATGGTTCCGTCCTTCTTTTCACAAACAACACTAGTGCACCCCAAGGTGAAAAACTTCGTGAGCAAAACCTCTATCCACCAACTCTTGCAAGCGAGCTTTCAACTCCTTTAATTCCGTTGGTGCCATACGACACGGAGCTATCGAAATCGGTGTGGTCCCATGTACAAGCTCAATACCAAACTCTATCTCCCGAACAAGTGGCAAACCCGGTAATTCTTCGGGAAAAACATCCGGGTATTCACAAACCACCGACACAGATTCGGGTTTTATTTTTAACTCCTTATCATCAAGTACATACGCAAGGTATGCTTCGCACCCTTTTCTTACATATTTCTAGGCCAACATTGATGATATTACAGCTGGCAATCCCTTCAAGTCCGTAGACTCAACTCAGATCATCTCGTTATTTGCGCATCTCAAATCAATAGTCTTGCTTTTGCAATTCACAACCGCATCATGCACGGTCAACCAATCCAACCCAAGAATAACATCAAATTTATCGAACGGCAAAAGCATCAAGTCCGCCGGAAAACAGGAACCTCGAATGACTAGGAGGCATTTCTTACACACTTTATCGACCAGCACGTAATGACCCAAGGGATTTGACACCCGAATTACGAACTCAGTAGACTCAACAGGTAGAGTCTTACTGGATGCTAAGGTTTCACATACATATGAATGAGTAGATGCAGGGTCAATCAATGCAATCACACTAGTATCAAAGAGAGTGAAAGTACTAGTGATAACGTCAGGGGAGGATACCTCCTCTCGTACGCGGATAGCATATGCTCTAGCAGGAGCACGAGTCTCGGATCGAACAACTGTATCAGAGACCCCTCTCTGATTACCACCCCTACCTCCTGAAATCCTCGGGGGTCTACCTCTAGCCGTCGTCCCACTAGATCTTACACCTTGCATCTTATTCTTCTCATCTAGCTCCGTGCAATTTATAATGAAGTGGTCCCTCGAACCGCATCCATAACAGGCCCTATTAACAGACTTACCCCAACATTCACCTATGTGTTGTCTTCCACATTGGGGGCATTCGGGCTTTTCTTGACGATTATTGCCCACACTAGCTACCGAGGTAGCTTGTGAGTCCATCAATGGTCGTGCTCTAATGGAAATCCCCGCAGTCGCCCTCGACTTATTTGTGTCCTCTCTGAACTTCTTTACAGCCGAAAATGGAGCCTTGCCCGTCGATCTTTTATGATAATCTCTAGCTTCAAATTCAGCCTTCCTCTTCTCCCTTCCGAGCTCTTCCGCCTTGCGTGCTCGTTCAACTAGTGTTACAAATTCTTTTATCTCCAAAATACCCATCAAGAGCTTTAACTCTTCATTCAATCTCTCTTCAAATCTTTTGCACATAGCAACCTCATCAGCCACACACTCCCGAGCATACCGACTAAGTCTTACGAACTCATGTTCAGATTCGAGATCTGAATCATACGACCTTGCTTGAGCTCCAAGAATTCCTTACGCTTTTGATCGATGAACCGTTGACTAATGTATTTCTTTGAAATTCGTTTGGAAGAAATCCCAAGTAACTTGTTCCTTTGGGACTATGGAAATTAAGGTCCTCCACCAATAGTTGGTGAGTCTCATAACAAGAATATAGCACACTTAAGACATTCATCGGTGTGCATGATTCATCAAACACTCTAATGGTGTTATCAAGCGAACTCAGACCTTTCGGCATCATCAGTAACTATGGCCTTAAACTCCTCAGCCCCACGCTTCCTAATCAAGTCCACAGGTGGTTTACTCAGCCTCACAAGATCAGCAACTGATGGCATTACGGGCTCTTGGGGTGGATTATTTATATTTGGGAATGGTTGGACAGCCGGATTGGTTCGGGCATAATACGCGACCCACTCGTTCATCATGGTGAAGAAGGCTTGTTTCGCCCCTTCATCTTGATTATTCGCGGATGACTGAGGCTCAACAGGCGGTGTCCCTTGCGCAGGAGCAGCCGCTACACTTTCAACGTCATCCGCCAAGGGTCTCTCTACCCCGGGTTCCATTTGCTAATCAAAACAAAAATTTCAACCGTCAAAAGTCATCACATTTTTAAGCACTAACACATTGGCATGTATAGCTAGACTCACACGCGCTACGGTAGTCCTAGAACCGACTAAACCATAGCTCGATACCAATAAAATTGTAACACCCGAACCCGAGACCGTCACGAGTCGAACACGAGGTGTTACGGACTTCAAACCACTTATTGAGAATTTCCTAGACAAGCTGCCAATCTGTGTACTAGTCGCTTCAAAAATCATATCTTGAGTTTTACAACTCGAAAATCAGTTTCGTAATTTTTCCTAAAACTAGACTCATATGTCCATCTACATATTTTTTCTAGAATTTTTGTCGAGCCAATTAGTACATTTTATTAGTTAAAGTCTCCCTGTTACAGGGATCGACTACACTGACCTTTGTGCGTTACGAATTGGATATCTCCTGTACAGGGCTTCAATACTGATGCCGTTTGTTTCTATAGAAACTAGACTCAGAGCGGAATCTACACATATATGGCATGACTCCTAATTATCTCTGGTTAATTTACAATGATTTTCCAAAGTCGGAACAGGGATCCAGAAACCGTTCTGGCCCTGTTTCACGAGAACTTTAATATCTCTTAAAATACAGCTCATATGGTCGTTTTGTTTCATCCATATGAAAATAGACCCATCAAGCTTCGAGTACGTAATTTTTTAGCTATTAATTCCACTTCTACTATTTTTAGTGATTTTTCGATCTCATATCACTGCTGCTGTCCGCAACAGTTACTGCATGAGACTATGCCAATTTCATGAATCCTTCCTTAGTCTTACTACTCATCCATCATACGTGACACAAATTATGGCCACCTTATCAAAATTAAGGTTTCTAAGACTCGTGGCTATAGATTCTAGCATCCCACTCAAAGCGACCACATAGGCCATTTTCACATGGCTTAAAGTTTACAACCCAAAATTTAACAAAACAAAATAGCTCATACATGCCAAATGTTCTCCTAAGTCGACTAAGAAGATAATACCAAAGATTGCTCACGGTGTGATGACTTAGTTGTGATTCTGAACACCAAAAGGAGACGAGCCCAAGGAACCTAAAATGGGTGACAAGAAAACACCGAGTGAGTTTATAACTCGGTAAGTCATAAGCATTCCACAACCATCCATTAATACAATTATCATAAAATGAAATAATGAAACAAGGCCAAATGTTCCAACCATACCGAACTATACCATAGTTCCTTAGATCTTCGGATCAATCTCATACCAAGTCATACATTTACATTTCATATCTGTTCAATAGGATATTTGAAGCAATTTCCATACATCATTTCATTTCCGCAACAATCATGCAATCAAATGAACTTTCATCTATTCCACGATACCTTATTTACGGAATGCAATTGAAATCATCACATAGATTTAAATCTTACCAACTCCACCCGAGCATAAACATAGCATCTATTAGCCATGAACTCAAGGTACTTACTCTTTCTCGCTGTCCATACTCATCTCGATAAAGTCACGCCTCCATATAAATGTTCAATCGGAGATATGTGTAGAGTTCGCACACATAGTGCTTAATACTCAATCACGCACACTTAGTGCCATATGATTCAAGCCCGCACACATAGTGCCATATAGTCCAAACTCGCACACTTAGTGCCGTACATTACAAGCTCGCACACTCAGTGCCAATCTTGTCACCGTACACATCTATTTCTCGCACACTTAGTGCCGAAGCAAACTTCCTACACATTTCACTATCTCTTTTACGTTCAACATTATCATCTTTTCATACACATACATTTGTATATATTTCATCTCATTAAACACAATTGCATAGATATTACAATCATTTAAGCAATATCAAATATATGCTTAATGACTTACCTTGTGTTGGGTAAAAATAGTCCAAGTCGGCTACTCGATGACCTTCGCCTTTCCCTTGCTTGATTCTCCTTCTTTAACTCCTTGAGCTTAATCAATAAATCAACTAGTTTAACTATCTTGCTAAACATTCATAATTCAATTACACATGCATATGTATGTTTGTATATTCGGCAACCATCCTCACTTATTACCCATTTAGTCAACAATCTAAGCCAAGATAAGGCTTCAATATGGTTGCCTCTAACCGAATACATGCTCACCAATTTCCCTTCATGTGGCCGAATATACATGTCCATGTTGAGACCATTTATGCACTTATTACCACACAAAAACAGCATACATTACTAACTAATACCTTTCCATATTGTAACTCAATACACATCTATCATTTCCTTCATAACCAAAACATCATCATAAATAAGTATATACCTTAAGATAGTATATCGTCATACCAATACATCATGCTCAAACATATATACATATATGTATGCTAGAGCCGAATCTCAAGTTGATTGTAACTAAACATGAACATGATTTCGAAACACAAATCTTACTCTCCATGCAAAGAGCATAAATCACACTTGGGGATGTACCATGGCCGAATACATCGCAACACCATAATTTTGGTCACGATTACACAAAGAACTTAGTATATCATTCAAAAATGCTCAAAGAAAATCTAAGAGTCCTCAATCCACCATCACATGTATCATCATCAAGCTTCATATTTAACATGCAATGGCATTAACTCAAAATCCACCTTGGCCAAATACCATCCCCATGATATAATAAAGATTTGAACCATGGGCTAATAAGAACATCAAGTTAGCAACCAAAAACATGCATGAATCTCATGGCACAACATCAAACATACCTCAATCTTGATGCAAATATAGCCAAACCTCTTCCTAATCCTCTTCCAACCCAAGCATGAAGCAAAATTCCTCCTTCCCTCTAGTATTTTCGGTCAAGAGAGAATGAAATGGATGAGCAAAATTTTTTCTTTTCTTTTCTTCCATGTACGGCAATGGGGGTTTCACTCACACGTTTTTTTCTTTCTTTACTACCCATGCTTATTTGTTTATTGTTTCCCTAATGCACCAACAAAACATGTTTCATGACATGTTTAGCCCATACTCCTTGTCATGGCCGGCCATCACTTGTAAAAAGGGGTATTTGACATGCAAGGCCATTGTTTTGCATGCATGCTTTAATTAGTCATCATACATTTCCCCATCATACTTTCAAAGTTTTCTACTAGGTCCTTTCTAGTGAAATTCACATTTATAACTCTAAATTAAAGCATCAAAATGTCACACATGAGTTAACACATATTATAGGCATCAAAATAAATATCAAATTATTTTTATGCCTCGGTTTTGTGGTCCCGAAACCACATTCCGACTAGGGTCGTTTTAAGGCTGTCACAGATCGAGTCACAATGGACTTTGTATCTGGACTGCCATTGTCAGCGAGTAAGAAGGATGCGGTTTGGGTCGTGGTAGATAGATTGACTAAGTCGGCTCACTTTGTCCCCGTACGTACGGATTTTTCAATGGACAAATTAGTCGAATTGTACGTTTCTCAGATTGTGAGATTGCACGGGGTGCCTATTTCCATCGTGTCGGATAGAGATCCGAGATTTACCTCGCGATTTTGGAAAAAGTTGCAAGAAGCTTTGGGTACCAAGTTGCATTTCAGCACCGCCTTTCACCCCCAAACCGATGGTCAATCCGAGCGGATAATTCAGATACTTGAGGATATGTTGAGATGTTGCGTCCTCGAGTTTAGTGGTTCATGGGAGCGGTATTTGTCGTTGATTGAATTAAACACAACAACTTTCAATCAAGTATTAAGATGGCACCCTACGAGGCTTTGTACGGTCGTAAATGCCGTACACCATTGTTTTGGACCGAGCTCGGTGAAAGTAAGATTTTCGGTGGATTTGATTAGAGATGCTTTGAGCAGAAAGTGAAAGTAATCCGTGAAAGTCGAAGATAGCCTCGATCGTCCGTAAGTCGCAGCGGATCTGAAGCGTAAGGACATCGAGTATCGGTGGGAGATAAAGTGTTTCTCAAGGTATCGCCTTGGAAAAAGATACTCAGATTTGGCCGTAAGGGCAAGTTGAGCCCGAGGTTCATTGGGCCATATGAGATATTCGAGCGAGTCGGTCCAGTGGCATATCGTTTGATTTTGCCCCCTGAACTCGAAAAGGTTCACGATGTCTTTCATGTTTCGATGCTTCAACGCTATAGATCTGATCCATCGCACGTGATTAGTCCATCAGAAGTTGAAATTTAAGCCAATATGAGTTATGAGGAAGAACCGATTCGTATCCTATCACGGGAAGTGAAAGAGTTGCGAAACAAGCGGGTTCCGCTAGTGAAGGTGTTATGGCTCAAGCACGGGATAGAAGAAGCTACTTGGGAAACCGAGAACTCTATGAAAGAGCGATACCCAACCCTATTTACCGGTAAGATTTTCGGGGACGAAAATTTCTTAAGTGGGGGAGAGTTGTGACCCAAAATTGACCCTAGTCGGAATGTGGTTTCGGGACCACAAAACCGAGGCATAAAAATAATTTAAAATTTATTTTGATGCCTATAATATGTGTATGCTCATGTATGACATTTTTTGATGATTGATTTAGTGTTATAAAGGTGAATTTCACTAGAAAGGACTTAGTAGTGAACTTTGAAAGTACGATAGGGAAATGTGTGATGACTAATTAAAGCATGCATGCAAAACAATGGACTTGCATGTCAAATTCCCTTTTATAGGTGGTGGCGGCCATGACCAAGAATATGGGCTAAACATGTCATGAAACATGTTTTGTTGGGCATTAGGGAGAAATAATAAACAAATAAGCATGGGTAAGAAAAGAATGAAAAAAAAAATGTGTGTGAGTGTGGTATCTCCCCATTGCCGTGAGTTGTAAAGGAAGAAAGAAAAAATTTGTTCATCCTTTCTTTGAGCCAAAACTAAGGGGAAGAAGAGATTTTTGCTTCATTTTATTTGTTTAGAAGAGATCTAGAAGGAGATTTGGCTGAACTTGCACCAAGATTAAGGTATGTATGAGGTTGTGTCATGAGATTCATGCATGTTTTAGTTGCCAACTTGATGTTCATGTTAGCCATGGTTCAAATCCTTGTTATGCCATGGAAGTGGTATTTGGTCAAAGTTGATATTGTGATAAAGCCATTGCATGCTAAGTGTGAAGCTTGATGATGATGCATGCAATGATGGATTGTCTACTCTTGAAATTTCTTTGTAGCCATCTTGAGTAAGACATTGAGTTTTCTTTTGTTTAACCATGATTGAAGTTGAAAGGGGCATGATTGTGATGTATTCGGCCATGATGCATTCATGAGCATGGTTCATGCTTCTTGCATGTTAGTTAAAATTTGTGTTTTGGATGGCTAGGGACACCTTGAAATTGACCATGCACATATATGTATATATATGTTTGCACATGATGTTTTGGTTATGAAGTAAGTGATGAATATGTTTGTTTAAAGAAGAAAATGTTGAAGAATGCTTGTGAAATTGCAAGTACATTCGCCTAGTACACATATGATGTGGAAATCTTGGAATTTATTGTTGAATTGGTGCAAGTATGACTAAGTATATTCGGCCTTAGGTAGCCTATTGATGGCCTTAGCTTTTCCTTGATGCTTGAATGAATTGTATTGAATTGCTTGATGTAGTATAAAATGTGCATGACCATTGTGTATTCAAGCTAAAGGGTGGCCATATGACCATTTAAACTCCTTGTCATATTCGGCCATAAGCTAGAATAATGAGGTTTTAATAAATTGAATTTGTTTGAATTAGCTCAAGAGCTTAGAGGGCCACAATTGGACAAGGGGGAGGAAAAAGTGATCGAATAGCCGTAAAAGCCGTTCGACAACATCCGAGGTAAGTCCTCAAGAAGTGACCCTACTTGAATTATGTGAAATGAAATATGGATGTGTAATGATTATCGATTTATGTGTGTATGAGTATTTGAATGATACCCGGGCTAAGTCCCGAAGGCGATTATGCTAGTGATTACCTTTGTGTTTGAGCCTTAGTAACGAAAATGAAACATGAATGTCTAATGATTATTGATGTATGTGTGCATGAGCAATTGAATGATATCCGGCTAAGTCCGAAGACATTTATGCTGGAAATTATATCCGGTTAAGACCAAGGCAATTATGCTAGTGGCTACATCGGGCTAAGACCAAGGCATTCGTGCGAGTCGTTCTATCCGGGCTAAGACCCGAAGGCATTCGTGCACGTGGTTATATCCGGTTGTATTCCGAAGAAGCTTGGGCTGGAGGTGAGTGTTGGCTGCTGTAATAAATTCCATTAGTACGCTCGAAAAGCCCAAAGAATAAGGTATGATTATATGTGCATTGGAAAAGTCGACATGCTTGAGCAACATTCGCTCAATCGACTAACAATTTCAGCTATTGAATTGGTTGATACCACGTGAAAGTATATAATGATGAAGTGTGAAGTAAGAATGATTATGTGAATGTGTATTAATGAAATGATGCATTTGGCTATGTGAATGTATTGCTTTAATTAAATCTGATTTTATTCCTTGAGACTTACTAAGCATAAAAATGCTTACCCCGTTGCTTTGGCTCTCTGTTTTATAGATTTTGCTCGATAGCAATCGGATTCGGGATCATTAAAGTCGAAGTCATCTACACTATCAAAGCCTCCATTTTGGTATAATTTTTGGTTGAACTTTGAAATGGCATGTATAGGACTACCCCTTGTCGGTTCAATTGTGTTGTGATGTATATGTGTACGGCCATGCGAAAATGGCTCGTAAAAGTGAAGTACGAACTTAGACTATTTGCGGTTTGTATATATATATATATATGGTGTCATGATGTGATTATGGATTGGAAATGGGAGTGTTGGTCACATGATCAGCCATTGGTATGGTTAAAATGATCATATGTGAACCTATGTATGGCAAGACTAGTTGGTTCATGGAGACTACAAAATAGGTAAGACCTACCTTAAAAACAGATGCTGCCAGCTGCAGTGACGTGAATGTGAAAAATCACCAAAATTTGTAGGAATGGTATTAAATAGTGAATAAGCTATGTAAATGAACCTTGATGAGTCTACTTTCATATGGAAGAAACGAAATGGTCATAGGAGTCACATGTTAAGAGATATTAAAGCTTTCGTGAGACAGGGCCAGAACGGTTTCTGGGTCCCCTGTCGCAACTTTAAAATTTTACTATAAATTATCCAGAAAGAATTAGGAGTCA
This sequence comes from Gossypium arboreum, assembly GCF_025698485.1. NCBI lineage: Eukaryota > Viridiplantae > Streptophyta > Magnoliopsida > Malvales > Malvaceae > Gossypium > Gossypium arboreum. The sequence goes on along the minus strand of NC_069082.1, from coordinate 83,786,464 downwards.
TGCCTTATATTTACAGATTCCATTTTGAGTCTAGTTTCATTAGAAACAAACTGCACCAGTATTAAAGCCCTTTACAGAGAGATATTCAAGTTGTAACGCGCGGAGGTCAGAGCAGTCGATCCCTGTAACATGGGTGATTTTAACTAATAAACTGTACCAATTGGCCCTACCAAAAATTCTAGAAATAAATCCATGGATGGATATATGAGTCTAAATTCAGGGAAAATTTACAAAACCAGTTTCTGAGTTTTGAAACTCGAGATATGATTTTTAAGGCGACGGTGACGCAGTTTTCCAGCCTGACTGGAAATGTCAATTGGTGGGCAAAATATGTGGATTTGGCTTGTTAACCCCTCGTGTCCGACACCGGCGATGGTCTCGGGTTCGGGGTGTTACACTAGACATGGTTTTATACGAAATCACATATTGATGCCAACGTCATATCCCAAATATGGTCTTACATAGGATCACATATCGATGCCAATGCCATCTCCCAGACATGGTCTTACATGGGATCACATATTGATGCCAATGCCATGTCCCAGACATGGTCTTACATAGGATCACAATGCCATAGCCCAACTATGGTCTTACATTTCATTACGATGCCATAGCCCAGCTATGGTCTTACACGTACTCAAATGTACTGCCATGGTCCAACCATGGTCTTATCTGTCAATTCATCACTGAACGATCATACTCATCTCCTGCATTCTACTCAATTTGATCTCCCAGTTCAATTTCAATACCATTATAACATTTAGGGTTCCATAACAAAGTCATAAAACAAAACATTATATATTCTCTAGTTTAACAATTAAACATGAGATACAGCTATATGGACATACTGATTTTGCATTATTCAAACAAGTGTACATACACACACATTCCGTTCGTTGGGTAAGTTTATTTATCATATTCACTTAAATAAATAGATTGGGCACATAACATCATATGCATGCTATACAAGCATGGATGGCTTATCACCATATAAATTTTCATTTCATTCCACGTTTCCACATTTCTTAGCTTATAGTTATCTCATTTCGTATATTAACACATACCTATCATGAACTTCTATTCATACCTTTCCAAATTTTGACACATCATAGGCACATTTCACTCATCTCAATATCATTTTTAGCATTATCGAAAAATTAGCTCGGCTGGAAGTTACCTCTTTCTTAATAAAACAATTTCGTTAGAGCCGGGAGATATTTCATTATCACGAGTAGTAATATGGCATGTATAGCTAGATTCACATATGCTAGGTTAGCCCGAGAATCGACTAAACTATAGCTCTGATACTATTAAATGTAACACCCCTTACCCATATTCGACGCCGGAATAGGGTACGAGGCGTTATTAGACATAAACTCACACAATTATACAAAATTGGGCCATAAAATTTGCCCAAATTTAAAACTTTTCATTCACATGTATATCGTCCCTTATAATGGGTCTTCAAGGCCCAAAACATACATTGGGTGTGGTTTGGGACCAAACCGAGAACTCTCGAAACTTATACAATACTTAGAAAAAAATTTTATTTTGGTGGGTCACATGCCCGTGTGGGTAGGCCGTGTGGCCTCACATGCCTGTGTGGCTTAGGACACGTCCGTGTCTTCAACCCGTGTAACTCTCTATTTATGACGCCATCAACTAAATTGAGGTCACACAGCCAAGTCACACGAGTGTGCTTAGGCCGTGGCCTCCACACGGCTGAGACACACGGTCGTGTCTCTGCCCGTGTGTTTACTACTGAGCATTCTATTTTACCAAATTAGGGTACAGGGGACACACGGCCGGATCACACGCCCATGGGGGCAGACCGTGTGTCATACACAGTCTAGACACACGCCCGTATGCCTATCCGTGTGGACAACTTTGAGGCTATTTTCCAAGCCAGTTGCCATCCTTATTTGCACATACATACATGACTTCAAAGGCATTTAACATGGCATAAGTGAGCACTTAAACATACACAAAAAAGACATGACCGTGATCATTTCATCTTTACTTATACATGCATAAGACTTCATACTTTGTCAAGCCCAACTTACAAATTCTCATTTAAGCCATGTTTATCATCATACTAAACCAATCCAAATTAAATTATCAAGCATTCATAACCACAACACATCACCATTGCATGGGCACATGTATACTTAAATAAATAGGCTTATAACCCAATAATCAATATAAGCCACATCTCATGGCCTTATACCAAATAAAACAAATATCAATATAAGCCAATTTACATGGCTTCACATTACATCAAACCCTTAACCATTACAAGCCAATACCTTTGGCTAAATTGTAAAGACGCATTCACAATTGACTAGGTCCCTATACATGCCATAAACTTAAGAGGTTTGTATTCATTTTTACCCAGGATGATAGCTTGATAGTGTGATGACATCTCCGGTGGTCTCCAACCTGAGCTAGCTAATTTAACCTATAAGACATGGGAAAGGAGGGGGGGTAAGCTATATAATATAGCTTAGTAAGTTCATATGCAAATAATAACAACTATTAACATTCATTTACTTTATCCATCCATAACTATAATTTAATTAGCATTAAATTTTAAGATTTCTACTTATTCATTCATAGTGATTACTCCTTTAATTTATAAACACCATTTAAATGCCTTGGAATTAGCCTAGCCACTATAGTTTTCCTATTATAACATATCACATTCAATTAGGCTCCTAAGCCTATCACATGATCATTATCAAATCTTATCATGCATCCATTCATCATAAATGTAGACCATTTGTTGTAAGGTTATCAATGTTTCACAAGCATAACTTGTTCACGTACATTTTCACCAAGAATTCATCATATATCAAATTCACTTCACATGAGTTTTGTGTACATACCTGTACCACTCATAATATGTCACATACTTTTTCATTCTTAGCATACCCGTTGAAATACAATTCAAGCATATAAACATATTAGGTCACATCTCAATTTGGCCAATCAGTCTAACACATAATCATCATTCATATTCATCATATATCCAACATTACAAGTATGTGCACTATCAATCACTATGGGTAATAAGTAATTATTTCCACAATAATCATGAATTTACAATTATAGGTTTACGTACATGCCTGTTTACTCGTAGTAATTTCATTCTCATACTCATCTTTAATTTACCCGTGGAACACATCGGAATACTAAGTATGCTTGTGGATCTCATACTCATAGTACCGTATCAATGTCATGTCCTGGATATAGTTTTGCATGAAATATCATATCGATGCCATGTCCCTAACATGGTCTTATACAAAATCACACACCGATTCCATATCCCAGATATGGTCTTATACGAAATCTCAGTAGCTCTAATATCTTGAATTTTATATTCTACCCTTGAGGTTAAATTGAGATTTCTCATTTTTCGAACCCTCGTCAAAATCATCATTAATCCTGTAACAGTCCGATTTAGGGCCTAGTCAAAATAGTGGCCTCGAGACTACAAATTCAATGTCAAGAAAATTATTTTATTATTAACTTTATGTTATAGCATGTTTATAAGAGTGCATGAAAAATTTGATCTATTAATTTTAGCGTTTATGAGCCCAATTGTGAAAAATGACTAAATCGCATAAAGTGCAAAGGTCTTGTATTGATAGCTAACGGTGTTAAATAGTTAGGGAACCAAAATTAGGGGTCTTTAAAAGGCAAATAGACCCTTGGAAGAAGGCATAGCCGGACATAGAGTCAAAGAGGAGACAAATTTGTCAAAATTAGTTGAGTTGGTGACCAATTTTGATTAGATTAAAAATAAAATAAAGGGAAAATATATCATCTTTTTTTTACCATCTTATTCTCCACCGAATTTTTAGAAAAATTAAGGGTTTGAAAGCTTGAAATTTTTCAGCAACTTGAGGCATTCACAAGTAAGTGGTTTTAATGAGTTTCTTGAAGATTTTTACATTTTTGGACCCCATGAAGCATGAGCTTTCAAATGAGGGTACCATTTTTCCAAATGATTGAAAGTCTAGAGTTTTTCCATGAGAGAATATAGGGTGTTTTCTGAAATTTTATGGAAGAATATGAGTCTTGGGTGTGATATAAACAACTTTTTTGAAAGGTGTTAGCATAAGAACACCTAAAGGGACCACTTTGCATAAGTTGTAAAATAGATGAAAAATGTGTGAAATAGTAGAATTTTGGAGTTGCTATAAGAGTAAAAAGGGTTCTGCTAGGCTTAAGATGCAAAAAAATTAGATGAAAATCGATTTTTGAGCCTAGGGGTAAAATGGTCATTTTGTCAAAGTTTAGCGGCAAAATTGTCATTTTACCAAAGAAGTGAATTTTTGATTGCCTAATTTTATGTAGTGACTAAATAATGTATTTTACTACTATAGATCAAGAAATACTGAATCCAAACCTAGACTAGGGGAAAGCCAAGCTAATCAACTAAATCGACTAGTCGCCATATTTTGTAATCCGAGGTAAGTTTTATGTAAATAATACTACATTGTTAATGTATGCATTGAATTGTACTTGAATTTAATATACCATGAAGTGCTTGATTGTGGAATTGAGAAAGCATGATGACAATAGAGATAGCAGAGTTCCCGTTTGAATCTAAGAAATAAATCGGATATTCATGCCATGACATAGGGGTTACTGTGAGCTAGTGTAAGTCATGTCTGGGACATGCATCGACCACATTATGAGAGCCAGTGTAAGACCATGTCTAGGACATGGCATCAGCATCGAGATGAGTACTAGTGTAAGGCATGTCTGGGACATGCCTTGGTCTCGAGATGTTAGCCAGTGTAAGACATGTCTGAGACATGCATCGCCTACTAGATGATAGTCAGTGTAAGACTATGTCTGGAAAATGGCATCGACTTGAGATATGAGCCAGTGTAAGACCATGTCTGGGACATGGCATCAGCACCTTACCCCACGTTTGAGGCTATGGAATATTCGATAGCATTCTGAATGGTTCAAAGGTGAAAGTTTTGATTTCTAATTAATGAGGAAAGTATAACCATGTTGTGATGATACAGGTACCTATTTGGTATGTAAAAAATGTGAGCCACATTATATGCTATATGATGTGTATTGAATATTGAGGAGTAAGTTTTGCTTATGCCCACTTGTGTATGATGATACTTGTTGAAGAATGGTAAATTATTGTTGTATAATTATTTATATGCAACTTAATAAGCTTTATGCTTACTCCCTCTCCTTTCCTTTTTCTTATAGTGTCGCCTATCTAGCTCAAGGATCAACGAAAGTCAGAGATATCAATCATATTATCATTCGAAGCTTTTGGTATAGTTTAATTCATATTTTTTATTATGGCATGTATAGGGCCGAGACTTTGCCATTTTTGTGTCATTGAAAACTAGCCAAATGTGTTGGCTTAGGTTGGGAACCCTTCATTTTGTATTAAGCCTTGAATGCTGGCTAATATCCATTTTGATTTATATGAAAATGTGTCATTTTCATAGATGAGTAAAATGCACAAATGGAATTTTGTTTATTGTGGCTAATTTGGTTGCTTGGGATAGTCTTATCTTGATTTTGGTTGATGCTATGCAGGTTATATAAGTAAGGGTGGCAATTAGGCTTGGTAAATAGCCTTATATTTTCCATATAGGTAGACACACGGGCATGTGTCTAGACCGTGTGCGACGCATGGACTGCCCCATGGGCGTGTGGTCTGGCCGTGTGTCCCCTGTACGTAAAAATTTCAAGTTAGTATGCATGATAGTAAACACATGGGCAGAGACACGGCAGTGTGTCTTAGCCGTGTGAGGGACTGGCCTAGCACACAGGCATATGCCTTTCCCATGTGTCATTTTGGGGACACTGACATCAGAAACAGAATGTCCATGTTTTTGCACACGGGCTAGGACTCGGGCGTGTCATGGCCGTGTAATGGACACGGGTTAGGCACACGGATGTGTGCCAAGCCGTGTGAAAACCCTTATAGGTGTGCATTTAGAATTAATTCCATATGGGTGAAGGACACAAGCATGTCCTTGTTTTGCTTAGGCCGTGTGTGACACAGGGGCCATCAACACAACCAGGTCGAAATGGTCACACGGGGGTGTTGCCCTTCCACACGGGCGTGTGCTATAGTTGGCTTAAGGGCTCGGGTTAATCTCGGATAGTTTCTTACGATCGATTTAGGGATCGTAGGCCCATGAAAATAAGCTTAATGTAGAAATTGAAAAAAATTTTAAATTGAGTAGAGTTTTGGTGACTCGAAAATGTTTGTTAGCATGAGTTCAAAGTTAGGTAATACTTTGTATTCCGTCCTGGTGAAGGGTTCGAGTGTGGGGTGTTACAAATCCATTTCATAAAAACAAATGTATACAATTCATTAAAATATCAAAATATTAAATACATAACATAAGGTTGAATTATTTACACATGAACTTACCTCAACACCAAAATGGCAAAAGGGACCTAACCGTCAATTTCTCGTTTTGCTCCTGTTCTAGGTCCGAACTCCATTTTCTTTGATCTATAATATCACATTTAGTCTATTTATTAGTCACATTAGTCAATGTGATCCAAAAATCATACTATGGAAAAATTATGTTTTTGCCCCTAAACTTTTTCATATTTACACTTTTTTCCCTAGGCTCGTAAAATGATTTTTATTCAATTTATTTGAACTTTAAGCCTATAAAAATCATTTTCATAACTATATCAGCCCAAAATTTCCATTAAATCACACTTTTATGACAAATTTTATAACTTTTACAAATTAGTCCTTTTTAGCGTTTTTACTGTAAACTACTTAGTAAAAGTCATTTAACACACAACAAGCATTCATATGCCTCCCTTAAACATTAAAATACACACATGTAGCACATGGGTAAATTTTTAAACATCAACCCTAGCTCAAATAAATGGTAGAAATAGATAGACCTTGTTACGAGGATTGCAAAAACGTAAAAATCGTTAAAAATGGGGCTAGAACGAACTTACAATCGAGATTGGAAGCTTGAAAAACCCTAGCCATGGTTTCTCCATGCAATTTTCGGCCAATGGGTTGAAGATGGACAAAAATTGGCTTTTAATTTTGTTTTTAATTCATTTTAATAACTAAATGACCAAAATGCCCTTAATGAAAAACTTTTGAAACATGCCTAACCATGTCCATTTTTGTCCACCAAATTATCCAATGGTATAATTACCATATAAGGACCTCCAATTTAAAATTTCATAACAATTGGACACCTCTAGCATGTAGAACTCAACTTTTGCACTTTTTACGATTTAGTTCTTTTGACTAAATTGAGTACCCAAACGTCAAAATTTTCAAAAGAAATTTTCATGAAATCTTTTCGTGAAATCTTAGACCATAAAAATATAATAAAAATAAATTTTCTTATGTCAGATTTGTGGTCTAAAAACCACTGTTTCGACTAGACCTTAAATCGGGATGTTACAGAGTTCTGCTGTGCAGTTTTGAATTTTGACCTAATTTATTGTAAAAGAACACACACCTAACTTTCTCGGGGTCTAGGACGATTACCTTTTGTTCAAGCTCAATCCAATCACCTATAAGGGTCAAAACTTTGATGAAATTCGGGATGTAATTGATAGAAATCAACTGTTAGAGAAAAGAATTGAAATCGAGAATAGATTTTGATTCGGGAATAAAATAATTATCAACAATTGAGAAAAAATATTTTCATAGGAAAAGATGAAGAAGATGAGGGCAATAAATAGAAATAAGGAAGAGAAATGCTATTAGGATTTGAAAAGGAGTTATTTAAATTCTAGTTAAGATAAGAAGATAAAAAGGTGATGAATGTGACACCCCGAATGTGACCCTAGTCGGAGAGTGGTTTCGGGACCACGAAACCGAGTCACAAGAATAATTAAGTGTTATATTCCGTACTTATTGTATGTGGAATTGGTATGCGTAAATATTTCGTGTCTCGATTTTTATTAATTAGGTGCTAAATTATAAGAAAGGACTTAGTAGTGAACTTTGAAAGTACGATAGGGAAATAGGTGATGACTAATTAAAACATGCATGCAAAATAATGGACTTGCATGTCAAATTCCCCTTTCTACAAGTAATGGCCGCCATGACAAAGAATATGGGTCAAACATGTCATGAAACATGTTTTGTTGGGCATTAGGGAGAAATAGTAAACAAATAAGCATGGGTAAGAAAAGAATGAAAAAAAATGTGTGTGAGAGAGTGGCATACCCCATTGCCGTGAGTTGTAGAGAAGGAAAGAAAAAAAAATTTTGTTCATCCTTTCTTTGAGCCAAAACTAAGGAAGAAGGAGGATTTTTGCTTCATGCTTGGTTTGGAAGAGATCTAGAAGGAGATTTGGCTAAGTTTGCATCAAGATTAAGGTATGTATGAGGTTGTGTTGGGAGTTTCATGCATGTTTTGGTTGCTAACTTGATGTGCATGTTAGCCATGGCTCAAATCTTTGGTATGCCATGGAAATGGTATTTGGCCAAAGTTGTTATAGTGATAAAGCCATTGCATGCTAAGTGTGAAGCTTGATGATGATGCATGCAATGATGGATTTTCTACTCATGAGTAAGATTTTGAGTTTCTCTTTGTTTTATCATGATTAAAGTTGAAAAGGAGCATGATTGTCATACTTGGCCATGATGCATTCTTGAGCACGATTCATGCTTCTTGCATGTTAGTTAAAAGTTTGTGTTTTGGATGGCTATGGACACTTTGAAAATTCGCCATGCTCATATATGCATATATATGATTGCCCATTTGTTTGGTTATGAACTAAGTGATGAATATATTGATTTAAAGAAGAAAATGTGGAAGAATGCTTGTGAAATTGCAAGCACAATTGACCTAGCACACATATAAGTGCTTGATGCTATATTATAAGTTTTGGGCCACAATGTGCAAGCATTAATTAGTAGATTGCATGCTGTTTTGTGAGGTATTAAGTGCAAATTTTGACCTCAACATGTACATGAATATTCGGCCTTGGGTAGCCCATTGAAGGCCTTAGCATTTCCTTGATGTTCAAACAAATTGTATTGAATTGCTTGATGTAGTATAAAATGTGCATGACCATTGTGTATTCAAGCTAAAGAGTGGCCATATGACCATCTAAAATCCTTGTCATATTCGGCCATAAGCAAGCACAATGAGGTTTTAATAAATTGAATTTGTTTGAATTAGCTCAAGAGCCAAGAGGGCCACAATTGGACAAGGGGAAGGAAAAGGTGATCGAATAGCCGAAAAAGCCGTTCGACAACATCCGAGGTAAGTCCTCAAGAAGTGACCTTACTTGAATTATGTGAGATGAAATATGGATGTGTATGATTATTGATTATGTGTGTATGAGTATTTGAATTCCACGGGCTAAGTCCCGAAGGCGAATATGCTAATGATATTAATTGTGTTTGAGCCTTAGTAACGAAAATGAAATATGTATGTCCAATGATTATTGATGTATGTGTGCATGAGAAATTGAATGATATCCGGGCTAAGCCAAGACAATTATGCTGGAAATTATATCCGGGTTAAGACCAAGGCAATTGTGCTAGTGGTTATATCCGGGCTAAGGCCCAAGGCATTCGTATGAAGTTATTCTATCCGGGCTAAGACCCAAGGCATTTGTGCACGTGATTATATCCGGTTATATTCGAAGAATCTTGGGCTGGAGGTGAGTGTTGGTTGCTGAAATGAATTTAATTAGTACACTCGGACAGCCCAAAGGATAAGGTACGTTATATGTGCATTGGAAAGTCGGCGTGTTTGAGCAACATTCGCTCAATCGACTAATGAATTTCAGTTATTGAATTGATTGATGCTTTGCGAACTTATACAATGATGAAGTATGAAGTAAGAATGTGTATTAATGAAATGATGCATTTGGCTATGTGAATGTATTGCTGTAAATTATAGTTCATTATATTCCTTGAGACTTACTAAGCATAAAAATGCTTACCCGTTGCTTTGGCTCTTAGTTTTCTAGATTTCGCTCGAGGCAATCGGATTTGGGATCGTTGAAGTGAAGTCATCCACACTATCAAGCCTCCATTTTGGTATAAATTTTGGTTGAACTTGAGATGGCATGTATAGGACTACCTCTTGTTTGTTAAATACGTTGTAATTTAAGTTTGTATGGCCATGCGAAAATGGCTCGAAAAGGGAGCATGAACTTAGACTTATTGTGGGTTGTATGTATATATATTTGGGGTCATGATGTGGCTATGGTTTGGAAATGGGAATGTTGGTCATATGATCAGCCATTGGCATGGTTAAAATGATCATATATGAACCTATGTATGGCAAGATTAGTTGAATCATGGAGACTACCAAATAGGTAAGTCCTACCTTAAAACAGATGCTGCCAGCTGCAGTGGCGTGAATGTGAAAAATCACCATAATTCATAGGAATGGAATCAAATAGTGAATAAGCTATGTAAATGAACCTTGATGAGTCTATTTTCATATGGAAGAAACGAAACGGTCATAGGAGTTACAGGTTAAGAGATATTAAAGCTATTGTGAGACAGGGCCAGAATGGTTTCTGGGTTCCCTGTCGCAACTTTAAAATTCACTATAAATTATCCAAAAAGAATTAGGAGATATACCTTATATGTACAGATTCCATTTTGAGTCTAGTTTCATTAGAAACAAACGACACCAGCATTAAAGCCCTGTGCAGAGAGATATTCAAGTTATACCGCGCGAAGGTCAGAGCAGTCGATCCCTGTAACTTGGGTAACTTTAACTAATAAACTGTACCAATTGGCCCGACAAAAATCCTAGAAATAAATCCATGGATGTATATATGAGTCTAAATTCAGGAAAATTTACGAAACCAGTTTCCGAGTTTTGAAACTCGAGATATGATTTTAAGGCGACAGTGACGCAGTTTTCCAGCCTGACTGGAAATGTCAAATTGGTGGGCAAAAACATGTGAACTTGGTTTGTTAACCCTCGGGTCCGACACCGGCGATGGTCTCGGGTTTGGGGTGTTACAATTTTATTGGTATCGAGCCACGGTTTAGTCGATTCTAGGACTACCGTGATGTGTTTGGGGTCTAGCTATACATGCCATTAAATGATGAATCGATAGTGTGATGAATTCGACAATTTGACTTCATGTTTGTTTATAGCAATGGATCCCGATCCCAACCGAAGCGATAGCTGATGATGTGGAGAGTGTGGCGCTGCTCCCGCAAGGGACAGCGCCGCGGACTCTCAACCTATGGCCAGCAATCCTAATGACGAGGCTAAGCAAGCCTTTTATAGTGTGATGAACGAATGGTTTAATCAATACATTCGAACCAACACTACTGTTCCACCACCTCCATTCCCGATTTAATGCAACCCCGCACCTACAATACCTCCGGTGGTGACCCAATAAGGTCGGGTAAGCCCCAATCGATAGGATTAGAAAACATGGGGCCACTGAATTTAAGGCTACGGATGATGATGATGCCGAAGCGAGCTGAATTATGGTTAGATAACACTATCCGGGTGCTTGATGAGCTATCCTGTACAACTGATGAGTGCTTAAAGTGTACCATCTCCTTGCTACGCGAGTCCGCCTACTATTGGTGGAGTACTCGACTTACGTGGTGCCTAGAGAGCAAGTGACTTGGGAATTCTTTCTAACCGAGTTCAAAAAAGTATATCACCGAGATTCATCGACCAAAAGCGGAGGGAGTTCCTTGATCTTAAGCAAGGTTCTATGTCCGCATACCGACTCACTGAACGAAAGTTTGTGAGGCTTAGCCGTGACTGCGAGAATGCATTTCGTCCGAAGCTATTATGTGCAAACGCTTCGAGGATGGGCTGAATGATGATATAAGGATGTTTGTTGGCATTCTCGAGATACGAGAGTTCGTAGTACTTGTTGAGCGAGCTTGTAAAGTCAAGAGCTTAGAAAGGAGAAACAAAAAGCTGATGTGGGGATTGGAGAATTCGAAGAGGTCCTCGGAAAGTCTCTTCAACAAGCATCGAAGAGATTTCGAGATGATGCGAGCCGGTCTAGAGGCGTTTGGGATTTTCTAGACGAGGACGCGATCGACCCCCGTGACCACACGAGTCATCTCGATTGCGGTGGCGGAAATGATCGCCGAGAGAGGAATGAGTGTCCACATTGTGGCAAATGGCATTCGGGAGCTGTTGGTTTCGTGTTCGCCTCGCTATAAGTGTGGATCGGCCGACCATTTTATGAAGGATTGCCCGAGGATGCATGAACAGAATGCAAGTCGAGTGCAAACCCGGTGCTACCATCGCCGAGGTAGGCCACCTAGAAATATGGGCAATGTCGTTGGCGGTCGAGAGGATCTAGAGATGCTACCATCGATCCGAGGCTCGTGCTCTGCTAGGACTTATGCCATACGCCAGCACGCCGAGGATGCTGCCTCTCCGGATGTTATTACCGGTACTTTCACTCTTTTCAATACAAATGTAATTGCTTTGATTGACCCCGGTTCTACTCATTCTTATATATGTGAAACCTTAGCATCCAAGAAGACTTTTCCCATTGAGTCTCTCGAGTTTGTAATTCGGTGTCAAACCCTTGGGTCATTACGTGCTTGTTAACAAAGTGTGCAAGAAAAGTCCCCTAGTGTTCCGAGGTTCTTGTTTTCCGCGGACTTAATGCTTTTGCCATTCGATGAGTTCGATGTTATTCTTGGTTTGGATTGGTTGACCATGCACGATGCGGTTGTAAATTGCAAGAGCAAGACTATCGATTTGAGGTGCGCGAATAATGAAATAATTCGGGTTGAGTCCACGGACTTAAAGGGTTGCCAATTGTAATATCGGCGATGTTGGCCCGAAATATGTAAGAAAAGGGTGCGAAGCGTACCTTGCGACGCATCGATGACAAGGAATCGAGAAGAAACCCGAATCTGTGTGCGTGGTTTGTGAATACCGGATGTTTTCCCAAGAATTGCCGGTTTACCACCTGTTCGAGAAATAGAATTTGGCATCGAATTGGTACCGGTACCACCCCAATTTCGATAGCTCCGTATCGTATGGCACCAACGGAATTGAAGGAGTTGAAAACTCGGTTGCAAGAATTGGTGGATAGAGGTTTTGCTCGCCCGAGTTTTTCGCCTTGGGTGCGCCGGTGTTGTTCGTGAAGAAGAAGGATGGAACCATGCGACTATGCATCGACTATCGTCGACTTAACAAAGCGACGATAAAGAACAAATATCCGTTGCCACGTATTGATGACTTGTTCGATCAAGCTGAAGGAGCCTCGGTGTTCTCGAAAATAGACTTGAGATCGGGCTACTATCAATTGCGAATCCGAGATTGAGACGTGCCCAAGAGGCGCCTTGAGCGAGATATGGTCACTATGAGTTCTGGTGATGCCGTTTGGGCTCACTAATGCCCTGCGGTATTTATGGATTTAATGAATCGAATCTTTAGACCATATTTGGATCGATTAGTAGTCGTGTTCATTGATGACATCTTGGTCTATTCAAGAAATGAGGCCGAACATGCTTTGAACACCTGCGGTTAGTGCTGCAAATTTTACGGGACAAGCAATTATATGCTAAGTTCAGCAAGTGTGAGTTACGGTTAAGAGAGGTAAGCTTCTTGGGTCATGTGGTATCTGATCGGGTATTCGAGTCGACCGAATAAAATTTCAGCCATACTAAATTGGAAGCCTCAGAAATATTATCGAGGTTCAAGCTTTTTGGGGCTTGCTTAGGTTACTACGACGATTTGTAAAGGCTTCTCAACGATAGCCACGCCGATGACGGTTACTCCAAAAGGATGTTAAGTTCGAATGGACGGAGAAATGCCAAAAAGCTTCGATCAACTGAAAACTTATTTGATGAAGCCCCAATTCTAGTGCAACCCGAATCCGCAAGGAGTTTGTCATCTATAGCGACGCCTCTCTACTTGGGTTAGGTTGCGTATTAATGCAAGAAGGTCGAGTTGTGGCCTGCGCGTCGAGGCAATTAAAGCCACATGAGAAAAATTATCCGACTCATGATCTCGAATTGGCGCCATCGTATTCGCCTTAAAGATTTGGCGACATTACTTATTCGGTGAAAGGTGCCATGTATACTCGGATCACAAAAGTCTCAGTATTTGATGACCCAACGAGACTTAAATCTGCGACAAAGACGTTGGCTCGAGCTGTTAAAGGATTATGAGTGATCATTGACTATCACCGGGAAAGGCGAATGTAGTTGCGGATGCCTTGAGTCGTAAATCGTTATTCACTTTACGAGCGATGAATGTGCACTTGTCTATCCGATCCGACAAGGTGTTAGTGGTGAAATGAAAGCCAAACCATTATTGACACACCAAATTCGAGAAGCTCGAAAGTCGATGACGAGTTGGTTGCAAACGGCTGCGTGTGTTCGAACAAGGACTCGGAGTTTCAAATCGACGATGACGATTGTTTGAGGTTCAAAAGTCGTCTGTGTGTCCCAAAGAATTGAACTCATTTCGATAATTCGAATGAAGCCCATTGTAGCCGAATGGCAATCCACCCGGAGTACGAAGATGTACAATGATTTGAAACGTCGATTTTGGTGGCATGGTATGAAGCGAGACATCTCGACTTTGTTTCAAGATGTTTAATATGTCAACAAGTGAAAGCGGAACATCGTGCCTTGAGGATTACTTCACCAATCACGATACCCAGTGGAAATGGGATCGAGTCACAATGGACTTTGTATCCGGACCGCCATTGTCGCAAGTAAGAAGGATGCGGTTTGGGTCGTGGTAGATCGATTGACTAAGTCGGCCCACTTTGTCCCCGACGCACGGATTTTTCAATGGACAAATTAGCGGAATTGTACGTTTCTCGATTGTGAAATTACACGGGTGCCTATTTCTATCGTGTCGGATAGAGATCCGAGATTTACCTCGCGGTTTTGGAAAAAGTTGCAAGAAGCTTTGGGTACCAAGTTGCATTTCAGACGCCTTCCACCCCCAAACCGATGGTCAATCCGGCGGGTAATTCGGATACTTGAGGATATGTTAAGATGTTGCGTCCTCGAGTTTAGTGGTTCATGGGAGCGGTATTTGCCGTTGATTGAATTCGCACAACAACAAACTTTCAATCGAGTATTAAGATGGCACCCTACGAGGCTTTGTACGGGCGTAAATGCCGTACACCATTGTTTTGGTGAGCTTGGTGAAAGCAAGATTTTCGGTGGATTTGATTAGGGATGCCGAGCAGAAAGTGAAAGTAATCCGTGAAAGTTTGAAGATAGCCTTCGATCGTCGTAAGTCACGCGGATATGAAGCGTAAGGATATCGAGTATCGTGGGTGATAAAGTGTTCCTCAAGGTATCGCCTTGGAAAAAATACTCGTGTTCGGTAGTAAGGGCAAGTTGAGCCCGAGGTTCATTGGGCCATATGAGATATCGAGCGAGTCGGTCCGGTGGCATATCGTTTGATTTTGCCCCGAACTCAAAAGGTTCACGATGTCTTCCACGCTTCGATGCTTCGACGTTATAGATCCGATCCATCGCACGTGATTAGTCCATCGAAATTGAAATTCAAGCTAATATGAGTTATGAGGAAGAACCAATTCGTATCCTATCACGAGAAGTGAAAGAGTTGCGAAACAAGCGGGTTCCGCTAGTGAAAGTGTTATGGCTCAAGCACGGGATAGAAGAAGCTACTTGGGAGACCGAGAACTCAATGAGAGAGCGATATCCGAACCTATTTACGGTAAGCTTTTTGGGACGAAAATCTCTTGAGTGGGGAGAGTTGTGACACCGAATGTGACCCTAGTCGGAGAGTGGTTTGGGACCACGAAACCGAGTCACAAGAATAATTAAGTGTTATATTCCGTACTTATTGTATGTGGAATTGGTATGCGTAAATATTTCGTGTCTCGATTTTTATTAATTAGGTGCTAAATTATAAGAAAGGACTTAGTAGTGAACTTTGAAAGTACGATAGGGAAATAGGTGATGACTAATTAAAACATGCATGCAAAATAATGGACTTGCATGTCAAATTCCCCTTTCTACAAGTAATGGCCGCCATGACAAAGAATATGGGTCAAACATGTCATGAAACATGTTTTGTTGGGCATTAGGGAGAAATAGTAAACAAATAAGCATGGGTAAGAAAAGAATGAAAAAAAATGTGTGTGAGAGAGTGGCATACCCCATTGCCGTGAGTTGTAGAGAAGGAAAGAAAAAAAATTTGTTCATCCTTTCTTTGAGCCAAAACTAAGGAAGAAAGAGGATTTTTGCTTCATGCTTGGTTTGGAAGAGATCTAGAAGGAGATTTGGCTAAGTTTGCATCAAGATTAAGGTATGTATGAGGTTGTGTTGGGAGTTTCATGCATGTTTTGGTTGCTAACTTGATGTGCATGTTAGCCATGGCTCAAATCTTTGGTATGCCATGGAAATGGTATTTGGCCAAAGTTGTTATAGTGATAAAGCCATTGCATGCTAAGTGTGAAGCTTGATGATGATGCATGCAATGATGGATTTTCTACTCATGAGTAAGATTTTGAGTTTTCTCTTTGTTTTATCATGATTAAAGTTGAAAAGGAGCATGATTGTCATACTTGGCCATGATGCATTCTTGAGCACGATTCATGCTTCTTGCATGTTAGTTAAAAGTTTGTGTTTTGGATGGCTATGGACACTTTGAAAATTCGCCATGCTCATATATGCATATATATGATTGCCCATTTTGTTTGGTTATGAACTAAGTGATGAATATATTGATTTAAAGAAGAAAATGTGGAAGAATGCTTGTGAAATTGCAAGCACAATTCGCCTAGCACACATATAAGTGCTTGATGCTATATTATAAGTTTTGGGCCACAATGTGCAAGCATTAATTAGTAGATTGCATGCTGTTTTGTGAGGTATTAAGTGCAAATTTTGACCTCAACATGTACATGAATATTCGCCTTGGGTAGCCCATTGAAGGCCTTAGCATTTCCTTGATGTTCAAACAAATTGTATTGAATTGCTTGATGTAGTATAAAATGTGCATGACCATTGTGTATTCAAGCTAAAGAGTGGCCATATGACCATCTAAAATCCTTGTCATATTCGCCATAAGCAAGCACAATGAGGTTTTAATAAATTGAATTTGTTTGAATTAGCTCAAGAGCCAAGAGGGCCACAATTGGACAAGGGAAGGAAAAGGTGATCGAATAGCCGAAAAAGCCGCTCGACAACATCCGAGGTAAGTCCTCAAGAAGTGACCTTACTTGAATTATGTGAGATGAAATATGGATGTGTATGATTATTGATTATGTGTGTATGAGTATTTGAATTCCACCGGGCTAAGTCCCGGCGAATATGCTAATGATATTAATTGTGTTTGAGCCTTAGTAACGAAAATGAAATATGTATGTCCAATGATTATTGATGTATGTGTGCATGAGAAATTGAATGATATCCGGCTAAGCCCAAGACAATTATGTTGAAATTATATCCGGTTAAGACCAAGGCAATTGTGCTAGTGGTTATATCAGGGCTAAGGCCGAAGGCATTCGTGCGAGTTATTCTATCCGGGCTAAGACCAAGGCATTTGTGCACGTGATTATATCCGGTTATATTCGAAGAATCTTGGGCTGGAGGTGAGTGTTGGTTGCTGAAATGAATTTAATTAGTACACTCGGACAGCCCAAAGGATAAGGTACGTTATATGTGCATTGGAAAGTCGACGTGTTTGAGCAACATTCGCTCAATCGACTAATGAATTTCAGTTATTGAATTGATTGATGCTTTGCGAACTTATACAATGATGAAGTATGAAGTAAGAATGTGTATTAATGAAATGATGCATTTGGCTATGTGAATGTATTGCTGTAAATTATAGTTCATTATATTCCTTGAGACTTACTAAGCATAAAATGCTTACCCCGTTGCTTTGGCTCTTAGTTTTCTAGATTTCGCCGAGGCAATCGGATTTGGGATCGTTGAAGTCAAGTCATCCACACTATCAAGCCTCCATTTTGGTATAAATTTTGGTTGAACTTGAGATGGCATGTATAGGACTACCTCTTGTTTGTTAAATACGTTGTAATGTAAGTTTGTATGGCCATGCGAAAATGGCTCGAAAAGGGAGCATGAACTTAGACTTATTGTGGGTTGTATGTATATATATTTGGGGTCATGATGTGGCTATGGTTTGGAAATGGGAATGTTGGTCATATGATCAGCCATTGGCATGGTTAAAATGATCATATATGAACCTATGTATGGCAAGATTAGTTGAATCATGGAGACTACCAAATAGGTAAGTCCTACCTTAAAACAGATGCTGCCAGCTGCAGTGGCGTGAATGTGAAAAATCACCATAATTCATAGGAATGGAATCAAATAGTGAATAAGCTATGTAAATGAACCTTGATGAGTCTATTTTCATATGGAAGAAACGAAACGGTCATAGGAGTTACAGGTTAAGAGATATTAAAGCTATTGTGAGACAGGGCCAGAATGGTTTCTGGGTTCCCTGTCGCAACTTTAAAATTCACTATAAATTATCCAAAAGAATTAGGAGATATACCTTATATGTACAGATTCCATTTTGAGTCTAGTTTCATTAGAAACAAACGACACCAGCATTAAAGCCCTGTGCAGAGAGATATTCAAGTTATACCGCGCGAAGGTCAGAGCAGTCGATCCCTGTAACTTGGGTAACTTTAACTAATAAACTGTACCAATTGGCCCGACCAAAAATCCTAGAAATAAAT
This sequence comes from Gossypium arboreum, assembly GCF_025698485.1. NCBI lineage: Eukaryota > Viridiplantae > Streptophyta > Magnoliopsida > Malvales > Malvaceae > Gossypium > Gossypium arboreum. Next base: position 83,767,790 of record NC_069082.1, on the reverse strand, counting down.
CCATGGATGTATATATGAGTCTAAATTCAGGGAAAATTTACGAAACCAGTTTCCGAGTTTTGAAACTCGAGATATGATTTTTAAGGCGACAGTGACGCAGTTTTCCAGCCTGACTGGAAATGTCAAATTGGTGGGCAAAAACATGTGAACTTGGTTTGTTAACCCTCGGGTCCGACACCGGCGATGGTCTCGGGTTTGGGGTGTTACAATGAAACTTTAATTCTATTTGAATTTTGAAGAAGGATAAGATAAGAATTTTAGATAAGTCTGAAAAAGATAATCAAAATCCTATTATGATTAGGATAATGACTAAATGGAAAGATTAAAAAAACTTTAAGGTGCTATTCTGGTAATCAAATCATTCTGCCGAAATCAACAAAAATGGGAAGGAGTTAGCATGACTTAAACCTAGGTGTGCTATGGGAAAGGAGCAAACTTAACCATTAGGTTACTGCTCATCTCATGTTATTTTTCTACCATAATTAATTCTTATACTAACTTGGATTCTATCCTTAATTTCTTGAAAAACAAAGAGGAAAAATGCAAAGAGTTGAGATTTGAACCTTAGCTTTCTAAGAAAATTTTGAAACTTTTACCCACTAATGCTAGAACTCAGTTCATATTAATTTTAGTCACTTAATTGTATATATCTATTTTTGCTCAACCTACCTATTCTTTATTACCTTATACTTTTAATCAATTATTTTATTAACTTATTTTATCTATAATTTTAATACTCTCCTATTTTAGTTTTATAAATTATAATTAATGCTCATGGTCAAGACTCACTATTAATATTTGAATTCACTTTTACCCTGTCTCTAATTAGGTCATAACTCAATTAAAACACATTATTTTTAGATTAGACCTCTTAATCAAGTTTTGTTTTTTTTTTAAACTAACCCCTAATTTTTGGGATGTTATAGTTCTTCCCTCCTAAAAGAAATTTCGTCCTCAAAATTTTCCTACTGACGTGTTAATAATTTAGCTAGAATAATTCCTTATTCAAACACCATGCTTCCTTCGACCTACTCTGATTCCTTATTTACTATCACAGATTTCCTATACTATCATTATTTTTTTTTCTCTTCTCATCCACACTTTCCTCTCATCTATTTTCTCTCCTCCTCCTCTTGCACCACATTGAGCCACCATAATCTTTTGATTTTGGCTACCAATTCACCACCCTTAACTATCATATTATAACTCTATCACCACCACTTCTCAACTGTTCACCTTTCCTACTCCCTCGTTGGCCGCACCACCGCCGAACCTCCTCCACCATTGCCACCGTCACGCTGCTACATCACTACCACCATTGCCTATCTTTCTTCTCTATTTTTCGTCCCCTCTTCATCTAGATGGGTCAAATCTGAATTTAGTATTTCTTCTTCTCTCCTTAGTAAGATATTCAATTATCTACATACTCACTTTGATCATATTTTGTTTTCTTTTATTTAGCCTCCACTCCTCTGTCTAACCAAAATTCAGGTGAATCACTAATCATTCCAATCTAGCCCGATATAGTGAAGGTAATGTTTATTCTTCAACTCTCAAATCTTTCTTCTCTTTTCATGAACCGAAAATAAAGACTAACACCCTGGAATATTACATTCGTCAAGATATAATCTGAATTAATTAGAATTCCTCTAAGATAAACGAAATTTTGGATTGTCTGTAACGCCCCAATTTTCGGGAATTTTAAAAATGTTGGAAAAATTTAAAAATTCTGTGTCCTGTTTTTTTGTCGTAGGATTAAGTATGTTCGTGGGCCTCTAGAAGGCCCAAGCTTAAGGTAAAACCCAGTAATTTTAATTAATTTTAATTCCATAAGAAAAAGGGGTTCTGGTTAATTGGGCTTTTAGGTATTAATTGTGTAAAATAAATCACAAGGAAGCATGTGGTAAAGTGGCTAAGTGACGCCACTGGGAATGCTATAAGTGGCGTGTGGATGATTGGGAGGACCCAGGTTCAAGTCACAATGACAACAAATAATGGATTAATTTTTATGAATGGAAAAGGTAAGTAGTGGAACTAAAGTGAAAGACTGTTAGGAAGAGTTGGAGTTGCTCAAGAGATTGAGTAAGGAGGGGATAAGGGAGAGAATTTAGGAGCTGATTAGAGAGAGCTGTGTTGGCCGAATAATGGACTCTTGAGGAGCAAGAGTTGGCCGGCCAATGGGAGCTTTAGGGAGGCAAAATTTGGCTAGGGTTAAGGTCAAGTATAAATTCACATTAAGGGAAGTTGGGCGTTTTTTGACCATTTCCTCTTCATTTTCTCCCTCTCTTCATCAACCTTTTTCCTTTTCTCCTTTCTCCTTCATAGCCGAACCCTACTCACCTCTTGTTCATCTCCATCCTTCCCTTCAGAGGTTTCAAAACCTTCATAGCCTTTGGCCATAAAAAGTCGAAATCCCGAAACCTATACTTTCTTCTCGTCGATTTTTCCTAGCAAAATTCTCTTATTTTGCTTATCATCTTGGCCGATTCTTTCCTCCTTTAAACCTCAAGTTTTTGTCGACAAGACCACAAGAAACCCTATTAATTCATCTTTTCACACGGTTGCAAAAAGTGAAAACCCCACTTTCATAGGGACTTAGCGAATATTGAAAACATCAAGGCTTGACTTTGGTAATCGTTTGAGGGTAGAGCGGCATTGGATTTAAGTAGGCATCAATTGGAAACATTGGTCGAAGGAATCGGTGGTAAGTAGTTTCAAAACATAGTCTTTCTTTCGTATTTTAGAAAAGGCCAAAATCCCTAAATGTTAGGGAGGCTGTCGATTTGGACTTGTAGCCATAAGGGGTTGTAATAACTGTTCTGCTTTGGTAAATGGTGTGATTTAGAGGCTGCTGATCAAGGGCTTGGACAAGTGGAACGATCAGATCTTTGGATTTAAGACATAGTTCGGCAACAAGGTAAGAGCAAGAAGGTTCTAAGCATGTTTGGCCGAATATGGTAAGGGGCTATTTACTCAGTATTAATTCGATATCTAGAGTAATATGTTAGTGATTTAATTGTAGATAGTTCGTGCATGGATCTCGACAATGAATTGTCACAAAACAGGTGTGTAACTGACACCCTCTCATAGACTAGATCGGCAAAAGCCGAAAAGCCGAAATGCCGGAAAGTTGGTATTTTGGGAATTTGCGAGTGTGCGAATGCTCGTAAGATAGTTGGGTTTGTATGTTTGGTATTTTGAAGGTAATAAATTGCAGTACGTACGATTTCGTACATTTTGATAATGTGGGCTTAATGGGCCAAAAATCGTGTTCATGGGCCAACGGGCTCAATTTGGTAAGTATCTTGTGTAAGTATTCGATAGTACGTAAATGGATAGGATATGCATGAAAACCCTAGAAGTAGCTAAATCACTACAATACCCTTATGTATGGAAAATTACCATGATACCCCTAGGTGTAAATGACCAATATGCCCCTAGGGTTAATTTTGTCTAAAAAGCATGTTGATTTAAACATGTATGATGTATGCCATGAATGAATATTTGTTGCATGGGGACATGGGTTATATTTTGGAGGAAGCGTCCTGGTGGCTATGCCACAATTATTTGATTTGGTGGCTCTGCCACATATTTCTGTTCTGGTAGCTCTGCCACGATTATCTGTATCTGGTGACTCTGTCACATTATCTGTTCTGGCAGCCGTACTACATAATTCTATGGCGTGTAGCGGTTGGGTGGGTTGAGTAGTCTCCCCACATGGTGAAAGGTTGGTAAGGGGTGTATGTGGTTGGTTATGTGTTGGGTTTTGCATATACATGAAATATCTGATCTGATCTGTTATGGGCCTATGGGCTTAATTTCAGATTCGCTCGGCTAAGGCCAATTTATTCTTTACGTGGTTTGAGTGATATGGGCTATGGTTGGGTTAATTTTACACCTGAGTTTCCCCAAACTCATCCCTATTTTCATCCATGCAGTAATCCCCACCATAGTGGGCTTGGAGTTGCGAGGATTCGGAGTGGCCACTCGTTCTGCAATATGGATTTCTTCTTGTGATTTGGACTTCAATTTTCTTTACTTTGATGATTTGGGTTTTGTTATGTAATAAGGCCGCTTATGATTATTTTTAATTGGGTTTCGATTTATAACTTATCATGATGACCTTAAATTATATTAACTATCAAAATGGGCTAGATCTAGGGTTCGTTTTCCAAAAACATAAACTGATTTCGAAGTAACACGATTACAAACAAGGCTTCTGCTATGATAACGTTTTATAAACTTAAATACGTTTTATTCTAAAATAGACATAATTTCAATGGTAACCTAAAAATATACGCGATGTTAGAGTGTGGCAATGGCGGTGTGCATGTCTAGGATTGGATCCGAAAGAGCTTGGTACTTAAGCAGTTCGATGGACTCACCTCTTTTTTCCGGATTCCTACCTGGTGTCCAGCTTCCAATCCCTTTAACCCTCAATGAATTAATCGTTTGAACATCAAGTACGATTTCCTAGACTTAGAATGAAAAAAATGTTTTAACGTTTTGATGTGGCAAGTCGAATCCGGTCATAACGTCTAGGCCGGGTTTGGGGTGTTTTATTTTTTGGTATCAGAGCCAAGTTGCAACAACTCGGCTGTGGAATGGGTTTACAAAAATGAAGATTTCAAAAAAAAATTCTGTTTTTAAAATCTGGACTTCTAAAGGTGGCATTCTGAATCTCCGGCCCAAGCCTATAAGTATTCTGAATTTTTTTGAATATATTCTGAATTATCTGTCTATACTGAAACTTTACTAGAATACTCTAGATTGGATGCTACTGAAATCCTAGAAAAGCTTGCTAAAAGACTGAAACTGTAGCTAGACATCGATTTTGCGAAAACCAACTCGAACTCATCATCGAATCATAAAACATCTGTAATAAACATTGGAATGATATTAATGCATAAAATTCATAATTAGATAATACGATATTAGTACAAGAGCCACTCGTGGAAGAGGCCGTGGACGTCGCCGAGGAAGGGCTCGAGCGGTATCTTCATCTTCGGGACATATGCCGTGGCAGATGCACCGTACCATCGGCAATGTAAGTGGAGTCTCATGATCGTGGTGCCGGATGACGCTCTATCGCAGCTATGCTTGAGTTCGGAAGGGTTGCCGGGCAAGTTCGGCAACGAAATTCGAGGATCGATTTTGAACGACTCGAGCTAACGGAGCGGAGATCTTTAGGGCGATCTGGTGTAGCCCGAATGTGGCGGAATATTGGTTGGAGGCCACAGAACGAATTATGGATGACTTGGACTGCTCGGTGGAGTAGAAGCTGAAGGGGGCCGTATCGCTGCTGCGAGATGAGGCTTATCAGTGGTGGCTCACTTTGAGGGATGGAACCTGTGACACCCCTAATGTGACCCTAGTCGGAGAGTGGTTTCGGGACCACAAAACCGAGTCACAAGAATAATTAGGTGTTATATTCTGTGCTTATTGTATGTGGAATTTGTATGCGTAAATATTTCGTGTCTTGATTTTTATTAATTAGGTGCTAATTTATAAGAAAGGACCCATGTGTTAGGACTTGAAAATGTGATAGGTGAATTTTAAGTGGCCTAATAATGCATGAAGTGAAATAAATGGAGTTGCATGTCAATTATCCCATTTCTTAAGGTTAGTGGCCGCCATGACAAATTATGGGCAAAGGAACATGTTTCCAACATGTTTTGCTAATGGTTGATGTTAGAATGGTTATTATATTGGTGTTAGTAGGAAGAAAAGAAAAAAATGGGTATGTGTGGTTGCCCCTCCCCATTGCCGTGTATTGAGCAAAGAAAAAAAAGTTTGGTTCATCTTCCTCCTAGCTTAGCCAATCCTTCAAGAAGAAAAGGAAGAGTTAGCATTCGGTCACTTGAGCTTCAACTAAGGTATGGAATCCATGTTAGTCTTTGAAATCTTTGCATATATGAAGCTAATTACTAAGTCCTTTACTTGCCCATGTCAAAAATTTTGAAGGTGGTAGTAATACAAGTGTTCGCCATGGAAGATGTTTAGGGAAATGGTTGTTGCCTTTATGATTTAAGGAATAATTAGAAATGGGTGAAAGAAACAAGTCTTTGTTCTTGATTCTTCTTGGCGATTCTAAGGGAGAAAAGAGAGCAACCATTTGGTTTCTAAGCCATAAATAAGGTGAGAAATTCATATGAATCCTTGAAATTTTAGATGAAATTGAGCTAGTTACCAAGTATTTTTTTAGGTGACCCATGTTAGAAATTGTGATTTTGGGGTGACTAGAACTTTCGCCATAATGGTTATTGAGGATTAAGGTTATGTTTCATGCTAAACTTGATGAATCTTGGTGTATGGGTGCTTGAACTAAACGAATGATCAAGTAGATGCATAAATACAAAGTAAGAAGAATCGGCTATTATGTGTAATACTATTGCCGAATATGAAAATGTTATACTTGAATAATGTATATGGTTGGAGTTGATAATATGAAAGGAAGGCTTAGATGTGTTTGTTTAAAGAAGGAATTGTTGAAGAATGTATGTGAACTTGGCCAACGATTCGCTTAGTACATATATGATGTGAAAGTCTTGGAATTTATTTTTGATTTTGTGTATTATGACCATGTATAATCGGCCACATGAGTAATTTGAGCACTTGATGTTATATTAAAATTCTTGAGCTTAAATATATGGATGTATGTATATGTGGTCATATAATGGCTTTTGGTTTAAAGGTTGAATGATAAATTATAATAAAGCGAGATGATATGAGATGCGAATGTGATTGACAAGTAAACATTATTGATAAAAATATTGAATACTTCTACTTGTATTCGTTAAGCTCAAGAGCAAAGGGAGCTAAATCCGATAAAGGGAAGGAAAAAGTGGTCGAATAGCCGTTGAAGCCGTCAAGACGACATCCGAGGTAAGTCCTCAAGAAATGACCCTACTCGAATTATGTGAAATGAAATATGAATGTGTAATGATTATTGATTTATGTGTGTATGAGTATTTGAATGATACCCGGCTAAGTCCCAAGGCGATTATGCTAGTGATATGTTTGTGTTTGAGCCTTAGTAACAAAAATGAAATATGGATGTGTAATGATTATTGATGTATATGTGTGCATGAGCAATTGAATGATATCCGGCTAAGTCCCAAGACATTTATGCTAGTAATTATATCCGGTTAAGACCAAGGCAATTGTGCTAGTAACTACATCCGGCTAAGACCAAGGCATTCGTGCAAGTTGCTAAATCCGGGCTAATACCCAAGGCATTTGTGCAAGTCGTTCTATCCGGCTAAGACCAAGGCATTCGTGCATGTGGTTATATCCGGTTGTATTCGAAGAAGCTTGGGCTGGAGGTGAGCGTTGGTTGCTGTAATAAATTTAATTAGTACGCTCGAAAAGCCCAAAGAATAAGGTATGTTTATATGTGCATTGGAAAAGTCGATATGTTTGAGTAACATTCGCTCAATCGACTAACGAAGTTTTCAGCTATTGAATTGGTTGATATCTTGTGAAAGTGTATAATGATGAAGTGTGAAGTAAGTATGATTATGTGAATTTGTATTAATGAAATGATTCATTTGGCTATGTGAATGTAATGCTTTAGTTAAAGCTGATTTTATTGCTTGAGACTTACTAAGCATAAAAAATGCTTACCCGCTGCTTTGGCTCTCTGTTTTATAGATTTTGCTCGTTAGCGATCGGATTCGGGATCATTAAAGTCGAAGTCATCTACACTATCAAAGCCTCCATTTTGGTATAATTTTGGTTGAACTTTGAAATGGCATGTATAGGACTACCCTATTGTTGAAGGTCATGTACCTTTCGGTTTGTGTAAGCTTGGATAGCCATGCTAAAATGGCTTATATATCGTTTTAGTATGATTCTATAATCGTTTGTATGATGATCATTATGGGGTATGGAATTGTTTGAAAAGATTAGCCATTGGAATGGTTAATCGTGATCACACTTTGTGCTATGTATGCAAAAGGGCCAATTGAATCGTGGAAATCATGAAATAGGTAATGGTTACCTTGAAAACAGATGCTGGCAGCAGCAGTGGTGTGGTTTTGAAAAATCACCAAAATTTGTAGGAATGGTATTAAATAGTGAATAAGTTATGTAAATGAACCTTGATGAGTCTACTTTCATATGGAAGAAACGAAACGGTCATAGGAGTTACATGTTAAGAGATATTAAAGCTATTGTGAGACAGGGCCAGAATGGTTTCTGGGTCCCCTGTCGCGACTTTAAAAATTTACTATAAATTATCCAGAAATAATTAGAAGTCATGCCTTATATGTGCAGATTCCATTTTGAGTCTAGTTTCATTAGAAACAAACGGAACCAGTATTAAAGCCCTGTACAGGGAGATATTCAAGTTGTAACGCGGGAAGGTCAGAGCAGTCGATCCCTGTAACATGGGTGACTTTTACTAATAAACTGTACCAATTGGCCCAACCAAAAATTCTAAAAATAAATCCATGGATGTATATATGAGTCTAAATTCAGGGAAAATTTACGGAATCAGTTTCCGAGTTTTGAAACTCGAGATATGATTTTTAAGGCGACAGTGACGCAGATTTCCAGCCTGTCTGGAAATGTCAAATTGGTGGGTGCAATATGTGGATTTGGCTTGTTAACCCCTCGTGTCCGACACCGGCGATGGTCTCGGGTTCGGGGTGTTACAGAACCCCAGCTGATAGGGTTACTTGGGAGCTGTTTAAGACAGCCTTTAAAGGAAAGTACGTCGGGGCAAGTTATGTGGATGCCCGCAGGAAGGAATTCCTGAATCTGGTCCAAGGATGTAAAACTATTCTTGAGTATGAGGTCGAAGTTTCGAGGTCGAGCCAGTATCTTTGTGGGGATAGTCGCTACGGAGTATGAGCGTAGCATTCGCTTTGAGGATGGACTCAGAGATGACCTTAAGGTGCTGATTGCTCCGTAGAGGGAGTGGGATTTCGCGGTTCTGGTGGAAAAAGCTAAGATAGCTGAGGAGGTAAAGCGTACTGAGAGGCAGAACCGTGAGAAAGATCAGAACCGTTTCCAAAGGGATCCTGGACCTTCGGGTGGAGCAAATAAGAATGTCAAAAGGGCGAGAGTGGAGAAGCCAGTTTAAGCAGCTCCAGTGAATGTGGTTAGACCGCCAATTTGTGGAGACTGTGGAAAGGTACATTTGGGTGAGCGTAAGAAACGTTCCGGTGCTTGTTTTCGATGCGGATCTATGGAGTATAAAGTTAAGGACTACCCACAGAGAGCTGATCAGGCTCAGGTTGCTGTACAGAGGGTTGTTCAACCAGCGAGAGGTGGACCACAACCACCGAGAGGACGTGGACAAGGTAGGGGCAGAAATGGAAATGGAAATGGAAATGGTCGAGGTCGAGGGGCACCTGGTAGGGGTGCCGGAAATGCTGAGGCTCAACAGCCAGCGTTGGTGTATGCGGCTCGTCGTCGAGAGGAGGGCGACGCACCTGACGTCATAACTGGTACGTTTTTGGTTTCTAGCATGCCGATATCGCTTTGGTGGATATTGGATCTACTCATTCCTATGTTGCATGTGCCATATCCGGGTCATTGGGAGTGCATTCGAAAAGATAGTGAGTGGGGTCTCGTGTTAAGTCCTTTGGGCCACTTCGGTTAGGGTAGACAAACCGTATAGGGATGTACCCTAGAAACTCAAGGTAAGATCTTTCCGGAGATCTAATGGAGTTGTCGCTCCGAGAGTTTGACCTCATTCAGGAATGGACCGGCTTGTTAAGCATAGGCGACTTGGATTGTGCTTGCAAAACGAATGGTGTTAAGGACCACGGAGGGTGAGGAGGTTATGATGATAGGTGAGCGAAGGGATTATTTGTCTAATGTGGTGTCGACATTGAGGGCTGAAAAGTGGATTCGAAAAGGTTGTGAGGCCTATTTAGCATTCGTAAGCCAGTCGGAAGAGAAAGGATTGACAGTGGATAAGGTCAGAACCGTAAAGGAGTTTCAAGATGTTTTTCCGGAGGAGCTTCCGGGATTACCTCCAAACCGAGAAGTGAAGTTTGGAATCGACTTGTTGCTTGGAATGACGCCAATGTCTATCGCATCGTATAGGATGGCACCGAAGGAGTTGGTGGAGCTAAAGGCACAAATTCAAGAGTTGTTGGATAGGGGCTTTATTAGGCCAAGCGTGTCTTTATGGGGAGCATCGGTGTTATTCGTGAAGAAGAAGGATGGTACAATGCGGATGTGCATTGACTATCGCTAGTTGAACAAACTGACCATTAAGAATAAGTATCCACTGCCAAGGATTGACGATCTGTTTGACCAGATTAAGGGGGCTTCTGTATTTTCTAAGATCGACCTTAGATCTGGATATCATCAGTTAAGGGTCAAGGAGATGGATATCCATAAGACGGCATTCAGGACTCGGTATGGTCATTACGAATTTTTGGTAATGCCATTTAATGATTTAACGCTCTGCGGCATTTATGGATCGATGAATCGGTGTTTCAACCATTTCTGGATCAATTCGTAGTTGTCTTTATTGATGATATTCTGGTATATTCTGAAACGGAAGCAAAGCATGATGAGCATATCCGTATAGTGCTACAAGTGTTAAGGGAGAAGGAACTTTATACAAAGTTCAACAAGTGTGAATTCTGGTTGAGGGAGGTAACTTTCTTAGGACATGTGGTCTCTGCTGAGGGGATTAAGGTGGATCCTCGAAAAATTGAAGCAGTTTTGGAGTGGAAGCCGCCTAGGTCAATATCGGAGATACAGAGTTTCCTGGGATTGGCAGGATACTACAAAAGGTTTATGGAAGGTTTTTCGGTGTTGGCTGCACCTCTGACTAAACTCATAAGGAAAGGGGTACCATTTGTATGGACTTTGACCCAGTAGGAAGCTTTTGAAAAGTTGAAGAAAGTTTTGGCTGAAACACCTGCGTTAATTCAGCCGGAGTTTGGGAAGGATTTTACTGTGTACAGCAACACATCACATGTAGGTTTGGGGAGGGTAAGGTGGTTCCATATGCGTCACGACAGCTTAAGCCTCACGAGGGGAACTATCCTACTCATGATTTGGAATTAGCAGCAGTGGTTTTTGCACTTAAGATTTGGAGACATTACCTGTACGGAGAGAGGTGCATTATATACACAGACCATAAAAGTCTTAAGTATTTGTTGACTCAGAAGGAGCTGAACCTTAGGCAAAGGAGATGGATTGAGTTGCTTAAGGATTATGACTGTTCAATTGAGTATCACCCAGGAAAGGCTAATGTGGTAGCCGATGCTTTAAGTCGTAGAACCGTATCTGATCTGAGAGCAATGTTTGCTCATTTGAGTTTGTATGATGATGGTAGTTTGTTGGCTGAATTGCAAGTAAGGCCAACCTGGGTGGACCAGATTAAGGAAAAGCAGTTGGAAGATGAGTCTTTGGTCGCTCGTTTTCAACAAGTTAAGGAAGGGAAAACTTCTGAGTTCGGTTTAAATGGTGATGGAGTTCTGTGTTTCCGAGGAAGAATTTGTGTTCCGAAGGACTCTGACTTGAGGCAAACAATATTGAAGGAAGCTCAATGGGGACTATGTGCCATGCATCCTGGAGGGAATAAGTTGTATCACGACTTGCATGGAATTGTCTTGGTGGCCGGACTTAGCGAAGTAATGTGAGTTTGTAGGAAAATGTTTGACGTGCCAACAAGTGAAAGCTGAGCATCAATTACCTTCTAGACTGTTGCAGCCGGTAAAGATACCACTTTGGAAGTGGGAGAGGGTAACCATGGACTTTGTGAGTGGGTTGCAGTTGACACCATCGAAGAAACACTCGGTATGGGTGATTGTGGATAGGTTGAACAAATCGGCCCATTTCATACCAATACGTACCGACTTTTCACTTCAAAAGTTAGCCAAACTGTATGTGGCGGAGATTGTGCAACTTCATGGAGTCCCAGTTTCGATTATCTCTGACCGGGATCCCAAATTCACATCTCGGTTTTGGCAAAGGTTGCATGAGGCATTGGGGACGCGGTTGAACTTCAGTACGGCTTTCCATCCCTAAACTGATGGTCAGTCGAAAAGGGTTATTCAGATTCTAGAGGACATGTTAAGGGGATGCGTGATTGACTTTCGAGGTAGTTGGGAGGACTACTTACCGTTGGCAGAATTTGCGTACAATAACAGTTATCAGGCGAGTATTTGAATGGCATCGTATGAAGCACTATATGGTCGAAAGTGTCGTACACCTAGTTGTTGGACGGAGCTAGGGGAGCGACAAGTTCTTGGACCGAAATTGGCGACTGATATTGAGGCTAAGGTCAGAATAATTAGGGATCGTTTGAAAGAAGCATCTGATAGGCAAAAATCATATGCAGATTTGAAGCATAAGGAGATTGAGTACTCAGTAGGGGATATGGTCTTTTTAAAGGTTTCTCCTTGGAAGAAGATATTGAGGTTTGGTAAGAAAGGCAAGTTGAGTCCATGGTTCATTGGGCCTTATCGGGTTTTGAAGCTTAGTAGGCCCAGAGCTTATCGCTTGGAATTACCTCCGAGTTGGACAGGATTCACGATGTTTTCCACGTCTCCATGTTAAGGCGTTATCGTTCTGACCCTACTCATGTCGTGCCGGTTGCAGAAATTGAGGTGCAAACTGATTTGACTTTTGAGGAGTAGCTTGTGCAAATTTTGGATTGAGATGTTAAGATTCTGAGAAGGAAATCTGTCCCATTAGTAAAGGTGCTTTTGCGTAATCATGGTAGAGAGGAAGCTACTTGGGAGCCAGAGGAGGTGATGCAGCAACAATACCCTCATCTGCTCGGACCAGGTAAATTTCGAGGACGAAATTTCTTTAAGGAGGGTAGAGTTGTAACGCCCCAATTTTCGAGAATTTTAAAAATGTTGGAAAAATTTAAAAATTCTGTGTCCTGTTTGTTTGTCTTAGGATTAAGTACATTAGTGGGCCTTTAGAAGGCCCAAGCTTAAGGTAAAACCCGGTAGTTTTAATTAATTTTAATTCCATAAGAAAAAAGGGTTCTGGTTAATTGGGCTTTTAGGTATTAATTGTGTAAAATAAATCACAAGGAAGCATGTGGTAAAGTGGCTAAGGACGCCCTTGGGAATGCTATAAGTGGCGTGTGGATGATTGGGAGGACCTGTGTTTAAGTCACAATGACAAGAGAAGGATTAATTTTATGAATGGAAAAGGTAAGTAGTGGAACTAAAGTGAAAGACTGTTAGGAAGAGTTGGAGTTGCTCAGGAGATTGAGTAAGGAGGGGATAAGGGAGAGAATTTAGGAGCTGATTAGGGAGAGCTGTGTTGGCCGAATAATGGACTCTTGAGGAGCAAGAGTTGGCCGGCCAATGGGAGATTTAGGGAGGCAAAATTCGGCTAGGGTTAAGGTCAGTATAAATTCGGCATTAAGGGGAAGTTGGGCCGTTTGCTGACCATTTCCCTCTTCATTTTTCTCCCCTCTCTTCATCAACCTTTTTCTTATTCTCCTTTCTCCTTCATAGTCGAACCCTTCTAACCTCTTGTTCATCTCCATCCTTCCCTTCAGAGGTTTCAAAACCTTCATAGCCTTTGGCCATAAAAAGCCGAAATCCCGAAAGCTACACTTTCTTCTGTGCCGATTTTTCCTAGCAAAATTCTCTTGTTTTGCTTATCATCTTTGGCCGATTCTTTCCTCCTTTAAACCTCAAGTTTTTTTCGACAAGACCACAGTAAAACCCTATTAATTCATCTTTTTCTACACAGTTGCAAAAAAGCCGAAAACCACACTTTCATAGGGACTTAGCCGAATATTGAAAACACTGAAGGCTTGACTTTGGTGATCATTTGAGGGTAGAGTGGCATTGGATTTAAGTAGGCATCAATTGGAAACATTGGTCGAAGGAATCGATGGTAAGTAGTTTCAAAACATAGTCTTTCTTTCGTATTTTAGGAAAGGCCGAAATCCCTAAATGTTAGGGAGGCTGTCGATTTGGACTTGTAGCCCTAAGGGGTTGTAATAACTGTTCTACTTTGGTAAATGGTGTGATTTAGAGGCTTCTGATCAAGGTCTTGGACAAGTGGAACGATCAGATCTTTGGATTTAAGACATAATTCGGCAACAAGGTAAGAGCAAGAAGGTTCTAAGCATGTTTGGCCAAATATGGTAAGGGGCTATTTACTCAGTATTAATTCGATATCTAGAGTAATATGTTAGTGATTTAATTGTAGATAGTTCGTGCATGGATCTCGACAATGAATTGTCACAAAAGCAGTGTGTAATCGACACCCTCTCATAGACTAGATCGGCAAAAGCGAAAAGTCAAATGCTTGGAAAGTTGGTATTTTGGGAATTTATGAAGTGTCTGCGAATGCTCGTAAGATAGTTGGGTTTGTATGTTTGGTATTTTGAAGGTAATAAACTGCAGTACGTACGATTTCGTACATTTTGATAATGTGGGCTTAATGGGCCAAAAATCGGGTTCATGGGCCAACGGGCTCAATTTGGTAAGTATGCGCGATAAGTATTCTGATAGTACGTAAATGGATAGGATATGCATGAAAACCCTAGAAGTAGCTAAATCACTACAATACCCTTATGTATGGAAAATTACCATGATACCCCTAGGTGTAAATGACCAATATGCCCCTAGGGTTAATTTTGTCTGAAAAGCATGTTGATTTAAATTTGTATGATGTATGCCATGAATGAATATTTGTTGCATGGGGACATGGGTTATATTTTGGAGGAAGCGTCCTGGTGGCTATGCCACAATTATCTGATCTGGTGGCTCTGCCACATATTTACTGCTTCCGTGGCTCGCCACGATTATTCAGATGGTGACTCTGTCACATTATCTGCTCGGCACCGCATCGCATAATTACGTGTATGTAGCGGTTGGGTGGGTTGAGTAGTCTCCCACATGGTGAAAGGTTGGTAAGGGGTGTATGTGGTTGGTTATGTGTTGGGTTTTGCATATACATGAAATATCCGATCGATCTGTTATGGGCCTATGGGCTTAATTCAGATTCGCTCAGGCTAAGGCCAATTTATTCTTTTACGTGGTTTGAGCTGATATGGGCTATGGTTAGGTTAATTTTACACACTGAGTTTCCCCAAACTCATCCCCTATTTTCATCCATGCAGGTAATCCCCAGCCATAGTGGGCTTGGAGTTGCGAGGATTCTGAGTGGCCACTGCTCGCAATATAGGTTTCTTCCGTGATTTGGACTTCAATTTTCTTTACTTTGATGATTTGGGTTTTGTTATGTAATAAGGCCGCTTATGATTATTTTTAATTGGGTTTCGATTTATAACTTATCATGATGACCTTAAATTATATTAACTATCAAAATGGGCTAGATCTAGGGTTCGTTTTCCAAAAACATAAACTGATTCCGGAGTAACACGATTACAAACAAGGCTTCTACTATGATAACGTTTTATAAACTTAAATACGTTTTATTCTAAAATAGACATAATTTCAATGGTAACCTAAAAATATACGCGATGTTAGAGTGTGGCAATGGCGGTGTGCATGTCTAGGATTGGATCCGAAAGAGCTTGGTACTTAAGCAGTCCGATGGACTCACCTCCTTTTTCCGGTTTCCTACCTAGTGTGCAGCTTCCATTCACTTTAACCCTCAATGAATTAATCCTTTGAACATCAAGTACGATTTCCTAGACTTAGAATGAAAAAAATGTTTTAACATTTTGATGTGGCACGTCGGATCCGGTCATAACGTCTAGGCCAGGTTTGGGGTGTTACATTGTCTTTTTGAAAAAGGGTAAGTTTTTTATTCGATCTCATAAGAGGCTAATTTGTGTATGTGGAAACACTACAATATATAAAAAAAGTTCAATACATTTTGAGCACCAGTTCATGCAGTTTCTAAGTAATTTCTACTGAATTTTATATTTTTATTATAAAATAATAATTTGAACTTAATTTATAAAATATTTTTAATTTTTTTATTTTTATAATAATTTTTGCATAATTTGGATTATTTTGGACGATTTGCACAAACGTTGAAAAATAAGCTTGGTAGTCACCTTAAAAGAATTAATTGTCGAGGCATTTTTGGAGTAAAAGCTAATGAATTAGCAGCCATGGAGGACTTATATTTATGCTCTTGGACTTTATTGAATCAGTTGATCTGATTTAATTTTTATCAAAAAAATTGGACAGCCTGAAGTGGAGAAAAAAGGCCTAAATTGAGCAAATAAAGAAAGAGGGTGGACAAGCCCAAGAGAGCAACCCAAACTATCCCAACTTGCTGACGAAATTAGCTAACTTAAGCTAATTTCAATACTTACAATATAACCCTTAAACTCTTCCCAATTTTCGTTCCAACCTCTCATTTTTTCTAGATTTTTCATTCAAACCACAAGCTAAAAATAGAAAACTCATTCAACCACTCCTTCTACCTAGCACGGCCGACCATATGAAGGGGGATTTCATGGTATTTTTAGCTAACTTGAGCTACCAATTTCAAGTATAAATAACCCCTACTTCTTTATTTTGCACACGAGTCCATCATTCACTCATCTCTTCTTTCACTTCTCTCTGTCATTCACTTTTACCTTCCATTTTCTTTCCCCTTCCCTTTGTCACTTCCCCTTCTTAAGAAAGAACTAGCACGCCATTTGTAGTAGCAACAATCAAGCTTTCTTGAAGGCCATTGATCAACAAGACAAGCAGAGAGGAAGATGAGCACGCTAGTGTAGCTTCTGACAATCATCAAGATTTGCCTTCTAGTTTTATTCTCTTTATCTTTTAATTTTATTTTGTGATCATAAACATGAATGATTGTTGTTTTGGCGCTTCTAGTTTAATTAAAATGGGTTAAATCTTGTTTATGTTAGATTAATTGCATTGTGTCCATTTTAATTGTTTAAATCATGTTTTTGTTGTTATAAGCCTTGGTAATTTGTTCAATTAGATAAAATCATAATGTGAGTCTCAAGGCCCAATTTCAAACCCATGGATGTGATGGGGTCACACTGCCTTAAGGCACAACAAAAATGTCAAAGGCCAAGAAAACCAAACCAAGATTTGATCAAAGACAAGATTCGAGGATGAATCTTTTTGAAGAAAGGGGGAATGATACATGTACGGTTGGGGTGAAATTTATTAAATTCCATTCACCAAATCTATAATCTTCAAGTTTGGGAAATCAACAAACTTGTAACTACTTTTTGGATGGTATCCAGACATTTTTGGGTTAAGATTTCTCATAGCTTTTAAATATCTATCTCTTAGTTTCAAAACGCACTTTAAATCATTTGATTTTGAGTTTGAGAGCTCAAGTTATGGCCGTTTTAGTGAAGACTATGTGAGCTGAATTTTTGGACGGGATTATGACTGGAATTACGAGTTTTGGGCTTTTAATTCGAGTTTAAATCATATTGGGTTAGGGTTTTAGGCTTAATTTTTATTATATCTAAGCTCAATATTGTATTTATCAGCTCTTATTATTTTACTAATCTGAATTTTTATAATTATTAAGTATTTTAAGTTATTTAGGAGTTTTATGTCAATAAGAAAGTTTAGTTTAAAACTACTTCTTGTTTAGGTTAATTAGAGTTCTAATATATTTAGGAGTTTTATTTAGATTTATTTAGCTAGCCTATATAAAGACATTTTCATTGTACACATTTCATTCAATTGATTATTATTCAAATTCTCTTTGAATTTTTCTTGTCAAGAATTGTTCTTGAGCTTCTTTTAGAAGAGTTTAACAATCTTTTTAGATTGTGGGGATCATCTTCAAACTTTTTCTTACCAAGGTTTCTATCTTGGAGGGGAAATTAGAGCCGCTTGAAGAGGGTTGTGGATTCTTCATGTTTCCAATGCTTCTTAAGGCTTTTACATATCACATTCTATCTTTTCCATCTATCTTCTTAATTTTCTTATTTATTGTTCTATTGTTCTATTATTCTATTTTACTTATCTTAGTTTATTTATTTCAATTGTTTTTCTTCAATTTATTTATCTGTCTTGGATTCATTTTTATTTTAGATTGTTTCAAAATCCAAGTTTCTTTCTGAACATCTAGAGCCGCAAGTCAAATTTGCGACTTAGACAAACTTTACGATCCGCTTTCGTATTCATCCATACTCATCCTTATCAAATCATGCCTATGTTATGCTTGCATTTTAATTGCAGGGTGACAAATGAATTAATTATTAATCAAGTTGAAATTATAATTATTTGATACAATATCTAATTGGTGCATGTTTAATCTTTTAAGGTAAATAAGGGTTAAATTAGCAATCGTATTAAATAATATTCTAGCCTTGCATAACTTGCAAAATTGTTGTGATTACATTGTTCAGTATAGAAATATATCTAATTCACTCTGTCTTATACTTGCTTATGAATTGATTAACTAATTCAATAAAGGAATATGCTTATTTGATTAATTCGATAAGTATGTATGTCCATTAGTTAACAAAAGACCAAGTTACCATTATATTTTTAGTAACAACATGAACATAGTTTTAATAATTCTAAGTTAAATAATAAAATTAATCTAACACACTTATGGCATATTGATTAAAACCATTTTAGAAATCGTGCATTGGAATTTTATTTTTGTAATAGCCCATTTTTCAGTGAAATTGGAACAGTGGTTTCGGGACCACAAATCCGATCCGAAAATAATGTTTATTTTTATTTCATTATATGGTCTGTATTATAATAGGCATGTCATGTACAAATTTTGATATGAATATTTTATTGATTAAGTGTTTAATTACGAGGACTAAATCGCATAAAATGCAAAAGTTGAATTCTAGTAGCTATAAGGATTAAAAAGCTATGAAATTCAAATCTAGAGGTCCTTATATGGTAATTAGACCATTAAAGAAAAGTATGTAGATTCTTGGTGACTCATCCATGGAAATATAGAAAAGGGCAAGGACTAAATTGGAAATTACAAAATACTTAATTAATTAAAAGATGAAAATAAAATATCATCTTATTTTCTTATCATCTTCAACCTAAAAACACATGGAAACCCTAGGAGAGAGAGAAGAAACTTTCAAGGCCTAATTGGGTAAGTTTTCTTGGCCCGTTTTTAGTAATTTTGATATTATTAAAATCAGGATAGTTTAATCTCTCTATTTGATGGATTAATTTGCAAAATTATCAAATTATGGAACATGGGTCAAGGATGTATATGCTGAAAATTAGAAATATATGGTAGAAAATGAAAGGTTGTTGATAGATAAACAACTTTTACAAAGTGATTTTTTATGGAAACATGATTTAGGGACTAAAATGTAAACTTGTGAAATTGAAGAAAAATTCTGAATTTTTATGAATACAAGTGCTGTAAAATTTGTAATAGGATTTTTATTAGGCTTGGAATAGAGAGTAAATTGCACAAGTTTCATTTTTTGAGCCTAGGGACGAAATTAGAATTTATGGAAAAGTTAGGGGCAAAATGGTAATTTTGCCTAAGACGTAAATTGAGTCCATTTAAATATAAAATCTATGAAATTGATTATTGAATTCATTTATATAGATCTGAACAACACTAATTCGAGGTTAGATCGAGGAAAAAGAAAAGGTTTCGAATTAGTAGATTTCTAACGCGAACAAGTGTCGAGGTAAGTTCGAGTAAATTAATCGGGCATGTAATATGTTTAATTGAATGTTGTATTGTATGGCATGTGATTTATATTCATGTACATTACTTGAATTCTATAATTATAGAAATGATACATGATTGATATGGTGAAAAAGGGTTAAGTCCCTATTGAATATTGAACTCCGATGAATATATGCGTTTTCCCGAAACAAATAAGGTCCTGCATTTGTTGCCGACAAGATTTAGCTCAGACGAGTAATCCTATTGACCTTGTCATAGAAAGGATTTAGCCCAGATGGGTAATCCTGATATAATACCTCTTGAGTAGACATTACGATTAGGGTTTAGCCTGGACTGGTAACCCTAATTGAACTCTTTGAGCATACGTTATATAAAGGATTTAGCCTAGACTGGTAATCCTGTTATTCGATATGTGGCTCAAGAGTGTGTTCCTTGATTTATACGATATGTGGCTCAAGAGTGTGTTCCTTGATTAAGTGCCCTGATGGGTTCCATTGAATAAGAATTGACGGATTATGGAATCGTACACCTCGAATGTACTACTTGAGCATCCATCGAAATTTCAATGATTCAACGGACATATAACTCTAGACATGGCATGAGAATTTTGAGATGAAATGATAATTTCTTGAAAGAGTATTGCATGATGAGCTCATCTATGTTACTTGATTTATATGAAGATTTTGGTGACTAACATGTTTGATTGAATGTATGTGTTTAGGCAATTAGGCCAAATGGATGGAAAACATGATATTGTATGCTTAGATTTAACAGGATTGGTAAGTTTAGTTTTTGTTATACAAACTTACGAAGCATGTAATGCTTACTCCATTTTATTTTTCTCATTTTATAGTGCTCGAAAGCTCGCGAAGGTTAGAAGATCATTAGAGCATCGTCACACTATCAACTAGTCATTTTGGGTATACTTAGTAAAATCATTTTGGTATAATGGCATGTATAAGACAATTTGGCCATTAGTAGCTTGAAAATGATGTTTTGTAACCTAGCCATTAGAATGGGTAATAATTTCTTATTTTGGTATGATTAAGTGGGCTATTATGATACATACATATATATATATATATACACATGTGTTATGTAAGTATATGTGATCAAAGGTTGTTATTGCCTAAGTTAATCCAAGGTAAGTTTCTAACCACTTATGCATGTAATGGTATGCCATGTTAAATGATGGAAATTGCCTAATTTGAATGCTTGAAATGGTTGATATTGGATGTGTGTTTCAAGTACAGGTCATGGGTGAAATTTTGGGTGAGAAATGAAGCTAGAAATGGCTCTATTTTGTCCACACGGGCTGACACACGGGCGTGTGTCTAGACCGTGTGTGACACACGACCTGGTAATATGGCCATATAGTTAGGCCGTGTGTCCCTTGCACCTTAATTTTGAGAAATAGAATGTTCAGATTTGATCACATGGGCGTGTGTCTCAACTGTGTGTGCTACACGGCCCAGAACACAGGCGTGTGTCGTGGCCATGTGAAACCTGCACCTAATTTTGAATTGAATTAGTTAACAACACAGCCTAACACACCGGTGTGTGGCATGGTCGTGTGCACAAGTCAAAGAGTTACATGAGGTTGAACACGGCCTGTAGCACGGGCGAGTCCCAGGGTCAAACGGGCGTGTCCCTTAGACCACACGGGCGTGAGCCCTGCACCTTGAAAAATTTTTAAAATGTCACGAAAAATTCTTAGAGCTCCCAATTAAGTCCCGACTCAATTCTAATGCTCCTATTGAGCCTCAAGGGTCCAATCAATGGACGTTTTGTATTATCTCGGTTAATAAATAGTAATTTGTATTGTAAAATATTCTGAAACTTTCGATAATACTCTGAAACCCTATTCCGACGATGGATACGGGTTAGGAGTGTTACAATTTTTCTTATTTTAGTTGATTAACTTAGTTGATTCTTAGTTATTAGATCACATCTTTCAAATAAATATATTTTTCTTTACCAATTTGTTTAAATTATATTTCATAAATATTTGCTTATACGGTCCCCGTGGTGGGTACGATAACTCAGCATACTTGTTACTTTATTACTTGTTACGACTGTGTACACTTGCATATTTCCGTCATTCCAAGTTTTTGGTGTTGTTGTCGGGGATTGTTTTAAAAGAAATTATTTGTCAAATTGTTAATTTTACATTTTGGTTTATTTTTTAGTTTTTTTTCTGTGATTGTTTCAGGTGTTTATGAGTATTAATCAGATTATCAACTTATAGAATAGACTTTCAGACAAATGAGAAGACAAACAATTCAAAGAAGGACCGAAAAGATGAATTTGGAATATCAAAACCAAAATCAAGGAAATGGAGCAAATGAACACCCCTTACCCATATTTGACGCCGAAACAGGGTACGAGGCATTACTGGACTTAAACAAAAGTAAACATTCAAACCGAGACATAAATTTCCACCCAAATTTAAAACTTTTCAAAAACATTCATATCGTCCCTTAAACGAGCCCACGAGGCCCAAAACATGCATTAGGAGTGGTTTGGGACTAAACCGGGAACTTCAGAAAACTTTCCAACACTTAGAAAATTTTTCATCAAAACAGCCCGTGTGAGTAGGCTGTGTGGTCTCACACGCTCGTGTCCCTAACCCGTGTAACTCTCTGTTTATGACGTCATCAACAAATTAAAGTCACATGCCCATGTGCTTAGGCCGTGTGGGCAATTTAATTTTTATAATTTTTTATAAAATAGGTGCAGACTTCACACGCCCTGGGCACACTCCCATGTCCCTAGGCTGTATCCTTCACACGGCTGAGACACATGGCCGTGTTTCTGCCCATGTGGACAAAAATAATGCTATTTACCAAGCCATTTTTCCACCTTTACTTGCACCAACCTACACATCAACAAGTAACACCAATCCAAGCATATGCACACAACCAATTCAACCACAACCAAGTCATTCACACATCAGTTACATGTTATGTTCTATCACATACAACATCTCATATTTATCATCTCAAACCATGCAAAATCCATATCCATGAAAACCTCATCATATGCATACATACTTAACCAATATTAGCCAATTTCAATGGCCATTTACAAAATGAATTATCGACCATTATAAGCCAACACATTTGGCCAAATCGAATATGACACATAACAAAATGACCAAGTCCCTATACATGCCATAACTTAAAATAATGTGATCATAAGTACCCAAAATAATAATTTGATAGTGTGAATGGGTCTCCGACAGTCTTCGATCCCTGAGCTGGCTTGACGACACTATAAGACAAGGGAAAAAGAAAAGGGGTAAGCTTTAAAGCTTAGTAAGTTCCTATGCAAATAATAGGCATCATAAACTCATTTTAACATATTTTTAACATGAAATAAATTAACATAGGTATCATTGTAAATCTCATAATCAAACTTGGCATGGATGATATTAAAACCTTAACTTTATAACTTACTCAATCGAACCTTACCGTGGGTTCATCACATATCGAGCTCATTAAGCATGAGTTTTGTGTACATACCTATACTGTCTTGCAACATACCATTGTCTTCCACAACATACAATAATCTTTCATAACTTTTTACATGGTCGTTAAATTACCCGTTGAACCATTTGAATACTAAAGGATACTCGGGAAATCTCACCCATATAGTACCATACCAATGCCATATCCCAGATATGGTCTTACATGGGATCTCAGATCGATGCTAATAGCCCAGCTATGGTCTTACATGAAATCTCATATCGATGCCATATCCCAGATATGGTCTTACACGTAAACTCAAATAACCCTAATGTCATGACATTCGTATCCTATCTATTCCTAAGGTTCAATTGGGATATTTCTCACTTGTCAAAACTTTGTCAAATTTATTCAAAAAACAATTCAAAATTCATACTATAATAACACAATTAAAGCATTATTTACATACGAACTTACCTCGGTACCAAAAATAGTAGATAAGGATTTAATCGCCAAACACCTTATTCTTTCCCCGATCAAGGTCCAAACTTCGTTTTTCTTGATATATAATAACAAATTTAGCTTATTTAGTATTAAAATTACTCAAAGCAGTCCAAACATCACATTATGGAAAAATTACCTTTTTGCCCCTAAAGTTTCACATTTTTACAAATTAGTCCCTATGCTTGTAAAATGAAATGTATTCAATTTCTTTGTTACCCAAGCCTAGCTGAAACATTTACATGCTCATATCAGCCCACATTTTTCATCAAATCAGATTTTTACTACCTATTTTACATCCTTTTTCAAATAGGTCCTTTTTAGGTATTTTCATGAAAAATCACTTAGTAAAAATTGATTATTACACATCAAACTTTCACTTTCTACCATTAAACATCAAAAAACATGCATGTCAACATGGGTAAATTTTTAAACATGAACCCTACTCCAAAAAATGGTAGAAATGGAAAGATCGAGTGGATACGACCTCAAAAACGTAAAGAGCATTAAAAATGGGGCTAGGATGTACTTACAATCAAGCTTGAAAAATGAAAAAACCCTAGATATGGAGAGCTTGAAAATTTTGGCCAAGTTTGAAGAAGATGGACAAAATTTTGGCTTTATTTGCCCTTATTATTATTTTATTTACCAAATGACCAAAATGCCCTCTTTGCCAAACTTTAAAATTTTATTTCACCATATCCATTTTTGTCCACTAACTTAAAAAATGGTCTAATTATCATATAAGGACCTCTAATTTAAAATCTCAAGCAATTGGACACATTTAACATGTAGAACTCAACTTTTGCAATTTTTACAATTTAGTCCTTTTGACTAAATTGAGTGCCTAAACGTCAAAATTTTTGAACGAAATTTTCACAAAATCATTCCGTGAAACTGTAGAAAATAAAAATATAATAAAATTAAATTTTCCTACGTTGAATTCGTGGTTCCAAACTACTGTTCCTAGTAGCCCTAAAATCGAGCTGTTACAGCAAATCATGTTGAAAATTCTATTTTATTGCTGATGAATTTTTGCCTTCCATACTACCAGTAATAGCCCCAGATTGAAGTTGTCCATCAAAATCAAAATCTTCTTGATTATCGCATAGGATCTCGAAACGAGATCCTCCAACACATCCACCATTACCACTTATCCCCTGACTCTCCATCACTTGTGGCTTCCTTCTCTATTTCCTTTCAACTATAATCCATGGCCCAAATTGCTCTTTCTCGACTGAGTTTCCTCTATTTTTGACAGTGAGTGGTCTGAGTTCCCCTCCCCCAATGGCATCCTCGCATTTTCCGGCGAGTAAGATTCTTAATTGTAACTGAATTTTCCATAGGCGAAACAAATATTTGGGAGCGATTCATACTCAATTCTTTTTATTCTCCCATCAATCTTGACTTTTGAGACTAATGGTTGCCCCAAATCGACTTAGACAACGACCTTGTAAACCATCATCTGGTATTGCTATCAGTGTTGCGATTGATCTTAAAAATTGGTCCAATGACTACCAAAAGACGTTGTTCATAGAGGCCTTTGGATAAACCGAATAAGTGGATCCAAACCACCATTTTTTTAAGGATATCTTGATTCGTAGAAAATTACAGAGACCATGGCTGCACTACGAGGTATTGCTTGAAAATGATCCACGGTCCACCCATTAGAGTAGTCGCATAGTCTTCATCGTCTTGGAATTTCACTAGATAATAATCCTTTTCCAGATCTATCAATTGAATCAGGTTTTTTGCTTGCCATAAACTTTAGATCTTTCCAAGAAGCATATGGAAAGCTGTCCTTCTACCCATCAACTTGATAATCATAGTCTTGGCCATATCCCTCTCGATGTGTTTATGCACCCGCTTTGAGAATGTGAATGATGGAATCCTATCTTTTTCACCTTTGCATCTCCCTCCAGAAGTCTGAACTCCTCTCAAATCTGGCTTTTTCCATGGGAAGCATTTCCCACAAGCTTGTCCTTCCATGACATCTTCTGTTCCTTCGAATTGTCCACTTGCATCCCATTCTCATCAACAATCAAATCGTCCAAATCCGATGGATCCGTTGGTCGCCGACAAACCTTCTTAGTGAATGACCAAAGCTATCATTTAGTTGAGATGTCATTCAAGCTGAATTTCTTGATGATGGTAATTGATCAATGCATCACAATACTCTTGATTATTGTAACACTACATGAAAATAGGGCTTTAGCGGCGTTTTTAGCAGCGTTTTATTAAAAAACGCCGCAAAAATTGTAAAACACAGAGCAATAGCGGCGTTTTACCAAAAACGCCGCTAAAAACTGAGCAATAGCGGCGCTTTTGGTAAAACGCCGCTAAAACTCATATAACTCTTAAAATCTTAAACCTCCAAAAAATCATAAACACTGCTTTATAACCCCTAAAATAGTAAACCCCTAAATCCTAACAAACCCTAAACACTAAACTAGAACCTTTAAAACCCTAAATGACGCAATAGGTGCATTTTTAGCGGCGCTTGGTTATAAACGCCGCTAATGTTAAATTATTTTGTTCAAAACTTCATCGTTTATCTGTCTTATATATTTTTTACCCACACCTGATACACTTAACATTTTCTCCATTTTTCCCTAGTTCTATTTCCCCCTTCTTCCTCATCCTAAATCCCTAAAGTATTATCACCCATTCCCAAATTCGACATCCAAATCCCTAACTAATTTAATAATAATAAAAAAGTAATTTTAATAATTAAACTTAAATTCGAAATTTGAAACATAGAGGAATTAAATTCTTAAGAATAGAAATATAATGACTAAATTTTAATTTTACGAAAAGTACAAATACTTATCTCATATTTTAGCTTTTCTGATTAAGTGGTTTAGTATTCAATTTGTTAAAGTATGTTAAGAGAATTACTTTTTCTTTTTAAGATTTAACACTCCTATGTGAGAAAATATTATTTAACTCAGATATTTATTAAAAGTTTATATAAAAATTAATTTAAAAGTCTATATAAAAATTAATTGTTATTTTAATCATAAAGTTAATTGTGTTTTAATTTTATTATAGAAAAATATTTGTTAAAAATGAAAAAATTAAAATACTGTTATTTAAAATAATTTTAAAGTTTTTGGGTATATGACTTATTGTTTTTAATTTATATATTAAATAAATTCTTATATAATAGTAAAAGAGATAGTCTTAATAAATTTTAAAATATTGAATTAATTATCATTATAGTTTAAGATTTATGGCTTAGCGTATATGATTTAGGGTTTAAAATATAAGAGTTACTATTTTAAGGTTTATGGATTATGGATTATGGGTTTATGGATTATGGATTATGGTTTACAGTTTATGGTTTAAGGGTTGGGGTTTAAGGTTTAAGGGGTTATGGGTTAGGGATTATGGGTTATGGATTTAAGGGTTATGTTGTATGATTTAGGGTTTAGGGGATAAAAGTTAGGGGTTTAGGTTTAGATTAGTTAATTAGTATTTTTTTAATTTATATATTAAATAATTTCTTATATATTCGTAAAAGAGGTAATATTAAGGCTCCGTTTGTTTGCAGGTAAAATGTTTTCTAGAAAATAATTTCTTGAAAAATGATTTCTGGAAAATGATTTACTTTTTCGGTGTTTGGATGAATCATGTAAAATATTTTCATTGTTTGTGATTTCAAAATATTTTCCTAAAAGTCGCTTTTAATAAAAATTTATATATTTAAGAATTTATTATCTTTTCCTTGTTTGATTGAGTTTACTTTATATATATATATATATATATATATATATATATATTAATAAAATTATATTTTAAATTTATATATTAATAAAAAATTTCTTCATATTTTACCCTGTATAATACGTTGTCTTTGGTGCTCGTTTGAAATTCTTACTTTACCCGGTTAAAGTGTGTTGAAACTCCAACAACATATTATACTTGTTATGGAAATATTTTAAGCGACTTTCTTTTCTAACATTCATTTGGTTTACATAAGAAAAGACAATTCTAAATATCCCAACTCATATCTCCATTTTATGATGAAATTTGTTAAATGATGAAATTTTATGTAATCAATTAATGCTTTTATATTTAAAATATTTAATCTAAACAATTTGATATATAAAATATATAAAAAATTAAAATTTAATCTAATTATTTTAAATATTACTTAAATTTTTAAAAAATTATTTAAAATTAATATAAAAGATATAAAATTCAATATAAAAATTATAAAAAGTCAAAATTAGCGGCGTTTATGATAAAACGCATAAAAGGCAATCAATAGCGGCGTTTATGATAAAAACGCATAAAAAGTAATTTATTTTAAATAAAACGGTACTGCTTTTGATAAAATATATGCTAAATTTTAGTTTTGATTGAAACGCTGCTTTTATTTCTCTCCCCCAATTCCTTCTTTCCCCATTCCACTCTCTTTCTCACCATTCTCATTTGCATTTCTATTTCTCTCCCCCGATTCCCTTTTCTTTCCCAATTCCCTTTTCTTTCTCAGCCTTTCTCTGACTAAGCCATTTGCCTAAATCATAGTTCCCTCGAAACCCTCATTTTCTCCCAAATCATAGTTCCCCTAAAACCCCAAAATTTCCCTAAATCAAACCCATTTGCTGTCTCCCTCTCTCTTTTCGATCGACAGGTATTATAATTTTCTAATCAAACCCAAAGCTCCTTCTTTCATTTTGATTTCATTGCAGCAAGCAAGCCATTTATTTTTTATTTCATTTCGACTTCGATTTCACTTTTGTTTTATTTTTGCAGCAAGCAGAAAGATTAAGGGATTTCATTTTGAAATCAAACCCGTTTGAAGGCTACCTTTGGCGAGTCCATCAAATCAAGGTACTCTTATTTACTTGTTCTTTTGAATCTTAGACTTTAGCATGCTGACATTTATATTTTTTTTTTCTTTTGTGTTCTTTAGTATATGCCATCTATTGGGAATTTTATTGTTGTTCTCTTTCCCTCTGCGTATGTAGTTAGTTTCCTATTATTGGAATTTATTTTGTTGGTTTTGATTTCTGCGTTTGATTTTGGCTTTTTGGTTCTTTGAGTCGGAAGATTGATGGCCTTTTATGGGCTAGTTTGATTTATATTGGCATTTGATTATACATGATTGGAAAATGGTTTAATATGTATAGATTCTCCAAGACTAGAAACTTTATCCTTGACGTTTCAAGATGAACTTGGCTGTCTTGAAACTACAACCTACACATGAGTGACCTTCGATACCGTAAACATGTTTTCGGTTATTAGTTCAGTGTCTTCTCATGTGATTATTGGTAGAAGCAATTCCTTGTAGGATTAGATAGTTTAGGTTAGATAACCCGACCTATATTGAATTGCTTGCTCTATTTACTGTGTTTTGGTTTCAATGGTCAATATTCTGGGCTTATTAAACTCTAAAAATACGTGTCACCAGTCATCCTCATGAAAACATGCCTCAAAAACACTCTTTGCTTCTCATTGTTGTTTGTGCTGCCTTACACTCAAATATTTATGTTACCAATCTTAGCTGGTCCATCACCTTTTCTTCCATGATCTTTCGCATATTGTGTAACGTTAATACATCCTTCCTTATCCTGCATTGCTTTTACACTTTGTTAAATAGCGGGTAGTAGCTATCCCTGAAGTTTTCTGGCGAACTTTAGAGCCATAAAAACCCTGGCTAAAGACTTCTTGATTCTGAAATTTGCTGCCTTGCGTTGGAGGGCACCTATTGATATAATTAATAATTACGACCTTTTTTAGGTAAAATAATGTGAATTTGCATTTAATTAAATTGTTTATTTACCATAGAATCTTTTTTTCGCAAGCCCCATGATATATATTTTCATTTCTCATTATTTTCTTCTAAGATCTTTTTATCATAATACTAAATCTACAGTTAATGGCTCTCTACCATCTTAAAAGTTGAATTATAGTCTAAATCACCATTTTTTCCCTTTAATTTCTTGGTTAATAATTAGTACGGTAAACGTGGACCAATTGCCATCTTTAAAATTAGTTGAAATGACTCTTGAAACCCACAAAAAGCTGGTACACTTCTCAAATTTTATTTTTATTTTGGTGGAAAACATTTCTCAAAATTTTAACCACGGTGTGACAAGAGATATGTATTTCTTCTTAACTTGGCGAGCTATAGACTTGCAATACAAATTAGTCACGCTTCATAATTGTGAATCGGTAAGCAACTCACCATTTTTCTATATAAAAAAACATTTGGGCAAATCAAATTTATTATACATTTTCATGACAAGTCTCGCCAGCTGTTATCAATTTTATTATGTGCATGCCTCGCCATTTTCTTTTTATTTTGGTATATATCATTGAAGCTTGGCATTATACATACTATTGGTGCTTATAATTTGCTCATATTGTTGGCTGTCATTAGTGATATCGTAACTGCATATTTGTTTTATTTTCTCCTTAATCCTCAAGTCATGCTCTAAGAAATACACTCAATTGAAGTTTGGAGCAACTCTATCCTCTTTTAGTTCTCTGATCTTATGAATGTGCAGAGCATGTTTGTAATGTCTCTGTCATAGTGGCTTCATCATATGATATCAATTACTATGTTACACATTGATGGTTAGAAAGCTGTAATTAATTATTTTTTATTCAATTTGATGGCTCGGAATAAATTGTTTGTGGTGACGCATGCATATTCACGTAACAAATGATGTGATTGTTATACATAGCTACTACATGAGTTGAGACCTGATAAGAGTAAGTTGGAGAATAGCCTGTGTTATCCAAAAATTAGTATTTTGTTCTAACAATCACTCTTTTGCATGCTAACTCAGCATATTACAGTGACATCTGTGTCGGATCAATTGCTTGCCGGCTGGAAAAGAAGGAAGGTGGGGCTATCCATTTGTACATCATGAAATTGGGGTTATCCATTTGCCAGCATATTGCCCTAGACTTCTGTAATGAGTTAAATGGATTTAACTCAATTGAATAATGATTAATTCACTTGTTTTAAGTGTTTTTTTTTTCATTTTATATTTTTTATATAAAAAATATATATACTTAAATCACAAAATGATAACTAAACTATACTTATTTTCCCAAATTGATATTTAAACTTTTTTGTTGTCATAAGTGGTACTTAAACTATACCACTTACCCATTTTATCTCTGTTGTTAAAGAAATTCCCTTAACCAATCATTTTGTGGCACAATATAATTTTTAACCAATCTTTTTGCACTGGTTGAGTATGCAATAAAGCTACGCAAGCCTATGATCTATGGTGCTACCAGGTTATTTGTGAACATCAATTGCTCTGTCCTTTTTGTATTGTTTTTATATTGTTGTGCCAATTTTCCCTTGTAATGTGCAGCCATCTTGAGAGGACTAAAATTCTAGTCATTATGTGAACACTATTTTATTCAATTTGGGTTAATTATATCCACTAAGTCAAGCTTTCGTTATACTAATAACTATTTCCTTGTTGCAGAGCACGACATCGCGCCTCCAAGATTTCCTTGGAATCAGTAAAAAAAAGATTGCATTCTCTTTTGGTATGGTCTCTATATAAATGTCTGAACTATTATTCAATTTTTTGCAGCTATTTTGTGCTAATGATGTACGTATGCATTTCCTTTTGTAGCACTGAATATGCAGCTACCAAATTTTATTCACCAAAGTCTGCAAGTATGGTTTGCTTTCTCTTTCATTTTTTTTCTCATTCTCTAATAATTCTCATTAGCTTGTATTCTTCTCTGGTAATAAAATGATGAACCCTTTGGTACAACAAATGCGAATGGCTATTGGCAATGGACAGCAATCACTTTAATCTTACCTCCCGTACATCGTCCTTATCGAACTCTTTCGTTTCAAAACAATCATCGACTCAATCTATTTCCTCAACATTAGATCAAGGTTCTAATGCCTGAAGCTTATCATATCGGTTGCTTTCTGATAACACGTAAGTTCACTCTACTTTCTGTTAACTAAGGTATATTAGCTAAAGCTAGGAAATAGAAAGATCAAATTGATACTAGTGAGTGATGAAAACAAGGTTTCTATATTTACTTACTTTAGGTGATCGAATGAGAATGTTTTAGGACATGTGTATTACATGATGTGATATGCAAATATGCTTATGTGTATGTACGCATGCTAAAAAAAGACATGGATTTAATTATGTTTTGGTGTTGATTTTATTTATGCATGCTTAATTTAGTAAAAATGTTGTGTATTCATGGAATTTTTGCAACGATTCTTTTTATATAAAAAGTAAAGGAGCATTCTGGAATTAAGATGAAATGTAAGATTTTTAGAAGCAAATTAATCAATTAATACTTTTAATCACATGTATTAATCTATTACAATTTATTCTTATTTTGTTTTATTTATATACATGGTTTCCACGGAATGAAATTTGATAACATTAATTCATGAAATATGATAAACCCTGTTTTTATATATTCAAAGCTCGAAGAAGGCACTCTTGGATCATGTAAAGTTTTATTTTGGCTGCTAACAACTAAAAGGTCTTCTAATTCTCTCATCAAATGGAATTAAAAGATGAAGTGAAGCTCTCTATCAAATAACTTGTTCACTTAAATTCTTTTTACTTGCCATTATAGATTTTGAACTACTTTAATCTCGAACTGTTAAAAACTTAGCTTGTTTTCTTGCTTGTGTCCGCCATTCCAATCTTATCGGGATGATGCTATATGTGCCTTCCTATGTGATAATAAATTTGAAACCAAATTCCACAGTTTCGCTTTCTTTCATGTTTGATGTGCTAGTATCTTTAGGTTATCTTTGAATGAGAGAAATGAAATGATTTGTTTGGTTGGCTTGATATATATCTAGATTTAATGGTAATTGGAGATATGTTTTGAGTGATTAGGAATATTAGTCCTTTTGGTGCATACAGGGACCAATTTCTATTAGTAGTAGTAGTTTTAAGTTGGTTAAGTATTTGTGAGGCAATAGTGTGCCCCGAGATCTTATAGATTATGATTGAACCTTCACAAGAAAGGCGTAGATTGAAGCTCAAATCTTAGTCAAGCAAGCAAAGAAAAAATGAAGGCAAGAGGTTGAGTTGAAAAAGCAACAGAAAGAGAAGAGAAGCTACTGGAATTACATTACAAAAGGTTTTTATCTTTTCTTATGCTTTTTTGTCCTTATTATGTTTATATAGTGGAGGGTTTTAGAGGCTAGAACACTGTAATACCATATAGTATATACAAAATATGAAATGCACCATGCCATTATTTATTGAACAGTAAAAACACTTGAGTTCTAACTTTTGAATTTTAATTGTGCTATTAATTTATTATTTTAAATTGTAAATTTAAATTCATTAATTTTGTATTTAGTTTTAAAGTTAAAATTTTAATAGAAAATTTTATATTTATATCATTCAATATTTTGATAATGAATTTTAAATTTTTATATTTTTCACGATTTTTATAATATTTTATAAATTTTTTTGAATTTCATGACCTTTAACGGCGTCGGAAATAGCAGCATTTTTAGCGGCGCTTGGAAAAACGCCACAAATAATTTTAGTGGCACTTGAAAGCGCCGCTAAAGGCCTAAAAAAACGCCGCTAAAAGTCAGTTTTGCTGACACTAGAGAAATATTATAATAACCTATTTCTATTCCCTAAAACCATCCATTTAATATGATTTTAAAATCATACCATACCCACACCATCAAAAATCTTCTCCACTGTATGTTAATAACCATTTAGGCAACAATTTTTTTTACACTTTTAAAAATTCCCTGCGATTCAACAACAGTCAGTATTATTTTAGATGCAAGCCAAAAGAATTTCCAAATTCTTAAAATTTAAATTATATATATAAAACCTTAACATAATACATGCATTGAGATAATAAGAAATGTGGTATACCTTAAATCTGTTAAAAAATTAACCCATATCTAACCAAGTATGAAAAACCAAGTGATATATGTAAAATAGTGGAAATAAAATGCCAAATAAATATTAGCTTTAATATATTCTACAATTTAATTAAATAAACATAATTCTTTAAAATATTACGGATCTGATAAAAAAGGAAACTGAAAACTCTCCACCACCGGAGGAAATGAAAGTTTGAATTTATATTTTCTTTGAAGGAAGACAGTTTCTGGGAAGAAGAAATGATTTAGAAAACAAAAGCTTTATTTATAATTTGACTCTTGAAGTATATTCGTTTTCTCATTTTGGTACTTTTTTTTTTCAATTTGATATCTAAAGTATTAATCACTTCTCAATTTACTGCTTAAAGTATGCTTCCATTATATTTTTAGTCATTTCCTTGCCGAACTTTAAAAAAAAAATCTTATAGCTAATCACAAAATATTATGTGGAACCTTTATGTCGAAAAATAAAATTTTCTTCTATTAAATGTATATACACATTAAAATATAAATGAAAATAAATATATAAAGAAATTGGAAAAATATATAAATTCTAGTCACAAACATATAATTTATAAAAGTTACAAAAATAACATACTTAGAAATAAATTAGTTGAAATTAATAATATTATTACAAAATGTAAAATAAAAAATTGTAAAAATTATTAAAAGATTATAATTTTAAAAGAGAGTTTAAAACATTTTTTAATAAAATTTTCTAAAAGGTATTTAAATCTCAAGATTTTTTTTTGCAATTACTTGAAATTTAAAGACTTTTTAATTTTATAACAATTTTCACTTTTCAGTATATTATTTTGATTTTTAAAATTTAAAATTATGTATTTTAGAATTTATAATTTTTTATTTTAAAGCATTTTAATGTATTATATATGATTTTTACATTTTAATCAATATAATATATAATTATTAAAAAATAAAAAGCACATGCGGTGAATTCTAATAGTGCGATGTAGTAAGTCAATGGTGGTCAACACCAATCAATGACTGATCAACAATTGGTCAAAGTAAAAAGTGTTTTGGTTGACCAACATTGACTACGATTGATCGATATTGACCGGTCATATGGCACTATTAAAATACACCACGTGTCTTTTTTTTATTTCTTAATTATATATATTATATTGATTAGAATGTAAAATCATATATAATATATAAAAAATTTAAAAGGTTTAAGTTTTTTATAAAATTCTAAAATATATTATTTAAATTTTAAAACTCAAAATAATATATAAAAATTTAAAATGTTATAAAAACTATTAAGTTTCAAGTAATTGCAAAATTTTTATACCTATATATTTTAGAATTTTATAAAAATTCATTTTAAACTTTTTTAAAATAATTTTACCATTTTTTTACATTTTTGTAATAATATTATTAAGTTCAACTAATTTATGTTCAATTATCATATTTTTGTAAATTTTATTTTTATAATTTTATTTATAGTCTTTTTCTAATTTTATATATTTTCTGAATTTTTATGTATTTATTTTTATTTTATATTTTTATTGTGTATATGCATTTAATAAAATAAAATATTTTTTTTACATAAAAACACAATGTGGCACTTTGTGATTGGTTACAAAATTTTTTAACGTGTGTTAAAAATAGACTAAAAATTTAACAAGGCATACTTAAGATACCAAATTGGGAAGTGATTGATACCTTAAATATTAAATTGGAACAAAAAGAATTTAGATACCCAAATGGGATGTGTTTAGAGCTTTATTATATAAGGACTTCCACTTTTTATATTATAGAAACAACCCTTTTAATTTTCAGAGTTTTTAATATTTTACATTTAATTTTTTAGGAAAATTATCATCCATGCCCTTCAGGAATTTTTGAAAGACTAAATTACATATCTAACATTTTAACATTAATTGATTAATTTAATTTTTAATTATTATTATTATTATTATTGGTTTTAAAACAATATGTATAGATCTCAAATCTTTAAAACCAATAATTACTTTCGCAACATATCGTTAAAGTAGAATGATTATTACTATTTTAAAAATCGTTGATAAATACCTTTAAAATATTTTCTTAAAATATTTCAACTTATTTTATTTATGAATTATATATAAATTAAATTAAATATATTTATTATTTTTAATAAAATAATATATATTTATTAAAATGTGTAAATATTAGAAGGTTAAATTTATTATTAGACCAATAAAAAGTAGCTCACGTCAACCTCCTGTTGGAAAATATGGATATCACATATATATAATAAAGGTAATTACATGTTATTATTTACTATCACGATAGGTCAGCCCAAATTAAAAGTAATTTAATTTTGTTAGAATTTTATTGGGTTTTAATTATTAAATAAAACATGGGTCAAATATGTGTAGATATCTTTTCTAATATCTCATCTTTAGGAAAGAAAGAGTAAATATTCTTTGAATTTTCTTATATGCTAATTTGGAAGATCAAATCCCTAAGATCCGGAAAAATTTTAAAGAATTCATGGATTCAGGTACGTTTCCGCATTCAGTTTTATTCTTAATTTATTCTTAATAATTTGACATGATAGATCCTGGTTTATTAAGTTTAATTTTAGATTTATTTTACAAATCTAACAAATAGTATCAGAGCCTCGTCATATCAAATCATTGAGAACTAATTAAAGTTCTTCCTTTGAATGGTTGATTCATGAAATTTCATGGGTTTTATATTTTGAAGGTTTATATTAAAATTTTAGGATTTTGTTTTAATTTTTTAATTTGAGTTGATTTTCAAACTAATGGGTTAAATTACGAAGTTTAAAATATTTGTGAATCTTGCCATTGAATTTCTATCCAATCTTGCTTTTAAATAAAGAATGTATACTTTGCATGCTCTGTTTCAATTTCGATTCCTACTGTTTGAGCATATGTAATTCAATTTTTTTAATCATATAAGATATTTAATTTAGTTAAAAAATGGAAAAGAAGTTCACAGAGAAATTGATGTTTCATATGTTTTATTTATATATAAAATATAAAATATATGCATGCTTTGATTGGTTTAATGCATTTTTGGAAAATTATACAAATATATATGGTTATCTTTTAATTTGATTGAAAATGAAATTAAGGTAAATATTTTGAAACAAATAAATTCAGATTTTGGCTTTTAATTAAGGATGTCTAATATTTTAAAAAAATTAGTTGTAACAAAATGCCGTCAAAGTGACCTCTTTTGTGTAGATTAGTTTATTTGAAATATCAAGATGATTATATGTTTTTGTGATTCATGCGTTTATTGATTGACCCAAAGGTAAGTTAATATTTGGTAGAATTTCAACGACATTTGTGGTGATAAATGTGTGACAATTATAAGGTATTTTATGTGAGTAATAAGTTAGTCCAAAGATAAATTAATTGTTTGACATAATTTATTGTCAATGTTTGATTGCTACAACAAGAGTATCACTTACTGTTAGCATTACTGTCCAAAGACTTAATATTAATGTGGTGTTTGGTATCTTGAGATGGGATTAGCCATTATCTTGAATTTATTGTTTACTTATGAATATTGATTTAAGCTTGTTTTTATTTGTTCTATATTCAGCTAATCCATCTTCTGCTACCACAATATCTGCTAATATAAATTCTATACCCATGCTTAATGGGGCTAATTTTAAGTAATGAAAAATGCACTTACTTATAGTGCTTGACTGTATGGACATAGACCTTGCACTAAGGGAAGAACAACCTGTACCTCTCACTGCAGAAAGCACCCTTGATGTTAAGAGGGATTTTGAGAGGTGGGATCGTTCAAATCGCATGAGTCTAATGATCATGAAACACATCATTCCAGAAGCCTTTACGGGCATAGAATCTAAAGAGATTACTCAGGCCAAGGGATTTCTTAATGAAATTGAGAAACATTTTGCTAAAAACGATAAGGTTGAGATGACATCACTTCTGACTTCTTTGATGTCTATAAAGTATAAGGGTCAAGGAAACATAAATGAGTACATTATGGAGATGTTCCATACTACTTCAAGATTTAAGGCACTTAAGATCGAGCTTTTTCTGAGGAATTACTTGTTCTTATGGTTTTGGTATCATTTCCTGCACATTTAATCAATTTAAAATTAGTTATAACTGTCAAAAGGAGAAATGGACCCTAAATGAGCTCATTTCTCATTATGCGCAAGAGGAAGAAAGGTTGAAGTGTGATAAGTCTGAAAGTGCTCATTTGGCCAATGCCCTTTCAGACAAGGGCAAGAAAAAAAAAATCAAAATGAAGCTGCTAAGGGTCCAGCTCAAAAGAAACAACAACAAGCTATAGAGAGTTGTTTCTTTCGTAACAAGTCTGGACACGTATAGAAAGATTGTACCAAATATCATGTTTGGCATGCAAAGAAAGGTATAATTCCTAATTTGGTCTGTTCTGAGATTAATTTAGCTTCAGTACCTAGAAACACTTGGTGGATAGATTCTGGTGCTACTACTCACATAAGTGTTTCTATGCAGGGTTGTCTGAGGTACTGAAAGCCAAGTGAAGGTGAAAGATACATCTTTGTGGGCGATGGTGTAACAGCCTAATTTTTAGTGGTCTCAGAGACAGTGATTCGAGATCACTAAATCTGAAGAGTGAGTTTGAAAACTTATAAATTAATATTTATAAGTCAAGTGAGATTTTAGAAATATTTTTGAATTAGTGAATTTTGTGAATTAAAAGAATTGATTAGGTAATTTGGGTTGAAAACGAGGTAATGAGACCTCGATTTCATAAACTGAGCCTTAAATATTTTTATCAATATCTATGGAGTGTTAGTGAATTAGTATTAAAGTTTTGTTAGAAAATTTTAATATTTTGATAGTTAATTAATTAAAAGGACTAAATTGAAAAAAGTGAAAAACTTGTTAATTAAAGAAATAATGACCAAATAGCTAAAGTAATAAATAAAGAAGGACTTAAAGGGAAAATTAGCCTAAAATAGATGGCTGAAACGGATAAGGTAGAAAAAAAACAAAGAAAATGGGTGGTTAAGGGTCAAAATGGGAAATAGAGAAAATTTTAAATAGTTAAAAAAATGGACTTAATAAAAATCTAGACATTTCTTCATTTTTCTTCGGCCAAAAACACCATTAAAGAGTCTCTCTAAGCTGGTTTTTCATATTCTTGCTACAAGTTCAATTCTTGATTATTTCTTGTAAATTTTGTGATTTTGATACTTTCACAACTACGTCCAATTATTAATTTCATAATTTTTTATTCTTTGAGTGATTTTGAAAGTTTCCATGAATGAGTGCTAGAATTTTATGATGAATAAGCATGGATTTGAAGTTCTAATTTTGTTATGTGATGACTTTATTAAGTGATTTCAATAGAAATTGATTTTTAGAATTTAATTGTAAAAAAGTTCAGAATTAGGGTTTAGTGTTGAAATTCTGATTTTCAAAGATTTTTAAGTAGTTTAAAATGATGAAATAAAGTGTTAATTGAGAAAAATAAGTTCAATTGTTAGGTTAATTGATTAAGGACTAAAGTGTAAAAACTATAAATGTGGGGTAAATGTATAATTTTAAAAATTGAAGAGTATAAATTGTGAAATGGAATGAGGCTAAAATATATGAGCTAATGAATGAATAATTTTATATTATAGATCAAGAGTCCAAAGAAAATTGAGGAAAAGAGAAATTATCCAAATAGTTCCTGAGCTACAACAAATTTTATAAACTAGTCCAGGTAAGTTCGTATGGTTAAATTTTAATGTTTACATATTTAATTGATGATTTGTATTTATGTTTATTGATAAAAATAAAATTATTGCTAGAGTTATGAGAAATGAAATGAAAGTACAAAGTAATCGGAACGCGATATTGAGTATATTCGTTCAGTGCAAGAAAAGAATTAACAGCAAATTACCCAAGCAAACTGAGGTTCAGCATTTGTTGTGAACTTCTGTGTTTTCTTTCTGTTTAGCTCACATCAGTTTCAATTTAACCCTTATGGGTTTCCGTTTAGCTCTTACGAGCTTCTGTTCAACCCTTATGGGTTTCCATTTAGCATTTATGTGCTTCTGTGCTGCCTTCAGGCTTTTGTATATGATGTACTCATATCCTAAGACGCTCTCTAAGATGACAATGCTGGTAAGTGATATATGGAATTAATATTTGAAGAATTAAATCTATTTTGATATTGATCTGAAATATGTGAATTTATCGATTGAAGTTGTGTTTGGCAGGAACAGTATATTAAATGATTTATTTAAATGAATTGTTTTAGTATGTTCGGTAAGATTTATGTTTAAAGCCAATGAACTTACTAAGCTTCATTAAGCTTACTTTAGTTGTTCAATGTTCTTTGTAGATTTTCAAGAAGTTCAGAGGATCGGATCAACACATTGGTTCATACTATCTAGATAACTCCTGTAGATTTTGTTATGCATCTTAAGGTTTATATGGCATGTATAAGGTTAAAATTAAAAGAAGTAAACTTGTAATATGGTTGAGAGTGGCACATATACATATATGTATGTTTGTATGCATGTATTTAGTAATAGTTTATAATAATCAATGAATGGAGTTAATGAGGTAAGTTTATGCAAATGAGTTGTATTATGACATATTAGGTCTAAAATTTGATTTTTAGCTTGAATTGGTTGCTTGATTGGGTTATATTGGTATATGAGAGTGTTGTATGTAGGTTGATTGTGAAAAAGGTGAGAAAAGTGGCCTTTAAATGGCCTATTTTTTTCCACACGGGCAGAGAGGTGTGTGTCTTAGTCGTGTGTGACACACGGCCACACACATGGGCATGTAGTTTGGTCGTGTGTCCCCTGTATTTTAAAATTTAAAAAAAGAATGCTCAGAATTGAGCACACGGTCAGAGACATAGCCGTATGTCCCAGTCGTGTGAGGCACACGGCCTAGTACACGGGTGTGTGGTTTTGCTGTGTGAAAACTGCACCTAATTTTTAAAAAAATAAATTGGCCACACGGCCTAGCACACAGGTGTGTGGTTGGCCGTGTGACCCAAGTCAGGGAGTTACACGGGGTAAGACACGGCCTAAAGCATGGGCATGTCATGGGACCACACGGGCGTGTCCCTTGGCTACACAGGCGTGTCCCTTGGCTACACGGGCGTGTGACCCCTATACCTAGGAAAAATTTTAAAATTTTACGAAAAATTTTTTGAGTTCCGGATTTAGTCCCAACTTGCTTATAATACTTAAATTGGGCCTCGAGAGTCCATTTAAGGGACAATGTAATATCCTGATTTTGGGCCTAGTCGGAATAGTGGTTTCGTGACCACAAAATCCGATATAGAAATAATTATTTTATGATTATTTTAAGGTCTATGATATGATTGCATGATTGTGTGAAAATTTCGTGAAGAAATTTTATGCATAAAGTGCTTAATTTGAAATTTGGGACTAAATTGAATAAATTGCAAAACTTGTGTTCTAGAAGTATTTTGCATAAAATTGAATTAGATTATTAATTAGAGGTCCTTAAAGAGTAATTTTACCAATTTCTAAGTCTATGGACAAAAAATTGGACATGGATGGAATTTTGGAAAGTTTAGTAGTAAGGGCATTTTGGTCATTTAGGGTAAAATGAATTAAAATACAAAATTAAAAGCCAATTTTGCTCATCTTCAACCCCATGGCCGAATATAGCAAGGAGAAACCATGGATAGGGTTTTCAAGCTTCCAAGCTCGATTGTAAGTCCGTTCTAGCCTCGCTTTTAATGATTTTTACGTTTTGGAGTCCGTAGCTCGATTTAGCTTATGCTAGCAATAATTTAACCTAGGGTTTATATTTGGAAAAATACCCATAGGTGAAATTTGTGTATTTTGGTGTTTTATTATAGAATATGAGGTTTTAAATTATGTTAGACAACTTGTGCTACTCGGTTTTAAGTGAAAACGAGCAAAAGGGCTTAATCGGTAAAAATACCTAATAGTCATAAGTACATGTTAGAGTGAGAATTTGATGTTGCCATAGAAGGAAAAATGATCAGCATGTCATAAAACATAAGAAAATAGGCTGAATTTTAATTTACGAGCTTTGGGGCAAAAGTGTAAATATGCAAAAGTTTAGGGAAAATTGTAATTTTTCCAAAATATGATTTTGGGTCAATTTGAATAATGTGAGTCCTAATTAGACTATATTTTAAATGATAGAGCAAGGAAACTTGAAATTGGGCTAAAATGGGGAAAATACCAAGTTGTGGACGAAATGGTAAAATAGCCATTTTCGCATACGAGGTAAGTTCATATGTAAATGTTGGTAACATAGTTATTATTTTAAATGTTTTAATGTTTTTAAATGATATGATAATTATTATGAAATATTATACTTGTGATAATTGTTTGATAATATGTCAAATTATGTGATATACTTGGAAAATGTGAAATACTACCGAGTATCGTATCGGCATTCCGTAGAAGATGGTTGAGACACATGATTGGGAAAAGGTCCGTTGAACCTTAGGAATGGATTAGGATACAAGTGACATGTCACTGGGATATTTGGGCATCCGAACTCGTTGAGTTGAGTCCGAGTTCACTTATGGATGCGACGTCCGAACTCGTTGAGTTGAGTCCGAGTTCGTGAGATGTAACTAGGCATCCGAACTCGTTGAGTTGAGTCCGAGTTCACTTATGGATGCGAACGCCCGAGCTCGTTGAGTTGAGTCCAAGTTCACTTATGGGCGGGTTACATGGTAGCTTGGCTACATATGTGGCACTTATGTGCAAACTTTCCATGTATCCGAATTATATTCCGATGTGTTCAACGGTAAAGTTCTACTCAAATGGAGGAATACTCAAGATGAAAGGGACGTATTGGTAAGTGTTGTGAAATGGATACTTTGAACAGGTATGTACTTAACCCTCGGGTTGAAAACTCAATATAACAACAATATGGTAAGATGATAAATGAAAAGGTGATATGAATGTCTTGGTGATGATTATGCAAATGATGTTTTATGTTTGCTTATATGGTTATGTTACTTGCTATTTGCATGTGAGCTTACTAAGCATTTATGCTTACTCCTCCTTTTCATTCCTTGTAGTGTTGACAAGCCAGCTCGTAAATCGGAAACGGTTGGAGGCACGCCACACTATCCGTATACCATCTTGGCATAATGGCTTGTATATTTTGAGTATGGCATGTATAGCATTATAATCATTTTGTATATATGGTCTTATGATATGGTTATTGAGTGGTATGGAAATAGAATGCTTGGTAATGATTAGCCATTGGAATGGCTAATCATGATCATATTTGGTATTATGTATGTCAAATTGCTAGCTAATCCATGGAAACCATGAAATAGGTAAAATTTACCATAAAATAGATTCAGACAGCAGCAGTGACGTGAGTTTAAAAATCACTAAAAATATTAGAAATGGAATTAAATAATGAACAAGTTATGTAATCGAAGCTTGATGAGTCTATTTTCATATGGAATAAGCGAAACAGGTATATGAGCTATATTTTATGAGATGTTTAAATTTTTGTGAAACAGGGCCAGAGCGATTTCCGGATCCCCTGTTCTGACTTTGGAAATTTACCATAAATTTTACAAAGATAATTAGAAATCACAATTTATATGTACAGATTCCTTATTGAGTCTAGTTTTATTAGAGACAAACGGCATAGTCATTGAAGCTCTGTACAGGGAGATATCTGATTCGTAATACACAGAGGTCAGAGTAGTTGAACCCTGAAACAGGGGAGACTTTAACTAATAAACTGTACTAATTGGCCCAACCAAAAATTCTAGAAAAAAATTAGTAGATATATATATGAGTCTAGTTTCAGGAAAAATTTACGGAATTGGATTTTGAGTTTCGTAACTCGAGATATGATTTTTAAAGCGACTGTGATGCAGTTAGC
Organism: Gossypium arboreum; assembly: GCF_025698485.1. Lineage (NCBI taxonomy): Eukaryota > Viridiplantae > Streptophyta > Magnoliopsida > Malvales > Malvaceae > Gossypium > Gossypium arboreum. Next base: position 83,724,513 of record NC_069082.1, on the reverse strand, counting down.
CAGCTTGTCTGGAAATTTTAAAATAAATTGTATGAGCTGTTTAATTAATGAATTAAGTCCGTTAACACCTCGTGTTTGACTCCGGCAACGGTATCGGGTATGGGGTGTTACATTTAGTGGTATCAGAGCAGGTTTAGTCAGTTCTCGAACTAACCTAGCATGTGTAAAAGTTTAGCTATACATGCCACTGATCTGTGATAGTGTGATATCTTCCGACGCGTATGAGTACCGTCTTATTTAGACAGGTACTCTCCAACCGAAGCTGTGCCGACCATGTTCACGGTTATGTGAAGGTATTTGAGTAAAGTTATGATTATGATAAGTCTCGGTTCAGAAAAGTATGAATAAAAGTTTATGATACATATGTGATAATATGTGAGATGAAAGTTCATGTTGTGATAAATATCCATATTTGCTTAATGCTCATACGATGTAGTGTATGTGGCTTACTTGATAAGATGAACGGAATAAATAGAAAGTAGTAGAGGTATGAATAAAGGTCATAATATCATAATACGAATGAAAATGTCCTTGTCTTGATTGGACGTTGAATGTTGATGAATGTTAATGATATACAGTTTTTTTATGAGATAAAGGATTATAATGAAATGAACTTATCTATGTTAAATTGTTGGACTGAATTATATGAGTGTAATGATATGTACATGATGATGCACAAAATGAAAGTTGTGATTGTGATGCAAATATCTATGTTTGTTTGGCCTTATATAATGTCATGAGCATGAATTAATTTAATTAAATGAATGGATAAGTAAAGCTGTCTAGAAAACATAGAATGTATGCATAAGTATATTGTCTAAATGGGACAATAGGAAAATTGGTGTAAGCCAACATGAATGAATGACATGATTTTGATGATGTTACTATGATGATGGAAGTTGTGTCATATGTGTATGTATAAGAAAGTCGAGTCGAGGTCCTACAACCCTCCCCTTACCAAAGTGGTACTTATAATGGAATTTCATGAGATTCAGTATTGAATAAGTTTCCGGTTGAGAACCCAAAGAGTTCAAGTGATAGAATAATTATAAGTATGATTCGAGATTGAAAATGAGCTGATAAGTAAAGTCGAGCCGAAAGTATCGGATTGATATAAAGATTATTGGAATTATGCATTGTCTCAGTTAGAGAAGGAATTCTCTTTGGTAAATCGAATTACTCAAGTGCAAGGTCGAGAAAAGTGTAAATCGAAATTTATTCGAATGACATTCTTTAGTGAATGATTTAATATGAAATTTGTGACGGCGAGAACTAGTTGGGGAAATGATATTTCAAATGTGAATTATCCGAGTGTGACGATTATGACCTGATGATTTAGCGATCTCTTTTGAGATGTTCTATGTGTTCACCCGTTCTCGTAAATATTTCTATGGCTATTGATCTTCGAAGAAATTCTTGTTATATGGGAATGTCTTCTAATTTTGGTGTTGGATGAAAGCATTGGTAGTCTGATTGGTTTATAATTTATATTGCTCTATTTCATTGGGTATTCTATTTCATTTCGTCGATAAGAATTGATGAGAGAATTCATATGATATTATGATTCTGCTTTCTTCTACTTGATGCTTCATCCGATATATATGTATGGGAAGATATATTGATCTTGTTATATTTGATTTTTGGGATTAAATGATGTTTTCTTTTGGACTTTCTTTCTTTGAAGAATTATCGTGGTATTCTGTATTTTCTCTATGAATTTGGTTTTCGATTCTCCGGCATAGTATCGTATCTTGGGTTTCTTTATCCCGGATCTCTTTATTCGGATTTCTTTATTCGGTTTCTCTATCTTGGATTTCTTTATTCGGTTTTCTTGTTATCTTTGTTCCATAATTTGTCAATTATGACTCATGTTCAAGTGGGTTCTGCGACCCATGATAATCATGTCAAATATGACTATACTTCTAATTTGATCTTGGTAATGTGGTGATTTTAGTATTGGGATTTTTCTAATTTCGTAAGGATTTGACATCAAGTAAAGGCATAGGTGATAAAAGCGAGTTTTAGTCGGTATGGTAAATTATTTATTTGAAAGATTTCATGTGACAATTATGTCGGATTATTTTCCCAAGTCGATAATAGAATTTCATTTTGTACGGATAAAAGAGTAAATAGTTTGAACGAGAAGTGTATATTTAATAGAAAGAGTTGAATATTAGTTTAAGTCACTACGAATGATAAGGTTTCCATCTTGTGAAAGCTGAAAAGTTTATTACATGTTGATGAGTTTGGATAGATGAGAATATTGGTAATCAAGCGCCCGAACTAGACTAGTCTACATTGAGCAAAGACTTCGACTTTCAAGAATGTATTGTTGTATGAATTGTGATGTGTTTCAAGACGGTGAGGTAATGTGATAGTTTAGAGCATCCGATGTTACATAAAATCGGAGTTGTTAAAGGGTTAAAGCCGAGCATTGGGATCTATCAAAATTATCCTTGTCAATGTTGATATTGGGATGGAAATGAGAAGGATTATTCTTGAGGCCATATCGAATTATTTCTATGGCGGAAAGAGGAAAATGTGATGTATCCTATTGTTAAATGTTTGGCGAGATCTATAAATCACATCTGTATTGAATGAATTCCTACTCATCGATTCATGGAATTTCGGTCTCTTTGATTGTTGGATTTCTTGGAATTCGGTCTCCATTAAATCAAGTTGAGATCTGGGTTTTATGTCATGAGATCATGGGAAATTGAGAAGGGTTGAAAATTTAAGAACAGTTGAGAGTTGAGGCGTAAGCTTTTAGATCATATGAGAAATTGAAGAGATGTATTGGAGGTACAGTCTAAGTGCAAGTTCTTGACACCAAATATGAGATTAAAAGTGAAGACCACTTTTCGGTAAGATTTTCAGGGACGAAAATCCCTGAAGGGGGGGAGAGTTGTAATATCCTGATTTTGGGCCTAGTCGAAATAGTGGTTTCGTGACCACAAAATCCGATATAGAAATAATTATTTTATGATTATTTTAAGGTCTATGATATGATTGCATGATTGTGTGAAAATTTCGTGAAGAAATTTTATGCATAAAGTGCTTAATTTGAAATTTGGGACTAAATTGAATAAATTGCAAAACTTGTGTTCTAGAAGTATTTTGCATAAAATTGAATTAGATTATTAATTAGAGGTCCTTAAAGAGTAATTTTACCAATTTCTAAGTCTATGGACAAAAAAATTGGACATGGATGGAATTTTTGGAAAGTTTAGTAGTAAGGGCATTTTGGTCATTTAGGGTAAAATGAATTAAAATACAAAATTAAAAGCCAATTTTGCTCATCTTCAACCCCATGGCCGAATATAGCAAGGAGAAACCATGGATAGGGTTTTTCAAGCTTCCAAGCTCGATTGTAAGTCCGTTCTAGCCTCGTTTTTAATGATTTTACGTTTTGGAGTCCCTAGCTCGATTTAGCTTATGCTAGCAATAATTTAACCTAGGGTTTATATTTGGAAAAATACCCATAGGTGAAATTTGTGTATTTTGGTGTTTTATTATAGAATATGAGGTTTTAAATTATGTTAGACAACTTGTGCTACTCGGTTTTAAGTGAAAACGAGCAAAAGGGCTTAATCGGTAAAAATACCTAATAGTCATAAGTACATGTTAGAGTGAGAATTTGATGTTGCCATAGAAGGGAAAAATGATCAGCATGTCATAAAACATAAGAAAATAGGCTGAATTTTAATTTACGAGCTTTGGAGCAAAAGTGTAAATATGCAAAAGTTTAGGGGAAAAATTGTAATTTTTCCAAAATATGATTTTGGGTCAATTTGAATAATGTGAGTCCTAATTAGACTATATTTTAAATGATAGAGCAAGGAAACTTGAAATTCAGGCTAAAATGGGGAAAATACCAAGTTGTGGACGAAATGGTAAAATAGCCATTTTCGCACACGAGGTAAGTTCATATGTAAATGTTGGTAACATAGTTATTATTTTAAATGTTTTAATGTTTTTAAATGATATGATAATTATTATGAAATATTATACTTGTGATAATTGTTTGATAATATGTCAAATTATGTGATATACTTGGAAAATGTGAAATACTACCGAGTATCGTATCGGCATTCCGTAGAAGATGGTTGAGACACATGATTGGGAAAAAGGTCCCGTTGAACCTTAGGAATGGATTAGGATACAAGTGACATGTCACTGGGATATTTGGGCATCCGAACTCGTTGAGTTGAGTCCGAGTTCACTTATGGATGCGAGCGTCCAACTCGTTGAGTTGAGTCCGAGTTCACTTATGGATGCGAACGCCTCGAGCTCGTTGAGTTGAGTCCAAGTTCACTTATGGGCGGGTTACATGGTAGCTTGGCTACATATGTGGCACTTATGTGCAAACTTTCCATGTATCCGAATTATATTCGATGTGTTCAACGGGTAAAGTTCTACTCAAATGGAGGAATACTCAAGATGAAAGGGACGTATTGGTAAGTGTTGTGAAATGGATACTTTGAAATGTATGTACTTAACCCTCGGGTTGAAAACTCAATATAACAACAATATGGTAAGATGATAAATGAAAAGGTGATATGAATGTCTTGGTGATGATTATGCAAATGATGTTTTATGTTTGCTTATATGGTTATGTTACTTGCTATTTGCATGTGAGCTTACTAAGCATTTATGCTTACTCCTCCTTTTCATTCCTTGTAGTGTTGACAAGCCACTCGTAAATCGGAAGCGGTCGGAGGCACGCCACACTATCCGTATACCATCTTGGCATAATGGCTTGTATATTTTGAGTATGGCATGTATAGCATTATAATCATTTTGTATATATGGTCTTATGATATGGTTATTGAGTGGTATGGAAATAGAAATGTTATAATGATTAGCCATTGGAATGGCTAATCATGATCATATTTGGTATTATGTATGTCAAATTGCTAGCTAATCCATGGAAACCATGAAATAGGTAAAATTTACCATAAAATAGATTCAGACAGCAGCAGTGACGTGAGTTTAAAAAATCACTAAAAATATTAGAAATGGAATTAAATAATGAACAAGTTATGGAATCGAAGCTTGATGAGTCTATTTTCATATGGAATAAGCGAAACAGGTATATGAGCTATATTTTATGAGATGTTTAAATTTTTGTGAAACAGGGCCAGAGCGATTTCCGGATCCCCTGTTCTGACTTTGGAAATTTACCATAAATTTTACAAAGATAATTAGAAATCACAATTTATATGTACAGATTCCTTATTGAGTCTAGTTTTATTAGAGACAAACGGCATAGTCATTGAAGCTCTGTACAGGGAGATATCTGATTCGTAATACACAGAGGTCAGAGTAGTTGAACCCTGAAACAGGGGAGACTTTAACTAATAAACTGTACTAATTGGCCCAACCAAAAATTCTAGAAAAAAATTAGTAGATATATATATGAGTCTAGTTTCAGGAAAAATTTACAGAATTGGATTTCGAGTTTCGTAACTCGAGATATGATTTTTAAAGAGACTGTGATGCAGTTAGCCAGCTTGTCTGGAAATTTTAAAATAAATTGTATGAGCTGTTTAATTAATGAATTAAGTCCGTTAACACCTCGTGTTCGACTCCGGCAACGGTATCGGGTATGGGGTGTTACAGACAACATGATTAATCTTGATTATAAATAATAAATTACAAGAATTATGTGTAATTATTCTATAAATTCCAAAATTACTCCATAACCTTATTACGACAACAGATATGGCTTAATGGTATTACAGATAGAAAATCGGTAGAAGTGGAAGCAATTGGGCATTTTAGGTTGTTATTAGGAACTGGTTTTTATTTGGATTTAAAAGACACTTTTATAGTACCGTCATTTAGATGGAATTTAGTTTTTGTTTCTTTGTTGGACAAATTTAGATATTATTGTTCATTCGGAAACAATCAATTTAGTTTGACTTTAAATTCAAATGTTATTGGAACAAGTTATTTAAATACTTATGACAACCTTTATTTTCTAGAAACTGTTGCATCCTATAATGAAACCTTGCATGTGGAATCACATGGTATTAAACGCAAATGAAATAAGGAAAATTTAGCATCATTATGGCATAAGCGCTTAGGTCATATATCAAAAGGTAGAGTTGAACGCCTTGTGTCTGATGGTATTTTAGAGTCCCTTGACTTCACAGACTTTGATGTTTGTGTCGATTGCATTAAGGGAAAACAGACCAAAACCAAGAGATTGGGTGCCAACAGATCTTCAGACAACTTAGAATTAATTCATACAGATATTTGTGGGTTCTTCCCTACGACATCCAGGAATGGTCAACAATATTTCATAACATTCATAGACGATTACTCACTTTATGGGTACCTATATCTCATTAATGAGAAATCTCAGTCTTTGGACATGTTCAAAGCTTATAAAGCTAAAGTTGAGAATCAACTCAACAAAAAGATTAAAAATGTCAGATTTGATCGTGGTGGTAAGTACTATGGTAGACATGATGGCTCAGGTGAATAATGTCTAGGACCATTTGAGAATTTCCTAGAGGAATGCGGTATTGTCCCATAGTACACCATGTCAGGATTACTTAGTATGAATGGTGTAGCTGAAAGACGAAACAGAACTCTTAAGGATATGGGTTAGGAGCATGATTGCTCATTCTACCTTACCTGAGTTCCTCTGGGGAGAAGCATTACAAACAACACCTTACATTCTTAATAGAGTACCTAATAAAACAGTTGCAAAAACACATTATGAGCTTTAGACATGTCAAAAACTTAGTCTAAAGCACTGTCCAGCTAAGGCAAGGCCTTATAGGCCACATGAAAAGAAATTGGACTCCAAAACAGTAAGCAGCTACTTTATTGGTTATTCTAAGCGATCTAGGGGCTATAAATTTTATGATCCCATAATAAGGAATATTTTTGAGACAGGAACTACAACATTTTTTGAGGATGTTGAGTTTGGGGGAGAAATAATGTCAGAGACATTGCTTTTGAGGAAGAATTGGATTCTAACTCAAATCCTACTATCACTTTTGATGATGTTCAGGTTCTTATACCTATCATTGATCAAGAAGTGAATCCAGAACCTCTACAAGACAATGTTGAACAACTTCCATTCAAAATGAAATAATTATTCCAAAAGAACAAACTCAACAACCTGAAGAACAAGTGCCATTAAGGAGGTCCACAAGAGAAAGGAGAAATGCTATTCCAGATGATTATGTTGTATTTCTCCAAGAACATGAGGATGATAATGGAATGATGGAAGATGATCCAATCAACTTTCATCAGGCCATGAAAAGTTCTAATTCTCAAAAGTGGATTGATGCTTTGAAATATGAGTATAAGTCTACACAGGATAATAAAGTTTGAGATTATCCCATTACCTGAAGGTCCAAAACCAATTGGTTGTAAATGGATATTTAAAACCAAGATTGATGCAAATGGTAATGTGGAGAGGTGTAAGACGTGTCTTGTAACTAAAGGATATACTCAGAAAGAAGGTATTGATTTTACAGAGACTTTCTCTCTAGTTTCATCGAAAGACTCATTTAGGATAATCATGGCGTTTTTTGCTCATTTTGATATTAAGTTACATCAAATGGATGTTAAGACTTTGTTTCTTAATGGCGACATTGAAGAAACAATTTATATGGTACAACAAAAAAAATTTGAGTTGGAAGACTCAAAGAATATGGTTTGCAAATTGACAAAATCCATCTATGGACTCAAACAAGCTTCCCGTCAATGGTACCATAAGTTTCATCAAATAATTATTTCGTTTGGTTTTGAGATGAATATTGTTGATGATTGTGTGTATTACAAATTCAATGGGAGTAAGTATATATTTCTAGTCCTATATGTTGATGACATTTTGCTTGCTGCTAATGATATAGGCTTATTGCACAAAACCAAGAGGTTTTTGTCTAATCATTTTGAGATGAAAGATCTTGGGGATGCTTCTTTTATTTTAAGAATTCAGATACATCGAGATCGATCTGAAGTATTCTTGTATTATCACAAAAGAGCTATATCGGTAAAGTACTCAAAAGGTTTAGCATTTAGAGTTATAGACCAGGTGACACGCCATTGCTAAATGAGACAAATTTAGTCTTACTCAATGCCCTAAAAGTAACCTTGAATTCAAGAAATGCAAAAGATTCCCTATGCATCAGCTGTTGGGAGTTTAATGTATGCTCAAGTATGTACGCGTCCAGACATTGCGTACATTGTTGGGATGTTAGGCAGATATTTAAGCAACCTTGGTATAGACCATTGGATAGCATCCAAAAGGGTTATGAGATATCTTCAGAGATCAAAATATTACATGCTTACTTATAAGAGATCAGATCTTTTGGAGGTCGCAGGGTATTCTGATTCTAATTTCACTAGGCGCCAAGATAGTAGGAAATCTACATCGGGCTACATTTACCTAATAGCTGGAGGAGCTATATCTTGGAAAAGTGTCAAACAGACACTTGTAGCTTCTTCCACTGTGGCAGTAGAGTTTGTAGCATGCTATGGGGCATCAAACCATGGAATATGGTTGCAAAATTTTGTCACAGGGCTACACATTTTGGAGAATGTAGAAAGGCCACTCAAATTATTTTGTGACAATAAGTCAGTAGTGTTGTATTCAATAAAAACAAGAGTTCATCTAAGTCAAAGCATATTGACATAAAGTTCCTAGTTGTAAAAGAAAGAGTGTAAAATGGTCAAATGTCCATAAAGTACATTGGGACAAACTCCATGATAGTAGATCCACTCACAAAAGGCCACCCAAGGTCTTTCATGAGCACACTGCTCACATGAGTGTTAGATTGTTTGAGGATATCATGACTTAGTGGGAGTTTATATTTTATTTGTTTTATGTTTGTTTTCAAACTTTTATGTATTTGGTTATTTTCTGATCAGAAATGAAGTATTCAATTTATTCACTCTGTTTATTGTTTTGAAACTGACCTCACTTAAGTTTAAAGATAACCAGTTGGAAATAGACATGTTTAGATCATATTGCATGTAATTTTCATGCTACACATCCATACTTGATCCATGTCATTTATTTGTGTTAATTTAAGTGACCAGAGATGGATTTAGTTATGATATATGTAATGAAAGTTGCATTGGTTCTATGTTAGCATAATTAATGGACGAGATTTTTCGAAATATCTTTTGAATATGATAGTAAAATTTTGAGCTCATAAGGTTATATAATGACATGTAATTATAAAGGAATTAGTATATATATGTGTGGTCCAAGTGGGAGATTGTTGGAAAATATGGACATCACATATATAATAAAGGTAATTACATGTTATTATTTACTATCATGATAGGTTAGCCCAAATTAAAAATGATCTAATTTGGTTAGAATTTTATTGGATTTTAATTATTAAATAAAGTATGGGTCAAATATGTGTAGATACTCTAGTAATTGAGTTCTAATCAAATTCTAATTAATGACGGGCTAATTAGAAATTGATTAGAACTAATATGCCAATGTTATAAATATTAGGGTTACAGTCCCCAAATTATACATAACATATATTTTCTAATATCCCATCCTTAGGAAAGAGAGGGCAAATATTCTTTGAGTTTTCTTGTATGCTAGTTTGGAAGATCAAATCTCCAAGATCTGAAAATTTTTTAAAGAATTCATGGATTCAAGTATGCTTCCGCATTTAGTTTTATTTTTGATTTATTCTTAATGATTTGACACAATAAATCCTAGTTTATTAAGTTTTACATTAGATTTATTTTACAAATCTAACACCTCCCTTTAAGTGTTTAATAGTGGGTGATTAAAATTCTAAAATTTAAAAATATTGATGATGAAATTGATAATTTATGAAAATTGAGAAATATAATTTCTTTTATGTAAGGACACTTTTAAAAATATTTAAAGGAAAACAATCCTGTCAAAAAAAACAAAAAAACAAAGAGGAGAGTTGCGGTACATAGCTGATGATGATGGAGGAAGATAAGGACACTTTTATAGACTTCCATTATTAATTGTTTTAATTTTAGGTACAAATAGTTAGAAAAACATGTAAATTTACATAAATCAGTATTCATCACTTTTCTTTTAATTAAAAGTATTCATCACTTTTAAAGTAGAATGATGGAATCTAAAATCTATTTAAAAATCGATACAAACCAATTAAATAGGATAAAAATTAGTTAAACCGAGCAATCGAACTAATTTTTTATTTAATTTTAATAAATTATTTAACCAAATTAGACACATAAATTATGTAGGTTAAATTGATTAATTAATAACTTAATTTATTACCGCTTATTCAAATCTACCAATGCAAATGATGTGATTTTCTATTTAAAGATTTGATCATAATTAAATTTTATTTTATTTACTTTTGTTAGAGCAACGGCTATATACAAGATGAATATGAAATAAATGCAATTTTTTCTATGGTAAGTGCAATTTCTATATAAATATATATAAACATGTTACCAATTTTATAGTTATTTATTTGACATCTTTTACATTACACGTCAATTAATTTCTTTCTCCTTTTCTTTTGACAAGCTAATGGTCAAATATCAATTCTAGTCCTTCCATCTTTTTGAGATTATAAAAGAATGGTTAAATTCCTATTTAGTACCTATATTTCGCTCAATTTGAAATTTAATCTTTATACTTTAATTTTGACATAATTTGGTACATCAACTTTTATAATGTCATTAGTCTAAATACTTTAATCCAATTAAAATGGTGAAGTGAATTTTTAAAATTGTTAACACCATTAAATTTTTTTATTAAATTCAAGTCTTTTATAATATTATTTTTTGTTACATATATATCAAGTGAGTTTTTTAATTTTGAAAATGTCACACCAAAATATTTAACAGAAGAATTTTAATAGTATTAACAAATAGATCTAATTTTTAGATTTGAAAAGTAAAAGGAGTAAATTTATAAAAATAAAATACTACAGATTAAATTTTAAATATATAAAAAGTACGAAAATTTAAAATAAATTACAACATTTAAATTTTTACTCTATAATTTAATTAAAAATAAATAAATACCCAACACGAAAGCGTGGTAGAAACTATACTAATTTAAATGAAAAATATAAAATTTGTTAAAAGGTTGTATATTTACATCCGAAAAGTTTATTATTAAAACGTAAAATTTTTAACACATGTCATAGTTCTATTGGTCGATTCTGCCAGCTATAACCTAACCCTTTTGTTGAGGTCCTGACTTGTGTATCAGTTGACAACTATAAGGGCAAATATGATCCAATAAAAAAAATCAAGGACCAATGTGAGAAAATGTGTCAAGTTCAAGGGTCAATCAGTATGTTAAGCCAATCTATAAACTATATATAAAAGGTCAAATGACTTTCCTTCTACTGACACATTCACCTGATGGCACTCTCAAACTTTTTTTTACGTTATAGATTAGTGGTTAAATTTTAATTTTGATCCTTTCATTATGTCAAAATTTTTATTTAATCTCTATACTTAAATTTTAATATAATTTGATCCTTATATTTTTATAATATTATTAATTAGTCGAAATAATTAACATTATCAGCTTTTTATTAAAATATTATATGACTATGTATAATTTGAATGTCTTAACTTAGAGAGTGCCTTTCTATTTCTCTTGAGTTTGACTTTGTTTTCTTTAATATAAGAAAATGGCCAGATATCATTTCTGACTACTATATTTTGCTAATCTTGAGATTTAATATATATACTTTAATTTTTATATAATTTGGTTCCTCTACTTTATAATATCATGATTTAGTTTAAATAATTAATATTGTTAATTATTTTAATCAAATGTGAGCCTCAATTATTCTTATGAGCACAATAACAACAACAACAAAAGATATTTATCATGGAAAGTTTGAATAGGTATTTCTAAGAAAAAATCTTAATCAATATTTTCAACATTATTTTTTGTTGCATGATTATCAAGTGAATATATATATATATATATATATATATGTATATGTATATAAATTTTAATAATGATAACAACTAAATCTGAATTTTTAAATTAAAAGGCAAAGAGATTAAATTTCTACAAAATAGAGACTAAATTACAAATACATAAAATGTATAAAAATTTAGGGTATATTTTAACCCTCAAATTTTTACGATGTAATTTGACATAATAAATAATCAACTCAATGCGAAATATGACAATCATATTAGTTTTAAGGATGAATCTAAAACTATTAAAAAATGAAATAGATGAATCAACACGTGACATATGATTAGAGAAATGAGACCACGTGGAGACCAAGGAAAAATTTAAAAATCTTCATAACGTTTTTAAACGTTGGCTCGCTCCCTTTTTTCTTTTCGTTTTGAGAATCTTTTGAATTCGAAAATCGATTTATTTTGCCATGATTTCAAGGTATCTTTCTTTTAATAACTTATATTCTCAGTTGTTAATTTCAGTTTTTTTTAATTTGTTTTAATCAATGCATGCGTGGTCTGATTGATGTTCCGCTGCTGAGATTTAAGAATTTATTTAGTTACATTTTATCTAGTCGTTTGATGTGTGTTGTTAAATTAAATTCTACCAAATTTCTTGAAGTTCATATTTTTATTTGATTTTTGGTTGATTATATAGTTCATTAGTTGCAGGTTTTTAATTAGTGATCACTTCTAATATTTATAATTAATTGGATTTTAATGAAATTGATTTATATGACATATGGAAGAATTATACGTCACCAAATGTCAAGAGTTTAGACTATCCATGTAGAGAATAAATTTTACAAAATTTTTGAAGATATGTAAAACATACAGTTATATTATAATTATAATTATAATTACAATACTTTAAACAAAAGAAAATAGAATTAATTTATCATATAATTATTAAAATTTTATAACTAAAGTTTTATTTAATGAACTAAAAAAGTAAGTATCAAATTTTACTAAGTACTACTTTTTAATGGTTTATGAAAACACACCTTAACATGTGAATTATTCAATATAAAACAATACATTATATAAAAGTTATTTAAATTAATTAATTTTTGGAAAATGCTCAGTAAAAATTCTTATGATTTGAACATTAACAACATTTGTTTCTATTTTTTCTTAAATCTAAACTTCTAATCATACTTTTTATTGTTGGTTTATTAAAGTGATTCTAATTATTAAATACTGAAAGTTTTATACAAAAATTTAAATAATAAATATAACATTCTAATAAAAAGTGATTCTAATTATTAAATACCAAAAGTTTTTGTATAAAAATTTAAATAAATAAATATAATATTTTAATAAATACAAATAATTAATTCATGCATCCCACATGAAAAAAATAGTATATAATGTAAAATAATACTAGTATTTTAAGAAATAAATATGGCATCTTAAACTTAGGACACTTGGATACATGATATATATGTGCTTGCTCTGTTTGGCTTCAACGAGAAAGTGAAGGAAAATGAAGTGGAAAACGTCAATGCATGATATGCGTGTGTTTCTTGCTTTGTTTGGCTTTGACGAAAGTGAAGGAAAATGTTAATCTAACCCCCAAGATATAGAGGGTTAGATGGAATGAATAACTAAATAGTTAAATAGGCTTGATAGTTAAATTGGTAGTACGATGGATGATGTGTATGCTTAGTGCATTATTGTTATAAATACTAAGAAATGATTTAGAAATTTACATAGTTAAGTCTTATTTGGATAACTTATTTTGATTTTTACAAAAAAAAAAGTTTTACTAAAATATTTTACTAAAATTATGATTTAGTCTGTGACAGCCCTAAAGTGACCCTAGTCGGAAAGCGGTTTCGGGACCGCTAAACCGAGTCACCAAAGTATTTGAATATGATATTTATTGTCTAAAATATGTGAATATGAATGTGTGAAAGTTTTAAGCTTGATTTAGTCGATTGCATGTGAATTTAGTAATAGGACTTATGTGTGACACTTTTGAAATGTGATAGGTTAATCTATAAGGACCTATTAATGCATGTTGTATAAATGATGGGTTTGCATGTCAAATTAGCCAAAAATCTAGATGGTGGCCGGCCATGCTATGGGGTAAAACATATTATAAACATTTTGTGTTAATATGTTGTGGGAAGAATAATAAAATATGAGGGGAGTGGGAGGAGAAACCAAAGTTGTTTCATCCTTGCTCCCCCATTTTGCCGTAACTTGAGGAAGGAAGAAGAAAGGAGTTCTCTTGCTTCATGTTCGGCTTGGATGAGGATTTGGAAGAGGTAAGTACCTGGAAATTCCTGAAAAATTATGTATAAAGAAGGTGGTTAGTTCAAGTTCTAATCATTCCATGGATTAAGTTTTGATTGTTTGGAGGTTTGATATTCGGCCAAGTAGTTTGAAGCTCTTAGTACATATATTTTTTCTTCTTTCTTGAAGGTTGAAATTGGGTTGTTCTTAATGAGGTGCCGAATGTGGTCATTGAAGGGCCTTGAGGAACAATATGTGTGGCTTGGGTTATAACATTCGGCCATGGTAGAAAATGGAAGAGATAAATGGTTGTTAATTGTAATAGTTTAAGGAAATTGTAAGTAGTTTGAATAAATGAACAATAATAATAATAAATCATCTAGTGAATTGGTGTAGTTGCCGAATTTGAACTAGGAAGTTATTGAGTAATGTGTGTATTTTAAGTGATAGAATAGAGTGAATGCTTGGAATGTGATATGTATGAATTATAAGTTGGATTAAAAGCTGTTATATTGCCTTATCATTTTCGGAAATGTGCTTTGTCAAAGAAATTGAGGGTTGTTGTTTAAGTGATGTGAGTATAGGGATATTCGGCTTGTAGTTTTATAGATGTAATATGAGTGTTAGGACGGAATGATGTTTAAGTACAAATGTATTTGGATGGATGTGCTTATAAGTATAACTTGAGATAAAATGGTGCTTAGTCATCATAAGTAACCATATTTGTAGAATGTATTAAGTATATAATCGGCCTCAACATAGACATGCATATTCGGCCACATGAATGAATACATAGATTGATGTTGTACGTTCGCTATAGGTAAGCATATTGATGGCTTTATCTTGACTTAGAAAATCGGCTAAAGGAGAATATTGGCTAATATGTTGAATTTGATTCATGATTTCATACATATATGACTCTAATGCCTAATATATATGGGCTAAGTACCTTGAATTTCTCTTTGATGTTCAAAATGATTAAATCAATTTATTTGTTAAATTAAGCTCAAGAGCAAAGGGGAACTAAATCCGATAAAGGAAAGGAAAAGGCGATCGAATAGCCGTTGAAATCGTTCGACAACTTCCGAGGTAAGTTTTAAGTGATTAAACGTTGAGTAAATTCAATCATAATGAGTTGATTTAATAAGATATGATGTGGCCATGATATGTCTTAAACTCAAATGGTAAGTTCATAAGTGTTTGGACTTGGAAATTTAAGAGCAAATTGTAATAATTTGCTTAGGACAGTAGCAGTAATGTGATTTTAGAAAATCACTATAAATTGTTGGTGTGGAATTATAGGCTGAATAAAATATGTAATCAAATCTTAATTAGTCTAGTTTCTTATAAAAGAGACCGTGTAAGCAAAGAAATTTCCTATAAAGAGATATTTAAAGTTGTGTGAGACAGTGTCAGAATGACTCCGAAATCCCCTGTTCTGTTTTTAGAAAATCATTATAATTTGTAAAAAAATGGTTATAAGATAAAATTTATATGCTTAGACTCCTTAATTAGTCTAGTTTCAAATGAAATCAAATAGAACATATTTTGAATTCTGTACAATGAGAAATTTGATTCGTAGTGAAGAGTGGTCAGATTAGTCAAACAGTGAAACAGGGGAAACTTTAAGAAAAATCTGGTATTGATTGGCTAAACCTAAAATTCTGAAAATTTTATGGATGGAAGATATATGAGTGTATATTCAGGGAAAATTAACGGAAATTGATTTTGATTTTTGTAGCTCCATTTATAAATAATTTAGTGACTATTGCTCAGGAAAACAGCTTGTAGTGAATATGTGAATTTGTTGTAAACATTGATGAAACTATTTGAGTTGCTTATAAGCTATTGCTGAAATTGATGCACAAGATAAATATATATGTGTGTGGTAAAGCCGAATGGCTAATGTGAAATATATATGAGATATGTATATGTAGTAAAGCCGAATGGCTAGTGTGAAATATGTATGAGATATGTATATGAAATATGTATGAGATATGTATATGTGGTAAAGCCGAATGGCTAGTGTGAAATATGAATGAGATATGTATATGTGGTAAAGCTGAGTGGCTAGTGTGAAATATGTATGAGATATGTATATGTGGTAAAGCCGAATGGCTAGTGTGAAATATGTATGAGATATGTATATGTGGTAAAGCCGAATGGCTAGTGTGAAATATGAATGAGATATGTATATGTGGTAAAGCCGAATGGCTAGTGTGAAATATGTATGAGATATGTATATGTGGTAAAGCCGAATGGCTAGTGTGAAATATGTATGAGATATGTATATGTGGTAAAACCGAATGGCTAGTGTGAAATATGTAGGAGATGTGTGTATATTGTGGCCGAATGACCAAATGTGAAAGGTGTGTATTATTAGATATTTGATGAGGCAAATGAATTACAAATATAACAGTCGATGTGAATGTTGTAACATGTGATTAAATGTACATGAAACTTGGAAATATATTCCGGGTAAGACCCGATGACTACATGTGGAGATTATGTCCGGGTAAGACCCGATGACTACGTGTGGAGATTTTGTCCGGGTAAGACCCGATAACTACGTGTGGGGACTATTCGAGCTAAAGGTTTCACTGAAGATTCGAGTAAAGCATAAGATTATACGACTTCACAGTAACAATTGGTAATAAATACGTTCAATGCGTTAAGCTGGTCAGGTATGTATTTTGAGATTATATTTAAGCTTGATTTGGACTAAATCACAAGGTCGTTATGTGATGCATATGTGAGTAAAGCAATAAGACCGTTCTATGATTGTTGTGCGTTTGGTCAATGTGGAAAGTTAGGTGAAAATATGTAATGTACCTATGTTTATAAGAGATCACTATCAAGTGAGAATTTATCGCCTATTATATATGATGAGATGGGCATATTCGGTAAAGGGATGGTATGCTAGAAGGAAGAGTGAAATAAAAATACGAACAACTATGTTATAATTTGATTGTTATTTGTTGACACTGCTTAAAACTTACTAAGCATTGTAATGCTTACTCCGCTTACTTTGTTTCCTCTGTTTTATAGATCTCATTTGGAAGCTACGAGGCTCGGGGATCGTCAACAACTAGTCACACTATCACTATCCTTTGCTTATTCTTGTTATGTTTTGAATTATTTTATGGCATGTAAAGAATAGACCCGTTGGTCAAGAATATTTTGGTTAATGTATATAAGCCATGCGAAAATGGCATCTTTTGAATGTGTACTTATAGCGCTTAAATTGTATCCTCGATTGTCTTTAGTATTTACCTAAAGGAACGTTCTTTATAAAAAAATATTCAAAATTTTCTTTGTTGGATATGAGCTTCAAGTCCGGTAATGCCCCTTTACCTATTCCGGCGACGGATACGGGATAGGGGTGTTACATAGTCCATAAACCTTGCTTTATATAATTAACTAAAGTATTAAAATAATACAATCATATTTGGTTTTATTATTTAATCTAAAACGAAACTTGATTACAAGATTTAATTAGAAAATAGTGTGTTTTAATTGAGTTAGATCCTATGTGGAAAAAGGTTAAAATAAATTACAATATTAATAATGATTCTTGACTATGAGTATTAATTATTATAAACTAAAATAGGAATGTGTTAAAAACTATAAAGTTAAATAAGTTAACAAAATAATTGATTAAAAATACAAGCTAATAAAGAATAGGTAAGTTGAGCACCAAACAAATATATATAATTAAGTGGCTAAAATTAGTATAAATTGAGTCCTAGCATTAGTAGATAAGAACTTAAGAAATTGTCTAAAAATCCAACTCTTTGCATTTTTCCTCTTTATTTTTCAAGCAATTAAGGATGGAAATCAAGTTAGTATAAGAATTAAATATGGTAGAGAAAAAACATGATATGGATAGTAGCTTAATGGTTAAACTTGCTCCTTTCCCCTAGCACACCCAGGTTTGAGTTACTCCATCTCCTTTCCATTTTTTTTTGATTTTGACAGAATGGTTTAATTATGAAAAAACTCTCTAAAGTTTTCGTAATCTTGCCATTTAGTCCTTATCCTAATCATAATAGGATTTTGATTACCTTTTTCAAATTTATTTAGAATTCATATCTTATCATTCTTCAAAATTCAAATAGAATTAAAGTTGCATCACCTTTATATCTTCTTATCCTAAATAGAATTCAAATTATTCCTTTTCAAATCTTAATAGAATTTATCTTTCTTTTTTTTTCTTTTTATTTATTCCCTTTTTCTTCTTTTATCTTTTCATTTGAAAATTGTAATATCCCGAATTAGGGCCTAATCGGAATAGTGGTTTCAGGACCATAAATCTGAGATAGAAATAATTATTTTATTATCATTGTAAGGTCTATGGCATGATTTCATGATTTTTTGAAAATTTCGTTTAGAAATTTTATCGATAGAGGGTCCAATTTGATATTTAGGACCAAATTGCAAAAGTTGTAAAATGTGTGTTCTAGTTCACAAAGGTACTAAGTACTTGTGAGTAATGGGTTTTTAAAGTGGAGGCCCTTGGATTGTAATTAGACCATTATATTAGTTTGGACAAAAATACCTAAAGAAATATAAAACACCATAGTTTTTAATTAAGGGCATTTTGGTCATTTAGTTATTAAAATGAATTAAAAACAAAATTAAAAGCTAATTTTTGTCCATCTTCAACCCCTCGGCCGAATTTCACATGAGGAAGACATAGCTAGGGTTTTTCAAGCTTCCAAGCCCGATTATCAAGAGAAACAAGATTCGAGTCGCGATCGAGGGAAAAATAAAGTTTGTGAAGAGTAGGCTCGATTTCTAACATTTTGTACCGAGTTTTGACAAGCCAGCTCAAAAATTGGGAACAATCGGAGGCTTGCTCACACTATCCATGGACCATTTTGTAAATGGATCCCGATCCAGCTATGACCAATGATGTAGAGAGCAATGCGCCAGCTCCTGCTGAAGAGGCGGTGCCGATTGAAAACCGACCTCCTATTGTTAGTCAAGGAAGAGGAGAAGGGGCTCGGGAAGCCTTTCTCTAGATGATGAAAGCATGGTACACCGAGTTCGTTCGTATGAACCTGAATGCTCAACAACCTCCCCCACCTCCCCCGATTCCTCAACCTGTACCCCTGATGCCTTAATGTATGGATCTGATGAAATTTCATAGAACCCCAGTTGATAGAATTCGCAAGCCAGTGGCTAAAGAATTCAGGGCAAATGTTGATGATGATGCCGAGAAAGCAGAATTTTGGCTTGAGAATTCTATTCGGGTGTTTGATGAATTGTCTTGTACACATGAAGAGTGCTTAAAATGTGCTATATCCTTGTTGAGAGATTCAACCTATTATTGGTGGAAGACATTGATTTCAGTGGTACCGAAAGAGAAAGTGACTTGGGAGTTCTTTCAAGAAGAATTTCGGAAGAAATACATCAGTGAAATATTTGTTGAACAGAAGCGTAAAGCGTTTCTCGAGTTGAAACAAGGCAACATGACAGTTACTGAGTATGAAAGGGAGTTCGTTCAGTTGAGTAAGTATGCTAGAAAATGTATTCCTTCAGAGGCTAAAATGTGCAGACGATTTGAAGACGGACTCAATGAAGACATCAAAGTATTTGTGGGAATTCTTGAGTTGAAAGAGTTCGTAGTACTTGTTGATCGGACTTGCAAGGCTGAAGAACTAATTAAAGCAAAGAGAAATGCAGAGGATGAGACTAGAAATTTAAAGAAAAGACCGATGAGCAGTGCATTCCCACCACAATAGAGAAAATCCAAAGATATGTATTCTCGTTCTCATGTTTCGGCCGGACATTTGTATGGGAATCGTAAGAAGCAAAATGCGGGTTTTAAATCTCAGACTACTTCTGTTGCTAGTGTGGGAAATTCGAGATTTGTTAGACCCGAGTGACAACGATGTGGTAAAATTCATCTTAGTCCATGTAGAACTAACGAATGTTATCAGTGTGGTTCTCCAGATCATTTTATTAGAGACTATCCCGAAAGAATTGAGAAAGGAAAATTTTAGAGTGCAAAACCTAGTGGTGTAGTTTTGAGAGGAAGATCTTCGAGAAATGTAGGAAATGAGGCAAGCGGCAAAAATGTAGTCAAAGATTCAGCGTTTAAATCTGAAGCTAGAGCTCCTGTTAGAGCTTATGCCATAAGGGTGCGTGAAGATGTTTCATCTCTCGATGTGATCATTGACGAATCAGGGGCATTACCTAGTTTGATTTCTTTGATGTCGGCTCAGAGATATTTGAGAAAGGGTTATGGAGTTTATTTGGCGTATGTGTTGATTACAAAGGAATTTTAGAAGAAAATTGAATCAGTGCCGATTGTATGTGAATTTGAGGATGTATTTCCAGAAGAGTTGTAGGGTTCGCCTCCTGTCAGAGAAGTAGAATTTGGTATTAAGTTGATACTGGGAATAACTCCGATCTCGATTGCTCCATATAGAATGACACCAACAGAGTTGAAAGAATTAAAGTCGTAGTTGCAAGTGTTGACTGACAAAGGCTTTGTGAGCCTGAGTTTTTCACCTTAGGGTGCTTCCGTATTATTTATGAAAAAGAAGGATAGTTCTATGAGATTGTGTGTAGACTATCGATAGTTAAATAAGGTAACAATCAAGAACAAGTATCCGTTGCCGAGAATTGACGATTTGTTTGATCAACTGAAAGGAGCAACATGGTTTTCAAAGATTGACTTGAGGTCTGGATATTACCAGTTGCGAGTAAAAGAGTTAGATGTGCCTAAAACTGCTTTTAGAACAATGTACGGCCATTATGAATTTTTAGTTATGCCATTCGGTTTGACAAATGCTCCTGTTGTTTTTATGGATTTAATGAATCGCATATTTTAGCCATACTTGGATAAGTTTGTTGTGGTATTTATTGATGATATCTTAATTTATTCGAAAGATGAGATAGAGCATGCTGAGCACTTGAGGATAGTTTTGCAAACTTTGAGAGATAAGAAATTGTATGCCAAATTTAATAAAAGTGAATTTTGGCTTCGAGAAGTTGGATTTTTGGGTCATATTGTTTCAGGTGATGGTATACGGGTTGATCCCAGTAAAATTTTGGCTATTGTTGATTGGAAACTGCCGAAGAATGTAACTGAGGTTAGAAGTTTCTTGGGTCTAGCTAGTTATTATCGACAGTTTGTAAATGGATTTTCTATAATTGATACTCCTATGACCAGACTACTCCAAAAGGATGTTAAATTTGAATGGATGGAAGAATGTCAACAAAGCTTTGAGAAATTGAAAAAGTTACTGACTGAGGCACCAGTGTTAGTACAACCCGAGTCGGGTAAAAAATTTGTGGTGTATAGTGATGCTTCTCTAAATGGCTTGGGATGTGTACTTATGCAAGAAGGAAAAGTGGTAGCTTATGCTTCGAGGCAGTTGAAACCTCATGAAAGGAATTATCCGACTTATGATTTGGAACTGGCTGCTATAGTGTTTGCTTTGAAGATTTGGCGACATTATTTGTATGGTGAAAAGTGCCGAGTATATACCGACCATAAAAGTCTCAAGTACTTGATGTCACAAAAAGACTTGAATTTGAGACAGCAGAGATGGTTAGAATTATTGAAAGATTACGAGCTTGTGATTGACTACCATCTGGGGAAAGCGAATGTGGTTGCCGATGCTTTGAGTAAAAAGTCATTTTTGCTTTGAAAGCTATGAATACTTAGTTGACGGTGTCTGACGATGGTTCGATTCTAGCAGAGTTGAGAACAAGACAGATGTTTTTACAAGAGATTTGTGAAGCTCAGAAAAGTGACAAAGATTTGCAAGCCAAGAGGAAGCAATGTGAGGCTCATACAAGATCAGATTTTAGAATCGGTTTTGATGGTTGCTTGATATTTAAAGATCAGATTTGTGTACCGAAAAATGATGAATTGATTCAAAAGATCTTGCATGAAGCACATAGTGGTTGTTTGTCAATTCACCTAGGCAGTACAAAAATGTATAATGACTTGAAGAAAATGTATTGGTGGAACGGAATGAAAAGAGATATCTCCGAGTTCGTATCGAAATGCTTAATTTGTCAACAAGTGAAAGCTGAACACCAAGTGCCTTCGGGACTACTTCAGCTTATCATGGTTTCAGAGTGGAAATGGGATCGTATTACTATGGATTTTGTATCAGGGTTGCCGTTAACTCCGAGGAAGAAAGATGCCATATGGGTAATAGTCGAAAGATTGACTAAATTGACTCATTTTATTCCGATATGTACTAATTATTCTCTTAATAAGTTGGCTGAATTGTATATCAGTGAGATTGTTAGACTTCACGGAGTACCTTTGTCGATCATTTTGGATAGAGATCCGAGATTTACATCGTGGTTTGGAAAAAGTTGCAAGAGGCATTAGGTACGAAGTTAAATTTTAGCACTGCCTTCCATCCATAAACTGATGGTCAATCAGAGAGAGTAATTCAGATTCTTAAAGACATGCTCAGATGTTGTGTATTGGAATTCCAAGGTAGTTGGGAAAGATACTTACCGTTGGTAGAATTTGCCTACAATAATAGTTATCAGACGAGTTTGAAGATGACACCTTATGAAGCATTGTACGGTCGTAAGTGTCGGATGCAATTGTATTGGACTGAAATCAAAGAAAATTAGATTTATAGAGTTGATCTAATTAAAGAAACCAAAGAAAAGTGAAAGTGATTCGTAGTGAATAGAGGTCAGAGCAGTCGAACACTGAAACAGGGAAAACTTTAACTAATAAACTGTACTAATTGGGCAGACCAAAAATTCTGGAAAAAAATTATTAAATAGATATATGAGTCTAGTTTCAGGAAAAATTTGCAGATTTTAATTTCGAGTTTCGTACCTCAAGATATGATTTTTTTAGCGACTGTGACGCAGATGGGCAGTTTATTATGAAAGGTGAAATAAATTGTTTGAAATAGTTTAAGTGATAATTTAATCTATTAACGCCTCGTGCTCGACTCCGGCGATGGTCTCGGGTAAGGGGGTGTTACAAAAATATTTTTCTCCATTGTTGATAATTATTTTTGTTCTTAAATCAAAAATCTATTCCCGGTTTCAACTCGTTTCTCTACCGGTTGATTTTTCGTCAATTACATCTAAATTTTCATCAAAATTTTGATAATAATTCTCGTTTTGATTTATTAAAGCTTGTCAATTTTGGAATTTCATTGTTTTCATTAAATCTTTCAATAAACTATCAATATTTAACATTTTTGCCAAAAACCCCCACAAGTCTTGTAAATCTGTCATTAATTCTTGCATTTTGTCAATTGAAAGACCCTTGTAGGAGATTGGATTGAGCTTGAACGAAGGGTAGTCACCCAAGACCTTGAAAAAGTCAAGTGTGTGTCTTTTCACGAAAAAGAGAGTCAAAATTTGAAATTGTCCAATTGCACACAGCCTACCATATGGGCGTGTGGCCTGCCCGGGTGGATTACACGGCCTCACACATAACCAGGTTCCCTGACTCCTCGCGCAACTTCATTTTGTACACGGCTTGGAGCTTCGTACATGGTCCAATCACACGCCATGTGGCTCCTGCACTTCACCCATTTGCTTCGCACATGACCTGTGGCTTTACACACAGCCTGGTCACACGGTCATGTGGCCCCTAAATCTAAAAAATTATAGTTTTGTCCTATATTTTATTATTTTATGCAAATCAGTCCCTAAGTAGGTTCTTAATGGCATCTAGAGAACTAGATCATGCAATTAGGTCTTAGAATAGGATTAGAATAATTGAATATATGAATGAATGAATTTGTGATTTTAATTGCTTTTGATTGATTGCTTGATCCATGAATGAGTTCATATTTACTAATGTTATAAATGCCAAATGAACGTCTTGTATGCCTAAATGATTGAACTATCGATTGATTGATGGATATAATCGTGAATGTCATTATTCTGTAATGAAATAGAATGTTGAAAGTATTAATGATTGATTGAATGAATGAATTAAAGAATGATTGCATTGTATATGCATGGGGGTGATATGAAAGGAGGAAGAATGAAAGCTCATATTGACTACATAAACGGACGATTGACTATGTACACATAGAATGACAAATTCCAACTGTAATCTGACTGTGCTGCACAATCCTTTTGATAGTTATTATCTGAGAGCGATCGTGACTCCGCAGTTAAACAAATGTTCGTTGTGTACTCACAGCCATAGCATATTCCAACTGTGACGGTCTTACTGTGTTCCCATGGAACGGTAGATTCAAACTGCAACGTTTTTCACTGTCCTCTCATGATCCTCCAACAGCTTTCTACGAAAGTTGTTGTGTTTCCACAGTTGCTGGCAGCTTTTACCTGCACCCAATGAATGTAATGGTAAAAGTCCACCAGCAGAGTAAAAAGCTAGAGAGGTTCTAGGGACCTGCCTATTTGGAGAGCTAGTGGTCGAGAGTAGGATGAAATGAATGTTAAAAGAAACATTAAGACAGATGTTGCATGACATACTGTGCATCCTTATTGAAAGGTGTCACATGTGTATATGATATGAGAACTATACACGTCAGATCAAGTAATAAAGTGATAAGTAAGACTGTCTCCACAGGGATTAGATTAGGTATAAAAGCGGTCAAGTTATTATAATGAATTATGATTAATGCTATAGAAAAATGAAGATAAGTATGCAGTTATAATTTACAGGAATAATAATGTGTGTGATATGTGTAACTGATAAATAATGGAAAATGCTATGACAAGTCAAGAGTGAAAATGAAACAGCAATTACGAGAATAATTATGTGAATAATATGTAAACAAATAAATAAAAAACTAAGACTGCTATGGGAAAGATGTTGCGGCAACGGTTTGAAGGTATACGATGTTAATTTGGAAGGTTGGATTACTAGGAATCTACCCTTATTTTTAATAATGCCCGAGCATAATCGTATTCAATCTACTACTCTGAAGAGACCTAAAGTGACCTGCTTCTTTCGAGAATAGATCTCAAGTTACCTGGTCTGGGTCTATAGGCCTTAGCATGGTACCCTGCAATGTTTTGTCTTCTTTTTCTACAAATGTTTCTCTATGTCTAGAGTTTGCTACAAGTATTCGATCGAATACTCACTTGCATCATTCAATTTTAGTCTAACTAATCCAACCTTTTCAAAATTAGATTCAGTTTAGGGGCTTACTACACACTCATTTGTGTCTAGGGAATGTACGCGTACAATTAGGAAATAAAAACAATTGAATGAAATAGTAGGTTAATTCATATCTATACTTCAGTCATTAAAGAAAATAAAGGTTTCATTAAGTAATCCCAATCCTATGATATTTAGCTCATAGGTTGACAATTAAAATTCAAAATCAAAATGTCATTCATATTTGTTTCAACAAATTAATTCATGAAGAGCAATCAAGAAATAATGAAAGAACTTCAGGAGGATAGCTTTCGTGTATCCAGCTTACACTCCAACAACATAATGTCCTGTAGTGGCTGAGAGGGACTACCTTCGTCTTCTTCTTCCAGTTACTGTTCAATTGCGACCCACTATTTTTGCCTAAAGATCTCTCATATTTTGTGTTCACCCCCTTTATGGTTTCCTCTTTCTTGTTGTTTTTTTCGTTCCCCCTTTTAAGTTTCACCCTTTGGCTTTTTATAAGCTTTTTTCCCTAGGGAAAATCCAATCAGCCCATGATTTTCTTCCCTCTTTTTTAGGTAGATTTTTCTGGTACAAGTAGAGTTAGGCTAAAACTATTATGCGTTAAGTATTGATTTGGTCTTCTCAGAATTGCCATGGCAATTGTGATGGCAAACTGCCCAACCTTTTGCCACGACAAACCTTCATTTTTTTTTATTTCTTTCTCTACCTCCTGCACCTACCAATTACTACCAAACAAATCCTTCCCATAAATAAGTAAAAGTAACATATAATAACATTTAAGTATAGTTTAATCTTCTTAATGTAATGTAATGAAAATTATGAATGGAATGTCCTAAAATGCAACTAAATTTACTTGTCATCAAGGCATGAAATATAACTCTTTGTAAATGCAACTAAATTTACTTGCCAATTTCTACATGCAATTAGCTAGGTCTAAAGGCATGAAATATAACTCTTTTCAAGAGTTATCACACCTCCAAACTTGAGTTAGTGCTTGTCCTCAAGCAAAATATGCATGAATGTAAGAATTGCTATAGCAACATAATTACCTTTGGATTGTTCTACCATTTAAAGAGCATTTTGTACTTCAATTCGCAACAATATTCTATGTAACACCAAGAACCTTGCTTAGACGTTATGGCCGAATCTGGTGATGTCATAAGGAATGGGTTTTAAAAATAGTGTCGACTTAATAAACCATTCATTTTTTTATACCACGAGTTCGTTGATGAATATACTAAAAACGTTATTTAATTAACTACTTTGTCAAAACACTTATTACATCGGAAGTTTAACAAATTCATTATATTTTAAAATCCTGATTTGTCATTTTTAGAAAAAATCATTTTTTGTGTAAAACCATCGAGTTCATACATCTTATCAAATCATGCAGATTATCAATAAACCAAAAACCAACAATTAAAAACCATAAAGTCCAGAGAGTCCCCAAAATTACAAACTCTCAAAAGAAAACTAAAATCATAAATAAAATCATAAAACTAATAACATTAAACAGTTTACGGTCGAGTGGTCACCGTTGAGTCTCTACTTGACAAAACAGACAAATAGATGTGAGTTTTCGTAAACTCAGTATGTAACCAATAGACTTAAGCATGCAAACATATAGAATCATAAACACAGTCAGAAGCAGATACAGATTCAAATTCAGATCCAGATTCAGATTACAAGAACAGATATGCAAAAATCCTACACCTATCATGTACACACCAGTTCCATCCATCCCATCACACTATACAGGGTAAAAAACACCCACTCATCCCTACACACCGTGTCATGCCATTAAGACACATATCAGATAATATGCAAACAAGCTGCCAGAATATAGGCGTTTAACACCGAACAGAATACTTCCTCTTTATATACAAATCCCACCCCACAATCATATACAAAAACAAATATAGAATAACATACTAGACATGCTCAACATGCTTACGTACAGATATCAGAATAATCATACATGCATAGCATTATCATACTCAGAACAGAATATTAGACTATCAAAGCTATAGTTTTGGGTTTGATTAGGCCTGACCAACCCTACGGTAGGCCTACAGTCGATCGGTACGACCTGTGCGGTCCTAGGGAAAATTTTAGAATTACGGCCCCACATGCCTATGTGGGCCCACACACCCAAATTGGCCTTGGCTGTGTAGTGCACACAGCCTGGCCCAAAATCTACATGCCCATGTGAAATGCCCACGTGGCCCAGACGACATACTTGGTCTAGCCCATGTGGCTCATACGGCCATGCACCAGCCACCACACGGCAGTGTCCTACGTACGGCCAAGCTTTCGTTGATCACACGGCTGTGTCTCGCACACGGCCATCCACATGGGCTACCACACACTCGTGTAGCATCGACAGTGTAATTTTTTGGCTTTTGCACAAACCTTATTTTCTGCGTTTTGGGTACACACATGGTATCGTTTCGATGCTACTGCAAACATGAACCCTCCAGAACCCAAAAATAAACACCCATGCTCAAAATTAAACTTAATTCACGATTAAACCACAACTAAGAAACATACAACAATTCAAAATAAGCGTTCATCGCTTACCCCAACACCTTGAACATCTTTGGCTATGATTCCGTAATAGGAGAGTTACAATCTTCTCAATCTGCTGTTGCCAAAACACGAGTACAACATTAATAGAAAATTCGACAATTAGAGACTCCCTAGTCGGCAAAACATACTACCAACTTACCAAACAAATAAACGCAATGATCTAAAATCCCTCAACAAGGAAGCACGATTTTTGTCAAAACGAGCAAGGAAAAGAGAAAATATTTCGTTTGAAAAGGAAAAGGGGAAAAAAAGGGCAAAGGTGGAGGAAAAGAATGTCAATTTTTTGGAATGAGAGAATTTTGAAAATAAAATTCTAAACAAAATGATCCTCAAATCCCCCCTTTCTTCCACTAATTCACTAACTAACAACTTCCTCAAAATTTTATTTCAACCAAAATTTTATCAAATAACCGAGCAAAAATAACATCCTTGCTAACACAGCGATTTGAACACAATACCTCCAACACACCAACACCCTTAGCACTAGAACCAGCAGGCTCATGCTGATATGAATTTACAGATTATTTAATATAAGCCCACTGGACTAGAATAAAGTTTGATTCCAAAAATCACAAAATTTTAGCAAAGGTGAAACTTGAACCCAATATCTCTCACACACACCCAGAACACTTAACCATTGAAGCAGATACACAGTTGTTTTAAATTTATAGAAATAGAAATAAATTATTCAGGGCATTACAACTCTACCCCCTAAAAGAAATTTCAACCTTGAAATTTACCTTATCAGAACAGATGAAGATACTGTTGACGCATCGAGTCCTCCGGTTCCCACGTGGCTTCCTCAGTGCCATGATTCCGCCACAGAACCTTTACTAAAGGAATGAACTTCCTCATCAGAATCTTAACATCTCACTCTAGAGTCTGAACCGGCTCCTCCACAAAAGTCAAGTCTGGTCTAACCTCGATCTCCTCAACAGAGACAATGTGAGATGGGTCACACCAATACTGCTTCAACATCAAGACGTGAAACACATCATGGATACGGTCCAACTCTGGAGGTAGCTCCAACTGATAAGCGACCGGTCCCACATGCTTCAGAATCCGATATGACCCAATGAACCTAGGGCTTAACTTGCCCTTACGAATGAATCTCAGGACTTTCTTCAATGGAGAAACCTTAAAAAAGACGAAATCCCCCACAAAGTACTCAATATCACGCTTCTTCAAATCTGCATAAGATTTCTGTCTATCAGAAGCCGCTTTCAGACGATCTCGAATTAGTCTAACCTTATCATCGGTCTTAGAAACCAACTCAGGACCCAAAACCCGATGTTCACCCAACTCAGTCTAACATAGTGGAGTACGACATTTAGGACCATATAAAGCTTCGTACGGTACCATCTGAATACTAGCCTCGAAACTGTTATTGTAGGCGAACTCAACTAGCGACAAATAATCCTCCCAACTACCTCGAAAGTTAATCACACAACTCTGAAACATATCCTCCAATATCTGAATCACCCTCTCAGAGTGACCATCGGTTTGAAGATGGAATGCAGTACTAAAGTCCAATCTGAAACCCAGAGATTCGTGCAATTTCTTCCAGAATTGAAAAGTGAAACGAGGATCTCTATTAGAAGTAATCGAGGCAGGAACACCATACAGTCTCACTATCTCAGAAATAAGCAGCTTCGCTAAATTTTGTAGAGAAAAGTGTATTTGAACCAGAATAAAATGAGCGGACAATTGATCTACAATGACTCAAACAGAATCCTTTTTAGTGGGTGTCAAGGGTAACCCACTGATGAAGTCCATCGTCACTCATTCCCATTTCCATAAGGAAATCTTAACTGGCTGTAATAAACTCGAAGGCAACTGGTGCTCAGCCTTAACTTGTTGGCACACAGACAATGAGTAACAAAATCTGTAACCTCACACTTCAAACCCGGCCACCAGTATATCTCATGAAGATTGCAATACATCTTATTACCTATGGGATGCATAGCATAAGGGCTACTATGCATCTCCCTCAGAATTGACTGCCTTAAGTCTGAATCATTCGACACACAGATCCGACCTCAAAAACATAGAACACCGTCATTATTTAGCCTAAAATCTGAAGTACTGCTACCCTCGACTTGACGAAACCGCAAACCCAAAGATTCATCCCCAACTGCTTAACTTAAATTTGATCAGTCCAAGTCGGCTTAACTTGCAACTCAGCTAACAGACTCCCATCATCAAACAAACTACGTCAAGCTAACATCGCTCTCAAATCAGTCATCGCTCTTCAACTTAGAGTATCGTCCACCACATTGGCCTTACTTGGATGATATTCTATCGTGCAGCGATAATTTTTGAGTAACTCAATCCATCGACGCTGCCTAAGAATCAACTCCTTCTGGGTAAGGAGATCTTGAGGCTCTTGTGATCAGTATAAATAATATACCTCTCACCATACAGATAGTGCCTCTAGACCTTCAATGCAAAAACCACCGCAACCAACTCGAGATTATGTGTCAGATAATTTTCCTCATGTGTCTTAAGCTGACGGGATGCATAAGCCACAACTTTTCCATCTTGCATCAATACACATCCCAAACTAATGTACAAAACACCACTGTATAACACAAACTCTTTACCAGATTCAGGCAATATCAGGACAGGAGCCTGGGTCAGAACACACTTGAGCTTCTAAAAGCTCGATTGTTGCGTATCACTCCAAATAAAAGGAACACCCTTATGCAAAAGCTCAGTCAAAGGTGCTGCAATCAAAGAGAATCCCTTAACAAAACGCCGATAATAACCCGCCAGACCTAGAAAACTACAGATTTTAGATACATTCTTAGGCTGTTTCCAATCAAGCACAGCCTCGATCTTCCTTGGATCAACACAGATCCCATCAGTAGAAACCACGTGCCCCAAAAAAGTTACCTTTCGCAACCAGAACTCGCACTTGCTCAACTTAGCGTAGAACTATTTTTCACGGAGAATTTGAAGCATCTAATATGCTCATCATGCTCATCCTCAGTCTTAGAGTAAACCAAAATATCATCGATGAAAACTACAACAAACTGATCCAGGTATAGCTGAAAGACTCGATTCATCAAATCCATGAATACGGCAGGAGCATTCGTCAGACCAAAAGGTATAACTAGGAACTCGTAGTGTCCATAACGAGTCCTAAATGCAGTCTTATGCACATCCACCTCCTTAACCCTCAACTGATGATACCCAGAATGGAGATCAATATTCGAAAACACAAAATCCCCGTAGAACTGATCAAACAAATCATCTATCCTCGAAAGTGGATATATATTCTTCACAGTCAATTTATTCAGTTCCCGATAGTCAATATACATCCTCATGGTGCCACCCTTTTTCTTCACAAATAGAACCGGTGCCCCTACAGAGACACACTAGGGTGGATGGAACCACGATCCAAGAGCTCTTGAAGTTGAGCCTTAAGCTCTGCAAGCTCCTTCGGCGCCATTCTATAGGGAGCAATGGACATTGGAGCTGTACTCGGTAGAAGCTAAATTCCAAACTCAACTTCTCGATTTAGAGGTAAACCCGGTAACTCTTTAGGAAAGACATCTGGAAAATCCCTCACAGTTCTGATATCCCCGATAGCAGAGTCCCCAGAAACAAAAACACAGATGTAAGCTAAGTATGCCTCACACCCTTTCTAAAGCAGTTTCTCAGCCCCAAGAGCAGAGATTACTTTGGATAAATAATCTTGACGCTTACCGATCACAACCACCTCTATATCACCCTTGGTCCTTAGAACGATCCTCTTAGATGCACAATCCAAACTGACTCGGTGTTCAACCAACCAGTCTATACCCAAAATTAAATCAAACTCCCCAAATGGAAGCTCCATCAAATTAGCCAAAAAAATAATCTCTTGCAACACTAATGGAACATCCCTATAGAGTTTATTAACCCGAACAGATTGCCTCAACGGACTTAATACAGTAACCTCACTAAAAGTGCTCTCAACAGACATCCCCAGGTTTTCAGAAACAGAACTAGGTACATAGGAGCGTGTAGAACCTAATCTATTAGAGCAATATAAGGTAGATCAAAAATTAAGAACGTATTGGTGATAACATTTGGAGCATCTCCATCCTCTTAGTGTCGAGCAACATAAAGCAATGCAGGCTACCTCGCCATAGTCTGACCAACACCTCTACCCGGTGCTTTCTGCCATCGACCCATACCATTACCATCTCTAACAAGTCTACGGCCCCTAGGTAGCTGCTGAACTACCCTCTAAGGATGCACAGAACCCGGTCCCGAAGCTTGCATCTGATCTGCTCATTATGGACACTCTTTAATACGGTGCTCTAAAGATCCACACCTCAAACAAGCTTCAATCCTCCTCCAACACTCGCCTGAATGGCACTTACCACAATTTCCACACGGCTAAATCCCAATAGGAGCAACATGAGCCCCCACTCTAACCGGCCCATCAGGTCTGACCTTTTCTCAGGCCTCTGAACAGAACTAGAGGGCTCTGAATCCATCTTATTCTTACCCCTCCCTCGGTCCCTATTCTGGCACTCCATGGGCTCAACATCCTCGGTGATCTTTACCTTCTTAACCAGGACCGCAAACTCTTACTCCTTCTATTGAGCACTCAGTACCCTTAGACTGTCTCTCAAACCGTCCTCAAACCGGAAGAACCTCTCATACCCAGACACCACCATGCCTCGAGCGTAGCGACTCAACTTCAGAAACTCGGCCTCATACTCGACCACAAATCTATCACCTTCCGTGAGATTCATGAACTCACGCCTACGAGCATTCACATAGCTCGCCCCCACATACTTCCCTTGGAAGGTAGTCTTAAAGAAATCCTAGTTCAAACGATCAGGCTGAGTACCCTCCTCTATAGTCAACCACCACTAATAGGCCTCATCGTGAAGCAAAGAGACTACACCCTTTAGTTTCTGTTCGGGCGTATAGTCTAGATCATTCATGGACCTCACAGTGGCCTCCAACCAATATTCAGCCACATTAAGGGCGACTCAGTGACACCCCTAAACAACTTAGCACTGTTAGATCAGAGTTGTTCAGTTACCAACCCTCGACCCCTAGCTCTAGAATGGGGTCTAGCAACCCTCTCCAAAATCCTCAGCATGGCTTAGGACAGTGCTCGTTGTAACAGCTTGGTTTTGACCCTAGTTGGAATAGTGGTTTCGGGACCACAAATCTGAGTTAGAAAAAAATATTTTAATATTAATTTTTGTGTATTTGATAAGTGAATTGATGTTTTTGAAAGTCTCGAGTGAAAATTTAACTGTTTGTATGCTTAATTTGCAAAAAAGACCTAATTGCATAAAATATAAAAGCTGTGTGCTAGATGTTTAAGTGCTTATTTGAGTTGGCTTTCTAGAGTAAAGGTCCTTATGTGGTTACTTGACCATTGGAAGTTTGAATGGACATAAAAGGGCATGTGTTAGGTGAAATTATAATGGTTTAATAAAGGTTATAATGGTCAAATGTTTAATATGTTAAGATATGTTATAAAAAAACTTGAAAATAGGCATTTTATGCTTTGTTTGTGCCAAAAATTCAAGAACAAAAAGAAAAGATAGAGAGTTCTAGGGTTCAACTAGTTGGAAGCTTAATTCGGGTATGTTTTTGCTTCGGTTTTTTATAATTTCTACGTTTTTATGACCGTTGCTAAGTGTACTATAAAGCACATGCCTCAATTTTTGATTTTGTTGATGATTTGAAAATGTGCCATGGATGAATTCATGAGTTTTGTGTTGTTAAATGGTGAAATATGAAAACATGATGTTAGGTTTACATGTTTTGTCTTTGGCTTTTAGATGAATTTGAGCAAATTGGGCTAATTTGTGAGAATGTTATTTTGAGGGGCTAAAATATGAAATAAATGAAATGTATGGACTTGTATAAGAGCCATGAAAATTCAGCTAAGCTTGTGTGCAAACAAATTTTGTGTATTTTGTGAATTTGTGAAATAGGGACTAAAGTGTCGAAATGTGAAAATGTGACGGCTAGTTTGTAAAATGCCCTAAATATGTGTTTATCGATTGAATTGAATTATTTGGTAAATGAAAGGGTTAATTTTGAATACATTAGATCAAGAAAGGAGGAATTCAGACTTAGATCGAGGAAAGTCGAAGGTTATCGAGTAGACAGTCCAAGTCGATAAATTCTGAGTACGAGGTAAGTTCGTACTTAAAATATGATGTTAAGTATGTTTTGATGTATGTATTATACATAGGTTGTATATAATTGAATTGAATATTATGGTGATGAAATGGAAGTTTTGGCACTAAGTGTGTGATTTAAACTAGCTTTGGCACTAAGTGTGCAGTTTAACTAGCTTCGGCTACTTGAGGCACTAAGTGTGCGATACCGACTTCGCCTCAGTTATTTGAGATGGCACTAAGTGTGTGGAAATATTTAGCTTCATCTAACCTTATAGCACTAAGTGTGCTGACGTATAAAATACAAATAACTTATGGAAAGTCTTATAACATTCAACATGAGGTAAGTACAAAAGTGAATAAGTACGGGAAGCTTCAGGTATGTACATTGCCTAAGTGGTAGATGATGTTATGTATATGAATCTCATTGAGTTGATATAGTTATATGGATTGAAATTGTGTGAATACTCATAGGTTATCATTTTATGTTCATATATTATGAATGTTTTGAGTACGAGCTTACTAAGCTTTTGAAAGCTTACTCTGTGTGTTTCTGTCTGTTTACAGTTATCGTAGCTACTGAAGGCTTGGGGATAGTCGAGGATCGTCACCACACTATCGATCTCATTTTGGTACATTTAAAAATGTAAATATTTGAAGTATGGCATGTATAGGCTAGTAGTTGTGAAGTATGTTTTGTGATGTATATAGTTGGCCATGAGATTTGGCTAATTTGTGTTTGAACTCATATTTGATAATGGCTTTTGATATGTGATTTAATTTACAATTATGGCATGTCTCAATTAGATGAAGGAGAAGGTAAGTTTGGAAAGTTCATGGTATGAGAATGGATGATGTTTTTGATACATTATGTTTTAGTATAAAAAGGTAAGGTTTATAAGTATGTAAATGATTGATAATATTATGGCATGAATGATGTATGTTTTAGCTTAAAGAATGGTCGATTGGGTTGTACATAAATGATTGATTCCTTGTTTGTAGGGTGACCCATAATGGGGTGGCAAGTTGGCTTAAACCAAGCCTGCATTATGCCACACGGTCAAAAGCCACGGGCGTGCTTTGTGGCTGTGTTTGTTTGGCAGTAACCTTTTAAAAATCACACGGCTTTGACACACGGGCGTGTCATATGTCCATGGGCATAAGTTAGTAGCTAGCTAAGTATCACACGGCCATAGCACACGGGCGTGTCTATTGGCCGTGGGTGAAAGTCAGTATGATCACCCTGTTTTGGCATGGCTGGTTCACATGGGTGTGTCTAATACCCGTGTAAGGCACACGGCCTGGTAACACGGGCATGTGACCTTATCAGAATAGAAAAATTTCCTAAGTGTTGAAAGTTTTGAACATGTTCGGTTTAGTACCGACCTCTTCCTAATGCATGTTTAAGGTCTTATTGACCTAAGAAAGGGACTTATGTTGATGTTTGACCATGATGCTATGAAGTTTGTGAAATGAATGCGAAGTGTTTCGATATGTTTGTTAATGCCGCTTAACCCTAGTCCGGTGATGGATATGGGTTAGGGGTGTTACACTTGTCCCCAGCCGAACGACTTTGAGACCCAGTCTCAGTAGTAGGCAAAATCAGTGACTCACTCGTATCTAAGTTTGGCATACTGCCCAGAGATGAGGACCCAGCTCGAGCCTCCTAGGGCCTCTTCCACGGCTACGAATACCATGTTCGCGAGTACCACGAGCGCTCGTATAATTCAAGTTTTATCTACATTACAAAATTTTATGCATCAGTTCCAGTATTTATTAATAGATGTTTTATGCATAGATTATCAGAAGTTCAGAATTGTTTTCAAAAGTTTCTAACAATTTCAGTATAGTTTCAGAAGGTACTATCTACAGTGTTTCAGAACAGTTCTATCTAAGTTTAAGAAGTACTTACAGGATCAGTGCCGGAGACTCGGTGTACCACACACTTCCTCAATTATTCAAATTATTTAAAAATCAACTCTTTTTGAAACACAATTTTGGAACCCAAAATTTCACAGCTCGACTTTTGCAACCTGACTCTGACACCACTAAATGTAACACGCCGAACCCGACCTAGATGTTATGGCCGAATATGGTGATGTCACAAGGAATAGGTTTTGAAAACAGTGTCGACTTGATAAACCATTCATTTTTTTATACCACGAGTTCATTCATGAATATACTGAAAACGTTATTCAATTAACTAGTTTGTCAAAACATTTATTACAGTAGAAGTTTAACAAATTCATTATATTTTAAAAATCTAATTTTTTATTTTTAGAAAAATCCCTTTTTGTGTAAAATTGTTGAGTTCATACATCTTATCAAATGTAACACCCCTCACCCGAATCTGACGCCGGGAAGGGTTCAAGGTGCTACCAAACTTAACTCAAGCATAAGCATATAAAACCGGGCCATAAAATTTCTTTTAACTTAAAACTTCTCGTTCACATGCATTTTTTCCCTTAAATGGCTCACGAGGCCCAAAACATGCATTAGAGACGGTTCGGGACTAAACTGAGAACTTAAAAAAAACTTGGGAAATTTCATGGTTGAAGGCTTCACAGGCCTGTATAGGTATAGGGCACACGCCCATGTCCTTTAACCGTGTAACTCTCTGTCCATTTGGTCATGAACAAAAGAAGGAGACCAAGGCACACGCCTGTGTGCTAGGCTGTGTCCACCACACGGTTGAGACACATGGCCGTGTCTCTGCTCGTGTGTTTACTACCATGCATACTGACTTGAATTTCCAAGGTGCAGGGGACACATGGCTGGGTCACACGGCCTAGACACACACCCATGTGTCTACCCGTGTGGACAATTACAAGGCTATTTTCCAAGCCATTTTGTCACCTTCACAACATATGCACACATACTTATACAATAGCATACAAGAAGGCATACATGGGCACTTAAACATCCATAAACATGTTATGATCATGTCAATTTCTCAAGCAATAGATATCATAGATTTTACTCACATATTTACCATATTCATGCCATAATCATTATAAACTCCTCACATAAGACCATAGCACATGCATGCATATGTAAATAGGTTTACAACCTTAATAGTTAATGTAAGCCAAACATAATATCACATACTCAAATATTTAAACTCCTATACATGCCATAGACTCAAAGTACTTAAAATCACTTACAGCAATAGCTATAGCTTGACAGTGTGATAATATCTCTGACGAACTACAACCCAAGCTAACCTGGCAACCCTAGAAAACATGGGAATGGAAGGGGGTAAGCTTTATGCTTAGTAATTTCATATGAAAACAATAAGCAACTCATTAACATGTTTTTATCAATGTTCCCAACATATTCTCAAGTTCATGATAAGTTGTCTTCTTGTACAACAGTAAATAAAACATTTATATCTAGAGCTACAAAACTCCAAATTAATTTTTGTTAATTTTCCTTGAAACTAGACTCATGTACCTTTCTACCATACAATTTCCAGAATTTTTGGTCTAGCCAATTCGTACAGTTTATTCCTCAAATTTACCCTTTTTTTGTTGTTTAACAAATCTGACCCCTCTTCACTAAAAATTAATTATATCATAATACGAGACTCGGATGATGTTCCCATCTATTTCTCTTGAAAATAGACTCATTAAGGATTATAAACATATAAATATTTTTTTAAAATTTATAATGATTTTATAAAATCAGAATAGGGGATTTCAAAGTCATTCTGACTCTGTCTCATACAACTTCACATATCTCATTGTAGGAAATTTTTTTGCTTACATGGTTTATTTTATAAGAAACTATTCTCAATAAGATTTAATTATATATTTTATTTAGCTTCTAACTCATTTTCCACTATTTTTAGTGTATTTTCAAAGTTACACCATTGTAGTAGCCCAAAACTATCAAGGCTAATTTACTCATTCACAATTATTGTTCACCAAATTAATACCACATCATTTCATCCATATGGTAAGAACACATAGATATGCATCATAAGCATGGACCCATAATCTCAATGTCATCAAGTATCAAAGACTTATCAAGTATCAAAGACTTAGTCCAAATCATGCCATTTTCATAGTATTCACCAAATACTATATACATCATAGATTATCACATATCAAGGCATTACTCATAAGTTTAGTGTACATACTTGTACAACTTGTAACATAACTCAAGTACATACTCAGCAATGACTTACCTCATTGGGACCATTATCAAATCTTTCCTCGAATTTCTCATTGATCACTTGGAATACTAATGGATACACGGAAGATTGCACATAAGTGCTATATACGCAGCTAGACCACTCAATAGCGCGTAATATATGTAGCCAAAGTTACCTCATAACATGTAACACATTCATAATGAACTCGGACCACTCAACGAGCTCGGATGTTACATGCATCACATCCATCATGTTCATAACATATTCATACTTTCATGGAAATAATTGACATTTAAAGCATGTATCATTAAACACATCACATGGTAACAATAAAGCAGTTAATTTCACATATTTCATATACCACATGTCATATATCGTCATTTTCTTACATTTCATGTAATATTCTCCATGTCATAATTCCACACATCAAACAACATTCCATCAACCTTTCTAATATCTTAAATCATATAATATATGCAATATTAACAAGGAATGTAATTCAAACATAACTTTGCATTATTATTATCATACGAACTTACCTCGACACCAAATTGGTAAAAGAGGCCTAAACATCAATTTCTCGTTTTTTCCTCGTTCTAAGCCTGAATCTTGTTTTTCATCATCTATAACATCACATTTAACTTATTAAAACAATATACTAATCAAATTAGTCCAATGACACATTTTGGAAAAAAAATTATTTTGCCCCTACACTTTGCCATAATTACCAAATTCCCTTAGGCTCATAAAATGATTTTTATCACATTTTCACATTACTCAATCCTAGCTGAATTCTTCACACACTAAAAATAGTCCACATTTCTCATTATTTCACACATTTATCACTTATTTTACAAACTTTACAAAATAGTCTATTTAGGTGCTTTCATGCAAAATTCTTTCATGAAAGTTGTTTATAACACTACCAAGACTCATATTCTTCCATAAAAACTCAGCAAACAATACATATGCTATCATGACAAAACCCTAGACTCTTAATCATTTTGCAAAATAGTCCCCTCTTTTGAAAGCTCATGCTTTAGGGGTTCCAAAAATGTAAAAATTATCAAGGCATTAAAAACACTTACTTACTAGGGAAATATGTTGCTAAAATTTTCCAGCTCTCAAACCCCCCATGTTGCTGCCATTTTTGGTGAAAGAGAAGAAGAAAAATGAAAGAGAATGACAACTTTTTCTTTATTTTATTTATTACCAAAAGCCACTTTAAATCCCATAAAATATGGCTTTTTAACCAATCTTGTCTCCCTTGGCCGGCCACCTCTATTAAAAAGGTCTAATTGCCCTACAAAGGCCCCTAATTTTAATTATCTAGCTATTAAACACATTTAGGTACTAAAATAAAACTTTTACCTTTTACGCGATTTAGTCCTTTTTCGAAATAAAGCTAGAAATCGATAAAATAAAATTACCAAAATTTTTATGCACCTTTATAAACATGCTATATCACATAAAATAAGATCAAAATAATTTTCTTTGGCCTCAGAACAGTGGTTCCAAAAACCACTGTTCCGACTAGGCCTAAAATTGGGCTGTTACATCAAATCATACAGATTATCAATAAACCAAAAACCAACAGTTAAAAACCATAAAGTCCAGAGAGTCTCCAAAATTAAAAACTATCAAAAGAAAACCAAAATAAAAAATAAAACCATAAAACTAATAACATTAAAAAGTTTATGGTCTAGTGGTCACCATTGAGTCTCTGTCGCACCGATCTACCTAAATCTGTGGATTACCTATCAGAATAGACAAACAGATGTGAATTTACGTAAACTCAATGTGTAACCCAAAAGAATTAGGTATGCAAACATACAGAATCATAGACACGGTCAGAAGCAGATACAGATTCAAATTCAGATTCAGATCTAGATTCAGATTACAGAAACATATATGGAAAAATCCACCCCCATCCTCTACTCACCAACTCTGTCCACCCCATCACACTATGTGGGGTTAAAAACACCCACCCATCCCTACACACCATGTCGTGCCATTAAAACACATATCAGATAATATGCAGCCAAGCTGCCAAAATATAGGTGTTTAACGACGACCAGAATACTTCCTCCTCATATACAAATCCCACCTCACAATCATATACAGAAACAAATACAAAATAACACACTAGACTTGCTCAACATGCTTACGTACAGATATCAGAATAATCAGACATGCATAGCATTATCATTCTCAAAACAGAATATCAGACTATCAAAGCTATAGTTTTGGGGTTTGATTAGCCCTTACCGACCCTACGGTGGCCCATAATCGACTGGTATAGCTCGTGCGACCTTAGGGAAAATTTCAGTATTATGAGCTCACACATCCAAATTGGCCTTGGTCTAGCCCATATGACTCACACAGCCATGCACAAACCACCATACGATTGTGTCCTGTGCATGACCAAGCCTTTGTCAATCACACGGTTGTACATCAATCACAACCATCCACACGAGCTACCACAAGCCCATGTTGCGATGACAGTGCATTTTTTCAGCTTTTGCCAAAACTTCGTTTTTTGCATTTCAGGCATGATACGTGATATTCGTGACAGGTTTTAAATATTTATAATGAGTCGTTCTTGAAACTAACTATTATCACGATGAAGGCAAGTGTACCTATCGAATAGTAGTATAGTTTTAGCAAGACCGGATTGTCGAACCCAAAGGAACTAAAAGTACTAGTAATGACTGTATTTTTATTATCTAGCCTAAGAATAATGGGGTTTGTTTAAACTAACTAATTAACTAAACTAAGAAATCACAGAAAATAGAATTGGGGAATTACTTTTGGAAAAACGATTGAATTAAGACAATACCTAAGGAAAAATCCACCTAGACTTCACTTGTTATTTGACTCTGAATCAAATTATTTATTTAACTTGATCCATAGAAACCTAAGTTATATTATTATCCCTCTCGAGACTAACAATGTCTAACCCTAGGTTGAATAATTGAAATCTCTTTCTAATTAACTCCCTAGGGTTGAATTAACTCGATCTATGGATCCCCTTATTAGGTTTCACCCTATCTCTAGGCACGCAACCAACTCCACTTAATTATGACAAATGTACTCTTAGATAGGGTCTATTCCTCCTCTGAATAAGAGCTTAACTTGAGTCAATATCCTGGATTATCAAAACAAGAATTAAGAACACATAATTAAGAACAAGTCAAATATTTATCATACAATTCAGATAATAATAACAAGATCTATCTTAGGTTTCATTCCCCTTAAGTATTTAGGGGTTTTAGTTCATAACTAAAAAGTAAACATATCAGAAGAATAATGAATACAAAACATAAAGAAAAACCCAAAACTCCTGAAGGGAAATTGAGGGGAGATCTTTAGTCTTTATGATGAATCTGACTTCTGAGATGGATCAATCGGCTTTTCTTGAACAGTTCCCTGCCTCCTTCCCTCCGTGTCTCTTTTCCTCCTCCTCTAGGGTGTATTTATAGGGTTTGGAATGCCTAAGAACCCTCAAAATTGGCATTTTCTGAATTGGACTAAACTTAGGCTCGGTAGGGACACGCCCGTATGCGATTGCTTAAGGCCGTGGTCAAGCCTGTTAAATAGGCACGGGCGTGTGGTCCACCTGTGTGAGTCGTGCTTTGGTTCTGCCAAATTGACACGGCCGTGTGGTCTACCCGTATGAGGAGGTAGGTCGTGTTGATTTCATACGTTGGCCCATTTTCTCTGTTTTTGGCTCGTTTCTCGTTCCTTTCACTCTCGTATGCTCACCTACCCATTTCTCGTTCCTTTCACTCTCCTATGCTCACCTAAGTACAAAACATGAAATTAAGGCATTAGGAGTATCGAATTCACCAATTTTAAGGAAAATTCATCCATAAAATTTGCTAAGCATGGGATAAAATATGTATGAATTACGGTTTATCAAATACCCCCACACTTAAGCATTTGTTTGTCCTCAAGCAAAATCCTCAACTCATAATCAAAATAAATTCTTCTCAACTTATAATTTCTATCAATAATATCTCAAAATAATCCATAGGTAATCATACATTGAAAATTCAACTGAAAGAACATCAAAGTTTCAGACATTCGATGTTGAGCATTTTATCATGAAAACATAGGTGTCTCCCCTCATTTAAGTAATTACCTTTGACTCAAAATATCACAGAGCTTCACATCCTCACTAAAGATTCACTCAAATCACTCGAGGTGTTTAAGGACAACAAAATAAAGCACTCAATAGTCAATAATGAAGAGTCATTACCATAGGCTTGCATGAAAATCAAATCTCCACCACTATAAATTGAGATGAAACATCAATCAAACAGTCTTTAGAGGGTTGTAACGTGGCTTTGGTTAAAGGGTGTGGTCACAAGCTGAAAGAAAGGGTTAGAATCAAGATTGAATTGAAAAATTGCCTAACTAGAAAAATGACTAGTCATCAATTGCGTACAACAAAGCTTTTTCTCAGAATATGAAATTTAACTTCTTTAGCTCAAAATATCACTACTACTAATATGTATACATTTATTTTTTTATTTAACTTTTTTTAAAAAAACAAGTCAAATTATAAAAAAGA
The DNA here is from genome assembly GCF_025698485.1 of Gossypium arboreum. Taxonomy (NCBI): domain Eukaryota; kingdom Viridiplantae; phylum Streptophyta; class Magnoliopsida; order Malvales; family Malvaceae; genus Gossypium; species Gossypium arboreum. The sequence goes on along the minus strand of NC_069082.1, from coordinate 83,681,752 downwards.
ATAAAACATAGCTAAGCAATTATTCCAACTCAAATCTCGACAAAAATAGGGATCAAATTAATTTAGGGGATTTCAACAATAATGAGTTATGGGTTAATATCGAGGGTAAATCAATGAATGGGTTGTTAGGCTCAAGGGGGTTGACTAAGGGTTAATTGTGAAGGTAGTCTTTTATAGAGTGAGTGGGTTAAACCTAAGTGCCTTTATCATTTTGACATATCAAATCAAATGGTGTGGTCTTGACATGCATAATCAAGTAAGTTCTAGAATAGCAATTCAATACTGATGCACTCATAATGAAAGTGAGCATGAAAGAAATAATAGATGCTCTAAAGGCTCAAGATCTCACAAAAATTATGGCTTTTTGATGTTTAAACTTGTGAATCCCAACTCAAGATAATACCTAAACTTGAGGAAACAACCTAAAAGTTTTTAATTCTTCAAAAATCAACTTATCATGCTTGATTCCCTAATGTCTTAAAGTTTAAACCCTCAATGCATAAATGCCTATGTTTTAATTCAAGATATATTAATAAAAGTCATAAATCAATCAAAATTTATCCTAAACATGATATGAGCTTTTCAAGAGAACAAGGCAATCGTTCAGGGATTTTTCTAATAGTGAAATGAATTCCCCACACACTTAAGATGTACATTGCCCTCAATATACAAAGATAGATATGTAGAAAAGAAATATAAGAAAGGGAGAGAAGTGAAACTTCCTGAGTGATGAATAAATTTCCTTGAGCTGGAGTTTTGGAGAATAATAGGCGTGAGGGTGGAGGAGGATGCTTCGACGGTGGTAGAGGTTCATTACTCCATAAGTCCTACGCCAAAAGAATATTATATCTGAAGTTGGTTATGGTCGTGGTCGAGCAGGACATGGTAGTCGTGGAGAACCTTCCCCAGTGGAGTTTCGAGTCCCTGAGTAATAGTGAGCTTTAGAGCTCTTTATAACTATGATATAATCAGGAACTCTTTTAGAAAATATATAAGGAAGAATGATTACTCGATAGGAAATAGCCGAAATTCAAAATTGTTAAATAAAAATTATAAAACCTAATAAAAATAAGCTTAAAGAAAAATAAAAATTACTCCTAAAGTAGAGTAAAAGTAAAAACATCAAATAATAAACAAAAGTTTTTAAACATCTTCATCGCTAGATGGTTTGCGAGGTGGGGATGGCGATGAGATGTGGAAGTGCTGAAAAATCTGGTGTAGTGTAGCATCAATGTGATCGAAGCGCTGAAAATATTGCTGCTCGAATCGAGTTAGGCACTCAGAGATGTCAGCATATGAAGCTGCAACATGAACTGGACGAGAGGGTGGTGGTGGTTGAGACGGTGGGTCCTTATGACGTGGAGGGACATCATCAGTAATGTCTTCGGGGCCTCTTCCTCGGTGGATTGGGCGAGACGGTACTGAGGAGGGAATGTGCCACATTGTTTCTTGATCATCCTCATACTTAGCATGCTTGAGATGCCCTGTGGGGACATCTGGACCATGAGAGTAAGGGAGGATGATTGGGCTGCTGTGTTGAGGAGCCCCAAGTGCCAAGCCAACCGCGTCACATAGGGCCCAATGGAGATGACTCCCTTCCTATGCCGCTTCGTCTGATGCTAAATGGCGAGGGTAATGAAATAAGAAAGGTCTATGACGTGCCCGTGTGACATGCACCATAGAAAGTAGGCATTGTGAGTGTTGACGATGCCAGTGCTCTCTCTCCTTCCGGTTAACATATGAGCCAAAATAGCGTGTAAATACCTCAGAGAGGGAGGGAGAGCCGATGCCTTGGAGCGGCTAGGATTGTAAGAGGCAGCGCCGAGGGCGAGGGCATTCCAACACCTTGAAGAAGAGTGATGGATGTGGCGATTGAGAGCGTGGAGTTCATTCTCCTCTATGAACTCCTTATTGTGAAGGCCCAGTGCGGTTTTGAACTCTGGGACGTTCAACTAGCGGACTAGACCGCCGAGACAAAATTGGATTATCCTCGGGTCATCAAAGTGGGCCATCACGGTCTGAAGATGGAACTTTAAGCAAAGTTCCATCGTGAGTTCCAGATATGTCAGCTCGACAATCTCAAAGAAAAGCCCCCAACGGTTGATGGTGAGGAGGGCCTGAATTGCATCTGCGAGTTGGACTTGTTCTAGCGCGGCCCAGTCTATACAGCGGCCCACTTCCAAGGGTCAGGCCCGTAGAATCTGGAAAAGTTTTTCTTGGGGCCCAATGAGGAACTACAAGAAAGGGTGACAGATTTTTGCGGTAGGACCCGAGGAAGATGACGCTCCCTTCCTTTTCTTCGAAGCAGGGACGGCGGCTTTCTTTCCTCGTGATGATGACATATTAACCTATTTTGTAATAGCCAAAGTAAATGTGCCAAATAACCCTATGAGAATAAGTAATAGAGATATCTAAAGAATGAATTTGTGTGGGGTTAATAGCATGAAACCCATAGAAACAATAACCATGAATGAATGTAGCCTAATATACTGACTAAAAAAATAAAAAAATTACTAAAACAAAACTTAAAAATATACATTTATCTACTTAACTATGAATGTGCACGTAAAATAGTCAAATGGAGCATAGAAATCATGAAATGGGTAAGAACTTCAACATGAAAAGAATGATAACTACTTTAGATACGAAGTTTGAGTGATAGAAAGATGAAAATAACATGAAAAGTGAATATTACTATGATAAATAGCATTAGAAATCAGTAAAATAAAAGAGAAAAGAGTAAACAAACGCTAGAAAGAGGAGAATGAGCATCAAAAAATGGAGTGGGGAGCGGCGCACGGGCGTGGTAAGGAGGCTGTGTGGACTTGCAGTGGCTAGGGTTAGGGATTTTGAGTGAAGAAGGCAATGAATAGTACAGGGTATTTATAGATTTTAGGACACACGGCCAAGGAACACGCCCGTGTTCCCCAATTTTTTCCCATGTGATTCGCGAATTTTAAATTTGGGCGCGTCTGACAATTGGCCCACGCCCTTGTTTCTTGGGCATGTGGGTGCACATGGCCGTGTTGCACGGCCGTGTCTATCTTCATTCGCTTCTCCCACGCCCGTGTTAATCTAACAGGTTCGACCACGGTTGCTTGGCACGGGCGTGTCGCACACCCGTGTTAATTTGATAGGTTTGGCCACGATTTCAAGGCACGTGCGTGTTACACGCACGTGTTGTTTTGGCAGGTTCACCCATGGCCATGTCGCACGGCCGTGGCGATTTATTGTAGCCCGTGCTGGGAAAAATCTTTGCCCTGTTTCCACATGGCCTAATGCACACTCGTGTGCTAGGCCGTGTCTGTGTGGGAAACCTGTATTCAAGAGCTCTGTTAGTAAGTTAGGTGTTAAACACTAAAATTTAAAGAAGTTAATACAGTTAGCGCTCAGACTGCCTCCTTAGAAGCGTTTATTTATAGTCTAAGTTCGACTTACCTTTCCATTAAATGGTCATGGTGGTTTGAGGAGTTTGTACTCCTCATTCCTACTGTGAATCTCATCAAAATAAGGTTTTAGGCGAGTATTGTTTACCTTAAAAGTGTCGAACTTAGGATGATTTACCTCGACTGTACCGAATGGGAAAATGCTAGGCACTACAAGAGAGATTTCTTCATTCGGTTTGGTAATGACAATATGAGGATCTGTGGCATCTAATAAAACTTTATCTCCAGCCTTAAGTTGATTTGGAAAGGTATTGAGCTTGTTCCGGCGTAGTTTTGGTTTATCGTGTGTTCTCAGTTTATGGGTCTGCCACTCATCCAGCTCATCGATTTGTAGCCTTCGTTCTTCATGAATGGGTCCTCTACTATTGCTTGAAAATGGTTCATGTACTTCCTTCAAACTTTTTTCCTGCAAAGTAAGTTGCATCATATTGTCAGTTTTAGTAGAATGGTTTAGACAATCACCTTCAATTTTTGATGTGTTGCCAGAATTGCGAGCTCGAAGGGTGATTGTTTCGTCTCCCACACGAAGTGTGGGGTCATCTGTGCCAACATCAATAATCGTTCTAGCAGTTGTTAAAAAGGGCTTTCCTAAAATCAAAAGAGTGTTGCTATCCTCCTCTATGTCTAGAACAACGAAGTCAACGAGAAATATAAATTGATCGATTTTAACTAGTACATCTTCAACAATACCCATAGGAAATCTTATAGTTTTATCTACTAATTGAATGATCTTCCTAGTCTGTTTGGGTTTCCCAAGACCTAGTTGTTTAAACATTTTGTAAGGCATGACGTTAATACTAGCCCCTAAATCAGCTAATGCATTATTAACATTTAAACTACCAATTAAGCAAGGAATTGTAAAACTCCCTAGGTCTTTCAATTTGTTGGGTAACTTATTCTGAAGAATGGCTGAGCAAATTGCGTTCAGCTCCACATGCGACCTTTCATCTAACTTTCGTTTATTTGCTAGAACCTGCTTTAAAAATTTGACTGCGTTTGGCATCTGCGAAAGTGCTTCAATAATCGGTAAGTTAATATGTAGTTTCTTTAAAAGTTTAAGAAATTTTCCAAATTGTTCATCTGAGCAGTTTGGCATCTCCTGTACTTACTGATTTCTACTCATTATGGTCGACCTCACCTTTACCTTTACTTATCTCAGTTTCTTACCTTGGTTCTGGTACAAGTGTGACTAACCCTTCTTCATCTTGACTAGTAATTGCTTTGAGTTACTCCCTTGGGTTAGATTCTGTGTTGCTTGGCAAACTACCTTGTGGTTGTTCAGAAATCAATTTGGGAAGCTGTCCAATCTGAGTTTCGAGCCCTTGGATCGATGCTTGTTGATTTTTAAGTGCTGTCTCAATATTCTGGAAATGAGTTTCTGACACGATATAAACTTTGAGAGCATCTCTTCAAGGTTCGGCTTTTTCTCCTTCTGGTATGGTGGTTGCTGAAAGCTTGGAGGGGGTGGTGGTTTCTGATTTCCTTGGCCTCTCCATGAAAAATTGGGATGGTTCCTCCAGCCTGCATTATAAGTGTTACTATATGAGTTATTTTGGGATATAGAGTTATTGTTACTGCAATGCCCCAAAAACCCCGAAACCCAAAAATCTTGAAATCTCAAACTTTCTTTGTTTTCGGTTTTGATAAAAATTATGTTTTTATGTTCCTAGCCATGTGATAATTATAGTAGGTCTTAATTAAGGTTTAAGTTCGAACCTAGGAATAAATGAAATTATAGTTTAATTATTAAAAGAATTAGGGTTGGCAAGTAGGTGGGCTTTTAAATAAAAATAGGGGAAAAATAGCATCAAAAAGCCTTATGAAAGAGTGGCTAAGTGACGCCACATAGAATGCAGAGAGGTGGCGTTAGTAGCTAGTAAGGAGGTCCAAGGTTTGAATCTTATTTTTTTGTTTTAGAAGTTTAATTTTCGCTTTCTAGAAGGATGGAAGTGGCATGAAGATGGACTCTAAAGGGAGTGTTCAGAAGAGAAAATTAAGGAAAGGATCAAGAGGTTATCAGAGAGAAAAACAAGGAGATAAGAAGGGAGAACTGATGGAGCCGAATTGGTAATTGGGCATGGAAAATTTAGCTATAAGGGCTATAAATAGGGGCCGAATACAAAGTTGCCAGGCTACTGCCAAAATTTTTCTTCACCTTGTTGCCAAAAACCCCTTTCTCCAAAAGTCGAAAACCCTTTTGTTTTTCTTTCTTTTCTTCTTGCCGATTTCTATTCTTCTCTATACAATTTTCTTTGTTTCACTTAGCCGATTTCTTCTTCTACTCTTCTTCTTTAATCTGTACCAAATAAACCTTATTCACCATACTAAGTTTGAAAAGCCAAAAAGCCGAATCTTTTAAAGGCTGAATACTCTTTGACCGAATCTAGTGGAATTAGTATCGGATCTTAGCTCTCTGACGAATTGCTCTTTAGGTGTTTGCGGTTTTGATCTAGGAGTTGATCGTTGTTAGTGATTTAAGAAATGGCTGATCGCGCAAGGTAAGGTTAATGTGAGGTTTCGGTTTTAGTAAGGATATGTATTAAGCATGCGATTAATGGAAGGGTGATATCGTTTGTAGGTTTGGACTAAGGGAATCACAGCACGCTTGCTTACCAGGTTTGGACTAAGGGAATCGCAGCATGCTTGCTTACCAGGTGTGTACATACACTGCACACACATTATGTATCGGCAAAGGCCGAATGCCAAAAAGTTGAAATGCCAAAAAGCCGAAAGTTTGGCTACGGTAGTCTTGCAAGCGCGCGAACACTCGTAAGGGGGAGACTGATAGGTTGCCTGAGGCCCATGGTCAATTCCGTGGACTTGGGTTGTGATTTGGCCATATGGGCCTGACGGGTTGTTGGGCCCATAAAAGGCAAAACTGAATGTTGATGCTATGTGATAAGAACTTGTATGTGAGCATGATTATGAATGTGACTGGGCCTAACGGGCCATATAAATGTGATTTGGGCCCAATGGGCCATATACAGGTGATTTGGGCCTAATGGGCCATATGAATATGACTTGGCTTAATGGGCCAGATATAGATATGTGAAATTGTTTGGGCTTTGTAAGGGGTTTTGGGCCTAGTATATGATATCCACATAAGACTTAATTAATATATTGCGACCGTGGACAAGTCAAAGGGTTAAGGTGTGGCAACGGGTATATGCATGTCTAGGACTGAATCTAAGGAGAGCTTGGTACTTAAGCGGTCTTAATGACTCACCTCCTCTTCTCTGGAATCCTACCTGGTGCATAGTGTTCGTTTATCTTAGCTGACGGGACTCGTTAACGGGCCAAGGTAAGTGAAAAACATAATTACGGGAAAATTATCGAAATGCCCCTTATGGTAAAAATGACCAAAATACCCCTACGTGTAGAATGTAAGTTTTATGGATGTGACATGCATACACATGATAATCTGCTTAGGTTGCATATGGGTGGGAATTATGGAACAGAGGAAGTATATGAGGATCGCATCGTTGCTTGACAATCGTGGATTCATCGACGGCTTTTAAAGCCCAATATGTAAATGAAGGTAGTTCTACAGCCGAGCTACCATGGTGTGTGGGCTGGGTGGGTCGATATTCATATCCCCACATGGTGTGACGGGGGACGGAATTGGTGTGTAGCGGATGGATAATTTGGATGGGATTGCATTTCATGATTGATGAATGATGTTTTTTTTTGAATGCTTGTTTTTGCCGAGGGTTGTACACACTGAGTTTGCGAAAACTCACCCCCCTCTTTTATTTTATTTCCAGGTGATGCTCAGTAGAAGGTTCGATGTTTGGAGGGACTCTGGGTGGCCGCATAGCAAGATAATACGGACTTGGTCTTCCTCGATGCTAGGTTGAAGGGTTGATACTCTGTGCATGCTCCTCCTCCATTCGAATCGCACCTCATCACTAGATGTACTTGAGTAGAACCACACAAACAGTCAATCATTTTATTTAAGAGTTCTACTTGGTTAGATAGCATAGTAACCGCATCGAGGTTGAAAACACCAGCTACTTTCGTCGACTTTTTTCTCATAACTTGTCACTGATAGTTATTCAGTGACATCTCCTCAATAAATTCGTAAGCTGCCTCAGGTGTCTTATTATTGATAGTTCCTCTAGCGGCTGCATCAATCATCTGCCGAGTCAAAGGATTTAGGCCATTATGGAATGTTTGAACCTGTAGCCAAAGCGGTAACCCATGGTGAGGGCACCTTCTCAAAAGGTCCTTGTATCTCTCCCATGCATCGTAGAGTGTTTCTAAATCCATCTGCACAAAAGAAGAGATATCATTACGTAATTTAGCCGTTTTAGCTGGTGAAAAATATTTTAGTAAAAACTTTTCAGTCATTTGTTCCCAAGTAGTAATTGGCCCTTGTGGTAACGAGTTCAACCACTGTTTAGCTTTGTTCCTTAATGAAAAGGGAAACAACCAAAGACGTATGGCATCATCAGAAACGCCATTGATTTTAAATGTATTGCAAAATTCTAGGAAATTTGCCAAGTGAGCGTTGGGATCCTCGTCCTGCAAACCATCAAACTGAACAAACTATTGTATCATTTGAATTGTGTTAGGTTTCAGTTCAAAATTGTTTACAGCAATAGCAGGTCTAACTATACTTGACTCAGTTCCTATTAAATTAGGTTTAGTATAATCATACATAGTGCACGGAGCAGGATTTTGATTAACAACAATTGCAGGAGGTAGCGGATTTTCTTGGTTTTCATCCATCTCCTCGGTTGGGGTTTGAATATCGTTCTCTTGCTCATTTTCTGTGTATCTTATGCTTCGCCTTATTTCTCTTTGGTTTCTGCGAACTGTGCAATTGATCTCACTGTCAAAAAGTAATGGTCCTGACGGGTTTCTTCTAGTCATAAACTATAAAAAACTTGCCAGAAGAAAATAAATGAATAATTAGAAAAGAAAATAAAAATTTTAATTGCAATAAAAGTAAAATGGCTAAAGTAATAAAAATCAAGTGTTCCTAATATCTTAGTTCCCCAGCAAAGATGCCAAAAACTTGATACGTGATATTCGTGACAGGTTTTAAATATTTATAATGAGTCGTTCTTAAAACTAACTCTTATCACGATGAAGGCAAGTGTACCTATCGAACAATAGTATAGTTTTAGTAAGATCGGATTGTCGAACCCAAAGGAACTAAAAATACTAGTAATGACTGTCTTTTTATTATCTAGCCTAAGAATAATGGGGTTTGTTTTAACTAACTAATTAACTAATCTAAGAAATCGAAGAAAATAGAATTGGGAAAAATGATTGAATTAAGACAATACCTAAGCAAAAATCCACCTAGACTTCACTTGTTATTTGACTCTGAATCGGACGATTTATTCATTTAACTTGATCCGTAGAAATCCGTAAGTTATATTATTATCCCTCTCGAGGCTAACAACATCTAACCCTAGGTTGAATAATTGAAATCTCTTTCTAATTAACTACCTAGAGTTGCATTAACTCGATCAATGGATCCCCTTATTAGGTTTCACCCTAATCTGGAAAAATCTTGTCACCATATCTCTAGGCGCGCAACCAACTCTGCTGAATTATGACAAATGTACTCTTAGACAATGTCTATTCCTCCTCTGAATGAGAGCTTAACTTGAGTCAATATCCTGGAGTATCAAAACAAGAATTAAGAACACATAATTAAGAACAAGTCAAATATTTATCATACAATTCAGATAATAATAATAAGATCTGTCTTAAGTTTCATTCCCCTTAGGTATTTAGGGGTTTTAGTTCATAACTAAAAAGGTAAACATATCAGAAGAATAATGAATACAAAACATAAAGAAAAACCCAAAACTCCTGAAGGGAAATTGAGGGGAGATATTCAGTCTTTATGATGAATCCGGCTTCTGAGATGGATCAATCGGCTTTCCTTGAGAGTTCCCTGCCTCCTTCCCTCCGTGTCTTTTTTCCTCCTCCTCTAGGGTGTATTTATAGGCTTTTGAATGCCTAAGAACCCTCAAAATTGGCCTTTTCCGAATTGGACTAAACTTGGGCTCGACAGGGACATGCTCGTGTGCTATTGCTTAAGGTCGTGGTCAAGCCTGTTAAATAGCTACAGACGTGTGGTCCACCCAGGTGAGTCGTGCTTCAATTCTACGAAATTGACACGGCCGTGTGGTCTGCCCGTGTGAGGAGGTCCAGGCTATGTTGATTTCGTACGTTGGCCCATTTTCTCCGTTTTTGGCCCATTTCTCGTTCCTTTCACTCTCCTATGCTCACATAAGTATAAAACATGAAATTAAGGCATTAAGAGCATCGAATTCACCAATTTTAAGGAAAATTCATCCATAAAATGTGCTAAGCATGGGATAAAAATATGTATGAATTACGATTTATCAAGGCACACACCTAGTATCTTTTCGATGCTACTGCAAACACAAACCCTCTAGAACCTAAAGATCGACACCCACACTTAAAATCAGACTTAATTCATGATTAAACCACAACTACGAAACTGAAAACAATTTAAAACAAACGTTTATCGGTTACCCCAACACCCTGAACATCTTTGTCTATGATTCTGCAATAAGAGAGTCACAATCTTCTTGATAGCTACTGCCAAAACATGAGTACAACATTAACAGAAAATTTGACAAAGCCAAATGGGTTAATCAGAGACTACCTACTCGAAAAAACATACTACCAACTTACCAAACGAATAAACGTAACGATCCAAAATCCTGGGACAAGGAAGCACGATTTTTGTCAAAACGAGTAAAGAAAAGAGAAAATATTTCGTTCGAAAAGGAAAAGGGGGAAAAAAGGGCAAAGGAGGAGGAAAAGAGCGTCAATTTTCTAGAATAAGAGAATTTTGAAAATAAAAGTCTAAACAAATTTATCCTCAAATCCCCCCTTTTTCTCCCACTAATCTATTAACTCACAACTTCCGCAAAATTTCAGTTCAACTGAAATTCTATCAGATAACCAAGCAAAAATAATACCCTTGCTAACACAGCAATTTGAACACAATACCTCCAACACATCAACACCCTTACCACTCGAACCAGTAGGCTCATTGTGATATAGATTTACAGATAATTTAATATAAGCCCACTGAACTAGGATAAAGCTTGATTCCAAAAATCATAAAATAATAGCAAAGGTGAGACAGTAACCCAAGACCTCTCACATACACCCAAAACACCTAACCACTGAAGCAGCTACACAATTGTGTTAGATTTTGCAAAAATAGAAATAAATTATTCTGGGCATTACATTCTATGTCTAAAAATTTGATCAAGTTTCATAAGCTTACTTAGCAAAGGCAGTGCAGAAAATTTTGCCCAAAAATAAAGAAAAATCCTAAGTACTCATGCAACTTTCACTATAACAAGTATCTCCTAATTTTCTTAGTGCATCTTTTAACTAACTTAATTTTATTTATTTATTTATTTCATTTGGCCTTATACATACTCAAACACATACATATCTGTTCATTATGCCTATTTTTTACTAGGGGATTTAGCTCGTCATATGATTGTTTGACTCAATAATCAGAATAGAGCATACACTAAATTTTTGAATACTCAGTCATGTCACGATTTGAATACTCACTCATGAAGCTAAGGCTTTTGACTAAAAAGATAGATGGAGCAAACACCTACCCCCTTAACTACTCAGCCTATTACTAAAGTAGAGTGCCCCTATACTTATTATTATTATTATTTTACACACTCTTACTTAAATTTTCTTTTCAAATAAACAACATAATATAGAGAACAAAATGTTGTTGACCTACTAAGCAGTTCTAAGCATTGGAGTATTTATGACATTTTTAGATTATTTTTTTCCTTGAATTTTCTTAATCATTGCCACTTTATTCATTGTCTAGTATTGCCATTGCACTTAATTTAGCTTCAAGAGTCTCTAAGTTTATCAAAAGAAACTTACTATAGATCAATTGTCATTGGAATTAGGACATCCTAATTTTAGGGGTTCATTTGCAAGCAAAATATCCTAAGCTAATGTCACATAATCCACTGTCACAACTTTCTAAGTTTATAGAAGAATTAATTTCCTCATTGAACATCATATACAAAAATACATTCATCACTGTTTAAACAAATTTTCTAGCAGTTATGTGTGCTATGGCAAAATGAATGGAAAATGAACAAAAATACTAAAACACGCATGCTCAACTAAATATCTGATGCACTCTAGATGCACAATACACCCCCAAACCTAAGGGATCATTATCCTTAATACATGTATAGATATGAATCATGAATGCAATTGTGACAGCCCCAAATTGACCCTAGTCGGAAAGTGGTTTCGGGACCACAAAACCGAGTCATAAAAATAATTAATTGCTATATTCTATGCTTATTGTGGGTGTACATACACATGTGGAAGTTTCATTCTCTAATTTTACCAATTGTATGAGAAATTATAAAATAGGGATCAATGCGAGACGTGGTGAAATATGATAGGCTAATTTTAAATGGCCTATTAATACATGTGGAAAAGTGTTTGTCCTTGCATGTCAAATTAGCCAAATTGGAGCATGATGGCCGGCCATGCTATGGGTGGAAACATGTCTCCAACATGTTAGACTAGTGATGCATGTAGGAAACAATAAAATAAGAAAGTTAGTATTAAAGAAATGGAAAAAGAAAATGATGATAACAAAAAAAATAATAATGTGTAGATGCCCCCTTTGCCGTGACAAAAACAAAGAAAGAAAGAAAAGAAAATAGTTGTTCATCCTTTGTAGTCTTGGCCGAATAGAAGCAAGGGAAGAAGGGGGAAGAGCTTGAGAAAAATCGGCTATGGTGGTTGCTAGACTAAGGTATGTTTGATGATATTCCATGAGATGCATGCATACTTTAGTTGTTAGTTTAAGTTCTACCTAGCCCATGGTTTAGATTTCTTTTGCTATTTGATGGAGATGAAATTGCCATGGATGTTGTCTTTCTTGGTTGGTGTTTTGATGTTGTTGTAATGAAGCATGAAGAGGAGTGAGTTCAAATGTTTAATAAAAGGAGATTTTTAGGTCATTGAGTTCTTGTTGTTGTGTGTGTATGTGCATGAGTATTCGGCCATGCTATAGAATTCATGTTGCAAAATGATAAATGCTTGGTACATTCGTCTATAATGGGCATTAAGAGGGTGAAGTTTGAATTAGTTAAATGTTCATATAGGTTGTCTTGATGAAAAGAGAAAGAGAAGAATTAGATATCATATTTGGTGCTAGTGTGGTATATAAGGGTGTTGAACTTAAATAAGTAATATTCGCTAGCATGATAAGTATGAAATATTAAGTAGATGAGATAATTGATGGTGAAGTGGCTAATAGGACTTTTAATGAAATCTATGCTAAGGCGAATGTATCAAATGCTAAATGTGCTTATGTATATTCGCCACCTAATTAAGCACATAGGTGGTGTTGAATTTAATCTTGCACATTCGGCCATATGGGTGTACACACTTGTGATACTATCCTTGATTAGGATAGTTGGCAATAGGGTGATAGCCTAAGGTTGTGAACCAAATAGTTCAAAAGCATGGGGTAGAAGGATAAGAATTTGTCATGTGTATCCTATGAAATGAAATTTTAATGTGTGATACAAATATTTTACAAAGTGGTTGAATGGGTTGATTTAATTGTTTAAGCTCAAGATCCTAAAGGAGAGGCGTCCAACAAGGGAAATCGAAGGTCATCGAGTAGCCGACTTGGGATTATTTGCCCAACACAAGGTAAGTCATTAAGCATATATTTGGTGTTGATGTAAATGACCATAATATATACATAATTGTGTTTAAATGAGTTGATGTGTAAATGAAAATGTATGTGTATGGAATGATGCCATTGTTGAATGTATAAAGGCAGCAACATGCATAAGGTATTGGTCTCGACACTAAGTGTGCGGGTATAAATGGACACGGTGACAAGATTGGCACTAAGTGTGCGGGTTTAAAAATTGTACAGCACTAAGTGTGCGAACTGAAAATATATAGCACTAAGTGTGCGAGCTGAAAATATATAGCACTAAGTGTGCGAGCTGAAAATTATATAGCACTAAGTGTGCGAGCTGAAAATATATAGCACTAAGTGTGCGGATTCACTATATGCTCTTGCGTTACAATTGGCACTGAGTGTGCGACATTATCGAGTTAATCCGGACAGCGGATCGGGTAAGTACCTTGAGCTCATGGCGAATAGGCACTATGGTCATGCTCGGGGTTGAGCTTGGTAAGCTTTAAATCTATGTGATGATTACAATTGTATGATTGTGGTGAAAATGAGTTGGTGTATAAAAATGACTCAAATATCATATTGAATAGAATATGAAATGTGAATGTATGACTTGGTACGAGATTGAACCGAAAGGTCTAAGGAACTATGGTATAGTTCGATATGGATGGAACAATTAGCCTTGTTTCATTGTTTCACTTTGTGATAAATTTAGCTAATGGATAATTGTAAAGTGCTTATGACTTCTTGAGTTATAAACTCACTCGGTGTTTTCTTGTCACCCATTTTAGGTCTCGTGGACTCGTCTCTTTTGTGTGCTCGGAACCGTCAACGAAGTCATCACACCGCAAGCAATCTTTGGTATTGTCTTCTTAGTCGATCTAGGAGAACATTTGGCATGTATAGGCTATTTTGTTTTGTTGAAATTTGGGTTGTAAACTTTAGCCATGCGAAAATGGCCCATATGGTTGGATGGATTTGGTTCCAAAACACTTATTCATGAGTCTTAAAAATCTCAATTTTGATAAGGTGGTCATAATTTGTGATATGAATGATGGATGATTAGTTGGGTCATGGAGGAATTATGAAATAGGCATTGTTTGCCTTAGTAATGATCTTGACAGAAGATGATGTGAGATTGAAAAATCACTAAAATAGTAGAAGTAGAATTAAATAGTGAATAAATTATGAAATTTAACCCTGATGAATCTACTTTCATATGGAAGAAACGAAACGGTCATATTTAAGACATAATCAGGTTTTCATGAAACAGGGCCAAAACGGTTTCTAGATCCCCTGCTCCGACTTTGAAAATTCACTATAAATTAACCAGAGAGAATTAGAAGTCATACTCTATATGTACAGATTTCTTTGTGAGTCTAGTTTCTTTAGAAATAAACGGCATAAGTTTTGGAGCCCTGTAAGGAAGATATCCAAATCGTAGTGCGCAAAGGTCAGTGTAGTCGAACCCTGAAACAGGGGAGACTTTAACTAATAAACTGTACTAATTTGCTCGACCAAAAATTCTAGAAAAAAATGTGTAGATGGAATTATGAATCTAGTTTCAGGAAAAATTTACGGAACTGATTTTCGAGTTCTGGAACTCGAGATATGATTTTAAGGTAATAGTGACGCAGATTAGCCACCTGCCTGAGAGAAATTAATTATTTCCAAGAGAGAAATAAGGAAGTAAGCCGGTAACACCTTGTGGTCAAATCCGGTGACGGTCACGGGTTTGGGGTGTTACATTTTATTGGTATCGAGCTATAGTTTAGTCGGTTCTAGGACTACCATAGCGTGTGAGTCTAGCTATACATGCCAAATTGTTAGTGCTTAATAATGTGATGACTTGACGGTTGAAATTTTTGTCTTGGGTAGCAAATGGAACTCGGGTAGAGAGACCCTTGGCGGACGACGTTGAAAGTGTAGCGGCTGCTCCGCGCAAGGGACACTACTGTTGAGCCTCGGTCATCCGCGAATAATCAAAATGAAGGGCGAAACAAGCCTTCTTCACCATGATGAATGAGTGGGTCGCGCAATATGCCCGAACCAATCCTATTGCCTAACCATTCCCGAATTCAAATGCCCCACCCCAAGAGCCCATAATGCCTCTAGTTACTAATCCTGTGAGGTGAGTAAACCACTGTGGACTTGATTAGGAAGCGTGGGGCCGAGGAGTTCAAGGCCATAGTTCTTGATGATGCCGAAAAGGCCGAGTTCGCTCGATAACACCATTCGAGTGTTAGATGAACTATCATGCACACCGATGAATGTCTTAAGTGTGCTATATCCTTGTTGCGAGACTCGACTTACTATTGGTGGAGGACTTTAATTTCCATAGTCCCAAATGAACGAGTTACTTGGGATTTCTTTCAATCCAATTTCGAAAGAAATACATTAGTCAACGGTTCATCGATCGAAGCGTAAGGAGTTCTTGGAACTCAAGCAAGGCCGGATGATCAGATCTCGAATCTGAACATGAGTTCGTAAGACTTAGTCGATATGCTCGGAGTGTGTGGTTGATGAGGTTGCTATGTGGAAAAGATTTGAAGAGGATTGAATGAAGATTTAAAGCTCTTGGTGGGTATTTTGGAGATAAAAGAATTTGTAACACTAGTTGAACGAGCACGCAAGGCGGAAGAGCTCGGAAGGAGAAGAAGAAGGCGAATTTGAAGCTAGAGATTATCGTAAAAGATCGACGGTAAAGCTCCACTTTCGGCTGTAAAGAAGTTCAGAGAGGACACAAATAAGTCGAGGCGATGCGGGATTTCCATTAGAGCACGACCATCGATGGACTCACGAGCTACTTGGTAGCTAGTGTGGGCAATAATCGTCAAGAAAAGCCGAATGCCCCCAATGTGGAAGACTACACATAGGTGAATGTTGGGGTAAGTCATTAATAGGGCTGTTATGGATGCGGTTCAAGGACCACTTCATTAGAGATTGCAGAGCTAGATGAGAAGAATAAGATGCAAGGTGCAAGATCTAGTGGGACGACGGCTAGAGGTAGACCCCGAGGATTTCGGAGGTAGGGGTGGTAATCGAGAGGGCCCTCTGGTACGGTTGTTTGATCCGAGACTCGTGCTCCTGCTAGAGCATATGCTATCCGTACACGAGAGGAGGCAACCTCCCCTGACGTTATCACTGGTACTTTCACTCTATTTGATACTAGTGTGATTGCATTGATTGACCCTGGCTCTACTCATTCATATGTATGTGAAAGCTTAGCATCCAGTAAGACTCTACCTGTTGAGTCTACTGAGTTCGTAATTCGAGTGTCAAACCCTTTGGGTCAATACGTACTCGTTGATAAAGTGTGCAAGAGATGCCCCCTAATAATTCGAGAATCCTGTTTTCCGGCTGATCTGCTGCTTCTACCATTTGATGAATTCGATGTTATTCTTGGTATAGATTGGCTGACCGTACATGATGCAGTGGTGGACTGCAAAAGGAAAACCATCGATTTAAAAAGAGTGCCAGCGATAGTATCTTCTATGACCGCTCGGAGGTATGTGAAAAAGGGGTGTGAAACATACCTTGCGTATGTGTTTGAAAGTAAAGAGACGGAAAGGAAACTCGAATCGGTACCAGTGGTTTGTGAGTATTCAGATGTTTTTCCTGAGGAGTTACCGGGATTGCCACCGGTTCAAGAAGTGGAATTCGGCATCGAAGTTGTACCGGGTACTACGCCGATCTCAATAGCCCCGTATCGATGACATTTTGGTCTATTCGAGAGATGATACTGAGCATGCTGAACACCTGAGGCTAGTGTTGCAAATTTTACGAGATAAGCAGTTATACGCAAGGTTCAGTAAATGTGAATTTTGGTTAAGAGAGGTCAGCTTTTTTGGGGTACGTGGTGTCCGCATCGGGTGTCAGGGTGGACCCGAACAAAATTTCGGCTATAGTCGATTGGAAACCTCCGAGGAATGTTACCGAAGTTAGGAGCTTTTTGGGGCTTGCCGGATACTATCGACGATTTGTGAAAGGTTTTTCGACGATAGTTGCGCCGATGACGAAACTACTCTAAAAAGATGTTAAGTTCGAGTGGTCGGAACGCTGTCAAGAAAGTTTCGATTGACTAAAAACCTGTTTAACCGAGGCCCCGGTACTAGTACAGCCGGAGTCCGGTAAAGAGTTTGTCACGTACAGTGACGCATCCTTGCTTGGGCTAGGTTGTGTGTTGATGCAAGAAAGTCGAGTTGTGGCTTACGCGTCGAGACAACTAAAGCCGCATGAGAGAAACTATCCGACCCATGACCTTGAACTAGCAGCCATAGTGTTCGCCTTGAAAATATGGCGACATTACTTGTTTGGAGAAAGGTGTCATATTTATTCGGACCACAAAAGTCTTAAATATTTGATGACTCGAAGAGATCTAAATCTGCGATAAAGACGTTGGCTTGAGTTGTCGAAAGATTATGAACTTGTCATTGATTATCACCCGGGAAAGGCCAACGTGGTGGTGATGCTTTAAGTCGTAAAGCAGCATGCGCTTTGAGAGCGATGGATGCTCATCTATCCGTTTCACCCGATGAGGTGCTAGTAGTCGAATTAGAGACCAAACCGTTATTGATTCATCAAGTACTCGAATCTCGGAAGGTCGGCGCCGAATTGGTCGCTAAGCGAGCGAATGTGTTTGAATGAGGAATCGAATTTCAGATTGATGACAATGATTGCTTGACATTCAAGGGTCGATTATGTATTCCAAGGAATTGAACTTGTTTCGATGATTTTGAACGAGGCTCACGATGAGTCGAATGTCGATCCACCCGGTAGTACTAAAATGTACAATGACCGAAACGTCAATTTTGGTGGCCCGGTATGAAACGGACATTTTAATTTGTTTCAAAGTGTTTGATATGTCAACAAGTGAAAGCGGAACATCAAGTGCCATCGGGATTACTTGACCAATCACGATACTCGAGTGGAAATGGGATCGAGTCACAATGGACTTTGTGTGCGGGTTACCATTGACTCGAATAAGAAAGACTCGGTTTGGGTCATTGTTGATAGACCGACCAAGTCTCGCTCATTTATCCTGTCACTTTGGATTTTTCGCCGATAAATTGGCGTAATTATACATATCCCAAATTGTTCGATTGCATGGGGTACCTATTTCTATCGTGTCGGATAGAGACCCAACATTTACATCGCGGTTTTGGAAGAAATTGCAAGAGGCTTTGGGTACCAAGCTGCATTTTAGCTTCGCTTTTCATCCCCAAACCGATGGTCAATCTGAACGGATAATTCAAATACTCGAGGATATGTTGAGATGTTGCATCCTTGAGTTTAGTGGTTCATGGGAAGCAGTATTTACCTTTGATTGAATTCGCTACAACAATAGTTTTCAATCAAGTATTAAGATGGCGCCTTACGAGGCTTTATACGGTCGTAAATGCCATACCCCATTATTCGGATGAACTTAGTGAAAGTAAAATCTTGAGGTTGATTTGATTAAGAATGCCGAGCGAAAGTTCGAGTAATTCGTGAAAGTTTGAAAGTCGCTTGGATCGCCAAAAGTCGTATGTGGATTTGAGAAGAAAAGACATTGAATATCAGGTTGGAGACAAGGTATTTCTCAAAGTCTCACCGGAAGAAGGTGCTTAGATTTTGCCGTAAGGGCAAATTGAGTCCGAGATTCATCGGTCCGTATGAAGTATCCGAACGAGTTGGGCGATGGCGTATCGATTAATTTTACCCCGAGCTCGAAAAGATTTACAACGTTTTCCAAGTCTCGATGCTTGACGATATAGATCCGACCCAATGCGACGTAATCACTCCATCCGAGATTGAGATTCACCTAATTTGAGTTATGAAGAAGAGCCGGTTCGCATTCGATGCGTGAAGTAAAAGAGTTGGGAAATAAGAAAATTCCATTAGTGAAGGTGTTGTGGCATAAACACGGAATTGAAGAAGCCACTTGGGAACTTGAGGACTCTATGAAAGAGCGATACCCGAGCCTATTTACCGGTAAGATTTTTGGGGACGAAAATTTCTTAAGTGGGGGAGAGTTGTGACAGCCCCAAATTGACCCTAGTCAGAAAGTGGTTTCGGGACCACAAAACCGAGCCATAAAAATAATTAATTGCTATATTCTATGCTTATTGTGGGTGTACATGCACATGTGGAAGTTTCATTCTCTAATTTTACCAATTGTATGAGAAATTATAAAATAGGGATCAATGCGAGACGTGGTGAAATATGATAGGCTAATTTTAAATGGCCTATTAATACATGTGGAAAAGTGTTTGTCCTTGCATGTCAAATTAGCCAAATTGGAGCATGATGGTCGGCCATGCTATGGGTGGAAACATGTCTCCAACATGTTAGACTAGTGATGCATGTAGGAAACAATAAAATAAGAAAGTTAGTATTAAAGAAATGGAAAAAGAAAATGATGATAACAAAAATAATAATAATGTGTAGATGCCCCCTTTGCCGTGACAAAAACAAAGAAAGAAAGAAAAGAAAATAGTTGTTCATCCTTTGGTAGTCTTGGCCGAATAGAAGCAAGGGAAGAAGGGGGAAGAGCTTGAGAAAAATCGGCTATGGTGGTTGCTAGACTAAGGTATGTTTGATGATATTCCATGAGATGCATGCATGCTTTAGTTGTTAGTTTAAGTTCTACCTTGCCCATGGTTTAGATTTCTTTTGCTATTTGATGGAGATGAAATTCGGCCATGGATGTTGTGACAACCCGAATTAAGGCCTAATCGGAATAGTGGTTTCGTGACCACAAATCCGAGATAGAAATAATTATTTTATAATTATTTTGGGGTTTATGATATGATTGCATGATTGTGTGAAAATTTCGTGATGAAATTCTATGCCTAAAGTGCTTAAATTGAAAGTAGGGACTAAATCGAATAAGTTGCAAAATTTGCATCCCGGAAGTTTTTAGTATGAAATTGTTTTGGAATATTAATTAGGAGGTCTTAAATAGCAATTTTACCAATTTTAAGTTCATGGACAAAATTAGGACATGGAAGGAATTTTTGAAAGTTTAGTAAGGAGGGCATTTTGGTCATTTGGATATTAAATGAAATAAAATGGGAAAAATAACACAAAATTGATCATCATCCTCCTTAGTTGCTGCCGAATTCTCCTCTCTCCATAGCTAGGGTTTCTTCAATTTTCAAGCTCCATAGTAAGTGATTCCAAGCCCGCTTTTAATGTTCTTTACGTTTTGGAATCCGGAAGCTCGATTAAGCTTATGCTAGTAATAATTTAACCTAGGGTTCATATTTGGAAAAATACCCATAGGTGAAATTTGTGTATTTTGATGTTTTCTGATAGAATATGAGGTTTTAAATTATGTTAAATAACTTGTGCTACTCGGTTTTAAGTGAAAACGAGTAAAGCAGCATAATCGGTAAAAATACCTATTGTTCATAACTATATGATAGAGTGAGAATTTGATGTTGTTGTAGAAGAGAAAATGTTCAGCATATCATAAAATATAAGAATAAGGGCTGAAATTAAATTCCGAGCCTAGGGGCAAAATTGTAATTTTGTAAAAGTTAGGGGCAAAATGTAATTTTTCCATGATGTGATTTTGGATTGAAATAAATAGTATGAGTATTAAATGAGCTAAATGTGTTATTATAGATCAAGAAAGGCGGAATTGATCTCGAGCGGGAAGGAAAAAGTTTTGGACTAAATTGCAAAATTTCCACATTTTGTACCAAGGTAAGTTTGTATGTAAATATTACAATAATTTCATGTACATTCTTATATTTCAGCCTATTATATAAATATACTAGCTGATGTTAAAATGTAAATCGACTATTGGAAGAATGGAAATAAATATAGAGAGAGATCCGGTTGAACATTGGAGAGATCGAATGAAATAGAGGAGCGTAGCTAGGTCACATGTATGATGCTGAGTGCACATCATGTGTACAAGAAAGCTACGAGACACCCTGTAGTAGCTAGGTCACATGTGTGATACGAGATGTATCCCATGTAGACAAGAGAGCTACGTGAAAGATAAATGTAGCTAGGTCGCATGCGTGATTCCAAGTGAAGGACACCATGTAGACAAGAGAGCTACGTGAAAGATAAATGTAGCTAGGTCACATGCGTGATTCCAAGTGAAGGACACCATGTAGACAAGAGAGCTACGAGACAAATCGGTTAGGTCGCATGAGTGGTACTAAGTGTTCATCATGTGTACAAGAGAGCCGAACTAAACGAAGTATGATGGTGGGGCTGTGTGCTGAAACCATTAAATATCGAGGATTGATCCGAATTGTTCAACGGGATGGTTTTGTGGTGATATTGTGGTTTGGACCTACACTTATGGTGAATGAAATGTAGTGAAAATGATTTGTGGTATATACATATATAAGATAAAATGAGGTTAGCATAAAGAATGTGTGAAAGAGTGAAATTAGCATTAAAACTGTTTTTAGATGGTAGCAGTGACGTGATTTTGAAAAATCACCAAAAATAGGAGGAATATAATTAGAGGTTGAATGAGATGTGAAATTAAAGTTTAATGAGTCTAATTTCATATAAAAGAAACAGAGAAAGCAAAGGAATTCTATATTTTGAGATATTTACAATTGTATGTGACTTGCTCAGGATGAATACGTGATCCCCTGTTCCAACTTTGAAAAATCATTAAAAATTGTACAAAGCAAATTAAGAAATATAGTTTACATTCCTAAATTCCTTATTGAGACTAGTTTTAAATGAAACAGACTTCAGGGCTGTTTGAATTGTGTACTGAGAGAAATTCAATTCGTAGTGAACAGAGGTCAGATAAGTCTAGCTGTGTAACAGGGGAAACTTTAACTAATAAACTGTACTAATCGGCTGAACCAAAAATTATAGAAAAAAATTAGAAAAAAAGCTTTATGAGTCTAGATTCAGGGAAATTTTATGGATTTAAATTTCGAGTTTTGTAACTCGAGTTATGATTTATTTAGTGAATATGACGCAGCAGAGACAGCTTAATCAAAGTGGAATAAATAGTGAAGTTAAAGTAGATATACTTGAATTATTGTGTAAACATGTTAGATTCTTTAATTAGTATTTACATACTTACTTACTAAGCTATAAGCTTACTTTGTTTCTCTCTTTTGTCTTATAGTGTCCTTCGGCTTGCTCAGGAGTTAAGGATCGTGAAGATCTACCCGCACTATCATACTTTAGGGTATTTGAACTAAACGTTTTGAATTATGGCATGTATAGTAGGCTTAATTATTTTGTTACGTGTCATATTTGTCTAGGTTTAAAATATTAGTTACAGTACTCGACCAGCTACTTTGTACAAGCCATTAAAGTTGGCTAATATTGTTCAAGACATATGTTATACGATGCACTATCAAATTGGATGACATATTTATATCTCGGTTATGTTTAATGGTATGTATTATATTCTGGTAATACCTTGTATCCTGTTCCGGCGACGGTAACGGGTAAGGGGTGTTACAGATGTTGTCTTTCTTGGTTGGTGTTTTGATGTTGTTGTAATGAAGCATGAAGAGGAGTGAGTTCAAATGTTTAATAAAAGGAGATTTTTAGGTCATTGAGTTCTTGTTGTTGTGTGTGTATGTGCATGAGTATTCGGCCATGCTATAGAATTCATGTTGCAAAATGATAAATGCTTGGTACATTCGGCTATAATGGGCATTAAGAGGGTGAAGTTTGAATTAGTTAAATGTTCATATAGGTTGTCTTGATGAAAAGAGAAAGAGAAGAATTAGATATCATATTTGGTGCTAGTGTGGTATATAAGGGTGTTGAACTTAAATAAGTAATATTCGGCTAGCATGATAAGTATGAAATATTAAGTAGATGAGATAATTGATGGTGAAGTGGCTAATAGGGACTTTTAATGAAATCTATGCTAAGGCGAATGTATCAAATGCTAAATGTGATTATGTATATTCGCCACCTAATTAAGCACATAGGTGGTGTTGAATTTAATCTTGCACATTCGGCCATATGGGTGTACACACTTGTGATACTATCTTTGATTAGGATAGTTGGCAATAGGGTGATAGCCTAAGGTTGTGAACCAAATAGTTCAAAAGCATGGGGTAGAAGGATAAGAATTTGTCATGTGTATCCTATGAAATGAAATTTTAATGTGTGATACAAATATTTTACAAAGTGGTTGAATGGGTTGATTTAATTGTTTAAGCTCAAGATCCTAAAGAGAGGCGTCCAACAAGGGAAATCGAAGGTCATCGAGTAGCCGACTTGGGATTATTTGCCCAACACAAGGTAAGTCATTAAGCATATATTTGGTGTTGATGTAAATGACCATAATATATACGCAATTGTGTTTAAATGAGTTGATGTGTAAATGAAAATGTATGTGCATGGAATGATGCCATTGTTGAATGTATAAAGGCGCAACATGCATAAGGTATTGGTCTCGGCACTAAGTGTGCGGGTATAAATGGACACGGTGACAAGATTGGCACTAAGTGTGCGGGTTTAAAAATTGTACAGCACTAAGTGTGCGAACTGAAAATATATAGCACTAAGTGTGCGAGCTGAAAATATATAGCACTAAGTGTGCGAGCTGAAAATTATATAGCACTAAGTGTGCGAGCTGAAAATATATAGCACTAAGTGTGCGGATTCACTATATGCTCTTGCGTTACAATTGGCACTGAGTGTGCGACATTATCGAGTTAATCTCGGACAGCGGATCGGGTAAGTACCTTGAGCTCATGGCGAATAGGCACTATGGTCATGCTCGGGGTTGAGCTTGGTAAGCTTTAAATCTATGTGATGATTACAATTGTATGATTGTGGTGAAAATGAGTTGGTGTATAAAATGACTCAAATATCTTATTGAATAGAATATGAAATGTGAATGTATGACTTGGTACGAGATTGAACCGAAAGGTCTAAGGAACTATGGTATAGTTCGATATGGATGGAACAATTAGCCTTGTTTCATTGTTTCACTTTGTGATGAATTTAGCTAATGGATAATTGTAAAGTGCTTATGACTTACTGAGTTATAAACTCACTCGGTGTTTTCTTGTCACCCATTTTAGGTCTCGTGGACTCGTCTCTTTTGTGTGCTCGGAACCGTCAACGAAGTCATCACACCGGCAAGCAATCTTTGGTATTGTCTTCTTAGTCGATCTAGGAGAACATTTGGCATGTATAGGCTATTTTGTTTTGTTGAAATTTGGGTTGTAAACTTTAGCCATGCGAAAATGGCCCATATGGTTGGATGGGTTTGGTTCCAAAACACTTATTCATGAGTCTTAAAAATCTCAATTTTGATAAGGTGGTCATAATTTGTGATATGAATGATGGATGATTAGTTGGGTCATGGAGGAATTATGAAATAGGCATTGTTTGCCTTAGTAACAGATGCTGACAGCAGCAGTGATGTGAGATTGAAAAATCACTAAAAATAGTAGAAGTAGAATTAAATAGTGAATAAATTATGAAATTTAACCCTGATGAATCTACTTTCATATGGAAGGAACGAAACGGTCATATGAGTCGGATTTTAAGAGATAATCAGGTTTTCGTGAAACAGGGCCAGAACGGTTTCTGGATCCCCTGCTCCGACTTTGAAAATTCACTATAAATTAACCAGAGAGAATTAGAAGTCATACTCTATATTTACAGATTTCTTTGTGAGTCTAGTTTCTTTAGAAACAAACGGCATAAGTTTTGGAGCCCTGTACAGGAAGATATCCAAGTCGTAGTGTGCAAAGGTCAGTGTAGTCGAACCCTGAAACAGGGGAGACTTTAACTAATAAAATGTACTAATTTGCTCGACCAAAAATTCTAGAAAAAAATGTGTAGATGGAATTATGAGTCTAATTTCAGGGAAAATTTACGGAACTGATTTTTGAGTTCTGGAACTCGAGATATGATTTTTAAGGTAACAGTGACGCAGTTAGCCAGCCTGCCCGGAACAGAAATTAATTATTTCCAAGAGAGAAATAAGGGAAGTAAGCCCGGTAACACCTTGTGGTCAAATCCGGTGACGGTCACGGGTTTGGGGTGTTACAGCAATAATGTATATATATGTACAAAATGAGATGTACTAAAGGGAGAAAAACTTTTCGAGCTTGGAACTGAATGGTGGTAATTTAATTACGGCGAGTGGTCTTTCGTGCACTCATTTTATAACACATCGGCCTTTTAAGTAAATTGAATGGTACATCCTCCTCTTCATTATCAAATTTGGTGAGTTCATCAATAATCCAATCGATCTCACGATCTGGTTCAATCATCGGTTCAGTAGAAGGGATTTGTTTCCTCTTCGTCCACACGGTCAGTCTCAATGCTAACAGACTCTATTTTCTCTAGTTCTTCCTCCGATGCTTTGGGTGCATTCTCTTCATTTGCAAGATTCCTCTCAACTGTCTCTGTGTCACTAACCCCTTCCCTTCTTGTAGTTTATTAAACAAAGAAAATGAAATAACTAAGAGAAATTTAAACCAACAAAATGAAATAAAAATAAAAATACTTTTCCAAATGTTGAAGTTAAACATCTCGAAGATCAATGAACTATTTTTCTCACTTTACCTGAGCACCCCAGTAGTGCTTTAAGCGTTGTCTATTAACTTTAAATGTGTCCCTCATTTTTATGTCCTTGACATCAACAACTCTATGCGGATATACATGAGCTACTAAGCATTGTTCATCAAAATTAAAAGGCCTATTTTGCTCCAGCAAAGTGTACAAGGGCCTCTGATCAAATGAATCTTCATCATTTTCAGAATTGCTGTGGCAAAATCTCGTGAACTCTTCATCCACTGCTATTTCTATCAAGTCAATGGCACGTCATTCTTCATTCTCATCAACACATTTCTAAAGGAAATTAGCCATAGTGTCGTGACGACAATGTTGAAGGAGATAAATGATTACAATCCGAGCACAAGATACACAGTATTTGAACGTTGGAATTTCAATGAAGGAAAGAACGCAACATTAGTTGAAGGAATGCAACATTTACTGGAACTACATAAGCGTAGGAAACACTAAAGTATACTTATACTACAAATATTTCACTTTTGAGTATGGTGGAATATGTTTGGAATTTCAGTGACCAATTAGAGTTTACTTCATAGTTTGGTGATGCTTGGTACCTCCAATTCTTATAAAAATATAAAGTTAGACTAATTATTTTTCTAATATTAAAGGAATTTTTACATTTTATAAGTAATGTTTAAACGATAACATTTTTTAATTTATATTTTTATTAAAAATGTGTAATTTTAAAAATTCATTTAATAAAATATTCAAATGTACGTTCTGATCATTTATCCTCACTCTCGATATACTATATCAAATGCAATGGATGCTTTGTGTGCTTTAAGAGATGAAATTCCAAAAAAAAGATTAACTATACTATTTTGCCATCAAAGTGTTCCATATGCCTATGAAACAATAGGTGTTTTTGAGTTTGGTGGCTTCGACATGAGTACGCTGAACAAAATCCAATTGCATCATTTTCATCATTGGCAGAATCGTCCTCATTTCCCTTCTAACCATTCCATCAACTATGTAACACTCCTAACCCATCTTCGACGTCAGATTAGGGTTACAAAGAATTACAGAATAACTATAAATTTAACATTAAATATAAACAATTATTCAAGTATAATATCTATAATAAAAAAAACACATTCAATTTATAATAAATAATACACTTATAGGTATAAACGTGTCCATGACCCCTAAAAGTAGTTTGGGAATATTTTAGAATCAATTTGAAACAAATCAAAAATATTAGGAAAATGTTGAAAATTTTGGAAATAGGTGTCACACGATCGTGTCATATAGCCCAGACCGTGTGGGCATTCAAAGTCTAGACACACGGTTATGTCCTAGCCTGTGTGTCTGCCCCTGTATATATTCGAATTAAGGCCACACGATTGTGTCGCAATCCGTGTGCCAAATCGTGTGTGTAATCAAAGTTGGGTCACATTGTGACAAACTGTTATAGAACACACAATCATGTCACGGACCAAGTTCCAGACCATGTGAAACCTGCACCTAAAAACATTAAGACACAGTCATGTCACACATGACCATGTGATAGCCCATGTCTCAAGCCGTGTGCAGCAACATTTTCTTCTAAAACTAGGCATATTTTACACCTATCTTGGGTATCAAATCAAGCCTAAAACCACCATTCAAACACTACCAAAAACACCTTCAAACAAGTTAAAGCATGCCAATTATCTACAACTTATGTGCCTAACCAATGTGCTTTCATTGAAACCATAATTTAATAATCATATAATTTGCATTCAAACTATCAAACCACACATTTCAATTTTTTAAACATCAAGAATCATTACTCTAATCTACTACATTATATCATACATCAACCTAAACCAAAATAACTTCTAACATACACTTCCCAAAATGATCAAATTTATTTAACACATACCAACATCATAAACACAAGAATTTGTAACTAATGCAAAAACAACCATGTTTCATATCAAAATATCATATATACATATTCTTTACAAGGAACTAACTATACACAAAATGACCATTTCTAAAAATTTACATCCTAATTACATACATAATTTATAAGACCAACCAAAAAGCAAAATACCATCAACTACAAAAATATCCTAGGTATATGCCAAAACCCAAAAAGAGATATTCACCACACTAGAAGTCAAGATTTGTAGTTGGATGTTGATTCGATACTTAAACTGATTTGTGTTGTACCTAACCTATGAAAAGTAACAATTTAAATATTGAGTAAGATTCAATAGCAATTCAATAACTTGGGTACTTAATTCTAATATATGTAAATGATGCCTAAAATCAACAAGAGCTCCACAAGTCCATTCTTTAAGTCACTAATGATGCATTCTTGCCATTTTAATACCAAACATCTCGAACTGATTATATAATGTTCTTAATAACGTGTCATTTTAGCACATCGTGCTTGACGAATAATTTGGTAATAACAATATACACCCAGCACTGGTTATTACTTACTAAATGTTGAATCAAAGGAAATTTAGGTATGCATATATTCAAGCATCCATGCTCCATAAGTCTCATGTACATAGCCTTGTTTAAGTATACGGTTTTTCCATAACAGATCAAAGAATGCACATCAACACCCAAATTAGAGTAATCAAATTACATACTTAGACATCCACTATCGCACACAACCAAGTTTTGCAATGGCCGTTTGGATTTTACTTCACCATCATGCTCGTCAATACCACGATTTTTATTAAAGATACTCACCTTACCAACATTTAATACAAACACGTCTTTATTAACCAAAGAATGACAATCAACTATATCATCAATATAATCACAAGCATTCAAATAAGTTGATGCAGACTTAGAGACGACTATATCCTTACCTAACTTACCTTTAGGCACTTGTGGTATAATGTCACTTTCATTCTTACCTTCTTTGATCAATTTAAACAGTCTCTTCTTGGGAAGATAATGTAGTTGGAACTTGTCAAATGAACCTTGAGAAACCTGAAAATAAGATAAAATACAAGGAGAACCAATAGGATGGTTAGTAAAAATGTTCCTCGCTTTTTTTTGTTTACTCTTTTTACAAATTTCTTTTTCATTTTCTTTTTCTCACAACTCTTTTTCTCTTCGCTCGATTTCTTTTAAGATCTGCTCATTTTCTCGCATCAACTTTTCTTGTTCCTTTTGATCTCTCTTTGTCTTGTTTTTTCATTACAAGAAGATGATATCATAAAAGAATCAGAATGACGGGGTTTTAGTTGAAAAAAGTGAAGGAATCTTTATATAAGTTACATTAATCTCTTTGTGAATAAGCCTCCATGGACGAGTACGGAACAGACGCACTTTTTCGTAAGGACTTCACCGTAGATGAATACTTTGAGGCACTTGAAGAGAAATTCCTACATTCTCGTTTGTCACCTTGAAAGGTTTCAAACTCGTGATTCACCTCATTTCATCTTGAATTCTTGGATGAATAAGAATCTCGATATAAGTCTCTTCCCAAATAGTCATTGAAAGTTTTTCTTCGCGAAAATCTTGACTCCGTCTTTTGACTTGAAGAAATTTCCTCTCGTTGGGCTCTTACTCAATGGCCTCGTTCTTCGACATGTTCTAATCGTTTCTTGATGGGTTTGAGTTTTCGAACAAATAAATGCTCCATTTTACGTGTAAAAGTTTGGAGTGTAAAATCTGGCACTCCTCCTCTAGTTGCCACATTTCTTTCGAAACTTATTGACATAGTACTTTACTCACACAAACCTCACCACAAATTCTCACAAGTTCACTCGGAAAGAATAATAACAGATTTTCACTTACACTCATGTTTACACTCTTTAAAAGGCTTTTTCTTCTCTCTAATGAATTCACATGCTCTTTGCCTTTTACCACTCGCTCCGCCTCTCTAAGTTCTTAAGCAATTATTTGAACTTCAAAGCTGTTGTTGTGGGTCGGCTTACAAACTTGATGTTCGGGTTTGGTAGGATATTATTGTAGGACAAAGGGTAGGCTTGAAATAAAAATTTTAGTGTGGCTGAATGGTAAATATTGATTGAGTGTTTATGGGCAGCAAGCAAAAGTTCAAAAAACTCAGCAATGAAGAACTTGAACAATTTTTTTTTAGTTGAAATCTTAATATTCACCTCTTGAATGCAATGAATTTTTTTTCAAAAAGTAAATTACTATATCAGGATTCCGACAACGTTGATTCTCACTCCAAATTTGTTAGCTCTGATACCAAATGATACGAACTCATCTTGGAATGATTTGAGCCGTAATGTTGCATAATCATGAATTTAAGTAAATCTGAATGGCTTGGTAAAAATAGACCTAAAATGATGAAAGATAGACTCAAATGAAATAGTTTGAAATTGTTATGGAAGCAAAGAATGGGATTCGACTAAGGCTTAAAAAGTGACCCAACACAATTGGATGTGTTGACCCGAAATTTAGACAAGCACTTGGGTTTTAAAATAGTTGAAAGATAAGATAATTTAATAACTAACCTCGACCCACTATCAATGGTTGATAGGAACCTTGGTATAAATGAACCTTGACCATCTATCAATAAATGATAAGAACAGAAGGTATATGAACGCTACACTTTAGAAGTGGTAAGTTTGATAACAAGGAAAGGTTAGACGCCACAAGCTAAGCTTGATAAGTCAAATCAATTCCAAAAGGACAAAGAGAATTGGATAACTCACAATTCAAATATATTTCAAAAATTCAGCCAAAAAGATCTTTTTCAAAAGGTTGATTACACACATATTTATAAGGCTAGGAAAAGGCTAGCTGAATGGTCATAAGTATTCATCTTAAAAGCTAAAATAAAGCTCAAGTCTCTTGGAATTCTTGAACCAAATAACTCCACCATTTAATTCACTTCAATTCAGCTGCATAATTGACCTTGAATGCTTGAAAAGTGACTCTTGAAGTGTCCTTTGGTTTGCCGAATAGACACCAGCATCTTAATAGTGTTTTGAATGCTTTGAGTTAAATTTTAAAGTAGCAAAAACGGCTAGTAGATGAAGAGGTTGCTGCTGAAATAAAAGGATGGTATAATACTCCTTAAAGCTCCTTAAATGATGTATAAAACCTCATTTGTAACAGCCCCTTGCTTGTAACCGAAAATGACTTGAAAAGCCACTTTATTGAATGTGTAATAGCATGTAACCGAAAACACTTGAAAAGCCTCTTTATTGAATTTGTAACGGTTGTGAGCTGAAGAGACACCTGCAATAAACACATTAAAACGAACTTATTAAACACAATTAAACACTAATTAAACTCAAACACATTAAACAGTTAACTTTATTAAATGAACTAAAACTTATTCATCAATTATTCCAACAACTAGTTTAATTAAATAAAACATAATTAATTAAACTTAAACTCATGCATCAATAAATTATCCTAGTAACTAAATTAATTAAAGAAACATCTATTAAATGAAGTTCAATAATAACTCAATTATTAAAACTAAGATGAGTTGAATTAATGACCAGCAACTCATTTATTAATCTAAGATTAGTTGTTAACTAAGATGAACTCAATTAACTAAAATAAACTCAATTAACTAAGATGAGTAATTTATTCAAGCAACTTAATTAAAAATAAATTCCAACAACTCAATTGATTAACAAACTGAAATTAAATGTCTCATTTTGCACTTGGGCCCCTCGAGTTTAGGCCAATCTCGATGTCGTCGAGATGTATCGAAACATGATGCGACCGGGATCTCATCGTACCCCCCTCTTGAAGATGATTTGTCCTCAAATCGGGCCACTTGCTCGAAAGAAAATTTTCAAGATCACAAATCAGATTATTTGCAGACCCTCCCTCTTTAAGAGAGGGTACCACCTCACATCGTCACCTATAGAAGAATAAAACGAATTAGTGACACAATGACGCTTAAACCAAGAGAAATTTTCCAAGACTTTATTCATATTCGATAACAAGAAAGGTTTATGAGTCAATCTCAAATGATAATCAAAATACATTAAGAATGCTTCCAAACAAACATGTAATCCAAGCATCTTTTGTTCAGAACATGCATGATTCATATCAAAAGGAAACTTTATACACCATCGTCACAATCAATTGAATAGAACTTTTTACAAGTTAATGCCTTATCACATAATTGAATAAAAAAAGCACATTTTTTGTAACATTCGATCATCTCAAATTGCACCCACAAATCGTTATTTAAACAAATTGTCGTGGAATAAATCAAGGAATGCATATCAACAACATGACCTTTTTGAGTAATATTCTCATTATCTTTTTTGAAAACAAACAATCCATTACTAATCAAAGTACGAATGTGTTTCAATAAACAAGACATCAACAATGTTTCCATCAATGATCGAAGGGAATGGTTGAGTCTTAAAAGATTCAAATAACCTACCTTGTTTACCCATATGAATGAATGGATGGGAATCGATTTGAGCAGTACCTTTTTCAGTTAACGTAAACCTCCTCTCTTCGGAAAGATAGTAAAGTCGAAGCTCTTTACTCGAACTAACCTAAAATGTAGGATAAAAACAACTCGCATTTCTTAAAGTGTCACCTTTATGAAAAGAAAAGGGGTTAGTCACACCATAATTGATGAACTTGAAAGGACATGCTGAATCGATGCCAAGATCAAAAGTAGAAGTGGATCTTACCTTATCATTACAAATCAGGGAATTCATTGATAGCAACCAACCAAAATCAAAAATTTGATTTTGACCTTTTCTTAACAACTTAGGAAAATGTTCTCTGGGTTTGAACACATAATTTTGATCACACATTTTCAAAAACAGCAAAGACTTTTCTTTTGTCAACAACTCACCCTCTTCAATCACGCAAGATTTAAGCATGTAATCATTCAAACCATTATAGCTTTCACAATTCATCCGAAAAGGTAAACTTATACAAAACGAGTTCGCACAAAAACTCAAAGATCTCACATAACAATCACAATTAAACAAGTCAAGATTTGTATATGGATAATCTTTAACACATACATCGAAAATTTGTATATGCTGAATCAAAGGAAATTTAGGATGCATATATTCAAGCATTCATACTTCACAAGTCTCATGTACATAGCCTTGTTTAAATATGTGGTTTTTCCATAACAGATCAAAGAATGCACATCAACACCAAAATCAGAGTAATCAAATTGCATACTTGGACATCCATTATCGCACACAACCAAGTTTTGCAATGGCCGTTTGGATTTTACTTCACCATCATGCTCGTCAATACCACGATTTTCATTAAAGATACTCGCCTTGCCAACATTTAAGATAAACACGTCTTTATTAACCAAAGAATGACAATCAACTATATCATCAATATAATCACAAGCATTCAAATAAGTTGATGGAGACTTAGAGACGACTATATCCTTACCTAACTTACCTTTAGGCACTTGTGGTATAATGTCACTTTCATTCTTACCTTCCTTGATCAATTTAAACTGTCTCTCCTTGGGAAGATAATGTAGTTGGAACTTGTCAAATGAACCTTGAGAAACCTGAAAATAAGACAAAATACAAGAAGAACCAATAGGATGGTTAGTAAAAATATTCCCCACTTTTTCTTATTCACTCTTTTCACTCATTTCTTTTTTATTTTCTTTTTCTCGCAACTCTTTTTCTCTTTTCTAGATTTCTTTTAAGATCCGCTCATTTTCTCGCATCAACCTTTCTTGCCTCTTTTTCCTTTTGATATCTTTTTGTCTTGTTTTTTTTTTTTTTGTGTTACAAGAAGATGATATCATAAAAGAATTAGAATGACGGGCCTTTAGTTGAAAAAAGTGAAGGAATCTTTATATAAGTTGCGTTCATCTCTTCGTGAATAAGCCTCCACAGACGAGTACAGAACACACTCACTTTTACGTAAGGACTTCTCCGTAGATGAATACTTTGAGGCACTTGAAGAGAAATTCCAACATTCTCGTTTGTCACCTTGAAAGGTTTCAAACTCGTGATTCACCTTATTTCATCTTGAGTTCCTGGATGAATAAGAATCTTGATATGAGTCTCTTCCCACATACTCATTGAAAGTTTTTCTCCGTGAAAATCTTGACTCCGTCTTTTGAATTGAAGAAATTTCCTCTCGTTAGGCTCTTGCTCAATGGCCTCGCTCTTCGACAGGTTCCAATTGTTTCTTGATGGGTTTGAGTTTTCGATCAAATAAATGCTCCATTTCATGTGTAAAGGTTTGGAGTGTAAAATCTGTCACTCGTCCACTAGTTGCCACATTTCTTTCGAAACTTATTGACATAGTACTTTATTCACACAAACCTCACCACAAATTCTCACAAGTTCACTCGAAAAGAATAATAACAGATTTTCACTCACACTCGTGTTTACACTCTTTAAAAGGCTTTTTCTTCTCTCTAATGAATTCACACTTTGCCTTTTACCACTCACTCCGCCTCTCTAAGTTCTTAAGCAATTATTTCAACTTCAAAGCTGTTGTTGTGGGTCGGCTTACAAACTTGATGTTCGAGTTTGGTAGGATATTATTGTAGGACAATGGATAGGCTTGAAACAAAAATTTCAGTGTGGCTGAATGGTAAATATTGATTGAGTGTTTCTAGGCAGCAAGCAAAAGTTCAGAAAACTCAGCAATGAAGAACTTGAACAATTTTTTTTAGTTAAAATCTTAATATTCACTTCTTGACTGCAATGAATTTTTTTTTCAAAAAGAAAATTACTATACTGGGAATCCGAAAATGTTGATTCACACTCCAAATTTGCTAGCCTGATACCAAATGATACGAACTCGTCTCGGAATGATTCGAGCCGTAATGTTTCCCGATCGTGAATTTGAGTAAATCTGAATGACTTGGTAAAAATAGACTTAAGATAATGAAAGATAGGCTCAAATGAATAGTTTGAAATGGTTATGGAAGCAAAGAATGGGATTCGGCTAAGGCTTAAAAAGTGAACCAACACAATTGGACGTGTTGACCCGAAATTTAGACAAGCACATGGGTTTTAAAATAGTTGAAAGATAAGATAATTTAATAACTAACCTCGACCCACTATCAATGGTTGATAGGAACCTTGGTAAAAATGAACCTTGACCCTCTATCAATGGATGATAGGAACCGAAGGTATATGAACGCCACACTTTAAAAGTGATAAGTTCAGTAACAAGGAAAGGTTAGACGCCACAAGCTAAGCTTGATAAGTCAAATCAATTCCAAAAGGAAAAAGAGAATTGGATAGCTTACAATTCAAATATATTTCAAAAATTCAGCCAAAAAGATCTTTTTCAAAAGGCTAATTACACACATATTTATAAGGCTAGGAAAAGGCTAGTTGAATGGTCACAAGTATTCATCTTAAAAGCTAAAATAAAGCTCAAGTCTCTTGGAATTCTTGAACCAAATAAATCCACCATTTAATTCACTTCAAATCAGCTGCATAATTGACCTTGAATGCTTGAAAAGTGACTCTTGAAGTGTCCTTTGGTTTGCCGAATAGTCACCAACACCATAATAGTGTTTTGAATGCTTTGAGTTAAATTTTGAAGTAACAAAAATGGCTGGTAGATGAAGAGGTTGCTGTTGAAATAAAAGGATGGTATAATACTCCTTAAAGCTCCTTAAATGATGTATAAAACCTCATTTGTAACACCCCTTTTCTTGTAATCGAAAATGACTTGAAAAGCCACTTTACTGAATGCGTAACAGCATGTAACCAAAAACACTTGAAAAGCCTCTTTATTGAATTTGTAACGATTGTGAGCTGAAGAGACACCTGCAATAAACACATTAAAATGAACTTATTAAACACAATTAAACACTAATTAAACTCAAACACATTAAAAACTTAACTTCAATAAATGAACTAAAACTTATTCATCAATTATTCCAGCAACTAGTTTAATTAAATAAAGCATAATTAATTAGACTTAAACTCATGCACCAATAAATTATCCTAGTAACTAGATTAATTAAAGAAATATCTATTAAATGAAGTTCAATAATAACTCAATTATTAAAACTAAGATGAGTTGAATTAATGACCAGCAACTCATTTATTAATCTAAGATGAGTTATTAACTAAGATGAACTCACTTAACTAAGATGAGTAATTTATTCAAGCAACTTAATTAAAAATAAAGTCCAACAACTCAATTTATTAAAAAACTGAAATTAAACATCTCATTTTGCACTTGGGCCCCTCGAGTTTAGGCCAATCTTGATGTCGTCGAGATGTATCAAAACAAGATGCGATCGGGATCGCATCACTATGTAGTTCAACTTTGAGGAATACAAACTTACTTAGTTTTTACAGCTACTGATATGCGATGCCGCCTACTCGACATCCTTCCCTTTTCCCCGTTTAACGACCTACATACTTATTTCTCTATCTAAATAAAATAATTTAAATCAATTATGCCTCATACTTGAAATTTTTCAATATACTCCTCATTACTATTTACGCATTTATTTCAAACTTTTACCTACTATACGACTTAATTCTTGAAACCGTAACTTCCAAAATTAAACAAAATTAATAATTTTTCATTCCATCCGAATATGTTAGGGTGTATTTACAATATCTAACCTTTAAATTTTTCATGAAATTTCATGCCAAAGTTTTTGTTTTATCAATTTAATCCTCTTTACTGCAGTTTAACAAAATACATATAAAATCAATTATCCAAACTCACCACAAGTTTAAACCGAATCACTTAAAACCAAAGTATTCAATTTCAACCATGGTAAATTTATAAAAAATTGATAGTTTCACAATTTAGCCCCTAGATTAGCTAGATTACACTTCAACAATACTAATAACATGAAAATTTCTAAAGAATAGATGAAAATTGCATACCATGCATACCAAGAACTTGACCAAGAGCTTCCCCAATATTTTCTATGGTGTTTTTCAATTCTAACCCCAAAATAAAGAAGAAAATGATAATGGTTTTCTCATTTGTTTGTTTATTTTCATCATTTAATTACTAATTTACTATTTCACCCTTATTAGTATAACTTAGAAATTAACATAACATGGCCATAATTGTCCACTTACTAATTATATGGAATATTTACTCACGAGGTCTATTAATTTACATACTCTAACTAATTCACATTATTATAATAGAGAGTGACTTTTGCATCTTTCGCAATTTAGCCCTTTTTCAAAATTAGCTATTTTAACCTTAAAATTTTGTAACCAAATTTTTATACGACATTCGTAGTACCATAAAATTACTAAATATCTAATATATGTACTAAATCACTATCAAGAATTGTGTTCCCGTAATCTTTACTCCCGACACCCCTAAAAATAGATCGCTACAATTCTCTCCCCTTAAAGAAATTTCGTCCCCGAAATTTACCTAGAAAGAGGTGGGGATATTGGGATCTTATCATTTCTTCTGACACCCACGTCACTTCCTCAATACTATGACTATGCCACAAGACCTTCACTAGAGGAATACGCTTATTTTGTAATTCCTTCACTTCACGAGCTAAGATTTCAACTAGTTCTTTCTCGTAAGACAAGTTAGGTTGAATTTCTATGTCTCCCACCGAAATAATATGAGTCAGATCTGATTTATCTCTTCAGCATCGATTTATGAAAAACATCGTGCATTTTCTTCAATTTTGTAGGCAGTGCCAACCGATAAACAATTGGTCCCACTCTTTTTGTAATTTCATACGGATGACGTGATCTTGGTTCCCTTAATTGGGCCAAGTCTGAGGCTATCATTTGGGCCTAGCAACTTGGGCTATGATGAGTATAACATCCCAAAAATCAGGGATTAGTAGAATCAGGTTTGTAAATCGAGAGAGAGTGGTCATGCCTTAATTTTTATGATTATCTATGCATTTTTAAGACATAAATGAGGTATTGGTTTATTGGATAAGTGTTAGTGGAATGTTCCGTGAAACCCAAGTTCATATCATTTCCCTCTCACCATTTTTATTATTTTGTAAAATTTGCCTTAAACCCTAGTATGCGACATACCTTATTTTTAATGTTTGTGCCACCCAAACCTTGTAACCCTAGATATAAATGTTAATTTTTCACAAATAATCAACCTTTAATCCTCCTCCCCGTTTCCCTATCCGTTCATCTCCTCCACTCCATTTCTTTGATTTTATTTTTTTCCTTTCCTCCATTAATGTCGTCGCTTACACCTCCCATTTTACAATCTCTTTCTTTTTATTTTTATGTCAAGATTGTGAATCATCTTCTTTATTATATTGATACCATTTATTCTCATCTAAATCAATCTCAAATCTAAAATTTTTAACCCCAAGATCCGATCCCGAACATTGCCAATAAACTGTCATTGTCGTTTCTCTCAACTAGTTTGGGTAAGATCTCTTTTCTCTTCAATTTCTTGATTAATCTTGTCAATTAAAAACCAAAATTTCTAGATATGGAATTTGTGGGATTTTAAATGATTATCAAACCATTCTAAAATTCAAACCCAATTTTGGCCACCATGGGTGGTGGTACGTGCGTCTATGTGCAAGAAAAGGGGTTATTTTGTTTCTTGGGTCTTGCCCATATTTCTAAAGCATTAAATTATGTTCTTTAATCCTCATAATTGGCCTTTAATCATATTTTAATTAGGGAGAGACGTTCTTGATCAATTAGCCAATCGGATCCCACAAATCGTGAAACGTAAGTGCAATTAAGGATAACAAGTTCTTATTTCGACATAGTTGTTGCGTAAAGGTTATGAATTGATTAAATGAAGGAATTTAATCATTATTTAGCTAATGATTTTCCAGTAAATTATTTAATTAGATGTTGATCCAAATGCCCAAATCATCCGTAAAGGTAAAGAACGATTGTATGTACGGTTCACATTTATACAGTGTAAGGAATCTAACTAACTGGGATTCATAAAATAGTTATAATTTAAATGATTGGTTTGAAATCATAAGTGGGTGTTTGGGGGCTAGTTTAATGGTAAATTTATTGAATTTATATTTAATTTTGGTTTAGGTTTGTTTAATGAATTATTAAGGAAAATTGAAAGATTAGCTAGTGTGCTACGAAGAAGCGAAAAATAAGGTGTGGGTCCTAACCTCATAAAATTGTTTGAAAATATTAAATATCATGTTATATTTGATAATTTTGATTTCTTATTAGATTGGCTTAATAGCAAAATTATTGATTTTGTGAGTGGTCGAACCAGGTATGTTTCTAGCTTTAAAAGATTAACATGTTGGCAAAATTGCTAGTCTGATAGTATGAATGTTTGATTGAGTTTGTAATTGCATATTTGAGTTATGAGGTACAAGAATGTTTGACTGAATGATATAATGTGTTGAGATATTAAGCTTATGTATGATTTAAATGCATGAGATATTTGTTATATTGTGTAATGAAAAGGGTGTTATTTATGCACAATTAAAAACCATATAGTATGTGAAGTTGAACGATATTGATTGATACCAACACAATGGTATTTTGAAAGCTTGGAAAACTGTTTCCATTTACTGAAAGTATGAGACTATTGAGGATATGCAGAGTATGTCAAATGAATGTAAAATTTATTGAGATATGTATGAGACTGTGTGACATATTGCATATGAATTGGGTTGGGATTTTGTAGTTGATGGAGGAGTTACGTGGAGTACCGGTGGCATATTAAGTTTCCATTATCTATAGTCAGTGCATTGCATCTAGAGTACCAAGGGGAATATTGATTTATCGCATTTTTATTGGCAGCTTGTCTGCATTTTTACTAACAGAATTTTCTGCATATTGTTATCAATGGTTTTAACCACAACGGGCTTAAGCCCATAATGTTTTGGAGTTTGAATGACGAGTTTTAGGAAACTCATGGTGTGTAGCGGATGGTATGGGTAGGAACCTTTTTGCATTACATCATGTGCACGACATATTCAAATATTATTGATTTGTGATATATGTTGTATTGTGTTTCAAAATTAATGATTGTTAGTCGAATGAATGATGACCTATGCTCATACAACGTTTGACATCAATTTGATAATGGCTATGTAATGATATGAAATTCCTATGATGGTTCTATTTTCTTGTGTTAAAGCTAACCTATTTCGCTGTATTCGATATTTATGTTTGTTTAAATAATTGTTTGACTTACAATGAACCTTTCATACGCTCACCCCCAATAGTGTTTAACTTTTCAGGTAAACCTTGAAATTAGGACTGGACCCGGCATTCAAAGGATCACTTTGGACCTCGGATTATTTTTCTTAATAACTATTATTAAGTCTTTATTAGTTTTGGTATGCAATTTTTAATTATTTCTGGTCTATGGCTTGGTAACTTTTCTTTTTGGGATTCTTGCATGCATAGATTACTCAAGCATAATAACTGGATAATGCATGATATTGAGCTTAAGTAAAATTTGATATTGTTCCCAAGTTTCCACTGCATTGCAAAAGAACCGTATTTGAAAAAGAAATCAATAAGGCAGCTAAGTTTCCAAAATGACTTTAAAAAAATGGTTTTTTTCACTACATAAGTTTAACATCGAGTTTTTTTTTTTTAAACAAGAGAGACAAGCAAACAGTTTTTTTTAAAAAACACTACCAACAAGAAAATGAATCCTAAGTATACAGGACCTAATGAATGAATGCTTTTAAGCTAACTCAAAGTACAACTACGGTTTTATCTAAAATGAGTTTATTTAAGGCTTTCAGAAGTAACGTAAGTTAGCTTAGCCATTTCGGTGGCTAATGTAGTCTTCTCAATCTGGCCATAACGTCTAGGCCAGTTTTGGGAAGTTAGAATAAGAAACTTAAAGTGGCGTTTGTGGGCTCTTAAGGCCCAAAATCAGATATCTTAAATAATTTATTTTATTCCATAGCTTTTGTTTAATTAAGTTTATTTCTTACTGCATTTTAATATGTCTTAATGTTTTGTGTTATTACATATTTAATATGTGTGTTAATTATGTCCTAGTAAATTACATCTTTTAAATGTGTCTTAAGCATGTTTAATGTGTCTTAAACGTAATAAATTCTATCCAAACAATTATTATAGCTTCATTATTATATTTAAGGTGTCCTAATGTTTGTTTAATTTGTCCTAAAAGAGGATTAGTGGCC
This sequence comes from Gossypium arboreum, assembly GCF_025698485.1. Classification (NCBI taxonomy): domain Eukaryota; kingdom Viridiplantae; phylum Streptophyta; class Magnoliopsida; order Malvales; family Malvaceae; genus Gossypium; species Gossypium arboreum. Next base: position 83,641,035 of record NC_069082.1, on the reverse strand, counting down.
AGCCTATTTAAGCTGCTTTTTTTTAAAAGGGCTGTTTTTTTTTTTACAAAAGGAATCAAGTTTTTTCACACCATGAGACTGTTTAGTTTGCAAGAGCATCAATTGTGTTCACACTTGAAGTGGTTGATCAAGTGGGCTTTGAAAATGACTATTCGGTCAAAGAGTTACATCTTAATTACACCATTTAAGCTGGAAACTAAATTTTGACTTTTTCCATGCAACAAATGAATGTCACTATCCACAAAAGGAGTTGAATGTGTATATTGGTGATTTCCTTAATCATCAAGCAAGCATGAACGAAATTATGAGACCCCTTTTGCTTGTTCAGTTGAAGAGAAGAAATTATTGCATTTTAATTGCTGAGTAAAGTTCTAGAACTTCATTTATAGCCAAATGTTGGCCATTCATCTACCTATTTTTTTTCTTATATATATTTTGATTAACTCATTGTTGTAAGGTTAGATCATCTGATATAAACTTATTTTAGTTAAGCTATTTGTTCTTTAAGAACTTTCGAACTTATTAAGAAATATGTTCTTATAGCATTCAAATCGATCTTATCACTTTGTTCACCATCCCAAAGTGTGGCGATCTTCCTTATCCATCCTTAAGCTTTTCGAGTCTAAACTACCTTGTAGAAATCGAGTCGCGTTGTCTTATAATGACGGTTCATTTCTAGTTCGTTTATCATTCGAAACTTATATTCTTAAATTAATCCTTTATTTTTTTTCCTTCATATTTTCACCATATTTTCAGAGAGAGTACCTACTTAAATGATCGGGCAAATTAAATCATGAACAACTCTTAACCGAGCTCACATCAATACGATCTAATAAAACGAGAACTCAATATCCATTTTCAACCAAATCGTATTTTTATTTCCATAGGGATACTTTTAGAAATACTTTATCACCTACAACAAACTCGATGTCTCTTCATTTTAAATATTTGTATGATTTCTATCTATCAAAAGCTATTTCCAATCTATCATGGATTATCCTAACCGTATCTTCTGTTTCTTGAATCAACTACGGTCTAACACTTTTGTGACAACCCATTTTTAGTGAAATCAAAACATTGATTTCGGGACCACAAATTCGAGCCGAAAATAAAATTTATTTTGATATTATTGCATGATTTGAATTATGATAGAAATGTCGTAAGAAAATTTGGATAAGAACAATTTTACCGATTATGTGCTTAATTACAGATAGAACCAAATTGCATAAAATGTAAAAGTTGAATTCTAGTAGCTAGAAGGATTTAAAGAAAATGGAATTCAAAACTTAAGGTCCTTATATGGTAATTAGACCATTAAAAAAAAGTTAGTAGATATTTTTGGTGAATCATCCATGGAAAAATTAAAAAAGGCTAAAGACTAAATTGGAAATAGAAATAATTAAAATATGATAAGTAATTAAAAAGAAATAAAAATCATTTTATACATCTTCTTCCCCAAATGTTCCATGGAAACCCTAGGAAAGAGAAAACAAGCTTTATTGGCATAATTGGTAAGTTTTCAAGCCCCGTTTTTAGTAATTTTTATATTTTTGAAATCGGGATAGTCTAATCTATCTATTTGGGGGATTAATTTGAAAATTTATCAAAGTATAGAAGTTATGCCATGGATGAATATGCTGAAAATTTGAAATTTATGTAGAAAATGAAAGGTTGTTGATAGATAAACAACTTTTACAAAGTGAATTTTGATAAAAACATGATTTAGGGACTAAATTGTAAAGTTGTCAAAATTGAAGAAAAATTCTAAATTTTATAGAATACATGTGCTGTAAATTTTATATTGAAATTTTGGTTAGGCTTGGAATAAGGAGTAAATTGCATGAATTTCATTTTCCGAGCCTAGGGATGAAATTGGAATTTATGAAAAGTTTAGGGGTAAAACGGTAATTTTTCCTAGGATGTAAATTGAGTTCATTTGAATATGAAATGTGATAATTGATGATTAAATCCATTTATATAGATCCGGATAATTCAAATTTCAAGCTAGATCGAGGAAAAGAGAAAGTTTCGGATTAGTAGATTTTCTTAAACGAACTATTATTGAGGTAAGTTCGTGTAACTTAATTATACATGTTAATATGTTTTAATTGAGTGTTGTATTTGATTTGAATGTGGTAGATGTTTATGTGATTTATATGAAAATTATAAATTTATGGAATGATCACAAGATTTGACAAGTTATTAAAATGTTAAATTCAATTGGAATAATGAAAATCGATGGATACGTATGATTTCCCCTATATGAATGAAATTTTGCATATGTTGCAAATGGAATTTAGCTTGAACGAGTAATCTCGATATAACTCTCGAGCATATTGATATATATATATAGTTCCTACGAGCATCCTGATCGGCAATGATTTTACATTTGTTGCACATTACTACAACTCTTTGTGAGCGCCCTGTTACATGTTTCGATCGGTTGTGATCTCAAATATAATGCGGACACAAACATAGCTCTTCAGGAGTGTCCTATTATGTAATGGCCTAAATTCAAGATTATCGGAACAATGGTTTCGTAACCATAGATCCGATTTAAAGAGAAATTTATTTCAATATTTTTGCTTGAAAATTGATATGATAGGAAAATCGTATGAAAATATTGATAGAAAAATTTTACCAATTTAGTGATTAGATAGAAAAAGAAATTATTGAAGAAATTGGGTAAAAACAAGGTATCGAGACCTTTATCTCGTAAAACCGAGTCAAAAATAATTTTATAAATATTTATGAAATGTTATTAATGTGGTATTAAAATTTCGTTCGGAAATTTTAATGTTTGGGTAGTCAATTAAATGAAAAGGATTAAATTGTAATAGGTGTAAAAGTTGCTAGAGTGATTAAATAGCTTAAGAGTCTAATGAGAAAGGATTTAAAAGGAAATTAGACCCAAAAGTTATTTGGGCTGGACGGCAAGGGTATGAAATCAGCAGAAAAATTGATAAATTAATGGTAAAATTGGAATATTGCAAAATTAACTAAATAAAGCTAGGACTAAATAGGAAATATCTAGATTTCTCTTCATTTCTCTTCAATTCCAGCAGCTAAAAATTCTATAGGAGGGTTCTCTAAGCTGATATTTCATAATTTTTGCACCAAGTGAGTTAATCCTTGCCTTTTTCTTGTAATTTTTGTGTTTCTAAGACTTTTACAACTAGGTCCTACTATTAAATTCATTAGTTTTTGATTTCATGGATGAAATTGAAAGTCACCATGGTTGAGTGCTGTAAGTTTATGATGAAATAGAATTAAATTAAAGCTTTAATTTGTTTATGAGATGATTTTATTAGGTAATTTCAATAGAAATTGATTTTTAGGACCTAATTGTGAAAATGCTTGGAATTAAAGTCTATTGCTGAAATTCTAATTCCTAAAGGTTGTAAACTAGTTTAAGGTGATAGAATAAAATGTTAATTGAGAAAAATCAGCTCAATTGAGAGGCTAATTGAGTAGGGACGAAATTATCATTTATTAAAAGCTTAGGGAAAAATGGTAATAAACGACTTGCACAAAAACAGTTTGGACAGCAGCAGTAGACTAACTTTGAAAAATCACCATAAATTCTAGAAATCGAATTAGAAGATAAAAAATATTGAATTAAAACTTATTGAGTGTAGTTTCTCATAGAAGAAATAGTGTAAGCAATGGATTTGTAAATTTTGAGATATAATGAATTTTGTGAGACAAGGTCAGAATGAATTCGGGTTCCCTGTTCGACTTTGAAAAATCATAAAAATTTAATAAAAACAATTATGGGCTTAAATTTATATTTCTAGAATACTTAATGAGTCTATTTTAATAGATACAAACGAGAACATTATTTGAATTCTGTATGAAGAGATAATTAATTTTAGTGAAGAAGGGTCGAACTGTCGACAATGAGAACATGGGTGACTTTAAAGAATAAACTGTACTTATTGGCTAAAAAAAAATTCTGAAAATTTTATGGTAAAAATATATATGAGTTTAATTTCAGGTAAAATTAACGGATCTTAATTTGGAGTTTCGTAGCTCAAGTTATAAATAATTTAGTGACTATGACTCAAGTAGACACTTTGAATGAACTATAAATAATAGTTGAATTATAGAGAATGTTGCATATGAACATGAAATGTATTAAATTGATAATTAAATTTATTTATTTAGATCCGGAAGATTCGAATACGAAGCTAGATCGAGGAAAGGAAAAAGTTTGAGATTAGTAGATTTTCTTGTTTACAAACAAGTATCAAGGTAAGTTCGTGTAACTTGAATTATATTCTTAAATGCTTGAAATGCATGTTTTGATATGAATATGATTTGAATGTTCATTATATGGAAATTTATGAAACATTGATATATTTGATAAAATGGGAAGAAATCCGTTTGAATAAAAGGAAAATTCGATAGATCTCGAAAAGGAATTGACGGTAAAAAGGATCTAGCTTGGACGGGTGATCCTATCTGATATAGCCCTCCGAAGAATATGTGTAAAATGGATTTAGCCGGACCGGTAATCCGAATTAGGGTCTGAATTTAGCTGGATGGTAATTTAGATCCAAGCTCATTAGAGTAATTGTCGTTGCTGGGGCATTTAGCCCGGGTGGTAATCCCGACAATACTCTATGAGTTTATATTGAGGATTTAGCTCGATGGTAATCCCGCCGCAAAGTTGAGGTTCATGGAGTGTGCTCTCGAAATGGATATGCACATGAATATGAATTGACGAACCCGAATTGTACAATAAATGTGTACCTCTGAAAATCCATTGAAATTCGATAAATTCAACGGATAAATATGAAAAATAGCAAGGAAATGGAAATCATGGTATTGACGAGCTCATCAATCATGGTATATATATTATTGATACATGGAAATTATTGTACTAACTTGAATGTTGAGTTTGTGCATGTTAGGGTAATAATGCATTGAATGGATATATGAATGTTTATTATATTGTATTGAAAATATTAGGTACGTATAATTCTTGTTACATGAGCTTACTAAGCACAAAGTGCTTACCCGCTTCCTTTTCCCTGTTTTGTAGTGTTAAGAGCTCGGAGGTGGAGGTCGGAGACACATCACATCGTCAACCTCGTGGATTTAGGTATATAAAGAAACTTTATTTTGGAAATCAATGGCATGTATAAGCTAACAAAGTAAATGTTAACGTGAAATGAATGTAAAGTTAGCCATTAGTATGGTTAACAAACCTGGTTTTAGATATGTAATGACGTTATCTTATAAATACGCATGAATTTATCTTGAAAATATGTTGAATTGATTTGGTTGATGTGGATTGGTCTCGATTTAATATTGCAGGGAAGGTTAGATATTTATAAAGGGGCTATATTGAATATAAAAAAAAATTTAATTTGTAAACTCCGATAATGCCTCGTACCCTATTCCGGCAATGAATACGGGTAGGGGTATTACATTTATTGGTATCAGAGCTACGGTTTAGCCGGTTCTAGGACTGATGTAGCAAATACGAGATTAGCTATACATACCATTTAAATTATTATTGATAGTGTGATATCTCCTGACCATTTAAAATGTGTTTTTCTTATAGTAATGTCATCCGACCGAGCTCAATCTGAGGAAGTTGGGAGTCATGCTCCGGCTTCAGTACAAAGAGAAGAAACTAGCAGTAGAAGGCCCGAGACAGAGGGTCGAGGGGAGGAGGCAAAAACAGCCTTCTTTCAAATGATGAATGAATGGTTTAATCAATACTTAAGAACTAACCCTGTAGTGCAGCAAGTTCAAGCTCCCCCTCCTTTTCCTCCACTGGTTCCTGAGATCCCACAAGGTACAGGTACTGAATCTATCAGAAAAGGGAAAGCTCCAGTAGATAAAATTCAAAAATATGGGGCCGAAGAATTTCGAGCAGCAGTTGATGATGATTCCGAACGGGCTGAATTCTGGTTAGAAAACACTACTCGGGTTCTGGAGGAATTATCTTGTACACTAGAAGAATGTCTGAAATGTGCCTGTGACACCCCTAATGTGACCCTAGTCGGAGAGTGGTTTCGGGACCACGAAACCGAGTCACAAGAATAATTAAGTGTTATATTCCGTGCTTATTGTATGTGGAATTGGTATGCGTAAATATTTCGTGTCTCGATTTTTATTAATTAGGTGCAAATTTATAAGAAAGGACCCATGTGCTAGGACTTGAAAATGTGATAGGTGTATTTTAAGTGGCCTAATAATGCATGAAGTGAAATAAATGGAGTTGCATGTCAATTATCCCATTCCCTAAGGTGGATGGCCGGCCATGACAAATTATGGGCAAGGGAAACATGTTCCCAACATGTTTTACTAATGGATGATGTTAGAAATGATAAAATAAGAGTATGAAAAAAAAAGTGTTCATTCTTCTCCATAGGCTTGGCAGAATGTCCTAAGGAAAGAAAAGAAAAATTTGTTCATCCCTTCTCATCTTCTTGGCGAAAATACTAAGGGAAAAGGGGAGGATTTTTGCTTCATGCTTGGGTTGGAAGAGACCTAGAGGAGATTTGGCTAAGTTTACATCAAGATTAAGGTATGTATGAGGTTGTGTTGGGAGTTTCATGCATGGTTTGGTTACTTATTTGATGTGCATGTTAGCCATGGCTCAAATCCTTGTTATGCCATGGAAATGGTATTTGGCCAAAGTTGTTATGGTGATAAAGCCATTGCATGCTAAGTGTGAAGCTTGATGATGATGCATGCAATGATGGATTGTCTACTCTTGAGTAAGATTTTGAGTTTTCTTTTTGTGTTTAACCATGATTGAAGTTGAATGGAGCATGATTTTCATATTCGCCATGATGCATTCATGAACATGGTTCATGCTTCTTGCATGTTAGTTAAAATTTGTATTTTGGATGGCTATGGACATCTTGAAATTGCCATGCTCATATTGTATATATATGTTTGCACATGATGTTTTGGCTATGAAGTAAGTGATGAATATATTGGTTTAAAGAAGAAGATGTGGAAGAATGCTTGTGAAATTGCAAGCACAATTCGCCTAACACACATATAAGTGCTTGATGCTATATTATAAGTTTTGGGCTACAATGTGCAAAGCATTAACTAGTAAAATGCATGCTGTTTTTGTGAGGTATTAAGTGCAAAATTGACCTCAACATGTACATGAATATTCGGCCTTGAGTAGCCTATTGAAGGCCTTAGCTTTTCCTTGATGCTCAAATAAATTGTATTGAATTGCTTGATGTAGTATAAAATGTGCATGACCATTGTGTATTCAAGCTAAAGAGTGGCCATATGACCATTTAAAACTCCTTGTCATATTCGGCCATAAGCAAGCACAATGAGGTTTTAATAAATTGAATTTGTTTGAATTAGCTCAAGAGCTAAGAGGGCCACAATTGGACAAGGGGAAGGAAAAGGTGATCGAATAGCCGAAAAAGCCGTTCGACAACATCCGAGGTAAGTCCTCAAGAAGTGACCCTACTTGAATTATGTGAAATGAAGTATGGATGTGCATTTATTATTGATTATGTGTGTATGAGTATTTGAATTTTACCCGGGCTAAGTCCCGAAGGTGAATATGCTTGTGAATATATTTGCGTTTGAGCCTTAGTAACGAAAATGAAATATGTATGTCCAATGATTATTGATGTATGTGTTCATGGGAAATTGAATGATATCCGGGCTAAGCCCCGAAGATAATTATGCTGGAAATTATATCCGGGTTAAGACCCGAAGGCAATTGTGCTAGTGGCTACATCCGGGCTAAGACCCGAAGGCATTCGTGCGAGACATTCTATCCGGGCTAAGACCCGAAGGCATTTGTGCACATGGTTATATCCGGTTATATTCCGAGGAATCTTGGGCTGGAGGTGAGTGTTGGTTGCTGTAATAAATTCAATTAGTACACCCGAAAAGCCCAAAGAATAAGGTACGTTTATATGTGCATTGGAAAGTCGACACGTTTGAGCAACATTCGCTCAATCGACTAATGAAATTTAGTTATTGAATTGATTGATACTTTGTGAAAGTATATAATGATGAAGTGTGAAGTAAGAATGTGTATAAATAAAATGATGCATTTGGCTATGTGAATGTATAGGACTACCCCTTGTTGGTTAAATATGTTGTGATGTACATATGTACGGCCATGCGAAAATGGCTCGAAAAAAAGAAGCATGAACTTAGACTAATTGTGGTTTGTATGTATATATTTGGTGTCATGATGTGGCTATGGCTTGGAAATGGGAATGTTGGTCATATGATCAGCCATTGGCATGGTTAAAATGATCATATATGAACCTATGTATGGCAAGACTAGTTGGTTCATGGAGACTACCAAATAGGTAAGACCTACCTTAAAACAGATGCTGCCAGCTGCAGTGACGTGAATGTGAAAAATCACCAAAATTCGTAGGAATGGAATTAAATAGTGAATAAGCTATGTAAATGAACCTTGATGAGTCTATTTTCATATGGAAGAAACGAAATGGTCATAGGAGTTACATGTTAAGAGATATTAAAGCTATTGTGAGACAGGGCCAGAACGGTTTCTGGGTTCCCTGTCGCAACTTTAAAAATTTACTATAAATTATCCAAAAAGAATTAGGAGACATACCTTATATGTACAGATTCCATTTTGAGTCTAGTTTCATTAGAAACAAACGACACCAGCATTAAAGCCCTGCACAGAGAGATATTCAAGTTATACCGCGCGAAGGTCAGAGCAGTCGATCCCTGTAACATGGGTGATTTTAACTAATAAACTGTACCAATTGGCCCAACCAAAAATTATAGAAATAAATCCATGGATGGATATATGAGTCTAAATTCAGCGAAAATTTACAAAACCAGTTTCCGAGTTTTGAAACTCGAGATATGATTTTTAAGGCGACAGTGACGCAGTTTTCCAGCCTGACTGAAAATGTCAAATGGATGGGCAAAACAAGTGAACTTGGCTTGTTAACCCCTCGTGTCCGACACCGGCGATGGTCTTGGGTTCGGGGTGTTACAGTGCCGTCTCACTGCTAAAAGACACAGCTTACCATTGGTGGAATACTAAAGCTTCAGTTGTTCCGAAAGAAGAAATTACATGGGAATTCTTTCAGACCGAGTTTAGAAAAAAAAATATCAGCCAGAGGTTTCTCGATCAGAAAAGAAAAGAATTTCTTGAGTTGAAACAGGGTAACAGATCAGTATCTGAATATGAAAGAGAATTTGTTCGATTGAGTAAATATGCTCGAGAATGGGTACAGTCAGAAGCTGAAATGTGCAAACGATTCGAAGAAGGGTTAAATGAAGACATTAAACTACTGATCGGAATTCTTGAAATTCGAGAGTTTGCTACATTAGCAGAGAGAGCTTATAAAGTAGAAGAATTGAGCAAAGAAAAGAAACAGGCTGAGAGGGAAGCTCGAATTTTTAGTAAAAGACCGATGGGAAAATCCCAGTTTTCTGCTTCAAAGAAATTGAAGAAGTATCAGGATCGTTCTACTTCAGCCATTGGGTATTTGGGCAAAGAGCGAGGTTCTCAACGCACTAATCCAAGGCCTTCTACTCCATCAGTGACCAGTGTTGGCAGTGTTGGCACTCCTAAACTGAGATGCCGATCTTGTAATAAAGCTCATTTTGTGAATGTCGATTAAAGAGCGGGCTTGTTACCGATGTGGTTCTTTTGACCATTTCCTCGAGATTGTCCGAAAGGGGTGAAAAGAAAGTGAACAGATATCGGTGAGTAATCCGGTTTGAGAGGTAGACCACCTCGACCATCCGGTAATGTCGGTGGTAGTCGAGGAGCTACAAAAGATACTGCAGGTAGGCCTGAGGCACGAGCACCTGCTAGGACATATGCCATTCGTGCCAGAGAAGATGCCTCAGCACCCAATGTTATTACTGGTACATTTTCTTTACTTGATCTCGATATTCTTGCATTGATTGATCCCGGTTCTACGCATTCATATATATGTGTTAAACTTGCAATTATTAAAATCTATCTGTTGAACCTACTGAATTTGTGGTTAAAGTCTCGAACCCCCTGGGCCAGTCTGTGTTGGTGGATAAAATTTGTAAAAATTGTCCAATAATGGTAAGAGGTTATTGCTTCTCGGCTAATTTGATGTTACTGCCATTTGATGAATTTGACGTGATATTGGGCATGGATTGGTTAACCCAGCATGATGCGGTAATAAATTGTAGACAAAAATATATTGTGCTAAAATGTCAGAATGGTGAGTTGCTCCGGGTTAAATCTGATCAGACAGAGGGGTTATCTGATATGATTTAGGTAATGACAGCACAGAGGTATGTCAAAAAAGGGTATGATGCTTACTTGGCTTATGTACTTGACACCAAAGTATCTGAGTCAAAAATACAGAGCGATTCGATGGTATGTGAATTTTCCGATGTGTTTCCAAAGGAATTACCAGGATTGCCACCAGAAAGAGAAGTGGAATTTTCTATAGATTTGATTCCGGGAACTACTCCGATCTCCATAGCTCCATATCGTATGGCTCCTACAGAATTAAAGGAGTTAAAGATACAGTTGCAAGAACTTGTTGACAGGGGTTTTGTCCGACCGAGTCATTCACCTTGGGGTGCTCCGGTTCTGTCTGTGAAAAAGAAATATGGGTCTTTGAGATTGTGTATCGACTACCGGCAGCTTAATAAAGTAAACATAAAGAATAAGTACCCGTCACCCCGGATTGATGATTTATTTGATCAAATGAAAGGTGCTCTTGTGTTTTCAAAGATTGATCTTGATCAAGTTATTATCGATTCTGGTAAAGGAGTCGGATGTGCCAAAACAGCCTTTAGAACCAGTCGAGCATTATGAGTTTCTAGTTATGCCGTTTGGGCTAACTAATGTACCTGCAGTATTCATGGATTTGATGAACCGGATATTCAGACCGTACTTAGACAGATTTGTAGTAGTATTCATTGATGATATTTTGGTTTATTCTCGGGATGAAGAAGAACATGCAGAACATTTGAGAATTGTGTTGCAAATTCTACGAGAGAAGCAGTTATATGCTAAATTCAGTAAATGTGAATTTTGGCTTCGAGAAGTGGGTTTTCTTGGACACATTGTATCTGCCGAAGGCATCAGGGTAGATCCAAGTAAAATATCAGCTATTGTCAATTGGAATCCACCGAAGAATGTATCTGTAGTTAGAAGTTTCTTGGGTTTAGCTGGTTATTATCGGAGATTTGTACAGGGATTCTCTATGATAGCTTCTCCAATGACTCGATTATTGCAGAAAGATGTAAAGTTCGAGTGGACTGATGAATGTCAACAAAGCTTCAACCGATTGAAAGACCTATTAACGAAAGCACCTGTATTAGTGCAGCCTGAACCCGGGTAAGGAATTTGTTATTTCTGATGATGCCTCATTAAATGGTTTAGGTTGTATTTTGATGAAAGAAGGTAAAGTAATAGCCTATGCTTCAAGACAACTTAAACCACATGAAAGAAATTACCCAAGACATGATCTTGAATTAGTTGCTATGTGTTTTTATTTGAAGATATGGCGGCATTACTTGTACGGTGAGAAATGTCATATTTATCTCGATCATAAAAGCTTGAAATATTTGATGACACGAAAGATTTGAATTTGAGACAGTAGCAGTGGCTTGAGCGATAAAGGACTATGATTTGATTATTGATTACCATCCGGTAAGGCTAATGTTGTAGCTGATGCTTTGAGGAAATCTCTGTTTGCTTTACGAGCTATGAATACCCATTATCATTGGTGATGATGGTTCAATCCTAGCAGAATTAAGAGCTAAACCAACATTTTTACAGCAAATATGTGAAGCTCAGAAGAATGATAAGAAGTTACAAGTTAAACGGGCATAGTGTGAGTCAGGTAATGATTCTGAATTTCAGATTGGTTCTGATGGTTGTTTATTATTCAGAGGTAAGGTATGTGTACCTCAAAATTTAGAGCTCATACAGAAGATTCTACGCGAGGCTCACAGCGGTATTATGTCTGTACATCCGGGGAGTAATAAAATGTATAATGATCTGAAAAAGATGTACTTGTGGTCGTGAATGAAACGTGATATCTCTGAGTTTGTATCAAGGTGTTTAATATGTCAACAAGTTAAAGCTAAACATCAGGTACCTTCGGGGTTACTTCAGCCAATTACTATACCATAATGGAAATGGGAAAGAATCACTATGGATTTTGTATCGGGGTTACCTTTGTCTCCGAGGAAAAAAGATGCTATTTGGGTGATTGTTAACCGATTAACAAAGTCAGCTTACTTTATTCCGGTACGTATGGATTATTCTTTAGATAAACTAGTTGAACTGTACATATCTGAGATTGTCAGGCTACATGGAGTCCCTGTCTCCATTATATCAGATAGAGATCCCCGATTTACGTCTTGTTTCTGGGACAAATTGTAAGAAGCCTTGGGTACTCAGTTGTATTTCAACCTTTGGATTTCATCCTCGACAGATGGTCAATCGGCGTGTAATTCAAGTATTGGAAGATATGCTCGATGTTGTATACTAGAGTTTGAAGGTAATTGGGAGAGGTATCTACCTTTGATTGAATTTGCTTACAATAACAGTTATCAGTCTAGTATTAAAATGGCTCCGTATGAAGCTTTGTATGGTAGAAAATATAGAACACCGTTATATTGGACAGAGCTTAGTGAAAGGAAGATACATGGGGTTGATTTGATCCTGGAAACAGAAGAAAAAGTAAAGGTTACTCGGGATAGTCTAAAAGCAGCTTCCGATCGTCAAAAATCATATGCCGACCTTAAACGAAAAGAGATTGAATTTCAAGTCGGTGACAAGGTATTTCGAAAGTGTCTCCTTGGAAGAAAGTCCTCCGATTGATCGAAAGGGTAAACCGAGTCCAAGATTTATCAGCCTTATGAAATCATAGAAAGAATTGGACCGATCGCTTATCGATTGTCATTACCACGGAACTTGATAGAATCCATAATGTTTTCATGTATCTATGTTACGACGATATCGATCGATCCTTCACATGTTATTTCTCCGATGCAATACAGATTCAACCGGATATGACTTACGGTGAAGAACCGGTCAAGATATTGCACGGAGACAAAAGAGCTTAGAAATAAAAGATAAATTTGGTGAAAGTATTGTGGCAAAAGCACGGATTGAGGAAGCGACATGGGAACTAGAGGAGGCAATGAGGAAACAATACCCAAACCTGTGACAACCCGAATTAGGGCCTAATCGGAATAGTGGTTTCGTGACCACAAATTCGAGATAGAAATAATTGTTTTATAATTATTTTGGGGTTTATGATATGATTTCATGATTTCGTGAAAGTTTCGTGATGAAATTCTGTGCATTTCGCGCTTAAGTTGAAATTAGGGACTAAATCGAATAAATTGTAAAACTCGTGTTTTAGAAGTTTTTAGTATGAAATTGCTTTGGGATATTAACTAGGAGGTCTTATATAGCAATTTGACCCATTCTTAAGTTATGGACAAAAGTTGGACATGGAGGGAATTATTTTGAAAGTTTAGTAGTAAGGGCATTTTGGTCATTTGTATATTAAATGAAATAAAATGGGAAAAATAACACAAAATTGGTTATCATCTTCATTAGTTGCTGCTGAAAATTGCTCTCCTCCATAGCTAGGGTTTCTTCAACTTTCAAGCTTCATAGTAAGTGATTTCAAGCCCCGTTTTTAATGTTCTTCACATTTTTGAAATCCTCGTAGCTCAATTTACTTATTTCTACCATTAGTTCGAGTTAGGGTTTATGTTTAAAAATTTACCCATGAATGATAGGCATGTATTTTGTTGTTTGATGGTAGAATATGAATGTTTGAAGTTAGGAGAACGATCTTTTCTAAGCGATTTTTAACGAAAACGAGCAAAACGGCATAATCGATAAAAATACCTATTGTTCATAACTATGTGTTAGAGTGAGAATTTGATGTTGCCATAGAAGAGAAAAATGATCAGTAGGTCATTAGACATAAGAAAAGGGCTGAAATTAAATTTCCAAGCCTTGGGACAAAATCATAATTTTGTAAAAGTTAGGGGGCAAAAATGTAATTTTTGTATAATGTGATTTTTGGATTAAAATAAATATTTCGAGTGTTAAATGAGCTAAATATGTTGTTATAGATCAAGAAAGGTGTGGAATCGACCTCGAACGGGGGAAGGAGAAAGTTTTGGACTAAATTGCAAAATTCTCATATTTTGCACCGAGGTAAGTTTGTATGTAAATAATACATTAATTTCATTTACATTTTTATATTTCAGCCTATTATATATATATTAGCTGATGTTGAAGTATAAATCGACTATTGGAAGAATGGAAATAAGTAATAGAGAGAGAGATCCCGGTTGAACATTCGGAAAAATCGAATAAAATAGAGGGACCGTAGCTAGGTCACATGTATGGTGCCGAGTGCACATCATGTGTACAAGAAGGCTACGAGATACTATATAGTAGCTAGGTCACATGTGTAATACGGGATGTATCCCATGTAGACAAGAGAGCTACGTGAGAGATAAATGTAGCTAGGTCGCATGCGTGATTCCAAGTGAAGGACACCATGTAGACAAGAGAGCTACGAGACAAATCGGCTAGGTCGCATGAGTGGTACTAAGTGTTCACCATGTGTACAAGAGAGCCGAACTAAATGAAATATGATGGTGGGGCTGTGTGCTGAAACCATCAAGTATCGAGGATTAATCCGAATTGTTCAACGGGATGGTTTTGTGGTGACATTGTAGTCATGGACCTACACTTGTGATGTATGAAATGTGGTGAAAATGATTTGTGGTATATATATATGTAAGTTAAAATGAGGTTAGTATAAAGAATGTGTGAAAGAGTGAAATTAGCATTAAAACTGTTTTGGACTGTAGCAGTGACGTGATTTTGAAAATTCACCAAAAATAGAAGGAATTTAATTAGAGGTTGAATGAGATGTGAAATTAAATATTAATGAGTCTATTTTCATATAAAAGAAACATAGCAAGTAAAGGAATTCTATATTTTGAGATATTTACAATTGTGTGTGACTTGCTCAGGATGACTATGTGATCCCCTGTTCCAACTTTGAAAAATCATTAAAAATTGTACAAGACAAATTAAGAAATATAGTTTATATTCCTAAATTCCTTTTTGAGTCTACTTTTAAATGAAACATGTTTCATGGTTATTTGAATTGTGTACTGAGAGAAATTCAGTTCGTAGTGAACAGAGGTCAGATCAGTTGAGCTGTGTAATAGGGGAAACTTTAACTAATAAACTGTACTAATTGGCTGAACCAAAAATTCTAGAAAAAAATTAGTAAGAATTTTTATGAGTCTAGATTCAGATAAATTTTATGGATTGAATTTCGAGTTTCGTAACTCGAGTTATGATTTATTTAGTGATCATGACGCAGGAGGGACAGCTTGATCAAATTGGAGTAAACAGTAAAATTAAAAATATGATATAATTGAGTTATGTTGTAAACATATTAGATTCCTTATTTTTTATTTATATACTTACTTACTAAGCTATAAGCTTACTTTCTTTTCTCTCCTTTGTCTTATAGTGTCATCTAGCTAGCACAGGAGTCAGAGATCGTAGAAGATCCGCCCGCACTATCAATACTCTTGGTATCTGAACTCAACATTTTGAAATATGGCATGTATAGTAGACTTAGTTATTTTGTTACGTGTCATAATTGTCTAGGTTCAAATTATTACTTATAGTATCAAACTAATCATTTTGTACGAAGCCTTTGAAGTTGGTTTGTATTGTTAATGGCATATGTTATAATGATCCATGATCAATTTGCACGCCATATTTTTGTTGGGTTTTATTTAATAGTATATACTATAATTTGTTAATACCTCGTACCCTGTTCCGGCGACGGATACGGGTAAGGGGTGTTACAAAACCTCTTTACTGGTAAGATTTTCGAGGACGAAAATCCTTAAAGGGGGGGAGAGTTGTAATGGCCTAAATTCAAGGTTATCGGAACAATGGTTTCGTAACCATAGATCTGATTTAAAGAGAAATTTATTTCAATATTTTTTCTTGAAAATTGATATGATAGGAAAATCGTATGAAAATATTGATAGAAAAATTTTACCAATTTAGTGATTAGATAGAAAAAGAAATTATTGAAGAAATTGGGTAAAAACAAGGTATCGAGACCTCTATCTCGTAAAACTGAGTCAAAAATAATTTTATAAATATTTATGAAATGTTATTAATGTGGTATTAAAATTTCATTAGGAAATTTTAATGTTTGGGTAGTCAATTAAATGAAAAGGACTAAATTGTAATAGGTGTAAAAGTTGCTAAAGTGATTAAATAGCTTAAGAGTCTAATGAGAAAGGATTTAAAAGGAATTAGACCCAAAAGTTATTTGGGCTGGATGGCAAGGGTATGAAATCAGCAGAAAAATTGATAAATTAAGGGTAAAATTGGAATATTACAAAATTAACTAAATAAAGCTAGGACTAAATAGGAAATATCTAGATTTCTCTTCATTTCTCTTCAATTCCAGCAGCTAAAAATTCCATAGGAGGGTTCTCTAAGCTGATATTTCATAATTTATTCACCAAGTGAGTTAATCCTTGCCTTTTTCTCATAAGTTTTGTGTTTTTAAGAGTTTTACAACTAGGTCCTACTATTAAATTCATTAGTTTTTGATTTCATGGATGAAATTGACAGTCACCATGGTTGAGTGCTGTAAGTTTATGATGAAATAGAATTAAATTAAAGCTTTAATTTGTTTATGAGATGATTTTATTAGGTAATTTCAATAGAAATTGATTTTTAGGACCTAATTGTGAAAATGCTTGGAATTAAAGTCTATTGCTGAAATTCTGATTCCTAAAGGCTGTAAACTAGTTTAAGGTGATAGAATAAAATGTTAATTGAGAAAAATCAGCTCAATTGAGAGGCTAATTGAGTAGGGACGAAATTATCATTTATTAAAAGCTTAGGGGAAAAATGGTAATAAACAGCTTGCACAAAAACAGTTTGGACAGCAGCAGTAGACTAACTTTGAAAAATCACCATAAATTCTAGAAATCGAATTAGAAGATAAAAAAATATTGAATTAAAACTTATTGAGTGTAGTTTCTCATAGAAGAAATAGTGTAAGCAATGGATTTGTAAATTTTGAGATATAATGAATTTTGTGAGACAAGGTCAGAATGAATTCGGGTTCCCCTGTTCTGACTTTGAAAAATCATAAAAAATTTAATAAAAATAATTATGGGCTTAAATTTATATTTCTAGAATACTTAATGAGTCTATTTTTAATAGATACAAACGAGAACATTATTTGAATTCTGTATGAAGAGATAATTAATTTTTAGTGAAGAAGGGTCAGAACTGTCAACGGCAGAACATGGGTGACTTTAAAGAATAAACTGTACTTATTGGCTAAACAAAAAATTCTGAAAATTTTATGGTAAATATATATATGATTTTAATTTCAGGTAAAATTAACGGATCTTAATTTGGAGTTTCGTATCTCAAGTTATAAATAATTTAGTGACTATGACTCAAGTAGACAGCTTTGAATGAACTATAAATAATAGTTGAATTATAGAGAATGTTGCATATGAACATGAAATGTATTAAATTGATAATTAAATTTATTTATTTAGATCCGGAAGATTCGAATCTGAAGCTAGATCGAGGAAAGGAAAAGTTCGAGATTAGTAGATTTTTACTGTTTACAAACAAGTATCAAGGTAAGTTCGTAACTTGAATTATATTCTTAAATGCTTGAAATGCATGTTTTGATATGAATATGATTTGAATGTTCATTATATGGAAATTTATGAAACATTGATATATTTGATAAAATGGGAAGAAATCCCGTTTGAATGAAAGGAAAATTCGATGGATCTCGAAAAGGAATTGACGGTAAAAGGATCTAGCCGGACGGGTGATCCTATCTGATATAGCCCTCCCAAGAATATGTGTAAAATGGATTTAGCCGGACCGGTAATCCAATTAGGGTCCGAATTTAGCTGGATGGTAATTTAGATCCAAGCTCATTAGAGTAATTGTCGTTGCAGGATTTAGCTTTGGTGGTAATCCCGACAATACTCTATGAGTTTATATTGCGAGGATTTAGCTCGGATGGTAATCCCGCTGCAAAGTTGAGGTTCACGGGAGTGTGCTCTCTGAAATGGATATGTGCGCACATGAATATGAATTGACGAACCCGGAATTGTACAATAAATGTGTACCTCTGAAAATCCATTGAAATTCCGATAAATTCAACGGGATAAATATGGAAAAATAGCAGGGAAATGGAAATCATGGTATTGACGAACTCATCAATCATGGTATATATATTATTGATACATGGAAATTATTGTACTAACTTGAATGTTGAGTTTGTGCATGTTAGGGTAATAATGCATTGAATGGATATATGAATGTTTATTATATTGTATTGAAAATATTAGGTAAGTATAATTCTTGTTACATGAGCTTACTAAGCACAAAGTGCTTACCCCGTTTCCTTTTTCCCTGTTTTGTAGTGTTAAGATCTCGGAGGTCGGATTTGGTCGGAGACACATCACATCGTCAACCTCGTGGATTTCGGTATATAAAGAAACTTTATTTTGGAAATCAATGGCATGTATAAGCTAACAAAGTAAATGTTAACGTGAAATGAATGTAAAGTTAGCCATTAGTATGGTTAACAAACCTGGTTTTAGATATGTGATGACGTTATCTTATAAATATGCATGAATTTATCTTGAAAATATGTTGAATTGATTTGGTTGATGTGGATTGGTCTCGATTTAATATTGCAGGGAAGGTTAGATATTTATAAAGGGGCTATATTGAATATAAAAAAAAAATTTAATTCGTAAACTCCGGTAATGCCTCGTACCCTATTAAGGCAATGAATACGGGTAGGGTATTACATATTAAGCTCGCTTAACCCCTCTGTTACCTTATCCAAAGCTTCCTGATATTATCTCTTCAGAGATATTTGAAAGGCTCTATGAGCTTCCTGAGTAAAAACTCTTATGAGTTTCCTGATTAGCTCGGATAAGTGTCCTGCTACATGATTACAAGGCTCGTTCGAGCATCCTGACATGTGGCTCGAGAGTATGCTCCTTGAATAAGAATTGACGGTTTATAGATATGTATACTTTGAGTGTACGATTTAAGTATTCATTGATATTTTAGTAATTCAACGGATAAAACTCCTGACAAGAGAAAGCGATGAGATAAATAAAATTATATTTTGAATGATTCTGAGTAATCTGATGAATTGTTTTATGATGAGCTCATCTATGCTTATTTAATATACGTGAGACTTATGCAATTTGCCAAGTTGATGGAAAAATATATTATTGTATGCTTAATTTTAATGAATGAGAATTGGTAAGTTTAGTCCCTGTTATATGATCCTACTAAGCATATAATGCTTACTAGGTTTTATTTTCTCTGTTTTATAGTGCTCAGAAGCTCGTGAAGGTTGGAGACCGGTTGGAGCATCATCAAGAAGCATATGACGTTTTTCGTCGAACAAACGATTTCATCAATTCTCAACACAGACATAATAGTGGCCGACTCTAAATCACCAATCGGACAATTCTTTTAATGAGATTTTAATCATCAGAAAGCATAAACTATCACTTCACATTCTTGTATTAAAACACATTCCAATCTGTTCGATACTGCATTACTGAAAAATTATGAATTCTTTACTCAATTCAAACAGAACCTAGAACTAGTGCTTCGGTTAATAACACCTTCAACTGTTTTCAACTTTACTAACATGCAACGAACCATTCAAACTTTCACAAATGTGATAACTTTATCAAACAGAACAGCTTTAACTCATAACAATATAATTTATTAGAACAAATCTAATAGGTATATCTCCGTATCATACTTTCTAGAATATGAATTCTTCCTTCAAACTGTCCGTCTATTCACCCATGAATATACAAGATTTTATTTTCTTACCTGAGGATAAACTTAAATGCATATAACTCAAATTACCTTTCAACTGACCAGGTTGCTCAGATAAAAACAATTGAGTCATTCTCAACTATCAAATAATAACTTATTAAAATATTGCTTTCTTCATGTTGTTAAACAACTCAAACATACAATCTTTTATAATTCCCTTAACATGCTAATCAAAGATCTTTACAACTGCATTAGCTCAAGAAAGCAAAATATCTTGATTGAACTCATTGACCTTAATCAAACTTACCTGAGAAAAGAAAACCATCATACAATTTAAGCTTGAACTTCCACTATCTATACCTTTGCAGATGCCAATTCCTTTCACGAAAATTAGAGAAATCCTGAAACCAGAATCACCACGTTCCTATGATCGAACCAGAAATACACTCAAAATAGACATAGTTATCACAAGTCGAAGAACACACTTTAAAGATGAGCCATGATTGATAATTTACGAAATAAGGGTGATAAGAAAACCAAGATAAAGAAATCCAAGATGTGATACTATACTGAAAGTCCGAGAACATAACTCATAGGAAAATAATAAAGATCTTGATGATTCTTTAGAGAAAACCAGAAGAAAAACAATGCTTACACACTCTGGAATCAATTGTAACAGAGATAATATATTTTCCAAATATATATATGTAAAACAAAACAACATCCAGTAGAAATAGAAGAATAGCCTCACATAAATTCTCACCCTCAACTTTTATTCCAAACATAATAGAATATAACCCTAAAGAGAGAGAGATAAGATATGCTGATCATCAACCAACCAGACCAACAATGCTTTCATCTAACATTATAATCAGCAAGCATTCTCATACAATAAGAAT
Organism: Gossypium arboreum; assembly: GCF_025698485.1. NCBI lineage: Eukaryota > Viridiplantae > Streptophyta > Magnoliopsida > Malvales > Malvaceae > Gossypium > Gossypium arboreum. The sequence goes on along the minus strand of NC_069082.1, from coordinate 83,620,248 downwards.
TTCATCAGAAAACGAGTAATCACATATATCTCTGATGATAAATGAATATATAAAATACCCAAGAGAGATCATCATAATCTATTCAATTTCAACTATTACACTCAGACATCTTTACAATTCAAATATCATTTCCCTAAGTAATTTTGTCATCACTAATCCTGTATTATTCCATTCACTAACAAAAATCAATCTGGAAGAAATTCCAGCAATACATACTTTAGACATCATACTTGAATGAGTTGATTAGCCGAGATTAATTTTTTCTTTAACCGTGAGATTGCGAAATCCGAAAGATCTTTAGAATAACCTGGCATCTTTTCCAAAACTGTATTCACTTGCCAAACTATTCTCAACTCTGACCACATTATTAGTTATTTCGCTACTGAACTCTTTAGTCTCTCACTTGTGCTCTTATTCAACATAAATCTCGTGAAATTTTGTTATAAAATACCACATTGGTAAGGGGTGAGGTGGTAAAGCCTCTAACTAGACTCTCATATATACACACATGTGACTTAACATTCATCATCATCATAATATCATCATAGTTTTACAATTTACTTCAAGCAAATTAACATACATATTTATGTTACACGAACTTTCCAATTATCTTATTCAAACAAGTGCACTTATACATACATTCCATAAATTTTGAGTAGGTTTACTTATTGCATTCACTTAATCAAACAAGTCAGGCACATAACATCATATGAATGCCAAACAAACATGGATGACTTTATCACAATATAAACTGTCATTTCATTTCATAAAATCACCATAATCCATCGAAACACAATGTTCAACCGGAACAATGACATTTTACCCATATTTCTCAACGTATGGTTATTTCATTTTGTACATCATCACATACACATCATGAACTCTTATTCATACCTTTCCAAGTTTCAAAACATCAAAAACACATTTTCAAGTATCTTAGTATCATTTTCAGCGTTTTCGAAAGTAGCTCGGTTGGAAAGCATCCCTGTCTCAACAAAACAATTTCATCAGAGTCGGAAGATATCACACTATCACAGGTTATATATGCCATGTATAGCTAGACTCTCACATATTCTAGGTTAGTCTGAGAATCAACTAAATCATAGCTCTGATAACACTAAATGTAACACCCTTTACTCGTATGACGCCAGAACAGGATACGAGGTATTACCAGACGTAAACACAAGCAAACGTGCATTCCGAGTTGTAAATTTGGCACCAAATTAAAACTTTTTAACAATCAATCACATTGTCCCTAAAACGAGTGTATGAGGCCCAAAACATGCTTCAGAAGTTATTCGGGACTAAACCGAGAACTTTTGAAAATTATACGACACTTAAAGAATTTTTGCTAAAACAGAGGTCATATGCCCATATGGCTTCGGACACCCCCGTGTGGGCAGGCTGTGTGGTCACACACACTCGTGTCCCTAACCCATGTAACTCTCTGTTTATCACCCAAGAACAAATTGAAGTCACACAGCCAAGACACACGCCCGTGCCCCGAGGCTATGTCCTTCGTACGGCTAAGACACACAATAGTGTCTCATGCCGTGTGCTCGATATTGAGCATTCTGTTTTGCAACAATTTAGGTATAGGGGACACACGGCTAAATCACACGCCCATGGGGCTGACCATGTGCCACACACGGCCTAGACACAATGCCCGTGTGTCTACTAATGTGTACAATTCTCAAATGCTCGGCTTGCTCAATTTCATCTTGTGAATATATCAATAAGTCGTACGACAACAAATCGATCTAAGTACGGTCTGAAAATCTGGTTCATTAAATCTATAAAGACAGCAGGTGCATTTGTTAGTCCAAAAGGCATAACTAAGAATTCATAATGACCATACCTTGTTCTAAACACGATTTTCGGCACATCAGATTCTTTAACTCGCAACTTGTAGTAACCTGATCTCAAATCTATCTTTGAAAACACTATAGCCCCTTCTAACTAATCAAACAAATCACCTATTCTGGGCAGAGGATACTTATTCTTGATTGTCACTTTGTTAAGCTTTCGATAATCTACACACATTCTCATCGTGCCATCTTTCTTTTTTACTAACAACATGGGAACACCCCAGGGCGAGAAACTCGGTCTATCAAAACCTCTATCTGTTAACTCTTGTAACTGAGCTTTCAATTCTTTTAACTCTGTAGGAGCTATTCTGTACTAAGCTATCGATATCCGAGTAGTTCCTTGCACTAAGTCAATGTCAAACTCAACCTCTCGGATCAGTGGTAAACCCAACAATTCTTCAAAAAACACATCCAAGTACTCACACACAACTGACACTGATTCAATCTTATTTTCAGTCACTTTTGTATCAAACACATAAGCAAAATAAGCTTCGCAACCGTTTCTCACATATTTCTGAGCTAACATTGATGAAATCACTGTTGGTAAATTGTTTAAATCATCTGACTTAATCCTGATAATCTCGTTATTCTGACATCTCAGATCAATTTTCTTTCCTTTACAGTTTACTATAGCATCATGTAGCATTAGCCAATCCATACCCAGAATTATATCAAATTCATCAAATGGTAACAACATCAGATCAGCTGAAAAACAGAAATCCCAAATCATCAATGGACAGTTCTTGCACACTTTATCAACCAAAACACACTTGCCTAAGGGGTTCAATACTCTAACCACAAATTTAGTAGACTCTACAAGCAAAGTCTTACTGGATACTAAATTCACACATACATATGAATGGGTTGATTCTGGATCTATCAATGCAATAACATTAGTATCATAAAGAGTGAAAGTACCCGTAATAACATTTGGAGATGACACTTCTTCGCAAGCTCGAGTAGCATAGGCTCGTGCTGGTGCTCTAACTTCTAACCTCGCAGTAGAATCTTTAGTTTTTCTCTGGCTACCACTCACATTTCCCGTGTTTCTGGGTGGTTTGCCACTAACTGCAGTGTTACTTGGCCTTGTGTTTTGAACTATATCTTGCTCAGCCAACTCAGGACAGTTACGAATGAAATGATCTAATGATCAACATTTAAAACAGGCTCGATCATTCAATCTACAATCACCAATATGTCATTTTCCACAATGTCTACACTCGGGTCGGTTTTGTCTCACACTGCTAACACTAACAATAGATGTAGCTTGAGCTTTAGAACTCACAGGTTGTTTTTCACGATCCCTGATTGAATGTCCCACTGATGCATTAGAACGATTAAATGAGTCTCGAAATTTCTTCGATGAAGATTGATACGGCTTACTCATCGATCTTTTTCTTTAGTCTCTAGTCTGAGTCAGCTTTTCTCTTTTCTTTGCTGAGATCCTCGGATTTACAAGCCCTCTCAACCAAAGTGACAAATTCTTTCAATTCAAGAATTTCGACTAACAGTTTTATATCCTCGTGCAATCCATCAACAAATCGTTTACACATGATTTCTTCAGTGGAAACATATTCCCGAGCATACTTCCTTAACCGTACGAATTCTCTTTCATATCCGGTAACAGTCATCCAAACTTGTTTCAATTTTAGAAACTCTTTATACTTCTAATCAAGAAATCGTTGACTTATGTACTTCTTTCGAAACTCAGATTGAAAGAACTCTCAAGTAACCCGTTCTCTAGGAACCACAGATATCAACGTTTTCCACAAAAGGTATGCATTATCTCTAAATAAATATACCACTCATTTAATAAATTCTTCAGGAGTATAAGACAATTCATCGAATACTCGGATCGTGTTCTCGAGCAAGAACTCAGCTCTCTCAGCATCATCATTAATGATAGCCCAGAACTCCTCAGCCCCATGTTTACGAATCTTATCCGCTGGCGGCTTATATAATCACATCTAATCTATAGCTTGAGGAACAGGTAGGGGTGGAGATTGTTGAGCAGCCGGATTCGTTCGAACAAACTCCGTAAACCACTCACTCATCATCTGGAAGAAGGCTTGCTTAGCCTCTCCCCTTTGACCACTTGAAATCGGCCTAGAATCAGCTGGCGCTGCCTCTTGAGTGGAAGCGGACGCATTACTTTCCACATAGTCAGCTAAAGCTCGATCGGGGTCAATTTGCTATACAAAAACACACTTAAGTAGTCAGGAATCATCATACTATCACAGTTTATATATATGGCATGTATAGTTAAACTCTCACTCGTTACGTTAGTCCTAGAATCAACTAAACCGTAGATCTGATACCAATAAAATGTAACACCCCTAACCCGTATTAGTCGTTGAAATAGGGTTATGAGGCATTACCGATCAATCACAACATAAATCATATATATTTCTCACACATAAATCCATTTATACATAAATATCATCAAAGATAATCACAATGTCCCTTATAAGGCTCTACAAGACCTTAAAACATGTTTGGATGAGGTTCGGGACTAAACCAATAACATTTAAATACTTTAAGAAACTTAGTAAATTTTCACACGCCCGTATGAACTAGCTGTGTGGCTCACACAGCTACTAGACACGGCTGTGTCACAAGCCGTGTGGAAATAGGGCATACATACTGACTTGCACCACGCGGCCAGAGACACGCCCATGTGCCAAGGGCATTGGAAAACTGGTGAGTATAATGACTTGGGTCACACGGCCGGCCACACACCCATGTGCTAGCCAGTGTGTCACACACGGCCAATAGACATGCCTATGTGTCTAGGCCATGCCAAACCTATAAGGTATACTATCTTAATTCGAAGGGCTACCCCAAGGGACACACGGCCGTGTACCAAGGCCATGTGTCACACACGATCAAGCCACACTCCTGTGTGCCTGGCCATATAGAGTGAAAACAGGCTTGGTTGAAGCCACATTTCTCACCCTTTCTCAAGCATACCTAAACCATAACATTTTTACCAATTCAATTGTAACACCCCGAACCCGAGACCATCGCCGGTGTCGGACACGAGGGGTTAGCAAGCCAAGTTCACTTGTTTTGCCCATCCATTTGATATTTCCAGTCAGGCTGGAAAAACTGCGTCACTGTCGCCTTAAAAATCATATCTCGAGTTTCAAAACTCGGAAACTGGTTTTGTAAATTTTCCCTGAATTTAGACTCATATATCCATCCATGGATTTATTTCTAGGATTTTTGGTCGGGCCAATTGGTACAGTTTATTAGTTAAAGTCACCCATGTTACAGGGATCGACTGCTCTGACCTTGGCGCGGTATAACTCGAATATCTCTCTGTACAGGGCTTTAATGCTGGTGCCGTTTGTTTCTAATGAAACTAGACTCAAAATGGAATCTGTAAATATAAGGTATGTCTCCTAATTATTTTTTTATAATTTATAGTAAATTTTTAAAGTTGCGACAGGGAACCCAGAAATCGTTCTGGCCCTGTCTCACAATAGCTTTAATATCTCTTAACATGTAACTCCTATGACCATTTCGTTTCTTCCATATGAAAATAGACTCATCAAGGTTCATTTACATAGCTTATTCACTATTTAATTCCATTCCTACGAATTTTGGTGATTTTTCACATTCACGTCACTGCAGCTGGCAGCATCTGTTTTTAAGGTAGGTCTTACCTATTTGGTAGTCCCCATGAACCAACTAGTCTTGCCATACATAGGTTCATATATGATCATTTTAACCATGCCAATGGCTGATCATGTGACCAACATTCCCATTTCCAATCCATAGCCACATCATGACACCAAATATATACATACAAACCACAATTAGTCTAAGTTCATGCTTCCTTTTTCGAGCCATTTTCGCATGGCCGTACATATATACATCACAACATATTTAACCAACAAGGGGTAGTCCTATACATGCCATGTGACAGCCCAAAATTGACCCTAGTCGGAAGGTGGTCTCGGGACCACAAAACCGAGGCATAAAAATAATTAAAATTTATTTTGATGCCTATAATATGTGTGCTCATGTATGACATTTTATGATGATTGATTTAGTGTTATAAGGGTGAATTCCACAAGAAAGGACTTAGTAATGAACTTTGAAAGTATGATAGGAAATGTGTGATGACTAATTAAAGCATGCATGCAAAATAATGGACTTGCATGTCAAATTCCCCTTTATAGGTGGTGGCGGCCATGACAAGGGAGGATGGGCTAAACATGTCATGAAACATGTTTTGTTGGTGCATTAGGGTGAAATAATAAACAAAGGTGTATGGGTGATAAAAAATGAAAAAAAAAAATGTGTGTGAGTGTGGTAATCCCCCATTGCCGTGAGTTGTAGAGAAGGAAAGAAAAAATTTTGTTCATCCTTTCTTTGAGCCAAAACTAAGGAAGAAGGAGGATTTTTGCTTCATGCTTGGTTTGGAAGAGATCTAGAAGGAGATTTGGCTAAGTTTGCATCAAGATTAAGGTATGTATGAGGTTGTGTTAGGAGTTTCATGCATGCTTTGGTTGCTAACTTGATGTGCATGTTAGCCATGGCTCAAATCTTTGTTAAGCCATGGAAATGGTATTTGGCCAAAGTTGTTATGGTGATAAAGCCATTGCATGCTAAGTGTGAAGCTTGATGATGATGCATGCAATGATGGATTGTCTACTCTTGAGTAAGATTTTGAGTTTTCTTTGTTTTATCATGATTGAAATTGAAAAGGAGCATGATTGTCATATTCGCCATGATGCATTCTTGAGCATGATTCATGCTTCTTGCATGTTAGTTAAAAATTTGTGTTTTGGATGGCTATGGACACCTTGAAAATTCGCCATGCTCATATATGCATATATATGATTGCACATTATGTTTGGTTATGAACTAAGTGATGAATATATTGGTTTAAAGAAGAAAATGTGGAAGAATGCTTGTGAAATTGCAAGCACAATTCGCCTAGCACACATATAAGTGCTTGATGCTATATTATAAGTTTTGAGCCACAATGTGCAAAGCATTAATTAGTAAATTGCATGCTGTTTTTGTGAGGTATTAGTGCAAAATTGACCTCAACATGTACATGAATATTCGCCTTGGGTAGCCTATTGAAGGCCTTAGCTTTTCCTTGATGCTCGAATAAATTGTATTGAATTGCTTGATGTAGTATAAAATGTGCATGACCATTGTGTATTCAAGCTAAAGGGTGGCCATATGACCATTTAAATTCCTTGTCATATTCGCCATAAGCTAGCACAATGAGGTTTTGATAAATTGAATTTGTTTGAATTAGCTCAAGAGCTAAGAGGGCCACAATTGGACAAGGGGAAGGAAAAAGTAATCGAATAGCCGTAAAAGCCGTTCGACAACATCCGAGGTAAGTCCTCAAGAAGTGACCTTACTTGAATTATGTGAGATGAAATATGGATGTGTATGATTATTGATTATGTGTGTATGAGTATTTGAATTCCACCCGGGCTAAGTCCCAAGGCGAATATGCTAATGATTATAATTGTGTTTGAGCCTTAGTAACGAAAATGAAATATGTATGTCCAATGATTATTGATGTATGTGTGCATGAGAAATTGAATGATATCCGGCTAAGCCCAAGACAATTATGCTGGAAATTATAACCGGTTAAGACCCAAGGCAATTGTGCTAGTGGCTACATCCGGCTAAGACCAAGGCATTCGTATGCGAGTCATTCTATCCGGCTAAGACCAAGGCATTTGTGCAAATCGTGATATCCGGGTTAAGTCCGTGAGGCCTTGGTGCGGGTTACCATAACCGGGCTATGTCCCAAGGCGATTGATCGAGTAGCGACATCCGGTTAAACTCGAAGGTATGTGATTTGAAAATTATAAGCTTGCTGGAAAATTTCAGCTAATGCACTTGTGAAATTTCCCAATGACAAGGTAAGTGCGGTGTGTGCTTTGCGCGCTAGGAGTAAGAGCGTGTGAATATCCGCTCCTATGATGGAACGAGTTATCGGCCTTAATGAAGCCGTTATTTGTGTATGAACATAAGAGTTGGGATGGTGAAGTAAGTATGATTATGTGAATGTGCATTAATGAAATGATGCATTTAACTATGTGAATGTATTGCTGTAATTAGAGTTGATTATATTCCTTGAGACTTACTAAGCATAAAAATGCTTACTCCATTGCTTTGGCTCTCGTTTTCTAGATTTCGCCGATAGCAATCGGATTCGGGATCGTTGAAGTCGAAGTCATCCACACTATCAAGCCTCCATTTTGGTATAAATTTTGGTTGAACTTGAGATGGCATGTATAGGACTACCTCTTGTTTGTTAAATATGTTGTAATGTAAGTATGTACGGCCATGCGAAAATGGCTCGAAAAGGAAGCATGAACTTAGACTAATTGTGGTTTGTATGTATATATTTGGTGTCATGATGTGGCTATGGATTGAAATGGGAATGTTGGTCATATGATCAGCCATTGGCATGGTTAAAATGATCATATATGAACCTATGTATGGCAAGACTAGTTGGTTCATGGAGACTACCAAATAGGTAAGACCTACCTTAAAACAGATGCTGCCAGCTGCAGTGGCGTGAATGTGAAAAATCACCAAAATTCATAGGAATGGAATTAAATAGTGAATAAGCTATGTAAATGAACCTTGATGAGTCTATTTTCTTATGGAAGAAACGAAATGGTCATAGGAGTTACAGGTTAAGAGATATTAAAGCTATTGTGAGACAGGGCCAGAATGGTTTCTGGGTTCCCTGTCGCAACTTTAAAATTTACTATAAATTATCCAGAAAGAATTAGGCGACATACCTTATATGTACAGATTCCATTTTAGTCTAGTTTCATTTGAAACAAACGGCACCAGCATTAAAGCCCTGTACAGAGAGATATTCAAGTTATACCGCGCGAAGGTCAGAGCAGTCGATCCCTGTAACATGGGTGACTTTAACTAATAAACTGTACCAATTGGCCCGACCAAAATTCTAGAAATAAATCCATGGATGGATATATGAGTCTAAATTCAGGAAAATTTACGAAACCAGTTTCCGAGTTTTGAAACTCGAGATATGATTTTAAGGCGACAGTGACGCAGTTTTTCCAGCCTGACTGGAAATGTCCAATGGATGGGCAAAACAAGTGAACTTGGCTTGCTAACCCTCGTGTCCGACACCGCGATGGTCTCGGGTTCGGGTGTTACAATTTTATTGGTATCGAGCCACGGTTTAGTCGATTCTAGGACTACCGTGAGGTGTTTGGGGTCTAGCTATACATGCCATTAAATGATGAATCGATAGTGTGGTGATTTCGACAATTTGACTTTGAGTTTGTTTATAGCAATGGATCCCGATCCCAACCGAGCAATAGCTGATGATGTGGAGAGTGTGGCACCTGCTCCCGTACAAGGGACAGCGCGGCGGACTCTCAACCTATGGCCAGCAATCCGAATGATGAGGCTAGGCAAGCCTTTTATAGTGTGATGAACGAATGGTTTAATCAATACATTCGAACTAACACGGTGTCCCACAACCTCCATTCCCGACAAATGCAACCCCGACATACAATACCTCCGTAACCGACCAAATAAGGTCAAGTAAGCCCCAATCGATAGGATTCAAAACATGGGACCACTGAATTTAAAGCTACGGATGATGATGATGCGAACGAGCTGAATTTTGGTTGGACAACACTATCCGGTGCTCGATGAGCTATCTTGTACACCCGATGAGTGCTTAAAGTGTACCATCTCCTTGCTACGTGATTCCACCTACTATTGGTGGAGTACTCGACTTGTGGTGCCTAGAGAACAAGTGACTTGGGAATTCTTTCTAACCAAGTTCAAAAAGTATATTAGTCGAGATTCATCGACCAAAAGCGGAGGGAATTCCTTGATCTTAAGCAAGGTTCTATGTCCGTTATCGACTCACGAACGAAAGTTTGTGAGGCTTAGCCAGTACACGCGAGAATGCATTTCGTCCGAAGCTATTATGTGTAAACGCTCGAGGATGGGCTGAATGATGATATAAGGATGTTCGTTGGCATTCTCGAAATACGAGAGATCGTAGTACTTGTTGAGCGAGCTTGTAAAGTCGAAGAGCTTAGAAAGGAGAAACAAAAAGCGATATGGGAACCGGAGAATTCGAAGAGGCCCTCGGAAAGTCTCTTCAACAGCAATCAAGAGATTTCGAGATGATGTGAACCGGTCTAGAGGCGCTTTGGGCTTTTCTAGACGAGGACGCGATCGACCCCTGTGACCACACGAGTCACTTCGATCGCCGATGGTGGAAATGATCGCCGAGAGAGGGCGAGTGTCAACATTGTGGCAAATGGCATTCGGGAGCTGTTGGTTTCGTGATCGCTCTGCTATAAGTGTGGATCGGCCGACCACTTTAGGAAGGATTGCCCGAGGATGCTTGAATGTAATGTGAGTCGAGTGGAAACTCGGGTACTATCGCTGCTCGAGGTAGGCCACCTAGAAATATGGGCAATGTCGGTGGCGGTCGAGAGGATCTAGAGATGCTACCATCGATCCGAGGCTCGTGCTCCTGCGAGGACTTATGCCATACGCCGACGCAAGGATGCTTGCCTCCGGATGTCATTACCGGTGCTTTCACTCTTTTCAATACTAATGTGATTGCTTTGATTGACCCCGGTTCTACTCAATCTTATATATGTGAAACCTTAGCATCCAAAGAAGACTTTTCCTATTGAGTCTCATCGAGTTTGTAATTCGGTGTCAAACCCCTTGGGTCATTACGTGCTTGTCAACAAAGTGTGCAAGAAAAGTCCCCTAGTGTTCCGAGGTTCTTGTTTTCCGCGAACTTGATGCTTTTGCCGTTCGATGAGTTCGACGTTATTCTTGGTCTGGATTGGTTGACCATGCACGATGCGGTTGTAAATTGAAAGAGCAAGACTATCGATTTGAGGAGCTCGAATAACAAGATAATACGGGTTGAGTCTACGGACTTAAAGGAGTTGCCAGCTGTAATATCAGCGATGTTGGCCCAGAAATATGTAAGAAAAGGGGGCGAAGCGTACCTTGCGTACGTGCTCGATGACAAGGAATCAGAAAAGAAACCCGAATCGTGCTCGTGGTTTGTGAATACCCGGATGTTTTCCCCGAAGAATTGCCGGGCTTACCACCTGTTCGGGAAGTAGAATTTGGCATCGAATTGGTACCTGGTACCATTCCAATTTCGATAGCTCCGTATCGTATGGCATTAACGGAATTAAAGGAGTTGGAAGCTCAGTTGCAAGAATTGGTGGATAGAGGTTTTGCTCACCCGAGTTTTTCGCCTTGGGGTGCGCCAGTGTTGTTCGTGAAAAAGAAGGATGGAACCAGCGGCTGTGCATCGATTATCGTCAGCTTAATAAAGCGACAATAAAGAACAAATATCCGTTGCCACGTATCGATGACTTGTTCGATCAACTAAAGGGGGCCTCAGTGTTCTCGAAAATAGATTTGAGATCGGGCTATTATCAATTGCGAATCCGAGATTCGGACGTACCCAAGACTGCCTTCAGAACGAGATATGGTCACTATGAGTTCCTAGTGATGCCGTTTGGGCTCACTAATGCCCCTGCGGTGTTTATGGATTTAATGAATAGAATTTTCGACCATACTTGGATCGGTTCGTAGTTGTATTTATCGATGACATTTAGGTCAATTCGAGAGATGAAACTGAACACCTGAGGCTAGTGTTGCAAATCTTACGAGATAAGCAGTTATACGCAAAGTTCGGTAAATGTGAATTTTGGCTGAAAGAGGTTAGTTTTTTTTGGGGCATATGGTGTCCGCATCGGGTGTCAGGGTGGACCCGAACAAAATTTCGGCCATAGTCAATTGGAAACCTCCAAGGAATGTTACCGAAGTTAGGAGCTTTTGGGGCTTGCGGATACTATCGACGATTTGTGAAAGGTTTTTCGATGATAGCTGCGTCGATGACGAAACTACTCCAAAAGATGTTGAGTTCGAGTGGTCGAACATTTGTCAAGAAAGTTTCGATCGACTAAAAACTTGTTTAACCGAGGCCCCAGTGCTAGTACACGTGAGTCCGTAAAGAGTTTGTCATATCTGATGGACGCATCCTTGCTTGGGTTAGGTTGTGTGTTGATGCAAGAAGGTCGAGTTGTGGCTTACGCGTCGAGACAACTAAAGCCGCATGAGAGAAACTATCCGACCCATGACCTTGAACTAGCGACCATAGTGTTCGCCTTGAAGATATGGCGGCATTACTTATTTGGAGAAAGGTGTCATATTTATTCGGACCACAAGAGTCTAAAATATTTGATGACTCGAAAGATTTAAACTGCGACAACGACGTTGGCTTGAGTTGTTGAAAGACTATGAACTCGGCATTGATTATCACCGGAAAGGCCAACGTGGTGGCCGATGCTTTAAGTCGCAAGGCATTATGCGCTTTGAGAGCGATGGATGCTCATTTATCCGTTTCACCCGAGGAGGTGCTAGTAGTCGAATTAGAGGCCAAACCATTATTGATTCATCAAATACTTGAATCTCAAAAGGTCGACGTTGAATTGGTCGCTAAGCGAGCGAATGTGTTTCGGATGAAGAATCGAATTTCAGATTGACGACAATGACGCTTGACGCTCAAGGGTCGATTATGTATTCCAAGGATTGAACTTGTTTCGATGATTTTGAGCGAGGCTCACAGAGTCGAATGTCAATCCACCGGGTAGTACTAAAATGTACAATGACCAAACGCCAATTTTGGTGGCCCGGTATGAAATAAGATATTTCAATTTGTTTCAAGGTGTCGATATGTCAACAAGTGAAAGCTGAACATCAAAGTGCCATCGGGATTACTTCAGCCAATCATGATACCGAATAGAAATGGGATCGAGTGACAATGGATTTTATATCCGGATTACCGGTGTCGGCAAGTAAGAAAGATGCGATTTGGGTCATTGTTGATAGATCGACCAAGTCCGCTCATTTTATCCCCGTCTCGACGGATTTTTCGCCGATAAATTGGCGTAATTATCGTCTCCCAAATTATTCGATTGAATGGGGTGCCTATTTCTATCGTGTCGGATAGAGACCCAAGATTACGTCGCGATTTTGGAAAAAATTACAAGAGGCTTTGGGTACCAAGTTGCATTTCAAAGACCGCTTTTCACCCCAAACCGATGGTCAATCCGAGCGGATAATTCAGATACTTGAGGATATGTTAAGATGTTGCGTCCTCGAGTTTAGTGGTTTATGGAAGCGGTATTTGCCATTGATTGAATTCGCACAACAACAAACTTTCAATCAAGTATTAAGATGGCACCCTACGAGGCCTTGTACGGTCGTAAATGCCGTACACCATTGTTTTGGACCGAGCTCGGTGAAAGCAAGATTTTCGGGTGGATTTGATTAGGGATGCTGAATGTAAAGTGAAAGTAATCCGTGAAAGTCTCAAGATAGCCTCCGATCGTCGAAGTCGACGCGGACCTGAAGCGTAAGGATATCGAGTATCGTGGGTGATAAAGTGTTTCTCAAGGTATCGCTTGGAAAAAGATACTCGATTCTACCGTAAGGGCAAGTTGAGCCCGAGGTTCGTTGGGCCATATGAGATATCCGGCGAGTCGATCCGGTGGCATATCGTTTGATTTTGCCCCGAACTCGAAAAGGTTCACGATGTCTTTCACGTTTCGATGCTTCGACGCTATAGATCCGATCCATCGCACGTGATTAGTCCATCAGAAATTGAAATTCAAGCTAATATGAGTTATGAGGAAGAACCGATTCGTATCCTATCACGAGAAGTGAAAGAGTTGTGAAACAAGTGGGTTCCGCTAGTAAAAGTGTTATGGCTCAAGCACGGGATAGAAGAAGCTACTTGGGAGACCGAGAACTCTATGAAAGAGCGATATCCAAACCTATTTACGGTAAGATTTTGGGGACGAAAATTTCTTAAGTGGGGAGAGTTGTGACAGCCCAAAATTGACCCTAGTCGGAAGGTGGTCTCGGGACCACAAAACCGAGGCATAAAAATAATTAAAATTTATTTTGATGCCTATAATATGTGTGTGCTCATGTATGACATTTTATGATGATTGATTTAGTGTTATAAGGGTGAATTCCACAAGAAAGGACTTAGTAATGAACTTTGAAAGTATGATAGGAAATGTGTGATGACTAATTAAAGCATGCATGCAAAATAATGGACTTGCATGTCAAATTCCCCTTTATAGGTGGTGGCCGGCCATGACAAGGAGGATGGGCTAAACATGTCATGAAACATGTTTTGTTGGTGCATTAGGGTGAAATAATAAACAAAGGTGTATGGGTGATAAAAAATGAAAAAAAAAATGTGTGTGAGTGTGGTAATCCCCCATTGCCGTGAGTTGTAGAGAAGGAAAGAAAAAATTTTGTTCATCCTTTCTTTGAGCCAAAACTAAGGAAGAAGGAGGATTTTGCTTCATGCTTGGTTTGGAAGAGATCTAGAAGGAGATTTGGCTAAGTTTGCATCAAGATTAAGGTATGTATGAGGTTGTGTTAGGAGTTTCATGCATGCTTTGGTTGCTAACTTGATGTGCATGTTAGCCATGGCTCAAATCTTTGTTAAGCCATGGAAATGGTATTTGGCCAAAGTTGTTATGGTGATAAAGCCATTGCATGCTAAGTGTGAAGCTTGATGATGATGCATGCAATGATGGATTGTCTACTCTTGAGTAAGATTTTGAGTTTTCTCTTTGTTTTATCATGATTGAAATTGAAAAGGAGCATGATTGTCATATTCGCCATGATGCATTCTTGAGCATGATTCATGCTTCTTGCATGTTAGTTAAAATTTGTGTTTTGGATGGCTATGGACACCTTGAAAATTCGCCATGCTCATATATGCATATATATGATTGCACATTATGTTTGGTTATGAACTAAGTGATGAATATATTGGTTTAAAGAAGAAAATGTGGAAGAATGCTTGTGAAATTGCAAGCACAATTCGGCCTAGCACACATATAAGTGCTTGATGCTATATTATAAGTTTTGAGCCACAATGTGCAAAGCATTAATTAGTAAATTGCATGCTGTTTTTGTGAGGTATTAAGTGCAAAATTGACCTCAACATGTACATGAATATTCGCCTTGGGTAGCCTATTGAAGGCCTTAGCTTTTCCTTGATGCTCGAATAAATTGTATTGAATTGCTTGATGTAGTATAAAATGTGCATGACCATTGTGTATTCAAGCTAAAGGGTGGCCATATGACCATTTAAATTCCTTGTCATATTCGGCCATAAGCTAGCACAATGAGGTTTTGATAAATTGAATTTGTTTGAATTAGCTCAAGAGCTAAGAGGGCCACAATTGGACAAGGGGAAGGAAAAAGTAATCGAATAGCCGTAAAAGCCGCTCGACAACATCCGAGGTAAGTCCTCAAGAAGTGACCTTACTTGAATTATGTGAGATGAAATATGGATGTGTATGATTATTGATTATGTGTGTATGAGTATTTGAATTCCACCGGGCTAAGTCCCGGCGAATATGCTAATGATTATAATTGTGTTTGAGCCTTAGTAACGAAAATGAAATATGTATGTCCAATGATTATTGATGTATGTGTGCATGAGAAATTGAATGATATCCGGCTAAGCCTCAAGACAATTATGCTGGAAATTATAACCGGGTTAAGACCAAGGCAATTGTGCTAGTGGCTACATCCGGCTAAGACCAAGGCATTCGTATGAGTCATTCTATCCGGCTAAGACCAAGGCATTTGTGCAAATCGTGATATCCGGGTTAAGTCCCGTGAGGCCTTGGTGCGGGTTACCATAACCGGGCTATGTCCCAAGGCGATTGATCGAGTAGCGACATCCGGTTAAACTCGAAGGTATGTGATTTGAAAATTATAAGCTTGCTGGAAAATTTCAGCTAATGCACTTGTGAAATTTCCCAATGACAAGGTAAGTGCGGTGTGTGCTTTGCTGCGCTAGGAGTAAGAGCGTGTGAATATCCGCCCTATGATGGAACGAGTTATCGGCCTTAATGAAGCCGTTATTTGTGTATGAACATAAGAGTTGGGATGGTGAAGTAAGTATGATTATGTGAATGTGCATTAATGAAATGATGCATTTAACTATGTGAATGTATTGCTGTAATTAGAGTTGATTATATTCCTTGAGACTTACTAAGCATAAAAATGCTTACTCACCGCTTTGGCTCTCGGTTTTCTAGATTTCGCTCGATAGCAATCGGATTCGGGATCGTTGAAGTCGAAGTCATCCACACTATCAAGCCTCCATTTTGGTATAAATTTTGGTTGAACTTGAGATGGCATGTATAGGACTACCTCTTGTTTGTTAAATATGTTGTAATGTAAGTATGTACGGCCATGCGAAAATGGCTCGAAAAGGAAGCATGAACTTAGACTAATTGTGGTTTGTATGTATATATTTGGTGTCATGATGTGGCTATGGATTGGAAATGGGAATGTTGGTCATATGATCAGCCATTGGCATGGTTAAAATGATCATATATGAACCTATGTATGGCAAGACTAGTTGGTTCATGGAGACTACCAAATAGGTAAGACCTACCTTAAAACAGATGCTGCCAGCTGCAGTGGCGTGAATGTGAAAAATCACCAAAATTCATAGGAATGGAATTAAATAGTGAATAAGCTATGTAAATGAACCTTGATGAGTCTATTTTCTTATGGAAGAAACGAAATGGTCATAGGAGTTACAGGTTAAGAGATATTAAAGCTATTGTGAGACAGGGCCAGAATGGTTTCTGGGTTCCCTGTCGCAACTTTAAAAATTTACTATAAATTATCCAGAAAGAATTAGGCGACATACCTTATATGTACAGATTCCATTTTTAGTCTAGTTTCATTTGAAACAAACGGCACCAGCATTAAAGCCCTGTACAGAGAGATATTCAAGTTATACCGCGCGAAGGTCAGAGCAGTCGATCCCTGTAACATGGGTGACTTTAACTAATAAACTGTACCAATTGGCCCGACCAAAATTCTAGAAATAAATCCATGGATGGATATATGAGTCTAAATTCAGGAAAATTTACGAAACCAGTTTCGAGTTTTGAAACTCGAGATATGATTTTAAGGCGACAGTGACGCAGTTTTTCCAGCCTGACTGGAAATGTCCAATGGATGGGCAAAACAAGTGAACTTGGCTTGCTAACCCCTCGTGTCCGACACCGGCGATGGTCTCGGGTTCGGGGTGTTACATGCCATCTCAAGTTCAACCAAAAATTTATACCAAAATGGAGGCTTGATAGTGTGGATGACTTCGACTTCAACGATCCCAAATCCGATTGCTTTGAGCGAAATCTAGAAACCGAGAGCCAAAGCAACGGGTAAGCATTTTTATGCTTAGTAAGTCTCAAGGAATATAATCAACTCTAATTACAGCAATACATTCACATAGCCAAATGCATCATTTCATTAATACACATTCTTACTTCACACTTCATCATTATATAATTTCACAAAGTATCAATCAATTCAATAATGAAATTCATTAGTCGATTGAGCGAATGTTGCTCAAACATGTCGACTTTCCAATGCACATATAAACGTACCTCATTCTTTGGGCTTTTCGAGTGTACTCATTGAATTTATTACAGCAACCAACACTCACCTCCAGCCCAAGATTCTTCGGAATATAACCGGATATAACCATGTGCACAAATGCCTTGGTCTTGGCCGGATAGAATGTCTCGCACGAATGCCTTGGTCTTAGCCGGATGTAGCCACTAGCACAATTGCCTTCGGTCTTAACCGGATATAATTTCCAGCATAATTGTCTTCGGGATTTAGCCCGGATATCATTCAATTTCCCATGAACACATACATCAATTATCATTGGACATACATATTTCATTTTCGTTACTAAGGCTCAAACGCAATTATAGTCACAAGCATATTCGCCTTCGGGACTTAGCCCGGGTAGAATTCAAATACTCATGCACACATAATGAATAATCACTACACATCCATACTTTATTTCACATAATTCAAGTAGGGTCACTTCTTGAGGACTTACCTCGGATGTTGTCGAACGGCTTTTTCGGCTATTCGATCACTTTCTCCTTCCCCTTGTCCAATTGTGGCCCTCTAAGCTCTTGAGCTAATTCAAACAAATTCAATTTATTAAAACCTCATTGTGCTAGCTTATGGCCGAATATGACAAGGAGTTTTAAATGGTCATATGGCCACTCTTTAGCTTGAATACACAATGGTCATGCACATTTTATACTACATCAAGCAATTCAATACAATTTATTTGAGCATCAAGGAAAAGCTAAGGCCTTCAATAGGCTACTCAAGGCCGAATATTCATGTACATGTTGAGGTCAATTTTGTACTTAATACCTCACAAAAACAGCATGCAATTTACTAGTTAATGCTTTGCACATTGTGGCCCAAAACTTATAATATAGCATCAAGCACTTATATGTGTGCTAGGTCGAATTGTGCTTGCAATTTCACAAGCATTCTTCCACATCTTCTTCTTTAAACCAATATATTCATCACTTAGTTCATAACCAAAACATCATGTGCAAACATATATATACATATATGAGCATGGCCGAATTTCAAGGTGTCCATAGCCATCCAAAACACAAATTTTAACTAACATGCAAGAAGCATGAACCATGCTCATGAATGCATCATGGCGAATATGACAATCATGCCCTTTTCAACTTCAATCATGGTTAAACAAAAGAAAACTCAAAATCTTACTCAAGAGTAGACAATCCATCATTGCATGCATCATCATCAAGCTTCACACTTAGCATGCAATGGCTTTATCACCATAACAACTTTGGCCAAATGCCATTTCCATGGCATAACAAAGATTTGAGCCATGGCTAACATGCATATCAAATTAGCAACCAAAACATGCATGAAACTCCCAACACAACCTCATACATACCTTACTCTTGTTGCAAGTTTAGCCAAATTTCCTTCTAGATCTCTTCTAAACAAAGAAAATGAAGCAAAAATCCTTCCTTTTCCTTAGTATTTTCGGCCAAAGAAGAGAAAAATAGGTGAACAAAATTTTTTCTTTGCTTCTCTTTCACTCACGGCAAAAGGGGGGAAGGATGAGCAAATTTTGATTTTTTGTTTCTCTTCCTACATGCTTAATTTTTTATCATTTATCACATCATGCATTAACAAAACATGTCATAACATGTTTTCCTTGCCCATATTCCCTTGTCATGGCGGCCACTATACCATCTTTGGGGAAATTTGACATGCAAATCCCTTATTTTTGCATGCATGCTCAACTAGTCATCACACATTTCCCCATCATACTTTCAAAGTTTACTACTAGGTCCTTTATAGTGAAATTCACATTTATAATTCTAAATTGAAACATCAAAATGTCATACACAATTTAACACATATCATAGGCATCAAAATAAATTTTTAATTATTTTTATGCCTCGGTTTTGTGGTCCCGAAACCACATTCCGACTAGGGTCAATTTTGGGCTGTCACATCAATACATTAATAGGCAACAAAAACATGTTATTTCATACACATTTCATGTCATTTATAAATCATCCTCTTAACTACTCAAATCCATAGCCAAAACATACCAAATAAATATGCCAAATCCAAATATTGCTTTACTAATATCCACATTGAAAATAACCCAAATAATCAAGCATTTACTACACCAAAATGGCATCCAAACATCATCTTAAATTATACCAAAGCTTACCATTTCTCAAACCATAACACATCATTAATAATTTACTAAATACTTATCCATCAACCCATCAAAATGACCATATCAAGCTTGTAACACCCCGTACTCGTACCTGAGACTGGGACAAGGTATGAGATGTTACTAGACACATACTCAGACACTTTCAGAAAATACGGGTTATAGAATTTCATTCTAATTTAAAACCGACCAAACAACATCACAGTGTCCTGATTATGGACCTAGAAGGTCCAAAACATACATTAAAAGCGATCCGAGACTAAACCGAGAACTATAGAAAATTTTAGAAAAATTACTAGGGTTATGCCTCACACGACCGTGTGGAGGCAAAGCACATGCCCGTGTGCTTAAGGACACGCCCGTGTGTCCCACCCCTGTTGAATTATTTGGATTTATTTTTCATTTCAAACCTACAGGGATTTTCATACGACCAAGCATACACTCGTGTCCCTGGCCTGTGTCCCTCACACGACCTAGACACGCCCGTGTTCAAAAACCCGGACATTCTATTTATGACGTCATCATTCGTTTTGGGGCACACAGCCAAGGCACATGCCCATGTGCTAGGTTGTGTCTTCCACATGGTTGAGACACACGGCCGTGTCTCTACCCGTATGTTTACTACCATGAAAACTGACCTAAAGTTTTAAGTACAGGGGACACACGGCCAGGCAACATGCCCATGGGGCCAACCGTGTGTCACACACTGCCTAGACACATGCCCATATGTCTACCCGTGTAGACCTTTTTAGGGTTAATTTTCAAGCTTTTGGTTACCCTCCTTTCTCTATACACACTTAGAGACTTCTATGGTATTTAACATGGTCAAATTATACTCTTAAACAACCTTGACATAACTCATTGCATGTTAACCTCATCTCATCAGTTTAGTACATGCTAAATTATCCTTTCCGTATTAGGGATTAACATAGCACATTTTACATTTTACACTTAGGCCATATTATAACCATATACCATTATATGCTATGTCCACTCTCAAATTATTAAATCCCATTTCAATCATCCATTCATGATAAGCCTCATCATCATATCTCATGAAACATTTAAACATAGACATGCATCATTAGTAGGTTTACAACTTACATCAGTATGAGCCATATCTCATAGCCATATACAAAAGAATAAGTATACCATTTAGGCCCTTACATTGGCTAGCCAAATGACACATTTAATAAAATAACCAAAAATCCTATACATGCCATTAAACAAAATAAAGTATCTATATACCAAAGCAGAACAGGTAGAGAGTGTGTTGATTCTCCAATCGTCCTCCAATCTTCACAAGTGCACGAGCTTTGTAAGATAGGGAAAAGAAAAAGGGATAAGCATTTATATACTTAGTAAGTCCGGATAACTGCAAACTAAACTTACTAGTTAATGCGCATACAACCATATTTAGGCACTAATTCCAACAAGCATGAAATTGTTTCCCTATCACATACACTCAATCATCAAGTTAGTCTCATAACAATACATCATGTCATTAGTCTTAGATGAGTTCATCAATTCAATATTTCCATTTCTATTTCTCATGTTAATCCTGTTGAATTCCTCAGAAATCTCAATGGATAGCCCAATTACCGTCAAGTCATACAAGTGATCATTTGAAGTACGCACTCCCATGAACCTTATATCCTATGATGGGATTACCAATCCAAGTTAAATCCCCCGTAGTAGTAACTAATAGAGTAATGTCAGGATTACCAGTCCAGGCTAAATCCCTCTTAACGAAAATTGCTCTCATAAGCTCAGATGTGAATTGCCAGTCCAGGCTAAATTCAGTCCTCAATCGGATTACTCGTCCGGGCTAAATCCTTAATGCACCCATATTCTTCGGGAGGCTCGTTCATTCAAGGAACACCCATCTGGGCTAGATCCTTTCTATTTTGAGATCATCGAATTACCCGTCTAGGCTAAATCTTTTTCTGCAACACATGCAGGATCTCATGTCATGTAAGCCATAATTTATCCATCGGATCTCCCTTTCTATTTCAACTAGGACATTTATCTTCTTTCATTCACACAAGCACATTTCATGAAATATCATGCCATGAATATCTAAATTTTCATACATTCAAGAACATGCATGTTTGAGTATATTAAGAGTTTACTTTGGGTTATACTAACTTACCTGGAATTGCTTCAGTTTCGTATTTCAGTTATTCCGAAACCTTTCGTTTTCCACAGTCGACCTCTGGAATTAGTTCCTCGGGGTTATTGAGCTTGAAATGTTGAAAACCTTAGCTATGGAGAGTATGAAAATTTCGGCAGCATGGAGAAGATGAATGACATGGTTTTGGCTTATTTTTCCCTTTTTATTCTTTAATTAACCAAATGACCAAAATGCCCTTCATTACTAAACTTCCAAAATTTTCCATGCATGCCCATTTTTGTCCAAAAACTTAGAAATTGGGAAAATTACTCTTTACGGACCTTTAATTAATAATCCATAGAAATTTCATACTAATTGCTTCTAGAACCCAAGTTTTGCAATTTATTCAATTTAGTCCTTAATTTCTAATTGGACACCTTACACATATAATTTCTTCATGAAACTTTAACACATGCTTATTTTCATATCTTAGACCTCATAATGATCATAAAATAATTATTTTAACATCGAATTTGTAGCCCCAAAACCACTATTCTGACTAGGCCCTAATCCGAGATGTTACATTTCTCCCCCCTTAGGCCCTAATTTGAGATCCATACATGTCGCAAGTGTATTCGTTAAACCAAAAGGCATTACCAAAAATTCATAATGGCCACAACGCATACGGATTGTCATTTTTGATACATCACTATCTTCTACTTTTAAATGAGAGTAACATAATCACATATCAATCTTAGAAAAAAATGTAGCTTATTTCAATTGATTGAATAAATCATCAATACGAAGTAGAGGGTACTAATTTTTAATTGTCAACTTGTTCAACTATCAATAATTTATATAAATTCACATCATAACATCCTTCTTTTTAACAAACAATATTAGAGCTCCCCAATGCGATATACTAGGACGCATAAAGCCACGGTCCAATAAATCTTGTAATTGAATTTTCAATTCCTTCAATTCAGTCGATACCATACGATAATGGGACATCGACACAAGAGCTGTACCAGGAAACACTTCAATTGTGAACTCAACCTCCCGATCAGGTGGTAACCCTGGTAATTCTTCAGGAAATACATCAAGAAATTCACAAACAGTTTGAATATTACCGATTTTACTATCCCTAGCCTTCAAGTTGATAACATAAGCTAGAAAGGCTTCACAACCTTGCTTTAATAATTTGTTAGCTCGAATCATCAAGATAACCTGAGTTGAACCACTCGTTTTAATACGATTCACTTTTATAATCTCATTATTTGGATCCTGAACTAAAAACTTTTTCTTTCAAAAGTTAAGAATCACTTTGTGCTCGGCTAATCAATTCATCCTCAAAATTAAATTAAAAACACCAAAATGCATGATTAATAAATCTATTGGAAACCTCAAATTTTGAATTTTTAGCGGACATTGTTTACACACTTGATCAACTAACACCGTTTGACCCAACGAGCTCGATATAGACATAGCTACTTTTGGCATCTCAGGTTTCATACTCCCAGACTTGACCAATTCAGTATTAACATACGAATGAGAGGAACTAAGGTCTATCAAAGTATAAACAAGTGTAGAGAATAACAGAAAAATACCTACTATGACATTAGTAGAATCCCCCTCATCTCGTGTCTGCACAACATAAGCACGAGTCAGTACTCTAGCCTCTAGTTGATGAGCAATTCTTTCACCCTATTTTCTTGATCTAGCCCTCAAAACTGAACCACTCCAACTAGTCCTTTAACTCCTAATTGCTGATGTAGCTCCTTGTGTAACATCAGATGTATCATTTTCATTCTTTGAACATTCACGAATGAAGTGTTCCAGTGATCCACATCGAAAACAACCTTTAGTCAATTTCCAACATTTTTCCAAGAGATTCTTTCCCTGAATGTTCAAAACTCGGCGCTTCAAAGGTTTTATTCGGCCCTTTCGCACTGCCAATAAAAACTATTGGTTGATGATATCGCATTTTGTTTGATGTATTTGATCTTACAAGTGTCTTCCCATGCTAACGAGATTCTTTGGTTCATTTTGGTACTGAATGTGAACTAGAAGTCTCGGATTGTTTCTTCGTAACATGAGAAGGTTCAGATTTCTTGCTTAATCCCAAGGGTTGTTCTACCATTTTTGCCCTTTTGGAAAAATCAACAAACTCTTTAATTTTCAATGCGATAAACTAAGTTCTAATTTCATCTCGCATTCCAAGTAGAAAATGTTTACAGCTCGCTTCCTCAATAGGAACAAGCTTCATCGCATACTTGCTAAGTCGCATATATTCCCGTTCATAATCTACCATATATAGATTTCCTTGCTTTAACAAAAGAGATTCCTGTCTATTATCTTCTAAATATAGTCTCCCAACATATTTCTTTTAGAAATCCAACTAAAAGAATTTCTAACCAAGTATAAGCTTCTCCTTGTAACAATGAAACAACATAGGTAACACTCTCATGATAAGTGCATTCTAATTGTTGAAGAACTCGACTCATTGATTCGAACCACATTTCCGCCGCTGATAGATCAATCCCTTTTATTCCAGCAAATTCTATCGCACCATACCTTTTCAATTCTTTAATGGGAGCTCGTCTAACTACAGGTACGTGTATCGTCGAAAGAGTTGCTCCTGCCACTCTCTGAAGAGCTTCGACTATAGTACGAAGTATGTTTATATCACATTATCCCTCGTTAGTACCTCTATTAGCATTTGGCTGTTGAGTACCATTTGGCTGAACACTTGGTATTACCGAATCAGTTACAATTATATTGTCGATGGAATTATCACTAATATAAACCTCTTATTCAACTTCGTTATTTCATTCTTTACACATCTTTTATCTGGAATATAGAAACATTTATAGTTAGCATCCAAATACCGACTCAACTCATCACAATTTTGGCATGTACCTCTAGACCCAATTCTGGACTCAATTTAGTTTGAGAATCGGTTAAACCTATAGCTTTGATACCACTAAATGTAACACCCCTAACCCATCTCCGTCACCGAATTAAGGTTACGAAGTATTATAGTATAAGTACACATTGAACATTAAATAAAATAATTATTCAGTATAATATCAATAATCAAAAACATATTCAATTTATAATAAATAATGCACGTATGGGTCTTAAATCATGTCTACGAGGCCATAAATGTAGTTTGGGAACATTTCAAAATTAATTTGAAACAAATCAGAAAAATTAGGAAAAAGTTAAAAATTTTGGAAACAGAAGTTACACGGACGTGTGGCTATATTTGAATTAAAGCTACACAGCTTTAGATCTTGTGGACATTCAAAGTCTAGACACACGAACATGTCTTAGCCGGTGTGTTCGCCCGTGTATATATTTGAATTAAAGCTACACAGCTATGTCGTAGGCCGTGTGCCTAACCATGCATGTAATCAATGTTGGGTCGCACGGCCGTGTCACTGGCCGTATGCCAGACCTTGTGAAACTTGCACCTAAAAACATTAAGACACACAACTATGTGGATAAGCCATGTGTGACACATGGATGTGTGGATAGGCCTGTGTGATGGCCAAAATTTGCTTTTAAAACAAGGCATATTTTACACCTATCTAGGGTATCAAGTTAAGACTAAAACCACCATTCAAACATTACCAAAAACAACTTCAAGCAAGTCAAAACATGAAATTACATACAACTTATGTGCCTAACCAATGTGCCCTTATTGACACCACAATTTAATCATCATATAATTTTCATTTAACCTATCGAACCGTACATTTCAATTTTTTTAAACATTAAGAATCATTAATCTAATCTACTACATTATACCATACATCAACCCAAACTAAAATAACTTATAACATACACTTCCTAAAATGAAAAAAATCCATATAACACATACCAACATCATAAACACAAGAATTCGCAACTAATGCAAACATAACTATGTTTTATATCAAAATATCATATATATACATATTCTTCAAAAGGAACTAATTATACACAAAATGACCATTTCTAAAAATTTACAAAATGACATTTCTAAAAATTTACATCCTAATTACATGCACAATTTATGAGACCAACCAAAAAGAAAAATACCATCAACTACAAAAATATCCTAAGTACATGCCAAAACCCAAAAAGAGATATTCTCCACACAAGAAGTCAAGATTTGTAGTTGGATGTTGAGTCGATAACTGATTCGTGTCATACCTAACCTCTGAACAGTAACAATTTAAATACTGACTAAAATTCAATAGCAATTCAATAACTTCGGTACTTGATTCTAATATATGTCAATGATGCCTAAAATCAACAACAGCTTCACAAGTCTATTCTTTAAGTCACTAATGATGCATTCTTACCATTTTAATACCAAACATCTTGAACTGATTACATAGTGTTCTTAATAACGTGCCACTTTAGCATCCTGATGGATTGTCTCGTGATAAGTTTTATATTTATGATTGATCATACTTGAAAACTAACTATTATCACGATAAAGGCAAGCGCACCTATCAAACAGTAGTATAGCTTATAGCAAGACCGGAATGCCGAACCCACAGGAACTAAAAGTACTAGTATTAACTTTCTTTTTATTATCTAGCCTAAAAATAATGAGGTTTGTTTTATCTAAACTAATTAACTAAACTAAGAATGCATAGGAAGTAAATTAAGGAAATACTTTGGGGAAAACTGATTGACTTAGACAATACCCAAGGAAAAATTCACCTAAACTTCACTTGTTATTTGACTCTGAATTAGACGATTTATTCACTTGACTTGATCCATAGAAATCCCTAATTTCTATTATTATCTCTCTCGATACTAACAACGTCTAACCCTAGGTTGATTAATTGAAATCTCTTTCTAATTAAAACCCCTAGTGTTGCATTAACTCGATCTATGGATTCCCTTATTAGGTTTGACCCTAATCTGACAGATTTATGTCGCCCTATGTCTAGGGACGCAATCAACTCCGCTTAATTATGCTGGATCTACTCTCAGACAGGGACTTTTGCTCCTTTGAATAAGCACATCAATACTTGAATCAATATCCTAGAATATTAAAGCAAGAATTAAGAACATATAATTAAGAACAAATCAAGTATTTATCATATAATTCAGAAAATAATAACAAGATCCATCTCAGAAGAATAATGATAACAAAATATAAAGAAACCCAAAAATCCCGAAGGAAATTGAAGGGAGATCATCAGTCTTGAAAGAGAATCAGGCTTCTGAGATGGATCAATCGGCTTTCTTCGAGTAATTCCCTACCTCCTACTCCGTGTGTCTCCTTAAGTGCCTCCTCGAGTGTTTATATAGACTTTAGAATGCTTCAAAACCCTCAAAAGTGGCCTTTTCTGAGTAGAACTAGACTTGGGTTCAACAGGGACACGCCCGTGTGACACGCCCGTGTGAGGTGGCTTAGGCCGTGTTTAGAGTCTGCTAAATAGACACGGCCGTGTGGTGTGGGCTTAGGCTATGTTACAATCTGTTAAATAGACACGGATGTGTGGTCTTCCCATGTGAGGAAGTCCAGGACGTGTTAATTTCCCACGTTGACCCATTTTCTCCATTTTTGGCCCGTTTCTCGCTCTTTTTACTCTCCTATGCTCACCTAAGTATAAAATATGAAATTAAAGGATTAGGAGCATCGAATTCCACAAATCTAATGATAATTCATCCAAAAATATGCTAAGCATGGGATAAAAATATGTATAAATTACGGTTTATCAAATACTCCCACACTTAAGTGTTTGCTTGTCCTCAAGCAAAATCCTTAACTCACGATCAAAATAGATTCTTCTCAACTTATAGTTCTCATCAATAATGTTCTAAAATATTCCACAAGTAGTCATGCATTGAAAATTTAACTAAAAGAGCATTAAAGTTTCAAATAGTCAAAACCAAGCATTTTAATCATAAAAGTATAGGCATCCCCCTTTATCTAAGTAATTATCTTTGATTCCATATTGACAATGGTCGACATCTCACTAAAGGTTCACCCAGATCACTCAATGTGTTTAAGGTTCAAATTAAGCACTCATTAGTCAAACATGAAAAGTTATTACCATAGGCTTGCATGAAAATCAAGTCTCGACCACTATAAATGAGATGATACACAAATCAAGAGGTCTTTGAAGGGTTGTAATGGGGCTTTGGGTCAAAGGTGTGGATTAAGGCTGAAAGAAACGGTTAGAACCGAGATCAACTTGATAAATTACCTAACTAGAAAACTAACTAATCATCAGTTGAATACATGTGAGCTTCTTCTCAGAATACGGAATTAACAACTTAAGCTCAAAAACAAAGAATTACTACTAATATGTATTTTTTTTTAAGAACAAATCAATTATAAGAGAATTATTTGATTCGAATAAAAGAACATAGTTAGGCAATTAACCAAATTAAATCTGGACAAAAAGGGAATCAATAAAATAGGAAAAATTCTCAATGAATCAAAAAGGGTTAAGTTATGAGTTATTATTAAGGGGAAAAATTAAGAAAAAATAGTTAAGGCCCAAAGGGGTTCGCTAGGGGTCAATTATGTGGGTAGGCTTCTTATGGGGTAAATGGGTTAAAACCTAAATGTCTTTATCATTTTAGTATATCAAATCAAAGGTGTGGTCTTGACATGTATAATTGATGCAAGTTCTAGAATAACCAATCAATGTTGACAAACTCAAAACCAATAAAATTAGTGAGCAAGAAAGATATATGCTCTGTAAGGCTCAAAATCTCACGAAAATTATGGGTATTTGATGTCAAACCTGTAAACTCAAAACTTCAAGATAATACCTCAATTCAGGGAAACAACCTAGAAATTTTAATTCTCAAAAATTTCAACTTATCATATTTGATTCCCTAATGTCTTAAAGTTTAAACAATCAATGCACAGTTACTTATGATTTAATTTAAAACATATCGATAAAAATCATGGGTCAATCAAAATTTATTCTAATAATGATATGAGAAAATTATTTGAGACAAGATAAAAATTCAGGGGTTTTCTGGTAATGATATAAATAACCCCTCCACACTTAAGATGTACATTGTCCTCAATGTACAAAGATAATATCAAAAGAGAGGGAGAGAAGTGAAACTGCCCTGAAATTGTGGATGAAATCCCTGGATTAGCGAGAGCGAGAATTGAAGATAAAGCTGCAGGAAAGGCATGATCCTGAGGGATAAATGAGAAGACACCACTGTGAAAGAGAATTAAGGGGATAATTTGATAATAATTATAAAGATAAGTAAAGTTTAAAAATATAAACATAAGTTTTCAAAAATAAATAGAAATAAAAGTAAAAATAAAAATAATATGAGTTTAAAAAGAGGCACTGTGACAGCCCTAATTTGACCCTAGTCGGAATGTGGTTTCGGGATCACAAAACCGAGTCATAAAAATTTATTTAAAATTTATTTGCATAACTTCTATGTGTGATAGTGCATGTGTGAAAATTTGATGTTTTAATTTAGTCTTATGAATGAGAATTTTACTTGAAAGGACTTGGTTAAGAAACCTTGAAAATGGGATAGGCAAATGTGTAGTAGCCAAACATTTTATGTTTTAGTATTATGGGGGACTTGCATGTCAAATAGACCAATTTTAAATGTAAATGGCCGGCCAACATGCATGTAATCATGGGTTCTATTGTTTTTATTTTATTTGGTGGGAATTATATATATATAATTAATATAGAAATAAGCATTTTATGATAAAATGATTTTTATATTGTGAAATAATAAATTTATAATAGTAAATGGTGATAAAAACAAAGTTCCATGATCCTTTCTTTCATTTTGCCGAAACCATAAAGAAAAGAAAAGAAAAAGGGAGCTAAGACATTCGGCTGGAGAATGTATAGATTAAGGTATGATATCATGTGATTCTTTTGGAATTTTTGTGAAGTTGAGTTTGTTTTGATGCTTATAACGTGACCCATGGGTTAATTTTTGAGTTTGTGATACATGAAGCATTCGGTTATGTTCCTATATGTTAAATTGATGATGTTTTGTAGTATGTGATTAGAAATAGTTATAGATGAGTATGAACTAAATAAAAATTTCTATAAACGGTTAAAATGGACAAAAATCTTAATCGACTATTGTTGAGTAAGGTGAAGTTATGTTTAATTTTTATTTTAACTTAATTGTTAGTAAGTGTTTTATGGGTGCCGAATGTGGTCATTGAAGATGTCTTAATGAATAATATGGGTGGCTTGGGTTAATAACATCCGGTCAAAGATTATGTGTGCTAGTGAGTTTGGTATAATGTATAGGCTGGTTTTGTAGTCAGTTATTTCGGGAATGAATGTATATACAAGCCATGCGAAAATGGCTAAATTCTTAAGTTGGTTTTAGTTGTGTTTTGGTTGTGGTTATTTCTCTACTTGAATTCGGCTATGTATGATCATGCTTGAGCTCATTAGGGTTAATATCTTATAAGTGAAATTATAGATATGTGATGAAATTGATTGGTGATATACATGTTTAAATAATATGAATGCAAAGAGTTGTGAATTAGTATATTGTAATAAATCTGAATGGGACAGCAGCTGTAAAGTGGTTTTGGAAAATCACCATAAATTGTGAGAGTGGAGTTAGAAGATGAATAAACTATTTAATTAAAGCTTAATGAGTCTAGTTTCAAATGAAATCAACGAGAACATATTTTGACTTCTGTACAATTAGAAATTTGATTCGAAGTAAAGGGTGGTCAGATTAGTCAAACAGTGAAACAGGGGAAACTTTAAGAAAAATCTGGTATTGATTGGCCAAGCTAAAAATTCTGAAAATTTTATGGATAAAATATATATTAGTCTATTTTCAGGGAAATTTTACGGCAATTGATTTGGAGTTTCGTAGCTCTAATTATAAATAATTTAGTGACTGTTGCTCAGGAAGACAGCTTATTATGAATTTGTGATTATGTGGTAAATATTGATAAAAATTTGTTAACGAGTTGCTTAATGTTTTCTTATAAACTTACTATGATCTATATGTGTGAAAGTCGTATATATATATATATATATATTATATTCTGAAAGTAATGCTTGAATAGTCGAATAATGACTAGTTTAAAATTGTTGAATTTAAGCTCAAGAGCATAGAAAACCAAGGTTGGACAAGGGAAAAGAGAAAGTAGTTGAATAGCCGATCCGAGACTGTTCGAAAATATTCAAGGTAAGTTTTGAGTAGTCAGCTTTAGTATATAATTGATGATGCCTTGATATGTGATATTTATGTATGGTTTTCGAATCGAAATGTAAATGATGGTATTCATATGGAGCTTATATCCGAACGTAGCAAATGACTACTAATGTGATATGTTGAATAAGTTGTGTTAATATATGATTAAATATGCATGATATTTGATGTGTATGCGGGCTTAAAGACCCATGAGCTATAAGTGGAATTATATCCGGACTTAAGGTCCGCAGCTATGTCTTTGGAATTATAACCGGACTTAAGGTCCGCAGGCTACGTGCTGGAAATATGTCCGCGCAAAAGTCCCGTAGGCTTTGAGTTGGTATTATACCAGGTTTAAATTCCCGCAGGCTTGTGCTGGTAATTGGTTTCAAGTTCTAAGACCGCGTGCTTAATGCCAGTAATTAAGTAAGACTACGATATTGAATGTTCGCAGTAAACCATCGTTGAGTAAGTACTATACATTTAAGATGTTCAGGTACGTATTACTTACACATCGGTGATTTGATTTCGAAGTGAATCATAGCATCAAAGAAGAATATATATATATAAGTGTAATTGATGGTTATATTTGCGAATATAAGAATGATTTAATCAATCATGGTATATTTGCATATGAATTATATATATTAAAATTTCTTTATGTACTCATGTACATTCAATCAATGATTTGTGAATTATTAGTATTAAAGAATGATACTTAAGTGTGAATGATTGTTATTTCTACGAGTAAAGCAATGACCTATTCGATCAAATGTTGTTAACATATGAGATTATTTATTTTAAATGCATCGTATGAACTATTAGTAAAGGAAAAATATGTACTGAGAATCTATGTTTATGTTTATGTGTATTCGGCCATGAAGCAATTTGAATTGGGAATAAGTCTGTTTAAATGAATGTTTTGATTTTCGATAAGTTTTAATTATTTGTGATACTTAAAACTTACTAAGCTTTGAAAGCTTACTTCGTTTGTTACGTTCTCTATTTTATAGATTGTTGATTCCAGTTACCTACTCGGAAAGGGAATCATCAGCTACTCGTCACACTATTTATCATTTTGGGGTACTACTATATTTTGAAGCTAGTATGGCATGTATGGAATAGACTTAAGCGAATGATATTTTGAGATGTACTTATATATAAGCCATGTGAATATAGCTACTTTTGAATGTCGATACAAGTTTGAATTTCAATCTTTAACTGAGTTTGGCGATGTATATTTTTATTTTTTTTTATTGTAGATGTTTTTAAAATATTAAATTTTGAATTAGTAACTCTTCATAACCCACCCCGATGACGGACACGGGTTATAGGGGTGTTACAGGCACAGTCGTGTAGCCCAACAAGGGTCTCACACGGCTGTGTCACACGCTCGTGTGGCTCGCGTCCAACCCATGTTTATTGTGAAATGAGGAATCGTCACACGGCCTGAGGACACACCCATGTGTCTAGGTCGTGTGGTCACATGGTCGTATCGCACGACCGTGCGCGATGTGGTTCGCAATGCCCGTGTATATATGCGCACGCCCGTGTTCTTTTGACAGGCTCGACAACGGGTGGTGGGCACAGGCGTGTCACACGCCCATGTTAATTTGGCAGGATTGCCCACGACCGTGGCAACGTATCGAATCCCGTGTTTTGGGAAAAATTTTACTCTATTTTCGTACAGTCGTATAGCACGGCCATGTCGTCGCTCGTGGTATGAGCACGGCCTAAAGCACGCCATGGGCTAGGCCGTGTTCATCCCTGTCAAATGTCAAAATTTCCTGCAGTTGAACTATGAACGGTTAAAGAAAAATTAAACCCTATTTAGTGAGGTTAGTGCTTGGGTTGCCTCCCAAGAAATGCTTATTTAGAGTCTAAGCTCGACTCTACCTTGTGGGTATATTTAGGGAAGTTCGTGGAGCCGTAGCTCCTCTCTATCGTCTTTAAAATTCTCACCGTTGTAAAGTTTGAGACGATGTCCATTTACCTTGAAAGTGCCTTGTGATGGGTGACTTACCTCTACTGTGCCATATGGAAAGACAGTTTGGACTACGAAAGGACCTGACCATCATGATTTAAGCTTCCCAGGGAACAATTTAAGCCTCGAGTTATATAACAGGACAAGATCTTCAACTTCAAATTGCTTGTGTTGCCTTAAATGAGCGTCGTGGCGACGTTTCGTTGCTTTCTTGTAAAGGCGTGAAATTTCATATGCATTGGTTCGCCACTCATCTAACTCGTTCAACTGCATCAACCTATTTTCACCTGCAAGTTTGGGATCAAAGTTTAAAAATTTTATAGCCAGAATGCCTTGTGTTCTAACTCAAATGGTAGATGACAACATTTTCCATTAACAAGTCTGTAAGGTGATGTACCTAAGGGGTCCTAAAAGCAGTTCTATAAGCCCATAAAGCATCATCTACTTTCATCACCCAATCTTTCCTGTTTAATTCTACTGTCTTTTCTAGGAAACTTTTAAGCTCTCGGTTTGCTACTTTGACTTGGCCACTAGTTTGAGGGTGGTAAGGGGTAGCTATTCTATGGTGAACTCCGTATTTCTTAAGGGTCTTGTCAAATTGGGCGTTACAAAAATGAGTACCCCTATCACTGATAATTGCTCTAGGTGTTCCAAATCGAGAGAAAAGTTTCTTAAGGAATCGTACTACTACTCTAGCATATTAGTAGGTAAAGCTTGGGCTTCAACCCATTTGGACATATAATCAACAGCTACTAAGATGTATTTATTCCCAAATGAACTAGGGAATGGACCTATGAAGTCGATACCCCAAACGTCAAATGTTTCACATGAAAGCATATATGTTTGAGGCATTTCATCACGTTTGGAGATATTACCTGTCCGTTGGCATTTGTCACAAGAAGTAACATACTTGTTGGAGTCTTTGAATAGAGTGGGCCAATAAAAACCTAATTCGAGTGTTTTATGTGCGGTCTTATTTCCATTGCAATGTCCTCCAGTCGGTCCTGAGTGGCAATGTTCCAAGATTTTCAATGTTTCTAACCTTGTAACACATCTCCTAATGACTTGATCAGCACATATACAGAAAAGAAAAGGGTCTTCCCAAAAGTAGTTTTTCACATCAGTAAAGAATCGCTTCTTTTGCTGATGTGCCAACCCTTTTAGGAAAACGTTAGCGGCTAAAAAATTCGCAATGTCAGCAAACCAAGGTACCTCAGAATCAGATATAGCAAAAAATTGTTCTTCAGGGAACGAATCATTTATTTCAAATTCATCTGGCTCTTTGGTACTTGAATTTTCAAGCCTGGAAAGATGATTAGCCGCGAGATTTTCAGCTCCTTTCTTATCCTAAATCTCCAAATCAAATTCCTGCAATAACAAAATCCATCGAATGAGTTGAGGTTTTGCATCAGTCTTAGTTAGAAGGAAGCGAAGAGCAGAATGGTCAGTATAAACGACAACTCTAGATAATATTAGATATGGCCTAAATTTATCGAATGCAAAAACCACAGCTAGTAGCTCTTTCTCCGTGGTGGTGTAGTTTTCTTGTGCGACGGTCAAAATTTTGCTAGCATAATAGATAGGTTGAAAATGCTTGTCTCTTCACTGTCCCAAAACTGCACCTACTGCAAAATCACTCGCATCGTACATTAGTTCGAAAGGTAAGTTCTAATCAGGTGCGATTATAATTGAAGCATTAATCAATTTATTCTTTAGAGTATTAAATGCTTCTAAACATTCCTGATCGAAATTAAAGGGCACATCTTTTTCTAGTAGTTTAGTCAAAGGTTTAGCTATTTTAGAAAAGTCTTTAATAAATCTTCTATAAAACCCAGCATGTCATAAAAAGCTTCTAATAGCCTTAACTAAACTAGGGGGAGGTAGTTTTTCGATGGTTTCAATTTTAGATTTATTAACGTCAATCCATTTACTAGAAATTTTATGTCCTAACACAATACCTTCTTAAACCATAAAGTGACATTTTTCTCAGTTAAGTACAAGGTTCGTTTCCTCACATCTTATTAAAACTAATTTTAAATTTTTAAGGAAAAGATAGAAAGAGTTACCGAATACCGAGAAATCATCCATAAATACCTCCATGATGTCTTCTACGAGTTCGTCAAAAATGGCCATCATGCAACGTTGAAAAGTTGCAGGAGCATTACAAATGGCTCAATTATCAAAACATTTATCATGTTTATCTTGAAGAAGTTATGCCTTAATCCATCAAGTAAAATTTGAGTTGTCATCACAATCACCTATCATTAAGAAACACATGGTGTAAATCAAATTAAAGAAGATGTTAGTGAAATGGCCAGTACATCACACATCACATATGGCGGAGCCTAGTAAAGGGCTAGGGTGGCCCAAAGTTTAAAATTTTTGCAATTTAGCCATATGTAGATATACTATGGCCCTCCCAAAAATATACGTAGCCTCCCCTAAAGTTTAAGATTGTTGCAATTTCCCCTTTGTATTTATATTGTAGCCCTCCCAAAAATATAAATAGGCCTCTCCAATATTTTTATAGTATTAAAGGAAAAATCTTCTTAAAGAAGGTAAATTATTCTACAATAACTTTTAAGTTTTCAATGATATTTTGTTAAATAATAATAATTTAAAATTTTACTTCAAATAATATATATATATATATATAAAGAAAAGAAAAGATGAACATATTTTTATCATCTTTCTCCTTCATATTGACTAGCAAGAAAAGAATAAGAAAAACTTTCTTCATAATTTTTCCTCCAAATTCTAAGTATAGAGTATGTTTTTTTTCAAATTTTTCATAGGTTTTGAGTCTTTAAAGCTTATTTTACATATATATATAGTTTTTATTTTAGCAAGATTATACGTTGTTTGGTACTTCATCCATTACTAATATCATTATTCGGCACTACGTCTTAATCATATAATACTGCATTTATATTTAGAATAGATTCTATTTAATTGAAAAACTTTTTATTTAAAATTCATTTAAATATTTTTATAATTGGATTTTCTTTAAACTTTTATTAAAATAAAAATATTTCTTACAATAATTTAATTTGAGATGTATTTTTAGTTATTATTTTAATTTATTATTTTTTGTGTTAAAGCGCACTACAAGAAAATAGGCCTTTAGCGCGTTTTATCAAAAACGCCGCAAAAATTGTAAAACACAGAGCAATAGCGGCGTTTTACCAAAAGCGCTAAAAAGAGCATTAGCGGCGCTTTTGGTAAAACGCCACTAAAAACCAGAGCATTAGCGGCGCTTTTGGTAAAACGCCGCAAAAAACCAGAGCATTGGCGGCGCTTTTGATAAAATGCCGCAAAAAACCAGAGCATTGGCGGCGCTTTTGATAAAATGCCGCTAAAAACCAGAGCATTAGGGGCGTTTTTTGGTAAAACGCCGCTAAAAACCAGAGCATTAGGGGCGCTTTTTGGTAAAACGCCGCTAAAAACTAGAGCATTAGGGGCGCTTTTGGTAAAATGCCGCTAAAAGTCATATAACCCCTAAACCCCAAAAAAATCATAAACACTAATCTATAACCTTTAAGACAATAATTATTAAAATTTATGGTTATACAATATATTAAATATTTTCTTATATAATCGTAAAAGAGGTAGTATTGAGTTTAAAATATTAAATTAATTATCATTATAGTTTAAGGTTTATGGTTTAAGGTATATGATTTAGGGTTTAAGGTTTAGGAGTTAACTATGGTTTAAGATATATGATTTAGGGTTTAAGGTTTAAGGTTTAGGAGTTAACTAGTATTTGAAGGTTTATGATGAATTATGGGTTTAGGGATTATAATTTAGGGTTTAAGGGTTAGTGTTGGAGTTTAAGGTGTAAGGGTTTGGGGTTAAAGGTTTAGGGTTTAGGGTTTATGGGACAGGGGTTAAGAGGTTTAGGGTTTAGATTAATTAGTATTTTTAATTTATATATTAAACGATTTCTTATGTAATTGTAAAAGAGATAATATTAATTTGAGTATATTAAACTTATGATTATAGTTTAAATTATTTAAGAGATAATAGATAAACTTTATATATATAGTAAATGGTTTAAGATTTAATCTAAAATATTTTGATATATTAAAATAATTCAATTCAAATTAATTCCTCTACACTTAATTTATTTAAGTGAAATTTAAACTTAAAATTTAGTCCTTATATTTTAATTTGATTAGTTTTGTTCCTGTATTTTTCAAATCGATCAATTTTATCTTTTGTGCTTTTCAAAATTTAAAATTTTAGTCATGATCACTCAAATGATAGCAATTATATATGTTTGGTTAAATTCGCTATTAGTCTTGGTATTGTGTGTAAAGTTGTAGGTTGATTTCATGTTATCCAATTAGATCATTCTTGGTCCCTATACTTTTCAAATTTTGAAATTTTAATTTTGACATAAATGACAACCCTTAAATCCAGAATCGGCTTTTTATGAGTAATATGTTTGTTACATTAGATTTTAGAAATAGCAAAACTTAATGAATTTAATAGCTACCATTTAATTAATACTACAATTTCAAAATTTCAAAATTACAATGACTAAAAATAACAAAATTAAAGTAAAATGACTAAATCCACAACTTACATATAATTCAATGACTAATAGAAAATAATAATAATTAAAAATATTTAACTTGTTTATATTTAAAAATTAATAAATATCAAATGAAAATAACATGTATATATTTATAAAAAATTAAAACAATATCATTAGGTTTAAGTAAATTTATGTTAAGTATTTATAAATATGATGTGTTTTAAGTAAAATTTAATTGGAGATTTAAGGGGTTAGCGGCGTTTTTGAAAAACGCCGCAAAAAAAAATAGTTTAACTTAAACGGTATATTTTTAATTAGAGATTTAGGAGATTAAAAACGCATAAAAAAACATAATTGTTTAACTTAAACTTCCTTTCGAAATGTTTTCTTTTCTCATTGCCGACACTAAAGCCCTAATTTTTTCCCTAAAATCGGTATCCTCAAAACACCCCAATCTCACCCTCCGTTGCCCTTTTCAATAAAGAAATTATCCAACAGCAGTGTCTCCAAGCTCTTATCGAAGGTGCCCACGATTACTCTGGCTCCGCTGTACTTGGATGGGGCGATGGGTATTACACGGGTGAAGAAGATAAAGGGAAAAGGAAGCTGAAAACTTTGTCTGCAGCTATGAGTAATTCCTTGTGGAAAGAAGGAATTTCTTGCAGAACTTCATCCAATATTCTATGCACAGTAAGTTAGGTTTTATGTGTTTGTTGTTTTTATTAATTAGCACTAGCAATCAATGGATTTTTTGTTCTTTAACGTTGTTGTTGTTGCCATAACAGTTTGCTACTTCGTTTCCATTAACATTCCCACTCCCACTCCCACTCCCACATACTCATTTTGATGAAAGATTCTCTCTATTTTCTCTTAGGTTTTTTTTGTTGATGTTAATTTGTTCAAGGCAAACAAGGAACGAGCAGCTGGAATTGCAAAAAGCAACAATGATATAGTAGGACATGTAAATAATGGAAGTAGCACATCCACAATAGATGGTTTAGCCAATGAAGATGCAAATCTAATGATTAAACTGAAGTTTCTTACATATAAGGTATACTTTATGAATCTCTTCATTAGATGAGCTTCCCTTTAATTATTAAAGGGATAGGGGGTTATGATTTGGCCTTCTGCTATATTATTTGTGTGAGAGATAAATTCCTAGGGGATGAACATTTGTTTCAAGAAAGTTTCTTTTATTACTTGGTTTTAATTTTACAGTTCTCCCAATTAGTAATTTTCATGTGATATTCCTTGAGAGTCTGATTTTCATCCTGCTTTGCCCTTACCAGTTGAGAACATTTCTGATCCGTAATGGGTTGTCGATTCTTTTCAAGGATGGTCCAGTTGCTTACAGGGCTTACTATCTTAGGTAAGGTTTGAAAGGAAAGTTAAATATTGTGATGCTATACTATTTAGTGAAAGTAAGTAGCAAAAAATTGGGGGGAGTTGTATAATGGTACGTAGGAGGCATTGGTTCTTGGTTTTAGATGGTAATCATGCTCAGATGTTGAGGCATCTCTCTCTCACAGTCTCATTCTCCCATGTTAAGCATTAACTTTCTGGCCTCCTCTCTAATTTCTAACATGTTATGAACTGTTCGTTCTTTCTGGTGATATACATACACATATAAGCTACAAAGTTTTTCCTCTCATGATGTTTTCATTTTTGAATCCTCAAGTAAATCCATAAAATCTGTGTAGTGGACTTCAGCTAAGCTCATTTATGAAAAATTCATCCCTTTCTGGTATTTAGGCAAATGAAGATTTGGGGCACTTTAGCAGGAAAGCAGAGAGAACTCAGCAAAATCCTTAAGTAAATAATGTTTTGTCTTTTTAAAGTCATTCTTTGTTTTGTCTTTGTTCAATTTCTTTGTTTTTCAGTTTGACGTCGTTTGGTGGAGCGCGTTTGATTTACCTTTTAAGCCGCTACATAAAAGATTCATTAACCCATACAAAACCTGACTCGTTTCTCCTCTTCCTCTGAACGCCGGCCGCTCAAACTCCAACCAAGGAAGCACCAAACATTTATTTGGTAAACTTTTTATTCATTTGTTAAGACTTCTGCTTGCTTTTGTTATCTGGGTTTCTACGGTTCAATAATATATGTAACAACAAGCACAAAGGTCCCAAGGAATGAAGAAAAGTAGGTTTCACAAGTGAAGCAATTTGGTTGTATGATATAATATATAATGTCTCATATGGTATGGAATCATCTAGTAATTTTTATTAATATGGTAAAATAGGTGAATCAACAGGAGTGGGACGAATCCAAACAGGCTGAGATCATTGAAAACCCTTGCAACCAAGTCTACTTATGTGTATAGTTTACAGGTAATTCTTTTCTTCCGAATCAGATACGTATATATTTCCACTTTTTATGCAACTTCGAGGTTGGTCTGTATTGTGCGTCGATCATTTATGTATATATATTTGTTCAACTTTATTTATTATTCAGTTTTCTAAAAGGAACCTCGCTATTTGCGTTGGGATGCTCTCTAAGAACACATAATCAGTAAAACCTCTCCCATGACCACCATTTTGATGTTTGGGTGCTGTTAGGTACCGTATACTTGCACAGAAGAAGCAAGATGCTGCTAACTAGCTTTTTTGGATGTATTGACATAAACCTTTTCCTTCTGTGTCTTAAATATATTTATCGTTCTTTTATAATTATTGTATATATATATTAATAGAAGGTCCATTTTGATGCAAAGTAGTCCATCTCATTGTTGTTTATCACGAAACTAGGTTAATTAGGGCAATTAAAAAAGGAAATTTTATGCTCATAGACATACATATATTTTAAAGTTCTTTCAATCAATTTTTGCTTCTCAAAGACTTCTTTCCCCGATGACTTTTCTTATATGCGGGGATGTCTTTTCTAGCATTCATCGAGACTATCATGCAAAAGTCATGCAGGTTTCTCTTCCGAGACGGTATGATATTGATCAATTTCCTTAATGATATTTATTTTGTTGAGGCTTTTATCATTTTTTGTTATTGTTTTATTTTAAACCATTATTAATACATGGGTGTTTTCTTTTGGTTCTATCACCGAAGGTGAGCAAATGATCTCTCTCTGTCTCTTTAAACGAAGTCGAATCAAGTATTTTATGGCCTTCCTTTGCTTGAATTAGTAATTGAAAGACAGGATACCTCTCTTTGCAATTCAGTTTTTTTTTAAATTCAAGATGGTTTCTTTACAAGTAAAATAAGACCTGCTTTCATATGTGTGAGTGTTTATATCTATCTTTTGGACTTTACACTTAACTGTCCTATCTGTATTCTACTTTGATTTGACATAATTTAATTTAATTGTTATCTGTTAGTTCAATCAGTTAGTATTGTTGACTCTATCAAAATGCTGATTTGAATTTTATTATTAGAATTTATATATTTTAAAAATATAATTTTTGCATTTTAATCAGTATATTGTTTTTTCGGATACTATAATACCATATAGTATATACAAAATATGAAATG
This sequence comes from Gossypium arboreum, assembly GCF_025698485.1. Lineage (NCBI taxonomy): Eukaryota > Viridiplantae > Streptophyta > Magnoliopsida > Malvales > Malvaceae > Gossypium > Gossypium arboreum. The sequence goes on along the minus strand of NC_069082.1, from coordinate 83,579,380 downwards.
ACCATGCCATTATTTATTGAGCAGGTAAAAACCAATTATTTTCTTTTCCTTTTCTTAAATTAAAGACCATGCCATTAAGGTAAATGCATATTATTGTTAACTATTAATTATATTAACTATTTATTTTACATTAAATTAATGTTTAAACATAAAAATAAAATAAGAAACAATCAAACCAACTAGTTTAACTCGTGGTCCAGTTTCTTTAACATTGGCATTTATGTCCTTTAATGTCTAATTTCTACATTTATGTCTTTCATTTTGAATTTTTAGATGATAGTAGTGTCAATCAATTCTTTGTCCCTTGTTATGCTATTAGTTCCTTTGTTTTGCATTTTCTTTTTTCTTTTTTGCCAAAGCCACTTGTCCCAGTTGTCATGTTTTCTTATGCATTTCCTTGGCTATGGGGTTTTGCTTGGTAGTTATGCGACTATTTATTGAAAGTTGAAACTCATGCCTGCTTTTATGAGTGCTTACATGCATGGCAAGCTATTGTTAGCCTTTCTTTCTATTATGTTTGTTGCTTTGTATTAGCATTCTCTATGCTACTTGCCCGCAAAGTTCCAAGTTTCCATTTTATTAAAGATGGCAATCGGTATTTGGAAATGCTAATTATCGATCTTTGGCAACTTTGCCCAATGTAATTAAGCTAATTTTATGGTTCTATCTTTAATTAATGCATGATGAGCAATGCTTCCTTTACTGTGTCGGTTTCTGTTTTCTGTCATAGATGGATGTATTTATTAGAAAATGGGACAAAGTAACTTAATACAAAGAAATTTTACATTTGATTTTCTATGCCTTTTAGATCACCTCTAATTTTAAGATTGATTGCAAATGCCATTTTTCATTTTTTACAACTTTTTCTGACCAACAATTTATTTGTTACATATATGTTTTATTTTATTTTAATCGTTAATTGTATGTCACTAATGCTTAATTGTTATAATTTTTTACATAAATTTTTTTTTACTCGAGGCTAATAAGTTAGCATCACAATATCAAAAGGAAGCGGACAAATGCAATTCGGGTATGGACACGTGCGAAGAAGGGAGAAAGCTGAAGAAGCACTATCGGCTCAAATGAAATTAATAGCAATTTGGGAAATAAGAGCTCGTCAGAAAGGGTGGAGAGAAAAGGTCGCCAAATCTAATGCATTTCCTTATTTCATTTAAGTAACTTCATTATAATGTCTTATTTTATTGATATTTTTATATTTAATCTAGTTTTTATTATTTATTTTAGTTTTGACTCTAAATTTTTATTTTTATTTTAATATTTAAGATAACTTGAGTTCTAACTTTTGGATTTTAATTGTGTTATTAATTTATTATTTTAAATTATAAATTTAAATTCATTAATTTTTGTATTTAGTTTTAAAGTTAAAATTTTAATAGAAAATTTTATATTTATATCATTCAATATTTTGATAATGAATTTTAAATTTTTATATTTTCTCGACTTTTATAACATTTTATAATTTTTTTGAATTTCATGACCTTTAGCGGCGTTTGTGGGAAAAGCGCCGCTAAAGGTCATGGCCTTAGCGGCGTTTGTGGTAAAAGCGCCGCTAAAGGCCATGATCTTTAGCGCTTTTTCAAATAAACGGAGCAAAGTTTAGTGGCGGCGGAAATAGAGGCGTTTTTAGCGGCGCTTGGAAAAACGCCGCAAATAGTTTTAGTGGCACTTCAAAGCGCCGCTAAAGGTCTAAAAAAGTGCCGCTAAAAGTCAGTTTTGCTGTAGTGGCGTATAGCTTCCAAAGTTATCACTTTGGCACATAATTTTTTAAATATTCGTAACGTTATTAAAAAAGTTGACGTGGTACACTCCAGTATGCCATGTCATAATATTTTTAAAGAAAATTAAAATGTAAAATAGTAAAATTTGAGAAAAAATCTTAAAGTTTTCTCTATAAATAGGAAATTTTTAAAATATTAAAATTTCCATAAATTATAAAAATATAATTTTATTTTTAAAAATGTACATATAATAGAAAAGAGTGAAAATAAAAAATAGAAAAAAAACTCATGAAATAATATAGATTTATACAATTCTATTTTACTTTATGAACCTTGAATGTTTTCCATTCTTTTCCTTAATTTTTTAAATTTTATGTTTGAAATGCATTATCATAATTTTTGAATTTTTAAATAATTTTAGTCTCAGTGGATTATAAGAGTTTTTTTAATTTAGCAATACGTCATGTTTGATGTATTTTAAGAATATTTTAAATTTATGGATTTTTTACATTTTTAAAATTTCATTCGTTTTTTTATTTCTATGTAATTTTAAAAAGAAAAGTATATTTTATAGTTTTGATTTTTTAAAATTTTTAAAAATATAATTTTACATTTTAAAAAAAATCCTATTTTTCCATTTTTGAATTTATTTCACAATAAATAAAATAAAATTGGTGCGATGCGAGACATCAGCTTTTTTAATGGAACTGGGACTTGAAATGTAACATTTTGAAACTTTAAGTACTAAATTAATAATAAATAAATAAATATCTAAGTCATAATTGTGTACAATACTAAATTAAGCTTTAATTCTAATTTTTTAATATATTATTTTCAATTATTGTTTTAAACTAGTGTACATTGCCCTGCTTCGCGTGGGTCTCTACTTACTGCTTTATTGTCTCCTTCATTTAATAACAAAATAAATTAATTAATGACATGGACTTAATTGAACGCACTAAAAACTGTGGGAAGGAACTTAATTCCAAAAACATCAAACCATGACGGACCAAACAGGAATTAACCCATTATCTATTTTACCCATATCATGTAAATTATTTTTTTAAGGTTTTTCTAAATCCTCATTTTCCCTTTAAAGCAGCTCACTCTCCCTCTCCTCCATTTTCTCTTCACTATTTTCTGTCAACCTCTCCCCCCTCTTTTCCTCCAAAACTATCACCTTTCCTGTACTTCCAGCATAACAACCATGCAAACTAATTTTTTTTTCACCCTCACACTCCCACATTGAAGCCCTAAAGACTTTTTTTTTTTAAAAAAAAAAGCAAACCTTCTAATTTCTACCCAACCCAAGACTAAAATCAATGCTTCCCTTGAGTGTGTATTTTTAAATTTTCAGTTTGTTCTTTGGGATTCATTGCTTCTTTTTTTTTTTTTTCTCTCTTACGCTGAGGGTATTACCTGATGATGTTGTCCAATCATCGGAAGCCCTCAAAAATTTCCATGAAAAAATGATACCTCGCAAAAGTTTGAGTTTTTGGGTCCTTTTGCTTGCTGTTTTGACTTGCTATGGGTTGTTTCTCTCCTTTTTATTTTATTCTTTGTAAGATCAGATTCAGTTCTTAATTTTTACGATTTCAAAATCGTGTCCTTCTCTTTTTTTCTTTGCATGCATTTTGCTTTTTTTCATAGATCCTTTAAAAAAATCCAAATCTAGTAAGATTTAGATTTTCTTTTTACCTAAAGTCCAAGTTGTTCTTTATATTTTCTGATTTGATTCTAACTTTTCTTCCAAATATAGGTTTCTCTACATTTTTATTCATCTATATGTAGATAAAACAAAATTTACTTATTGCTTATAATATTTACTTTTAGCTTAATGAATCTGGGCTTCCACCAGGAATCGGTCTCCCCTTGCTTAACGTGGCATCAATGTCGGGTGTCTCCTCCTATGGAGGTTTTTTATAGCTTCAACATTGTCGTCCATTTTGCGGTGATGCCATTTTCTTACCCATTCTTGGGGCCTATCTTCAGATGGCTTGGAATCTATATAGTGGGGGCAAAGAGTGATAGATTATCACATTAAATGACATGTGGTTGAAAGAAAATGGGTTTTATGAGCGTAGCTAAATAAAATGACACGATTCAATGTTGTGCATGCACTTCAGTAGGAAGCAACGCATCGCCTCAAAAAGACAAGTTGATGAGAATTTCTAAATTTTTACCATTTCAAAGAGATCATTTTTCAACACTGTCGGTTTCTTATATGCTTTTATCCCAACTCCTCTAATTTAACCTTATGTTTGGATAAGGGAAGGAAATGAAGAAAAAGGAATGGGAGGGTAAAGAAAGGAAAGGATATATTTATTTTTTCCTAGTTAAAATTAATAAAGGAAAGTAATTTTAATATTTGAGTAAATCATGGAAAGGAAATGATTTATTTAGAATGAATTAATTTTCAATTAATTAAGTTAAACTAAAAATTATAAAACACTAATAATCTTCATAGAAAAATAATTTAAGTGTTATTCAATAATATGTTGATATTTTGTTTATTTCACCAAATTAAACAAAAAAATTTGTTAACCCAAAATCTGAGGAATAAAGATCAAAATGAATACACAGATGTTTGGATGTAATAGTAGAAGGATTACAATATCCAATCATCGAATAAAGAAATTTTGAAAAATAAAAAACAAAATCCAAAATTAGGGTATTTAAAAATAAAGGAAACCAAGGGAAAATGATGATTCCCAACTCCTTGATCAAATAAGGGAAAGACTAATCATTTCCTTTATATTTAGGAAATCCATACATGCTGTAACAAAACTCAACCCAAACTATTTGAGGGAGCCCAAAAGAAGTCAGATTGCACATTCATTTTATAGATTATTAATTAATTTTAAAAACCATAATATGAAGTAATTTAATGTATTTTAATTATTATATATAAATAATTAGCTTTTGAATGAATATCACATTAATTTTTATAAAATGTTTAACTGTTGGAAATATCAAATTAGTAAACAATTTTAAGGGTATTAACTTATTATTTCAAATTTTAAAAGAATTCATCTGAAATTTTATCATTTATTTTAAATATATTAAAATGAAATTTTACCTCTCTGAAAGCCAACACCCTTGCATATATATTGATATTGTCCTAATAAAACCTTTCCCACAGTTTTGATAATAATAGCATATTTGTATTGAGTTTATATCACACCTTAATCAGGTTTCTATTATTAAATTAAGGCAATTATAGTAAAAATAAGAGATAAGAGTTGACACAAAAATGAAAGGATAATTCTAGTATTTCTCAGATTTAATAAGCTTGTACATGCCCTCTATTTATAGGGCCTCAATCACTATAGGTTACAAATACATAATAAAGATAATTAAGGTATCCTATAAATTCTTTAGGGGTTACAAGAGTTACAAAAGAATGAATTTGGTGGTTTTGGGAGTTATATTGGCATCCATTTATTAATAGATTTATAACACTCCTTTTTTAATGTCCATTAACAAAAACATGTCTCATTAAAACCTTATTAAGAAAAAATCCTATGGGATAAAAACCCAATGAAGGAAAAAGATTACACAATCTCTTATTACAAGTTGCCTCGCTAAAAACCTTTATCAGGAAAACCCAGTGGGACAAAATCTTGGTTAAAGGAAAAGAGTACAACATGTTTTAGACTCCACTAATGGAAAATTTTCCTGTAAAGGCAAATTACATATCTTCTACATATGTTGAGTCAATAATATTAACCAAACACACTCTCAGCTTGCCTTATGCATTACAATTATTTCTGCATGATTTGAAGAGGCAGCAACTAATGTCTGCTTTGTTGAACACCATGATATGGTAGTACCTCCACATGTAAATAAATATCTCATTTGAGATCAACCTTTATGTAGATTCGATAAATATCTAGCATCAGCATAGCTAACTAATAGGGATTTTGAATCATCAATAAAATAACCCCATATCAATGGTCCTTTTGAGATATCTGAATTTATGTCTAATTCCATTTCAATGCCTATGTGTTGGAGAAAAACTAAATCTTACTAATAAGTTTACAACGAAAGTTATATCAGGTCTTGTGTTGTTGTTTCACGATAGAATGTGCAAGTATACACAATTGTTATCAAGTAATAAGTGAGTAAAACAATATCATCTCCACAAGGACTGTATTGATAATCAATAAACGTAAAATTAATATTTAACAAGTTGGTAAGAAGATAAAATATTTGGAGAGTGACGAATGTCCTAATTAACCTAAATAAATGACTAATATGCAAATGTAAATAAAATAAAATGTAAGAAAATGTTTAAACAACAATTCACAATATTTAATAACAATAACATTAATGAGCTAGAACAATTACAATTCTTAACTTAATTCGTTTGTAATTATGCTTAATAAATGTTCTAGAAAACATTTGTGATAGTCACTTAGAAAAACATGCATATGTCTATGTCATAATTTAAATAATGATTATATTTTTAACCACCATTCCTTAGAATTTATGCAAAGTAATAGGATATTTCTATATGAAACAATTTAATCACATAAATCTAAAAGTTATGCAAGGTAATAGGGTTCTTTAGAATTATCACAAACTTTAAAATATTTCTGTCAAATATAGATTAAAATGCATCTTCCAAATATTGTGTCCATTAATCACCATCCGACTCGATTAAGCAATTAATTCTAATGCAGTCAAATATATTTTAATGTATGAACAATATAAATGATTTTATTTGGATGAAAAATAATTGAGGCACAAAACATTATAAACAAAATTGAACTTATTAAATCAAGAAATTGCAATCATTCTAGTAGAAACAAATTAAATCATTAGTATTAAATGAAAAACAATCAAATAATTTGCAATAATGATTTTAAACTTAGAACAAGTAAAAGATAAAGGAAGAAAAAACTCTTAAGAAAGTTCAGGTGATTCTCTTAAAATTGTCCATGGTGATTTTCTCTTAATTTCGTTGTTACTCCAATGCAAACTACTTCTCTGGTGGCTGGCCGTGAGAACTTCAACTAAAGAATTGCTCACTTGATGATCTCTCTAAAATAGAATAGAAAAAATGGGTGATGATGGAAGGCTTAGGCGTGGGAGAGAAGGGAGAATGGAGATGTTTGAGTGAAGAGAGAATAGTGAGTGAATAAGTGATAAATGAAAGGAGTTTAAGCCTCTATTTATACGCATATGAGGTGGCTAAAAATAGAAATTTCTAGCCTTGATTTTCTCCCTCAAGTGGCCTACCATGGATTGAGGATAACGGGGGTTGAGTTGTTTTACTATTTTAAGCAAAGTGCTTAAAATGTAAAGCTTGAAAAGTGGAGCGGTAAGACCCGGTATGTAAAGAAGTTTGAGGGTTGTTTCATAATTATTAAAATTCAGGTTTTAAACAGCTAATTGGGAAGCAACATGGACAGTTGGGGCTTGCTTGATTTAACAAAAACTAGGCCTCTTTGGCATGCACACACTTCCCTTTTCGTATTAGACATTTTAGGCTACTTTTGCTTTGAGTGTTCAACTACCCGATCAAAATTCGTGTTAACTAATTAAATTGAGAGTCCAAAAAATAATTTTAATAATTATTTAGGACAAAAAATAATTTTAATAATTATTTAGGACATCCCAATGTTGGTTAGTTTATCAATTTCTTCTCTTGATGTAGGTGTAGGACTTCAACGGGTGAGCTTTAGAGCCAAATTTTCTTTCGTTGCACAAACTGTTCCAGAGTTGCAAAAATAATTAAATTTAATTAAATTTATCATGAAATTGAATAGAAATATATATTTTTTAGAAATTTATCCAATTTAACAAATGTGAAATAAAGTTCACAAAATTTGTTATTAATTACTTAGAATTTGCAAGAATTACGAGCTAGAAAGTGTTGTAGATAACTATATTTTTATAGTTATCACACCCCCAAACTTAATTCATTGCTCGTACCGAGAAATGACTCATGTAAATTTACAAAATTTCAACAACAACCTTGCAACATTATCTCTAAGTGAATTTTAGTTTTTGCATAATCATGTATTAACAAATTTATGCCTACAAACTCTTCTTGCTAATAAGTTGCTCACAGACAAATATTACTTCAAAATTTTATATCAAGAAAGAAGAAAAAATGTTAATCTAAATCATGATTTTGTATGTTCCTCATAGTTACATATTAATTTTCACCATTCGATTTATTTTTCTTTATTTTTAGTCAAGTAAAATAATCCTAAGGTTTAATATTTGTCTTCTATGTTGAACTTAGTAATTTCTCTCCACTAATGTAGTCGGTATAATTATCAAAATCAATAGGTTTTTAACAGAGTTGTAATGGGGCTGGGCTCAAGGTATGGATAAAGAGAAAAGATTTTTAGGCTTAAATAAACTTAACTTAGCTTACCTTGGAGGTTCGTACACAATCTTGCCTTACGAATGATTTTCCATCACCCCCCCAAACTTAACTTGAAACTTATGCTCAGTGGTACCACTTTTCAAGACAATTCTTTTTTAGCAGTGGTAATATATTTTTTCTGACCTTGTATCTCTTTCTGAATTCTCCCCCAAACTTAATTACTAAGATAGGTAAGGTTAAGATTCGATGAAAAGATAGGGTAAAATTTATGAAAGATAGCTTAATATATGTATGAAACAATAAAAAAAACTATAAAGCTCAAAGTAAATTTTTAAGGGATAATTCTTCATATGGTAGGAGTTTTTAAGGGATAATTCTTAATACGGTAGGCTTGAAAGGCTCAAACGATCCAAAGAAAAATTGCCTAAATCATTTTTAGACTCTTATCCCTTTTAGGATTTTGTCTCAAGAAAGCTACTAAGACAATTCTAAAGTCTTAAACTTTCATGCATGCATAACTATTCTTAAAGAAAATTAAAGTTCTCATGGCAAAAATTATATAAGACTATTTAAAACATACTCATATCATAACTAAACTAACATAATTTTGACAAAACTTGAGTCAAAATCATAAATTATACTTGTCCTCGAGCTAACTTCATTAACAAAAATTTTCTTTGTGCATTAATTTAGGTTAAACATACTTACATGCGAAATTTAATTTTCAAAGAGATTATACAAGATTACCCTCCCCCCACTTAAGAAAAGCAATGTCCTCTTTGCAAAGAACAAAAAAGTGAATACAAACTGTGGACTAAGTAGGATCCTAGAAAAGAGAGGTGAGGCATGAAGACTACTTAAGTACCAAGTCTTTTTTTGACAGATCCAATCCTAGTCATGTACATTCGCATTATCACACTTCTTTGTTTTACTTGAGAACAAAAATAAATGAGAAGCACCGACAATATTTATTCATAATTGCATATTTTTATTAGTGCAGAAATAAAATTAACCAAAACAAATAGCAAATCCTTTTTGGAAATAACTAAGAAAGAAAATAAGAAACCCCCTTTTATTTACTGGCGTCGACATTCCCGTCTAATTTTGCTGATTTTTTTCATCTTCTCATCATTATTTGGAGTCACGAATTTTTCCTCCCATGACTTCTTCGACTATGGCTCCAAAATATGATCTAGAAATTCAAGAAAAAAGTAAAATGATTATCTGATAAATTCTTAAATACATTCCATATGGAATTATCTCTAACTTTGGCATATTTCCAATAAGCTTGTTGTTGATGATGCATAAATTTCAGCATATCTACTATATTTGACTGATCCAACTCTTTAACATGTGTCAGATTGGTCAACCCAGCATCTTCAAGGATTCCAATTGGTTTAGCCATTTTAGGAGATTCATCAGGTTCTAGTTCGTCTTCTGGTTCAAGTTGGTCCAAATTCTTAACAATTCCCACCAATCTGGCAATGTCATTCTCTATTATGCATCCTTGAGGATATAGACCTCTAAGATTGACTTGTAGATGGATACGCGCTTGCAAACATAGTAAAGTAATTAATAATGGCAAATAAGCGCATCTTGGTCATGTTTTTAACACGTTCTCAGATTTTTTTCAAGATGATTTTTCCCACATTAATAGACTTTCCTGTCATGATAGTATAGAACAATAGCATATGTTTCATTGAGATGGTGGAACTGTGTGAAGTTGGCATGAAGCTTAATCGTAAAAAATAAAGTCATACATTGGCAATCGATTTTAAATACTCTTTTCGGCAAGTATGACTACTTTTCAGCAAGTATGACTACTATATTTTCTAATTATCTATTGAGATCCTGGATTTGTAACTACTAAAAACACTTATTGAAGAATATCCCAATTGACATTTTTTAGCATCGTGGAATAATCATCTTCTTCATTATTGGGAAGTTCAAGAAAATAATTAATGGATACAAAATTCAAAGGTACCTTTTTCTTGCGGCAAGAATTTCTGATGCATCGGTTGGGATCAAATTTACATAGAACTCTTGTAACGGCCTGATTTTAGGCCCAGCCGAAACAGTGGTTTCGGGATCACTAATCCAAGGGTGGAGAAATTATTTTTAATATTATTTTATGTGATGTGGCATGATTATATGAGAGTATAAAAATTTTGGTGAATTAATTTTAGAGATTTCATGCTTAATTGTGAAAAAAAAGACTAAACCGCATAAAGTACAAAAGTCTTATTTTGAAAGCTAAGGGTTTCAAATAGCTAGAGAACCAACATTGGAGCTTCTTAAAGGGCAAATAGACCCTTAAAAATAGTGGTGGCCGGCCATAGGGACAAAAAGAATGAGAAAGTCAAAGTTAGGTGGCCTAAATTGATTAAAATAAGACCTAAGAAAAAGGCTATCATCTTTTTGTTTTGCTCCTTCTTCTCCACCGATTTTCCTCCAAGAAATGGCCATGGAAGCTTGAAAATTTTCAGCAACTTAAAGCTTTTGCAAGTAAGTGACTTTGAGGGCTGTTCTTGAATATTTTTGTACTTTTGAGATCCTTGTAGCATAAGCTTTCTAACAAGGGAGCTATTTTGCAAAATGATTGAAAGTCTAGGGTTTTACCATGAATGTGTTCATGTTTTTTGCTAAAATTTTATGAAATAAAATGAATCATGGTTGTGAAATAAACAACTTTTATGCAAGGACTTCTCATGAAAAACCCTAATAGGACCATTTTGTAAAGTTTGCAAAATAGATAGTAATGTTGTGAAATAATGGAAATTTTGGGTTGCTATAAGAGTAAAAAGGTTCGTTTGGGCTTAATATATGAAGAAGTTAAATAAAAATCGATTTTGGACCTAGGCATAAAATGGTCATTTTGCTCAATTTTTAAATTGTCGAGTACCTAGATTAATAAAATGATTAAATGTTTGAATTTTCATCATTATAGATCAGGAATTACAAAATCCGGGCCTAGACTAGGAAAAAACAAAGCAAGTGGACTAAGCCGAACTAGTCGTCTACATTTTGTAATTTGAGGTAAGTTGTGTGTAAATAATACAACTACTTTGTTATTATATGTGTTTGAATTGATATAGCATAAATTGATTGTTTGTGGAAATGATTATGTATAATGAATATTGAGATAGTAGAACTCCCGTTTGAACTATAAGAAATAAATCAGATATTCATGCCATGACATTCGGGTTATTTATGTGCTAGTGTAAGACATGTCTGGAACATGCATCAGCCATATTACGAGAGCCAGTATAAGACCATGTCTGGGACATGGCATCGGCATTGAGATGAGAGCTAGTGTAAGACATGTCTGGGACATGCATCGACTACGAGATCTGTCAATGTAAGACTATGTTTGGGCCATGGCATCGGCATGGATATGTGAGAGCTAGTGTAAGACCATGTCTGGGACATGGCGTCACCGTTGATTTCGATAGTCAATGTAAGACCATGTCTGGGACATGGCATCGACTTGATGGATGAGCCAGTGTAAGACCATGTCTGAGACATGGCATTAGCATTATACCCTACGTTTGAGGCTTAGTGAATATCTGCTAGCTTTCCAAATGGTTCAACGGTGAGAGTTATAGTTTAAGTTAAACGAGAAAAGTATAACTATGTTGTGAGTGGTACAGGTACCTATTTGAAATGTATGAGACGTGAGCTCAATATATATACTATGTGAATTGTATTGGTTAGTGACGAGTAAGTTATGCTTATGCATACTTTTGTATTATAAGCATGATGATGAATGGTAAAGTCGATGTTATATTTATTTGCATGCAACTTACTAAGCTTTATAATTACTCCCTCTTTTTTCCATTTTCTTATAGTGTCGCCTAACTAGCTCGAGCATCAACAGATGTCGGAGGCATCGATCACACTATTAGTTGAAGTACTTGGTATAATTAGAATTATCATTCTGAATATGACGACCTTAGACTTTTGAGTTTTGTGTCATTGTTAATTGGCCAAATGTGATGGCTTACTTTAGCATTGGTTTATTTTGTATAAGGTCATGAAAAATGGCTAATATTGAAAGTTATATATGAATGCAAGATAGTCTTTCATGAATGTGAAATTGTTGGCATGTTTGAGTACATGAAATGTATATAAGCCTTAGCTATGGTTGTTTGATCAAGAAATCATATTAAGTTAGATTTTGATATGTTGGTTGGCATTGGATTGTGTTTCAAGGTGGCAAAAGGCTTGGTAGATAGCCTCATATTTTCCATACGGGTAGACACACGAGCGTGTGTCTAGGCCGTATGTGACACACGGCCAGCCCCATGGGGTTTTATCCGGCCATATGTCCCCTGTACGTAAAAATTGCAAGTCAGTATGCATGGTAGTAAACACACGGGCAAAGACACTGCCTTGTGTCTCTGCCGTGTGAAAGGCACGGCCTAGTAAACGGGCGTGTGCCTTGGCCATGTGACCCTTAAGGACTGCTGATGTTAGAAATAGAATGTCAAGATTTTCAAACACGGGCTGAGACACGGGTGTGTCAAGGCCGTGTGACGGACACGGGCCTTAGACACGGGTGTGTGCTAGGCCGTGTGAAAACCCCTGTAGGTTTGAATTGAAAAATAAATCTACAAAGGTATCAGACACGGGCGTGTCCCTAGGTGCTTAGGCCGTGCGTGTCACATGGGCCATTAGCACGACCATGTTCAAGTTCCACACTGGCATGTTGCCCATCCACACGGCATGTGCCCTGTTTCAAAAGTCATTTTCCTAATATTGGTTAAAGGACCTGAGTTGATCCTGAGTAGCTTCCAAGAGGTGTTTTGGGCCTTGTAGGCCCAAGATAAGAAGTTTTAGACAAAGTTTGAAAAAGTTTTAAGTTTTAACAGGCTCGTATAATCTGACTTGTACGTATATATGTGATTTGTGAATGGTAATACCTCGTACCCAGTGTTGGCGTCGAACCCGGGTTGGGGGTGTTACAACTCCCGTAATAAGTTTTCATTAAAAGGTGGTCTCGTGTCATAGAATATGTTTCATTTACAAGCCACCACTATTTTTTGAATGGCTAGTGGTACGACAGTGTTATCAATGTTTCCCAGTTTGAAACATTTCTCTAGAAACATCGATTAAGTCTTGAAAATAGAATCAAACCTCTCATTTTCTTCATCATCGTGAACCCAAATTGGAGATTCAGCAGATATTTTGGAAGAACGTGTCCTTTTGCATGACATAATCTCTAGGAATTTTTGTAAACGATACTGAAAAAATAAATAGCAGAACTTCGTAGCAATTTGTAAACCTAGTTGGAATGTGCAGCAATAGGGATATGTGACACAAAGGTTTACCTATGGATACTTCCATGGAATTAATAAGTCATGCAATTATCATATAATTTTCTGACCTCTATGTTTTGATCCTTGGATCACCCACCTATTGTTTCTTGACTTCTCTAATTAAATGACCTAGCTTGCTAACAATTCAAGGTAATTCTTGGCATTCGACTTGTGAGATGTCAGCTAAAAAGAGAGGTAAGATGCTTCTATCCCTTTATTCATTACACTTTCAGTAGTTGTTCCAATGGTAGAGCTTTCTACCTCAGTTTGGTTGTTAGATCCCTTATCTCTAGTGAAGGTTGTTTTAACCATGGTGTTACTGGAGATTTAACCTAGCTTTGATTCCATGAAAGTTTTCAATAGACTATATTTAATAAAACTGTTCTATATTTATTACGTAAAAAAATGAGTTTAAATAAAAAAAACTCACAACATAATTGGGAATGTAACATCCCTAACCCATATCCGTCGCCAGAACTGAGTTACGGAGCATTACCGGAACTTTCAGAATATTTACAGATAATTTATATCAATTACTATTCTTTCTTCAAAATTAGTCGTAACGTCCCTTCAATGAACCCTCGAGGCCCAATATGAGCATTAAAATCAAGTCGAGACTAAATCAAAAACTCTAAAAAATTTTCACAAATTTTATAAAATTTTCCAAGGTGTAGGGCTCACACGCCCGTATGGTCCAAGAGACACGCCCGTGTGACCCTAGGACACGCCCATACTACAAGCTACGTTTGACCCCGTGTAACTCTCTGACTTGTGCACACAACTAGCCACACGCTCGTGTGAGTAGGCCGTGTGATTAATTTTATTTTTTGAATTTAGGGGCAGGTTTCACACGGCCAAGACACATGCCAGTGTTCTAGGCCGTGTAGCACACACAGCAGAGACACACACCCATGTCTCTGCCCTTGTACTCAATTCTGAGCATTATATTTTCTCAAATTAAAGGTGCAGGGGATACACGGTCTAACCACATGCCTATGTACCAAGCCATGTGTCACACACAATCTAGACACCTGCCTGTGTGGACAAAATAAAGCCATTTCTAGTTTCATTTCTCACACAAAGTCACACCAATGACTTGCACTTAAACTCACACCCAAATACCAACACATATGCAAGATAAGCATCATAACCCTTTCTGACATATTTTTTTGTTGATATTGCTGAAATCACATTAGGTGATCCATCCACTTTATCAGATTCAACATGAAATAATTCACCACTCTGACATTTCAATACAATATATTTCTGTTTACAATTCACCACTACATCATATTGGGTTAGCCAATCAATTCCCAAAATCTCATCAAATGACAATAACATCAAGTCAACCGAAAAGCAATAACCTTTTACCATCAACGGACAATTTTTAAAGACTTTATCCACCATAACACACTAGCCCAGGGGGTTTGAAACTTTAACCACAAATTCAGTGAATTCAACAGGTAAATTTTTAACAGACACTAAGTTTGTGCATATGTATGAATGTGTGGAACCATGATCAATCAAAGCAGTAATATCAGTATCAAGTAGAGAAAATGTACCAGTAATGACGTCTGGTGCAGAAGCATCTTCTCTAGCACGAATAGCATATGTTCTTTCAGGTGCTCGTGTCTCAGATTTAACTGATATATCCCTGGTAGTACCTCAACTACCACTAACATTGCCAGGGTGACGGGGTGGTTTGCCCCTCAAAATAGGGTTACTCAGCTTTGGAGCTAGTTCTATTTCTTTTTCAACTCTTTCTAGACAATCTCTGAGAAAATGGTCAAATGAACCACATCGGTAACAAGCTCCACTTTTCAAACGACATTCCCCAAAGTGAAATTTGTTGCAATGGTTACACTTTGGTTTGAGATTACCGACACTACCCATACTGGTTACATATGGCGATGAAGACCTCGAGTTAGAGCGTTGAGAGCCTCACTCTTTTCTAGAATACCCCGTAAAGGTAGTAACACGATCATAATACTTCTTTATTTTCTTAGAAGCATATGATTGTGAATTACTCATAATCGTTTTTCTAGAAATCTGAACCTCTCTTTTAGCTTGTTTCTTTTCTTTACTCAATTCCTCAATTTTGTGTGCTCGATCTGCTAACATCGCAAATTCCCTTCTTTCGGGAATTTTGATCAATAACTTTATATCTTCATTTAAACCCTATTCAAAGCTTTACACATCTCAGCCTCAGTTAGAACCCATTCTCTGGCATATTTGCTCAACCGAACAAATTCTCTCGTTCATACTCAGATACAGTCATGTCTCCCTACTTGAGTTCTAAAAATTCTTTCTTTTTTCTGATCCATAAATCTCTGGCTAACATATTTCTTTCTGAATTCAGCCTGAAAGAATTTCCATGTAACGTTCTCTCTCAGTACAACTAAAGTTATGGTATTCCACCAATGATAAGCTGTATCTTTCAGTAGAGATATTACACATTTCAGACATTCAACAGGTATACAAGATAATTCATCAAAAACCTAGATGATATTTTCCAACCAAAATTCAGCCCTTTTCCGGATCATCATCTGCGTTAGCTCTAAATTCTTCTACCCCATGCTTACAGATTTTATCTACCGGAGGCTTACCAATTCTAATAGGTTCAACACCCCGTGGCATCTCAAGAACCGGTAGAGGAGCAAGTGGGAGAGGTCATTGTATAGTGGGGTTTGTTCTTAAATACTCAATAAATCATTCATTCATCAATTGAAAGAAGGCCTAATTTGCCTCCTCACTTCAGTCCTCAGATACGGGCCTTTCACTACCAGATGTAGATGCAATTCTTTGGACTAAAGCTGAAGCATTGCTCCCAGCTTCCTTGAATTCATCTCTAGCTTGGTTGGATGACATTACTATGAAAAACACATTTAAAATGATTAGGAGACAACACACTATCACAAATTATATAATGGTATGTATAACTAAACTAGTGTTTGCTATGTTAAATTCGAGAATCGGCTAAACCATAACTCTGATACCATTAAATGTAGCACCCCTAACCCGCATCTGTTGCCGGAACTGAGTTACAGAGCATTTCTAGAACTTTCAGAACATTTACAAATAATTTATATCAATTACTATTCATTCTTCGAAATTATTTGTAACCTCTCTTAAATGGACCTCCGAGGCCCAATATGAGCATTAAAATCAAGTCGGGACTAAATCGAAAACTCTAAAAAAATTTCGTGAATTTTCAAAAAAGTTTCAAGGTGCAGGGCTCACATGCCTATGTGGTCCAAGGGAAACGCCCGTGCTACAGGCCGTGTTCAATCCTGTATAACTTTCTGACTTGTGCACACGGCCAACCACACGCCCGTGTGAGTAGCCTGTGTGATTAATTTTATTTTTCGAATTTAGGTGTAAGTTTTACACAGCCAAGACACACGCCCATGTTCTAGGCCATGTAGCATACACGACGGAGACACATACCCATGTCTACGCCCGTATGCTCAATTTTGAGCATTTTTTTTCTCAAATTAAAGGTACAAGGGACACACGGTCTAACCACACACCTATGAACTAGGCCCTGTGTCACACACGGTCTAGACACACGCTCGTGTGAACAAAATAAAGCCATTTCTAGCTTCATTTCCCACCCAAAATCACACCAATGACATGCACTTAAACTCACATCCAAATACCAACCATTTCAAGCATTCAAATTAAGCAAACTCTATCATCCAACATGGCATATCATTACATGCATACATGTTTATAATCTTACCTTGGTTGTATTCCATATGTTAGACATACTATGATTAACTACTTAACATACATGTAGCTACCATATTATGACATTACAAGTATATCCAAAAACAACCATTACTAGCCATTCCAATGGCTAGATCACAAACCACATATTTAAGCCATTTATGGCCAAGTTACCCTATACATGTCATTATACCAAAATGATTTTACTATATATACCCAAAATAAGCTAGTGGATAGTCTGACAATGCTCTAATGATCTCCAACTTTCGCGAGCTTCGGAGTACTATAAAATAGGGAAAATAAAATCTAATAAGCATTACATGCTTAGTAAGTTCGTATAATGGAAAAATAAACTTACCAATCCCGTTTATTAAATCTAAGCATACAATATTGTAACGACCCAAATTTTAGTGATATCGGAATAGTGATTTGAGATCACTAAATCCAACATGTGAGTTTAGATAGTAGTACGTAAAAGTTAAGTGTGGTTTTAGAAATAATTTCGAATTAGTGCAATTATGAATTAAAAGAAATTTGTAGATTAAATAAGATAAAAATGAGGTATAGAGACCTCGAATTCATAAACTGAGCCATAAATATTTTTATAAATATTTATGGAGTGTTATTAAGTTAGTATTAAAGTTTCTTTAAGAAATTTTAAGGTTTCGGTAGTCAATTGGGTAAAAAGGACTAAATTGAATTAAGTGTAAAATTGTGAAATGTGATTAAATAGCTCTAGTAATAATTAAAGGAGGACTAAATAGGCAATTAAATACCTATTATTGGGCTGGAAGGCATGAGTGTGTAGGAAAAATAAAAATCAAGTGTGAACAAGGGGCAAAATTAGAAATAGGGTAAAAATTAAATTGTAAAATATGATATATTAGGTAAAATCTAGAGTTTTCTTTATTTTTCTTCATCATCTCTAGAAAAAACACCATTGAAGGGTTATTTTAAGCTGGTCTCTTATATTTTTACTACATGTAAGCTCAATTCTTGATTATTTCTTGTAAATTTTGTGTTTTCGAGACTTTTACAACTAGGTCCACTTGTTTAATTCATTAGTTTTTGATTTCATGGGTAATTCTGAAAGTTTCCATGAATAAGTGCTGAAATTTTATGATGATTTATCATGGAATTAAGGTTTTAATTTCATTATATGATGATTCTATGAAGAGATTTGCATAGAAATTTATTTTAGGACCTAATTGTGAAAGTTGTTGGAATTAGGGTTTTGTGTTGAAGCTTGGAATGTCAAAGGCTGTGAAGTAGTTTGTAGTGTTTAGATAAAATGATATTTGAAAGGAATTAGTTTAATTGATGAATGAATTGAACAGGGACTAAATTGTAAAAACTAAAAAGTTTGGGGTAATAATGTAATTTCAAATTTTTAAGGGCATAAGTTGTGAAATAGAATAGAATCGAAATAGATGCTAATGAAGGAATGATTTTATAATTATATATCAAGAAAACGAAGTGAATCGTGGAAAGGAGAAAATTCAAGAATAGTCTCTGACTTTCTACGACTTTTGCAAATTAGCGCAGGTAAGTTCATATAGCAAATTTAATGTTTTGTTATAAAAATATTATGATTTTTAAGTATATTATTGTAGATGAATACTATTAAATTGTAAAAACTATGAAATAGTATTTAAGTAAAATTACATATTATTTGGAACAATGGATTTGAGTGCTTCCATTCTGTGACCATAATGAATTGACGGAAAAGATGTGATATGTGCTTCCATATAAGACCATAGCTGGGCTATGGCATCGGTACAATGTGATTCGAGTTCCCGTATAAGACCATAGTTGGGCTATGGCATCGGTGTGATGTGATAATGTGATTCCGTATAAGACCATATCTGGGATATGGCATCAGTATGTTACGTGATCCGTGTAAGACCATGGCAGGGCTATGGCTTTGGTGTGTGATGTGTGACAATGTGAAAGTCCATAGTTTACTATGATAATGTGATAATGAAGCACTCAATTCCTTTATTGTTCCTTAATTTAACAATGGAAGTAAATGAGAAATGGGCCCAAGGGAGTTAAATTTGTGAATAGCAACCTGGAAATTACCCAAATGACTTTATTAATGAAATTGTGATTTGTAGGATGAATTAGATAAGCTAATAGATATATGATTGTGTACAATATTTGGTAAGATTTGTGTAATTATGCCTATGAGCTTATGAAGCTTCTATAAGCTTGTGTATGTTATTTGTTTTGTAGATTGACTTATATACATACAGAGGATCGAATCTACATCAAGGGTCACACTATCTAGATTTACTCCGGTATATTTTGTTAAACAACTTTTTGATTTATATGGCATGTATAGGAGTTGATTTGATAATGTAATTGTGTGAATGATTAAATATGTAAAGTATGTTAAATGTGATGTTTTGTGTTTGAAAATGAAATATACGTATTTTGGATTGAAATAATTGATTGGTTGGGTTCTATTAGTGTATAATTGTGTTTAGGTACAAGAAATTGATAAAATAATGTTATTTTATCAAGATTTATA
This sequence comes from Gossypium arboreum, assembly GCF_025698485.1. Lineage (NCBI taxonomy): Eukaryota > Viridiplantae > Streptophyta > Magnoliopsida > Malvales > Malvaceae > Gossypium > Gossypium arboreum. The sequence goes on along the minus strand of NC_069082.1, from coordinate 83,559,718 downwards.
AGTCAATGTTTTGGGCATAAATTAAGTGTGTTTGATATGTGAAAATAGCTTAAAAATAGTGAAAAATGAGGTTTTCACACGGCCAAGTCACATGGGCGTGTGCCCAGGCCGTGTGGTAAAGTCAGAATCACCCACGGGTAGGCCACACGGGCATGTCCCAGGCCATACGGGCGTGTGCCCTTATTTTCAAGGAAAATTTTCCAATGTTCCCAGTTTAGTCCCAAATCACTTCCTAAGCATATTTTGGGCCTCGGAAGTCCATATTAAGCACTTAAAGATGAAATTTGAGAAATTTTTAAATTGAAATACAGATTTATGACTCGGTTTTATACGTTTATTATTGTTTTAATTCAGGTAGCACCTCGAACCCTGTTCCGGCGTCGGATATGGGCAAGGGGTGTTACAAATATCATGTTTCCCATCAACTTGGCAAAATTGCCTAAACACATGCATTCAATCAAACATGTTAGTCACAAAATTTTCATATACATCAAGTAAACATAAATGAGCTCATCTTGCAATATTCTTTCAAGACATTATCATTTCATCTCATAATTCCCTTATCACGCCAAAAGCTTTGTCCGTTCAATCATTGAAATTCCAATGGATACTCGAGTAGTACATTCAAGGTGTAGAATTCAATAACCATCAATTCTTACTCAAGAGTACCCATTAGGGCATTTAATCAAATAACACACTCTCGGACCACATATCATATTACAGGATTACCAGTCCAAGCTAAATCCTTTATGTAACATATGCTCAGAAGAGCTCAATTAGGATTACCAATCCAAGCTAAATCCTAATTTTAACATATGCTCGAGAGGGATTAAATCAGGATTACCCATCTGGGCTAAATCCTTTCTATAATGAGATCAATAGGATTACACGTCTGAGCTAAATCCCATCAGCAACAAATTCAAGACCTCATTTTATAAGGCAATCACATTTATCCATCAAAATTCAATATTCAAACGAGACTTTACCCTTTTTCCAACATTTCCGAACATGTAATCATTTCACACATTTGTAATATTCACATAACTATAAAAAAAATTGCGTACAATCATAACATTCAAGTTAACATATTTACATGCTCGATTAAGTTACATGAACTTACCTTGACACTTGTTCGCGTAAATAATCTACTAATCTGAAACCTTTCCTTTCCTCGATCTAACCTCAAATTTGTGTTGTTCAGATTTATATAAATAACTTTAATCATCAATTTCACACATTTCATATTCAGTTGGACTCAATTTACATCCTAGGAAAAATTACCATTTTGCCCCCAACTTTTTCATAAATTTCAATTTCGTCCCTAGGCTCGGAAAATGAAATTCATGCAATTTACTCCCTATTCCAAGCCTAACCGAAATTTCAACATAAAATTTACAGCACATATTTTCTCTAAATTTCAAAATTTTTCATCAGTTTTCATAACTTTACATTTTAGTCCCTAAATCATGTTTTCATCAAAAATCACTTTGTAAAAGTTGTTTATCTATCAACATCCTTTCATTTTCTACCATAAATTTTAAATTTTCATCATATTAATCCATGACCTAACTTCCATACCTTGATAACCTTTCAAATTGATCTTCCAAATAGATAGATTAAGCTATCTAGGTTTCAAAAATATCAAAATTACTAAAAACGGGACAAGAAAACTTACCCAATTAAGCCATGAAAGTTTCTTCTCTCTCTCCTAGGGTTTCCATGTATTTTTGGGGAAGATGATGAGAAAATAAGATGATAATTCTTTTTATCATCTTTTAATTATTTTAATTTCCAATTTAGTCTTTGCCCTTTTTTCTATTTTTCCATGGATGAGTCAGCATCTACATACTTTTCTTTAATGGTCTACTTACCATATAAGGACCTCAAGTTTTAAATTCCATAGCTATTTAATCCTTCTAACTACTAGAATTCAACTTTTACATTTTATGCGATTTAGTCTTTCTCGTAATTAAGCACATAATCAATAAAAATTTCTTATCGAAATTTTCACATGACATTTCTAACATATTATGGACCTCACAATAAAATAAAAATAAATTTTATTTTCGTATTGAATTTGTGGTCCCGAAACTACTGTTCCGATTTCACTGAAATTGGGCTGTTATAGGGAAAATAATTCTCTTATTCTAGTAAACTACTAAAAGATAAAAAAAGTCTTCCTAAAAAATCACAATTGATTATTCTAAGATTATCTACTCAAATAACTTAAAAATTATCCCAAAGTATATGGAAGTTCAGCACATATTTCAACACAATGCTTCTATTGTTAAGTTTTTTCCTCCCTGCTTCTGGAACATGGCATGTGTTATGTAGTCGAAAACTCAAAAATGTTCTACTTACGGCTTTAATCCACTTTAAACCTCCTCTAGTGTAACATCTCTGACCACCAATTTTGGACCTATTAAAGACATAGATAGCCTCGTTTACTACTTCTGGCCAAAACATTTTTAGGAATGCTTTGATCATATAGCATCGATCGAACCATGTTCATGATGGTTCTATTCTACCGTTCAGCCATATTGTTCTGTTGCAGTGTATAAGTGATGGTCAATTGCCTCTTAACTTCATTGTGTTTACAGAAATGGTTGAACTTATTTGAACTAAATTCGCCTCCTCACTCAGTGCATAGACACTTAATAAATAATCTTGTTTATTACCCAGCCATGTTTTTAAAACATTTAAAAGTATCTAAAGCCTATGACTTTTCTATCAAAAAATACACTTAAGCTTTTCTACTATAATCATCAATGAATAATAAGATGTACCTCTTATTGCTATTGGAAGTAGGATGATTAGATTGTAAAAATCTACATGAATGAGTGTCAATTTTTAAGTTGCTCTCTAATTACTTTTCTTTGAGATGGGATCACGATGTTGTTTCCCATTAATATAATCAGTACATGTGCCATTTGAGGTGGTGAGTTAAGGTAGTCCATGTACCATGCCTTTGTTTAGAAAGGTTCTCAAGCATTTGTAGCTTAGATGCTCATATCTTCTATGCCAAATATGAGTCAAGTTTTTCGCTTTTGCGTGAAAGCATTGATCAACTTGCGTTGGAGAAAAAGTATGTGACTGAGTAAGTAGAATACACATTCTATTGGTACTCATATTGGTTTGAATAATCAAACCCATCTTTAGATGAAAAATCTTGCACATTCCATTTTTTATCAACAAAAAAGCCAAGCCTCTTTCCTGCAATTGCCATGTAACAACCCGGTTTTAGTTTAAATTGGAACAGTGGTTTCAGAACCACAAATCTGAGATTTTAAAATCATTTTAATATTATTTTATTGTTTAAAACATGTGAATATGTATGTGTGAAAATTTTGTGAGCTATTTTTATAGTTTAATAGCTCAATTTGAGAAAAGGACTAAATCGCGTAAAATGCAAAAGTGGTATTCTATATGTTAAATGTGTCTATTTGCTACGGTTTATTAAGCCAAAGGTCCTTATGATTTTATTATGCCATTGATAGTGAGAATGGACATAAATAGGCTTAATTATTATGGAATTTGATAGTTTTAATTAAGGTTAAATTGGTAATTTATTTATTTGTGTTATTATTAAAAGAAAAAAAATTTGGCTTCGTTATCATCATCTTCCACCGAAAATGAAAAGCAAATTAAATATTGAAGCTCATTTAAGGTTCGACATTTGTGTGGCTTAATTGAGGTGTGTTTTGAGTTCGGTTTTTGATGATTTCTACATTTTGTGATCGTTGCTTTGAGTACAAGTTAGCCCATGCCTCAATTTTTGAATTGGTTGATGAATTTTTAAGTTGCCATTGATGATAGTTTGATGTTTTTGAGTGTTGATGATGGAAAATGAATAATTTTTGATAGATTAATATGTTTTGTTTAGTGATTTTTGGTAAAAATACAAATTGGGGATTAAATTGTGAAAAGATGAAAATGTGGAGTTAAAATTGTGAATAAATGTGAAATATGGGCTGCTAAGGGTATTATGGTAATTCGGCTAAGCATGGATTAAATTGAATTGTGTGAATTTGATGTATTTGAGAAATAGGGACTAAATTGATTAAATGTGAAAGTCTAGGGGCTAATGTGTAAAAATGCCCAAACGTGTGTTGTGGACTAAATTGAAATATTATGCGATTAAATGAGTTGAATTTGTTATAATATAGATCAAGAAAAGAGGAACTCGGACTTAGATCGAGGTAAGAACAAAGTACTCAACTAATCGATTAGTTTTGTCGTTTTTACATCCGAGGTAAGTTCATACATGATAAACATTGTTACAGTTATGTTTTTAATGATTTAATATTGCATAAATTATATATATGAGACAATGGTTGTGTATGGCGACGAATCGATTATGGCACTTAGTGTACGTATCGAGGTAGCTTCAGCTATATAAAGCACTTAGTGTGCGAATTGGAATAGCTTCGGCTATATATATGGCACTTAGTGTGTGAGACTAAGATAGCTTTGGCTATGAAAGGTACTTAATGTGTGAGATTATAATTGCTTCAACTATGCTTTGGCATTTAGTGTGCGAGATATCGAGTATTTGACAGTATCACATAAATGTATGATTTTGATATGAATTTGTATAGGTATGTACATATAAAACATGAAATCCAAATAGAAGAAGTTATCAAACTTATTCATAAACAATTGAGTAAATATGATAAAAGTTTGTTGGTCACCATGACTTAAATATTAATTAGTTCGAATTGATGATTTCTATATTATGAACTATTAAGTATATTTAGTACGAACTTACTAAGCTATGAAGCTTACTGTGTGTTATTTGTTTATGTTTTATAGAGAATCAAAGCTAACTTGGACTCGGGGATCGTCAAGAAGCATCATCACACTATCGATCATTTTTTCGGTACTTTTGAAGCTTTGTATATATGGTATATGGCATGTATAAGCTAGTGTCACCTTGGTATATTTTGAGTTATGATATTAGCCGTGAGATTTGGCTTCTAAATTTTGGTGTATATGGCCATTTAAATTGGTTGAATTATATGTTTGATAAGTGATATATGTCATGTACATAATGCCTTATATGTTGGCTTGTTTTAGTATGTTTGCCATAGTTGTTGATATAGCCAAATGGTTGTTTATGCTAATGTATTAATGCTTGGAAGATTGGCATATTGTGGTTTGATTTTGAGATGATGATATGGTAAAATTTGTGTCATGATATAGATGATAATTTGATGAGTAAATGCATTTAGTAGTTATGTGAAATTGATGATTGTGGCATATTGATTTGGCATGTTTTGGCTGCCTATATATGTGTTGAATTGGTACCAATTTGGTTAGTTTCTGTGCATGAAAAAAGGGTGGCAAATTGGCTTTACAAATGGCCTATTTTTGTCCATACGGGCGTGTGTCTCAGCCGTGTACGACACACGGTTAAGATACACGACCGTATGTCCCCTAGGGTACCTTTCGAGTTAAAGTCAGTATACCCTACAAGTTTGACACGGTCTAGACACACGGGCGTGTCTACTGGCCGTGTGTGACACACAGGCTAGCACATGGGCGTGTTGCCGACCATGTGACATAAGTCAGTAACCCCTCCAGTTTTCCCACGGTCATGGCACACGAGCGTGTCCTCGATCGTGTGGTACAAGTCAATATGTATGCCCTATTTTCACACAGGCGTGTCTGGTGACGTGTGAGACACACAGCCTGTTTACACTGGCGTGTGACCCTTAAATGTTTAAAAATTTTCTAAGTTTCCAAAAGTTTGCAAATGTTATCAGTTTAGTCTCAAACCATTTCTAAGCATGTTTTAAGGTATCGTAAAACCTTATAAAGGATAGTGGGAATGATTTGATTGGATTTCGATTATGAATGCTTAAATGTATGTGAATAATGTGTATTATCTGGTAATGCCTCCTATCCTTATTCCGAAGACGGATACGGGTTAGGGGTGTTACATGCCCTATGCTCAAAAGATTATTTCTTAATTCATGAACATAGTATATCTCAATAACAACATGACTGACTCTATTTAGCAATAGTTTCCAACTTTGTTTTCCCATCACATTCATCTTTGTATTATTCTCGAGTTTCACCGAATGTTGAAATCCTTCATCAAGTTAACTAAACATAGCTTGATCACCACACATGTGATTAGAGCCACCCAAATTAAGAAACTATATATCTTCCTTTCTAACCCCACTTGACTCCACATAAGCCATTAGAAACAACTCATCTTCCTTACCAAATTCTGCATAGTTTTCTTCTTTATTCTCAGGGCACTCATATTGAAAATGTCCAAGTTTATGACATTTGTCACATTCCACCATTGTTTTCTTGAAACTTTTTCGACCTTTCCCTTTTCCTGTTCTATAAGCACTATGACCACGACCTCTTCCTCCATCATTTGTCACTTTCAAAACCTGCTCACTCCATAATGCCTTTGAAAATTTTATTCATGTACTATTAATGAGCTTTGTAATTCATCAATTGTAAGAGCATCAATGTCTTGTGATTCCTCAATAGAACAAACAATGTAGTTAAACTTCTTAATTAAAGAGCGTATAGTTTTTTCTACCACTTTAAGATCCTACGTATCTTCTTTGTAAGATCGCATCTTGTTTGCCACTGTCATGACCCTTGAGAAGTACTTTGTCACTCATTCACCATTCCTCATCTCAAGCATTTCAAATTCTGTGTAGAAAGTTTAAAGATTAGATCTTTTGGCCCTTGCATTTCTTTCATATTTTTTTGGCAGTATTCTTGTTAACTGTGTGATCGATAGCCTAAAATAGATAGCTCTTCAATTTCAAATCTTTGAGCTTTGTCGCATCATTCTTCTTTCATTGTGCATCTGATTAAGGTGTTTCTCTTGCTGGTTCAACATAGCTAAGAACCACCAACTCTCAATATTCCTTAGAACATAGAAAATTTCCCCTTAGCATGCTCCAATTATCATAGTGATCATTAAAGCGAGGAATAGTTGGTTGTATGAAGTTGTCAGAATTCATCTTTTGAGTCATCTTTTATGCTGCTGCTAGAATTTCTCAAGCCCAGTGGGGTTCCGATACCAAACTGTTGGGAACTTTTATCTGATATGAGACTTAATAACACAAGTAAACAACAAGCTAGATTTTTAATGACTTGAGTTTTATTGATGATGACCTCGGCTTATGTAGCCATACAATAAAATTTTAACAGAGAATAAAAATTGCACATTCAAATCAAATCAAATATAAGAGATAACAATAACATAGAATAATTCAAATATCAATATCCCTAAATAATTGGAACTTATTCTAACAATAAAATATGCAAAAAACTCCTTCAATCTTCTCTCTCAATAAAAAAAATCAATCTAAGACCTCACACTTTTTACTACTTTAATTTTACCATTTCAACTAAGTCATATTTAATTTTTACTTTAATTTTATAAATTTATATAATATTTTTATCACATCTTGTTTGTAATAAAATCTAATATTAATAGTATGTTGAGGATGAAATTTTAATGAATTTCTAATTTATTTGTTTAATTTTGTATATTTCCAATTTTCATTCCTTTATTGGTGCAAAGATTCATGAATGAATGATTACTTGAAAATTTTAAAAGTCAATCTTTTGTATTTGCTAATTTTTTCATTTTCAATTTTAGCAGACGGTGGGATGAAAAAGGATTGAATGAAAGGTGAGGTTAGATAAACTCATATCTTCTCTTTATTAAAACGCGTAATTTTTTCAAAGTTATAATGTTACGTGTGATTAATTTCTTTTTAATAAGTCAAATAAAACTTGAACCTTGAATGAATTGAGGTTCACGCGTAGGTCCTTCAGTAGTGTCTTCAATGATTGTAAGAGTCTCTTTCAAGGTGTACTCACAACTCACGTTTATATATATTCTTTTAATTTAATTTTTAATTTTTCAAAATAAGTTAAATTAATTTTTTAAATAAAATACATATCAAAACATTAAAATTTTTAAACATGAAAGCTCATATGACAATCCATGTGTTTTTCATATTATTTTTAAAAAATTTATAAATTTTAAATTATTTATTGACATAACATATAAAATAAATAATGTCATATCGGCAAAAAAGTACATATAAATTGCTACATCAACATCATTAAAAATTAATGATTTAATCACCATTTACATTAAAGAAAAACCATTTAACGCTTTTTGAAATATTAAATTTAGTTAAATTAAACATCATGTTCATAATGTGAAGGTATAGTATCTTTTAATATCACTGAATATTCAAAACACTGTCAAAGTTTTATCCTAAAGTTTAATAATGATTCTCAAAAATAATTTTGAGGTCAAAATATTTTTAAAACCATAAGCAATGTTAAATAAACAACTTTTGAGTCAAAAGTATTTTTAAAAAATATTTTTGAATCCAAAAGCAAAATTATTTTTTTCTAGCTCCTACTTTTGGCAAAAGAACTTTTAAGAACAAAAGACAATTTTAACATTTATAAATTATTTTATATAATATTTATATTCGGTATGTAATTATTTTCTTATTGAAATTTATTTTAAATATATAATATTATATATTTAAATTTTTATTGGTTATATTTTAATATTTAAAATATAGTTTATATATTTAAATTTAAATTTTATAAATAATTAATATTAATTGCTTAAAATATTTAAAATTTATATTTCATATATTAAAATATTAACAATAAATTATAATAAATTATTTTTATATTATTACTAAAATATTATAATATTAACTAATTTGAATATTATTTAAATGCATATTTGTTACTTTATAATACCATATCTAAAATGAACATTTTATTTCTTAAAGGTACTTTTTTGTGATAATACTAACTACTTAAATCTTAAATAAAATTTTTCAAAAGTACTTTCCAAAATAACTTTTCCACGGTATTTTTTAAAAGCATTTATTAAAAGTAATTGTCGAAACTATTTTTTTGAAAAATAGGGATCGACTTTATATTTTGAAAAGAAAACGAAAATTGGGAGTCGCCACCAATCTTTTTTGTTTTGGTGTGATCGGATCACCAAGAAGTTTGGTCATTTTAATTTACTAAAACAACGATTTTGGTTTACGAAATTTGAGAAAATGGGTTCGGGAGTCGGTTACGTACGAGGAAGAATTAACACCTTCATAACACTCAAAATTGGTACCTAATTGATCAATTAATGTCTTAATGTCGAAATTTAAAAACTCGAAAAGAATTTAGAATATGATCCCTTTTTTGTTGATCTATACGAAGAATTTGCTTGAGTAAATCGAAATGGATTCTAAATACTTTCTTGTCCCGAAGTAATAAAATGCCACAGCCAGTGCGTTAGGACACAACATTTCAGACCCTCGAGAATAAGTTGGCCTTTTGATTTTCAAAACTCACGTGTTTTAATTTTAACAAGTTATTCGGTCATTTGGATCAAACGAGAAAATCGAAACCCAGCACGTAGGGCACGTTTTCTCGAAATTTCCAAACACAAAATATTACCTTATTTTTTTGGAGAAAAACGTAGACGGAATTTTAAAGGGATATTTGATTATTTGGATAAACAGAAAATCGAAACCTAGCACATTAGGGCACGATTTCCCAAATTCCCAAACATCAATCATCGCTTTTGTTTTAAAGTTTAGAAAACACGAACGGGATTTTAAAGGGAAATTTGATTATTTAAATAAACAAAAGATTGAAACCCAACACGTTAGGACACGATCCCTCAAATTTCTAAACATCAAACATCGCCTTTGTTTTATAAAGTCGACTCGAAATACATTAATTTGACTTGAAATACAGTGGAATCATTAATTTTGGACTAATAAGTTAAGAATTATAATGTGACACTTGTGAATGAAAGTCGAAATTATAAACATAGAACAATATATATGGACTAACTCTATTAATGAATGAAAATAATATAAAAATAAATAAATAAATATGTAACACCCCGAACCCGAGACCATCGCCGGTGTCGGACACGAGGGGTTAACAAGCCAAGTTCACTTGTTTTGCCCATCCATTTGACATTTTCAGTCAGGCTGGAAAACTGCGTCACTGTCGCCTTAAAAATCATATCTCGAGTTTCAAAACTCGGAAACTGGTTTCGTAAATTTTTCCTGAATTTAGACTCATATATCCATCCATGGATTTATTTCTAGAATTTTTGGTTGGGCCAATTGGTACAGTTTATTAGTTAAAGTCACCCATGTTACAGGGATCGACTGCTCTGACCTTCGCGCGGTATAACTTGAATATCTCTCTGTACAGGGCTTTAATGCTGGTGTCGTTTGTTTCTAATGAAACTAGACTCAAAATTGAATCTGTACATATAAGGTATGTCTCCTAATTATTTTTGGATAATTTATAGTAAATTTTAAAGTTGCGACAGGAACCCAGAAACCGTTCTGGCCCTGTCTCACAATAGCTTTAATATCTCTTAACATGTAACTCCTATGACCATTTCGTTTCTTCCATATGAAAATAGACTCATCAAGGTTCATTTACATAGCTTATTCACTATTTAATTCCATTCCTACGAATTTTGGTGATTTTTCACATTCACGCCACTGCAGCTGGCAGCATCTGTTTTAAGGTAGGTCTTACCTATTTGGTAGTCTCCATGAACCAACTAGTCTTGCCATACATAGGTTCATATATGATCATTTTAACCATGCCAATGGCTGATCATATGACCAACATTCCCATTTCCAAGCCATAGCCACATCATGACACCAAATATATATATACAAACCACAATTATTCTAAGTTCATGTTTCCTTTTCGAGCCATTTTCGCATGGCCGTACATACTTACATCACAACATATTTAACAAACAAGGGTAGTCCTATACATGCCATCTCAAGTTCAACCAAAATTTATACCAAAATGGAGGCTTGATAGTGTGGATGACTTCGACTTCAACGATCCCAAATCCGATTGCTTGAGCGAAATCTAGAAAACCGAGAGCCAAAGCAACGGGTAAGCATTTTATGCTTAGTAAGTCTCAAGGAATATAATCAACTCTAATTACAGCAATACATTCACATAGCCAAATGCATCATTTCATTAATACACATTCTTACTTCACACTTCATCATTATATAATTTCACAAAGTATCAATCAATTCAATAACTGAAATTCATTAGTCGGTTGAGCGAATGTTGCTCAAACATGTCGACTTTCAATGCACATATAACGTACCTTATCCTTTGGGCTTTTCGAGTGTACTAATAAATTCATTACAGCAACCAACACTCACCTCCAGCCCAAGATTCTTCGGAACATAACCGGATATAACCATGTGCACAAATGCCTTCGGGTCTTAGCCCGGATAGAATGTCTCGCACGAATGCCTTGGTCTTAGCCGGATGTAGCCACTAGCACAATTGCCTTGGTCTTAACCGGATATAATTTCCAGCATAATTGTCTTGAGATTTAGCCGGATATCATTCAATTTCCATGAACACATACATCAATTATCATTGGACATACATAATTCATTTTCGTTACTAAGGCTCAAACGTAATTATAGTCACAAGCATATTCGCCTTGGGACTTAGCCCGGGTAGAATTCAAATACTCATGCATACATAATCAATAATCAATACACATCCATACTTTATTTCACATAATTCAAGTAGGGTCACTTCTTGAGGACTTACCTCGGATGTTGTCGAACGGCTTTTTCGGCTATTCGATCACTTTCTCCTTCCCCTTGTCCAATTGTGGCCCTCTAAGCTCTTGAGCTAATTCAAACAAATTCAATTTATTAAAACCTCATTGTGCTAGCTTATGGCCGAATATGACAAGGAGTTTAAATGGTCATATGGCCACCCTTTAGCTTGAATACACAACGGTCATGCACATTTTATACTACATCAAGCAATTCAATACAATTTATTCGAGCATCAAGGAAATGCTAAGGCCTTCAATAGGCTACCCAAGGCCGAATATTCATGTACATGTTGAGGTCAATTTTGCACTTAATACCTCACAAAAACAGCATGCAATTTACTAATTAATGCTTTGCACATTGTGGCCCAAAACTTATAATATAGCATCAAGCACTTATATGTGTGCTAGGCCGAATTGTGCTTGCAATTTCACAAGCATTCTTCCACATCTTCTTCTTTAAACCAATTTATTCATCACTTAGTTCATAACCAAAACATAATGTGCAATCATATATATGCATATATGAGCATGGCAATTTCAAGGTGTCCATAGCCATCCAAAACACAAATTTTAACTAACATGCAAGAAGCATGAATCATGCTCAAGAATGCATCATGGCGAATATGACAATCATGCTCCTTTTCAACTTCAATCATGATAAAACAAAAAGAAAGCTCAAAATCTTACTCATGAGTAGACAATCCATCATTGCATGCATCATCATCAAGCTTCACACTTAGCATGCAATGGCTTTATCACCATAACAACTTTGGCCAAATGCCATTTCCATGGCATAACAAAGATTTGAGCCATGGCTAACATGCACATCAAATTAGCAACCAAAACATGCATGAAACTCCCAACACAACCTCATACATACCTTACTCTTGTTGCAAGTTTAGCCAAATTTCCTTCTAGATCTCTTCTAAACAAAGAAAATGAAGCAAAAATCCTTCCTTCTTCCTTAGTATTTTCGGCCAAAGAAGAGAAAAATAGGTGAACAAAATTTTTTCTTTGCTTCTCTTTCACTCACGGCAAAAGGGGGGAAGGATGAGCAAATTTTTATTTTTGTTTCTCTTCCTACATGCTTAATTTTTTTATCATTTATCACATCATGCATTAACAAAACATGTCATAACATGTCTTCCTTGCCCATATTCCCTTGTCATGGCCGGCCACTATACCATCCTTGGGGAAATTTGACATGCAAATCCCTTATTTTTGCATGCATGCTCAACTAGTCATCACACATTTCCCCATCATACTTTCAAAGTTTACTACTAGGTCCTTTCTAGTGAAATTCACATTTATAATTTCTAAATTGAAACATCAAAATGTCATACACAATTTAACACATATCATAGGCATCAAATTAAATTTTTAATTATTTTTATGCCTCGGTTTTGTAGTCCCGAAACCACATTCCGACTAGGGTCAATTTTGGGCTGTCACAAAATAAAACAAATTAACATACACAATAGCAATGAGTTCGCATCTAAATGATAATCAAAATAATGAAAACTAAAAATATAGCTAATTAAATAAACAAATCGAATAAAACTATAACAAGTTGTCAAACATAGATAGATAAAATTAAGATAGCAACACAAAAGACTAATGGACAATAAGAAATAATAATATATGAAATAATATGAAGACAAAAAACATATATAACATACAAAACAATATGGAAACTAAGAGCCAATATTATACAAAACGATTTAAAAACTATATAAGAAAAAAAAGAATAACACATGCTAGAATTTGAAATAATTTATATGTATAAAATAAAAATTAATAATATACGAAAGATTATTAAAATAGATGCTATGAAAGAGGGAGTTTCGATCAAATCTTGTACAAAATATTTTAAAAACAAAACATGTTTATTTACGGTTGATAATATACATACAATGAGGAACAAGATTAACATAAATAATATGTAAATGGTGACAACAATATATGAAATAGTCTTAAAAACAAAGATATATAATAAAATAACAAAGATATATAATAAAATACGTTTTAAGGGATATATTATATACATAACAAACTTGAAAGGTATATATATAAAATAGTTTAAGATAAATAAAAATATTGAAAGTAAATAATACGTAAAATAATTTAAAATAACTAATATATATACAAATTTAAAATGGGTAATAGTTTAAAATGATTTAAAATACATAATATGTAAAAAACTTAAAGTAAATAATAATAGAATAGTTTAAAATAAGTAATATAAACAAAACTTAAAATATATAATAATGATAAAACAGTTTTATTTTAAAAATGAATAAACAAGATAGATTAAGGACTAAAATGCAACTTAGCCGAACTTTTTAGGGTAAATTTAAAATAAAAGGAAATAAAAGCAAATTTAAGGAGTAAAATAGCAAACGCGCAAAGGTGCAGGGACTGAAGAGGAAATTATTCCCAGCACTCATGCGTACGGTTCCACACAGGACCAAAATAGGACAAGCGCAAAAACCATGGGGTCAAATTGAAAACGCAAAAGAAAGAGCAAAAGGGGCGAATTGAAAGCAAGTAGCAAAGTGGAAGGACCTGCAGCGCAAATAACCCATTTACCGAAAACACGCGGATCCTTCGCGGGTATGGGTCGGGTCGGACGGGCATTAGTAAAACAACGCCGTTTTGGCCCTTAGATAGCCAAGGTGAAACGACGCCGTTTCACACATGCTATATAAGCCCAAAATTTTTTTGAACTTTCATTTTAACCCTCTCTTTCCAAAAAAATAAAAAATTTTGCTCTCCTCTCTTCTCTCTCAACCCCATGTCCGGCCATGGACCGATCACCGGACTGTCGCGGCGGCCGCCGTTCGCGGTGGCCGGAGAAGCCCAAAAGTTCCCCTTTTCGAGCCCGTTGCGCGTAGAGCAAGGACCTGAGGCCAAAACCCCGAAAACCCGGCCAAACTCTGGCGAAGCAACAAAGAAACACCCGGTTTCTTCTCCTTTTCCGGCGTGGCCCTCACCGACGGTGAACGAATCGACCGATTTAGGTAAGTCTTTTCTCTCTTTTTTTTTTATATTTTCATATGTAAACGAGAAAAAAAAAACTTATAAGTAAAAAATGAACGAAATATAGAGCGAAAATTACCTTTCTGTTTCAATTTTCTTTTGTATTTTTTTTTTTGTTTCGAAGAATGAAAATCCCCCCTTATACAATGAAGATATTCATGGCTTTATGGCCGAACCATATTACAGCTGTTAATATTTCTTGTTTCTACTATCGCTGCCTTTGCTACTGTTTAGTACCATTTAGCCACTGTTTACTACTGTTTGGCTTTGTTTTCTACTGCCATTGCTTTTGCTTGCCTCTGTTTCTCTTTCTGTTTCTGTTTTGTAGGCGTTGACGGGAGTGATGGGATGGTGAGTCTGTCTTGGGTGCTTAACGCGCTGACACCACGTGAGGAGCGGCGCCTAAGGTTTCAAAAACCCTAGGTTTCATCCGAGGGTGTTAAAACATTTTGGGCCATAGTTTGGTCCTCATTTGGGCTCATGTGTGGGCTTGCAAATTTGGGTATTGGGTCTGTAGCCTGTTCTGTAATTTGGACTTTGCAATAATTGACTGTTGTTTTTTTATTTTTATTTGGTTCTTCTCTAAGCCCGAGCAAAAATGAGTCATTACAGTAATTTTAAATTAGCTTTAAAAGCATTAAAATTTTAAGAACTGACCAAAAAATCATAATTAAAGAAATACATATAGTTTTCCTTAAATTTTATTTAAAATTTTCATTTTACTTTTTTAAATAATTATTTACATTTTTTCCATATGACTCGTATAAGGAGCCTCTGACTATGTACACTATATATCTTGACAAACATTAACAGTTTTCGTAGCTGAATTTGTTACTACAAAAATTTGGTCAAGGAAATAAAACAAACAAATATGATTACAAACTCATACTACTAATTTATTTAAAAAAATCTAAACTATACCATTAGTCACTAAATTATGAATAAATTTTATTTTGGTCATTTAATAAAAAGTTTTAATTTGGTTATTAAACTAACCAAATATTTTTATTTAAGTTACTGGGCTATTAAAATCGATGTTATATGGTTTTTTCTATTCGCACTACCTGTACCAATCAAAATCTTTATTTTCCCTTCTCTTGTACAATTCAAGTTTTTCATGAAACAACTTTGAACATTGCAAATTTGCAAAATAAAATTCAAACAATTTGTTTCTCTAATCTCTAACATTGATTTTTAGATCGGCTTAGATCTAAGGTATGTTATTCTACTCGTCAATGAGTATTGATTCACCGTACCGATCGTCAAATCGTCGCTTGGAGCTCGTTGTTAGAACTTTAAAAAGAAAAGTTTATAACCTAGTGATTTAAATAAAACTTTTGAATAATTCGATGACCAAATTATAACTCTTTTTAATTAAGTGAAGAAAATAAAACTTACCCATAATTTAATAATTAATGATATAGTTTACCCTAACAAAATAAGGTCATTGAGTAAAATTATTAAATTTGTTCCTTTAAACTATTTCCCTATTTATTTCATTTACATCAAATTCCAAAATAAAATACTTAATGTTTTAAAATATAAATTTAGAAACAATTATTTTTTTCTGTAAAAACTGATAGTAGTTTAGAATGTAGGTAGTAATAATATTTTATTATGTAGAAAATTTTAATAATAACGTTGCAAAGATATAATTTTATACATTAATTTATTTTATAAATATATAAATTTATGCAAAATTGCTTTGTAAAACAATATGAAAGAGTGTCTCACTAAAAGGTGTATCTCTATAAAAGATATATTATGGAAAGATACACCTATTTTATGTAAAAAAACTTTTTATTAGCCATTTTATTGTTTTATTTGAAATATTAAGGGTTTTATTATACGTTAAATGCATATAAAAATTTTAAGGAAAATATTTTACACGCCTAAAAATCGCTATATTTTAGTAATATGATTCTATTTTCTTTATTTATATTTTTAATAATTTATTTTTCTAATAATAATATCCCGATTAAATATTTAAATTTAATTTTTATTTATTCATAATCTTTAAGGTGGAACATACAAGGTTGCTTTATTTTTCTGAGGAAATAAAAAATAAAAAAATTCCAGGGTGGCCACAAAGGAAATGATGTGGGTAAAGGAACGACCTTTTATCCAAAGCATATCTGAAACTTCTTTTTATTTTTGCAAAATTGTAGGTATGATGCTACGTGTCTTAAAATTCACTGATCACGTGCATCTCCAGGCCACCATAAAAACCGGCCAACACAATGAATTTTTTTTTAAAGAAAACCTTATCCAATACGTTTTCAATTTTTCCATCAAATACAAAATTATCCGACAAAAAAACATCTTTGACCGTTAGATTCACACCTTGACAAAACCCGATCAACGGTTGAAGTCAATCCTTAGACCTTAAAATAACCAACAAAAACTGGCAAAGCAAATCCTACACAGAAAAGGGAAAAAGAGAAAAAGGAAATCACTTTTGCTTTAAACTTCAAAGACACTGCAAAAGAAACTCTCCTCTGTTTTTGTTGTATTTTAATTTTGATTGTGAGATTATAGCAAAGGGTTCAGTTTTCAATCTGCGTTTTTTTTTAGTGTCGTTGTGAGAAAAAAAAAAAACTAGTTATGGCTGAAGTTTTGGGGAAGGGAAATCTGTTTACGACTTGTAACTATAGTCAGACGAAGAATCTAGAAGGTGGAACTTGTTTGGTTCCTAAGAAAATTTCTGGGTTTTCTTTAGAAAGGAACGGTTTTTCTTCTTTAAAGGTTAAATCTCAGGCTTTAAGAAGTGATTTTAATGGGCAAAGAATGGTTTTTTTGGAGAAGAAAAGTATGAACAGGCGAAGGTTTTGTCAAGTTCCCATCAAAGCACAGGTTTGATTTAATCAACTTTACATCTTGTTAATTTCAATTTCTGGATCTTTGCTTCTTCTTTTTGTCCTTATTTTTGTGGAAAAGCGTGGGTATATTTTTATTTGTTTAGTTGTGTCAATTTATTTTATGATTAATTTTTATTTAATTTTGAATTTCTTGATAATTTACTTTTTTTCTTTTCTATTATTAGCTTTCTACAGTTAGTTCTTTGCTCAGTTTTTACATACCAAAGATCAAAAATCTTTAAATAGAAATCGCCTTATATATGTGTAAAAATTTTGATTTTTTTCCCTTTAACACAAAGATTAAACAAGAAATTTTACTCTTTTCTTTCTTCTTTTGTTTGAAAATCTGTAGTAGTATTATGATTTAAATTCTTTTTGTCCCCATAAGCTGATCTGTACATAGATCAATCAAGAAATACTAATTGGTTTCACTTTTTTTTTTCTGGGTTTGTTTAATGGAATCAGATGCAAAGTGGTCTTATTGGTCGAGTTCAGAAATGGTGGGAGAAAGGGCTTCAACCAAATATGAAAGAAGTTGCATCTGCACAAGACCTAGTAGACTCTCTTTTGAATGCTGGTGATAAGCTTGTTGTGGTAGATTTCTTCTCCCCTGGTTGTGGTGGTTGCAAGGCTCTTCATCCCAAGGTATATATATGTATAGCTCTGTATCTAGATTTTGTTTTTGGGGTTTTATGTATTTTGATTGATTGTGGATTTGGCAGATTTGCCAATTTGCAGAGATGAATCCAGATGTGCAGTTTCTTCAGGTTAATTACGAGGAGCACAAGTCAATGTGCTATAGCCTTAATGTCCATGTGCTGCCTTTCTTCCGGTTCTATCGAGGTGCGCAGGGGCGTGTATGCAGCTTTAGTTGTACCAATGCCACGGTTAGTCCTGAATCCTTCCTTTTAGATGCTAATTTCATTTGATATGGCTCCTAGTTCTTTTATTATTGTTTTCTAATGATGAGTGTTCTAAATTACAATGGCAAATTCTATAGATCAAAAAATTCAGAGATGCATTAGCCAAACACACACCTGACCGGTGCAGCCTCAGCACGACAAAAGGGCTCGAGGAGAAGGAGCTTTTGGCATTATCTGCGAACAAAGACCTTTCCTTCAACTACACACCAATTCCCACACATGGAGAGATTCTTATATGGAAACAAGTTCCATCTGATTCAACGAGAAAGCTCCCGCTTTCAGTCCCGACAACATCCACAAAACAAAGGGACAGTGAGGAGAAAACCTTGGTTGGTGTCGGAAGATGATGTAGTTAGGTTTTCTGCCATTTCCATTGCCCAGTGTACATTCTTACAGTATAATTGGAGTTGCAGGGCAGTTTGGGTTTATTTTTTGGATCCTAGCCCTGCATGATTCAAGGGTAAGTTTGAAGACCAAAACTAGTGTGTATATTTTTGAGGTTGTCATTTTAATGTTCAAGGGAAAACCCCCTTTGTGAATGTAAAAACCTTGTTCTTTTGGTGTTGAAAACTAGATTACGAGTATTTGTACTTTTTGGGGGGTAATACGAGTATTTGTATTCGATATTTGGTATTAATGATGTTTTTTTGTTGCCTTTTTGTTTTACTTTGTACATATATTGAATTTTGTTCACACACTTTGTATCATTGGTATGAAAAATGACAAAATCTGATATCCAGCTTTCATGGTGAAGTAGAGTTAACGAATTTAATTTGATGAGTTTTATAATTTATTCTCATTTGTCTGCATTTAACAATTATGAGTTTATTAAATTATTAATAAATTTACGATTTTATCACTCAAACATGAAAAAGTTAATTTACTAAACTACTTGAAATTTTTTTATTTAATTCTTTGAATTGTTAAGTTTTTTTTCTTTGTAAAGTTCAATTAGCGAGCTTCAAGAAATAATTTGACGATAACATTACATGTGACGCCTTAAATTCGGTCGGGATGATCCGAACTAAATTTTGAACGTCACATTAATCATCAAAGTGACTCTCCATTTAAAACATTACAAACCACACCACAAATTTGTTGAATATTTTATATAAGAAATTAGACCTAAGTGTATATTTTTCTAAATTAATCATTTGCTTCATACAATGAGAAGGTATAAGGCATACTTTAATACTCAACAGTCTCCCTTAGCTACAAAAATTTATTAGTTCATTTAATTATCATCACATTAAACAAGTACTTAAACCATCCAGATTAACAACCAAGCAAGCAATTATAACATTCAAAAATCTCAAAGTTAAACAGTCTATAATCCGTTTACAACCTGTTGAAAATTTTATTTAGAGTGTGTGTTGAGCTTTTAAACTCCGAAGTAAAATGTTGAAAAACATGTGTTAGATCCGAATTGACCTAACGATCAATATTGGAGATTGGAGAAGAAAATTGTTTAGATTTTGGTTTACAAATTCGTGATGTTCAAAATTGTTTCATGAAAAACGAAATTAAACTATAGAAAAAAAAGAAAAAAATGTTTTTAATTGATGCGGGTGGTGCAAATGGAGAAGATCATATAACAACAATTTTAATAAATAATAAATTAAATGAAAACTTTTAAATAATTCAATAATTTTTTATAACTTTTTAAAATTGAGTGATCAAGACATAAATTTACTAATAATTTAATAACTTAAGTGTAGTTTATCATCTTACAAGTATCCCAGGTTAATATTTGTAGTTGTGGATGATCTACAACTCATGGAAGCTTCAAAAATTGTCTACTTGGACAGTGAACTCTTTTCTCGGTACATGGACAGTTAACTGGACATCATCAACCGCTGGTTTGAAAGATTTGCAGGATGACAATGCCACAAACCCTGGAGAGAGTAGAACATGTTCAGGTCATTAGTTTATAATAGAATTGACCAAATTTGCATTTTTAAATTTTTCTTGTGTTGATTAACCATGTAAAATCTTTACCTTACCTGTTTAAGTAAAGATAATTATATTCTTTTCCACATGTTTTTTCAATACTAACAGTAAAATAACCCTAAAACTTGGTGGAATTTTGATAAAATTGAGACATAATTCCAGTGTTTTCTGATAATATTATCTTTACAAGTTATTAGCAAGAAAAGCTTAGCATGAATTTTGGATGAATAGGAGAAAGACAGATGGCAAAGAAATAGAGGAGTTTTAAAAGGAAATGTCGGATAAGGTTGCTTGTGTGTTAAATTCATCAACGTGGCCAACCTTGGGATTGATTGTAGACGGAATGTGGGGCATTCTGACAACCCAATCCACTATAGAAAATTTTCAAAATCTGAAAGCTCCCATTATTTCCTCCCAAGTGTCCAACATGTTTCATAACTTTGAAAGTAACTCCTTCCGTTCAATGTTTCCTCCATTTCTTTTTTCTTTTTCTTTTAATTTTCAAACCCAATCTTTCTAAGTGTTCGTTTGTTTGTTAATAAAATATTTTTTAAAAATAATTTTGAAAAATAATTTATTTTTTAGTGTTTAAATGAATCATGTAAAATATTTTTTGTTGTTTGACAAATTTCCGAAAATATTTTCCTAAAAACTATTTTTACATATATTAATAAATTTATATATATTAATAAATTTATATTTTAAATTATTTTACATATATTGCAATGATTTATTTATAAATAAATAAATCAAATTAAATATATAATAATACTCAATTATTGTATTGTTCATTCTTCATCTGGGTTTATTACATTGTTGCTCTAGATTTAGATAGAGCTTCATACTTCATCCAGATAAATTGCTCAAAAACTTCAAAAAATGTAAATTTATAAAGAGGAACAGAAAATCAGAAAGAAAACCATTTGTTTAACTATATAGAGCTAATAACTTATGCGTTAACTCGAATGTTGGATCACATAAACAACATTTTGCAAGAGAACAAAAAAGATACATGACAAATGCATTTAAATGGGAGCATGCATACCCATGTTACGCCAGTGCATGAAAACTTACCTAAACAATGCCCAGAACATTAATAAGCCTACACCTTGTAGAGGAAACAACAAATGCAAAGAAAGATTATAGCACTACAATGGAATTTTCTCCACCAATGAAGATGGCTATTTCAAGCAAACAAATGGCTCTGAGTTTTAATTGATTTGTGCATTCATGAAGCTAAGAAGAAGAGCACATATGAGTTTCTTGATGGACATTTTATAACTTTCAATAATTAGGTGATCAAAAAGATAATTTACTAATAATTGAATGATATTTTTTAAACTTTGCATAGTTAAGTAACTAAAAGGGAAAAAGCCATTGTTAAGTGGCCTCTACTATAATTTACCCAAAGATATATAAATACACTTGCAGCAATATTTCTTATTTCAATTTTTGAAAAAGTTAAACTTTTAATTAAATTAATATTCGATTAAAGTAACATTTTTAACTTAAAAATGTTCTAATTTTTACCAGCAATCTTGGTTGTTCTTTCCTAAAGGAAAAAAAAAAGAAGAAAAGAAACCTAAGCAAAAATAAGTTACACGTAGTGTTGTTGTAAGTCAAATTTTACAGGCTATTCTCTGCCATTTATCATCCACCCCCCATTATAAGTATACAAGCTGTGTACATTAATGCATAGAAGTTAAAACCTCCAAAACATTAAGTTCTTGTCTCTGCCACATTATTACAAGTATTTGCATGTTTAGAACATAAATTAAGGCTGAAAGCTAATGGTTCTTAGAGCTGTAAGACTGATTTAATGAAGAATATACACTTCACTAACAATGGGTTGAGCATAAATTCAACCGCAGATAAATTTTAGCTACTTCTTTCAGTAATCGACTCTTCTCTAGTTCTCTAGTTTCATTTTAGCTACTTCTTTCAGTAATACACTGGAGGATACAAGGAAGTAGAAATGAGAGCCGCCATCCCAGCATAGTCTAGCCTGAGCATGATATATGATAGGCGCTCAGAGGGGAAAGAAAGAAGGTGGCATGTGTTGCTAGCCAGCAAGCAGAACATTGCACCACCCAAGAAGGCAAAGAAAGGCCACCGTGTTATTGGTCTCACCATCAGGGGTGCTATTATGTTTGCCACTTCCTCCTTCACACTTTGCTGCAATTAGAAAGAATAAAATGTATTAGTTACATGAAGCTCCTACATGCATAGTGCAACCATTGGTATTAAAAGAATAGGTATCACTACGTCATAGAAAACCACTGTAATAAGACAATGAAACAAAATAAAAAGAAGAAATCAAAGAATTAGAATAAAATATCTGATTGATTCTTTTCATTCACAAAAAACCACTTTTCTGATAGAGCTAAGGGCTGCTTATATAGTGAAGCTTAAGCCTTCTCAACTGCTCATACCAGCTTTACAACCTCTTTAACCCTGCAACTAACAGTAACTAACAATATTACTGCTATCACCACTTAACTTTCCAAAATTATTAAGGATAACAATTTCCAAGGAGACAAGATAAGACATGAAATGTTCATGCATACACATTTATCTTAAAACTGTATCCACTATGGATCCATAAGGTTAAAACTGGCAGCTGCAAAAAATGTTACAGGATTCAAGCACCGCTACCCTCTCATTTTTCAGACTCTGAAGTGTACTCCCAGTAAGATCCTATTAACATGAATATACTAAAAGAAACTTTTGACCTATCACAATCGTGGCAGTTGATTTCCCATTGCAAGGACGCTAGCAAAATAAACTACATACTTCGTATTTAAAGTTCCACATATTGTGTTCAAAACATTGTAAGTTAAAGAGAAAAAAATTTGCAAGACAGACATGTACCATATTGGTTGTTATATGCTTAAAGAAGATTTCCCTGGATAACAATACTAAGCTTTCCATGGTTTTTGCTTATAAGAGAAGCCTTTATTGAATCATGTCAACACAGTAGATATCAACTTTATAACTTAGCACCTATGGCTATAATCATAAGCCTTCAATTGTTTATAAAGATTCTTGAGTAAAAATTTTCAGTCTTTATGGATTCTCTGCCTCAAAAACAAGATTCAGTGTTGTCAGGGCATGCGCCTAGGCACACTTGAGCTGTGCGCCTTAGCACTAGACAACAGAAGTGCCTCAAACCCTTCCAGGCAATGCCTATTTAACCAGGCACACACCTTTTTTGCAAGGCAAGAGGAATAAAAAGCATCCGCCTTATATAAGTTCTCTTTAATTTAATTTAATTTTCACTTTTTTCATTAGATATACCTTTACTAATAAGAAAAGGGTTAGTATTAAACTCTATCCTTATCAAAATTCGTGTATTAAACAATAGACATGAACCATAAGTAAATCATGTATATTGACCAATAAAAGAATTGCATGTTCTGTAGATATAGATCACACTTTAGAGTTTATTATATATCTTATGCTATATATATAGACACAGAAAAACGCACAGATATACATATTGCACTTCACTTCACTCAAGCTACTGCTTTTTTTTTACACCTTGCACCTGAGGCTATAAGGGACAAGAGTAGCCCCTTCCCCAGTAAGGCAGCAACCCAACTATTCCTTTCTTACCTGGAGGCTTTTCTTATTCTAAAATTAATGATATTCACTAACCCATAAAATCCAGAGTCCTCTATTACAGAATAATTTAAGGCTTTCTTCATTTCTTTAATTCACCACCAGAAATCCAATTAATGGGATATCAGAAACCTAAAACCTTTCTCTACTGCTCGCAGAAACTTAAACATGTATTTCACGAAATTTGGCTCAAACATAAACCCAACATAAAAATCTGAAATGATATTTGTAGCGACAGAAGCTATAATTGACATACTTGCATATTATCTTTATAGTGTTCAAGTATCAAAACTGATATGAAGTACAGTCAACTTCAAAGAAGATAGAGGCAACCATTTCCTAACATTGATGAAAAAAACCACACCAAAACCTTGAATCGACAGAATTTACCCAAACCCAGAAAAAGAGCTTTAAAAAGAACAAGAAGAAAATGTGGACAAGTAAAGAACAAGAAAAAAAAAAGCTTTAAAAAGAAGATGCCATACCTTAAGTCAAGACCTTGCGAAGAGGAATGAGATTTGCCTGAGAAAGAGAGAAAGAGAGGAATGAGATTGGCCTTTGCCTGAGAAAGAGAGAAAGGGAGGAATGAGATTTGCAGAAAGAGAGAGAGAGAGAAAGAAGATGAAGAACGGAAGGAAGGGAGAAGGACTTTTACCTGGACAAGAAGGAGATGGAAAATGTCTTACACAAAAAAAATCCGTAAGACATTTTCCCAAAAACGAATGAGATTTTACCCGTGTATTGGAAAATATTTTCCAACTGTAAAATGTTTTCTTGCAACCAAACACCGTAAAAGTAGGAAAATGTTTTCTGGAAAACCAAATACTTGCAAACAAACAGAGCCTAAATGTTTCCATATGCCCGTTGAAGAAGCTTTTGCCTGCTTCAAATACTAAGCTTGGAAGCAACAAATGGGGCCTATAGACTTTTTTATTTCCAACATCAATGATTTGAGAGCTAATCAGATTTTTTTAAACATTTATTATTTCTCATCGTATATTTCTCAAAAATTTACTTTTAAAATATGGTATTTAGAAGATTATCTCGATTGTAGATAGTAAAATAATTTCGAATCAATTATAAAGTGTTTTGTATCAAATCAAAATGATTGAGTGTCAAATTAAAATTATTATCGGTAGAAATGATGACATCATATTTATGTTATAATTATTTTTAATTAATTTAAATTAATTAAGAGATAAATAATAAATTTTATATTATCACTAATTTAAAATAAAATAACTATGTGATAATATTAAATGATTATTTTTCTTAATTAATTAAATTAATAAGAGATAAATAATAAATAAAAGAGTTTAGGTTCTTGTAGAATAGTCAAGTGAAGCAGTTAAATTCTACTAAAATTATCTTTTATTCAAGTAATTGACACTATAAAATGTAAGTAGGGATGAGTGTTCAATCGAATCGAGTTAAATTATTCGAGTTAAATTAAAAAAATTAAACATGTCAAATAAAAATATTGTTAGAGTTTAACTAATTCCATGTTAGAGCACATAAATTTGAAACCATATATATTTTAAAAAATTCAAAGAAAAATGATAAAAATAAGATACTTGAGTATGATAAATTTGAATCATTAATTAGGTCCCTAAATTATTATTTTAAAACATTTTTAAAATTTTAAGTTTTTTATATATTTTAGAATTTTTTAAAAATATAAATTTTGATTTTTTATAAACATTTTGAATTTTTGAAATTTATTTTGAATTATTTTGGTAGTTTTTGTTGAGAGTGAGACTAATTTGCTTATTTTCAAAGTTAATAGGGATCAAAAGGGTATTTACACGAATCTGTTATTTGAATTATTCGAATTATTCGAGTTATTTGAATTGTGAAATTCAACTCGACTCGAATTTGAAACTCGAATCGAGTTATTCGAGTTGACTCGAATAATTAGAATAACTTGATTCGATTAACTCGAAATTCTAATTTTTTTTCGATTTTTTGAATCAAATCAAGTTTTACTCATCCCTAATAAAAGGGGTCACCCAAGTCATTTTACAAAGTTCAAGAAGCCCAGAAGATCTCAATAAAAATCTTTGAAGAAGTTAAAAAAAAATTTGAAGAATTTTACTTCATTTTTGAAGAAAAGCCGTCTTTCGATCTTCTGATCTAATTCAAGACAAAAGTTGTTTTTGAAGAAAACAACCTTTCAATCCAAATCAAATGAAGAAAGGAGGTTCAAACCTGAATCAAAAGTAAATTAACACGACACTTAGAACAATCCACATCCATCCAATATCAAGTTGGATGACTCTTGGATCGAAGCTCAAGTTGAAGAGAAGAATCAAAAGAGAGAATTTCTTCGTAAAGAAATTTCTCAGGATTGTAACTTTTCTATTTAAAAAGTGATCAATAAATTTGACTTTGAATTTCTAAGTCAATTTTCGACTTAAAATTTATGTGTACAAATTTCTGGCATATTCGTTGGGACCATCTCTTTCTTTCATCTCTTCTCTAAAAAATTCGAAGTTCAAAGTTACAATACACTCAAAAGAGATCATCAACAACAAACTAGCTCACAAGCCTACTTAAGTTAATCATGTAGCTCGTTTGGTTTTATAACACCCTTAACCCATATCCGTCGCCGGAACAAGATTACAGAGCATTACCAGAATTTATAGAACAAATATAGTTAATTTATATCATTTACTGTTCATATCCGAAACCAATCATATTTAATCCTATTATCCCTTAATTGGACTCTAGAGACCCAATTTATAAATTAGAAATAAGTTGGGACTACATCAGGAACTCAAAGAATTTTTCGCGAAATTTCAAAAATTTTCTTAAATACAAGGGTCACTCGCCCTTGTGGGTAGGCTGTGTGGGCATTCGATATGAGGCACACGACCATGTCCCAGCCCGTGCCTATACCCGTGTAACTCTCTAACTTTGGTCACACGGCTAGCCACACGCCCGTAAGCTAGGCCGTATGGACAATTTAATTTTTGAAAATTAGGCGCAGGATTCACACGGCCAAGACACACGCCCGTATGTTAGACCGTGTGTCACACACGGCTAAGACACATGCCCGTGTCTCTGCCCTTGTGACCAATTCTAAGCATTCTGTTTCTCAATTTTTAAGATGTAAGGGACACACGCCCGTGCGTATGGCCGTGTATCACACATAGTTGAGACACATGCCTGTGTGTCTACTCGTGTGGACAAAATAAAACCATTTCCTAATCTTATTTCTCATCCAAATTTTTCCTTGTACCTACATTAACATTTTAACATATTTCCAAACCAATTCAAGACATTTAAATCAAGCCAACATTAACATTATACATGATATATCATCACATGTATTCAAACTTACCTTTTGAATAACATATATGTTTAATATTATTCAATTTAACCATACCAAAGGCTTATTTATTAACCAAATTATAACTTCAAGTATATATATTAGCTAAAAATACCATAACTAACCATTCCAATGGCTAGATTACAACTACTATTTACATGCCAACATTGGCCAAGTTAGCCTATACATGCTATTATACCAAAATAAGTTTGTTATTTATACCAAAACGAGCTGAAGGATAGTGTGATGATGCTCCGACCGATTCCAACCTTTACAACCTTCTGAGCACTATAAAACATAGAGAAGAAAAGCTGAGTAAATGCTTAGTAAAGTTCGTATAACAAGAATTTAACTTACCAATCATGTACATTCAAAATAAGTATACAAACATGCATCCAAATCATTATGGCCATTTGCCTAAACATAATTGATCTTAAGAAACTTGTTAGTCATATATATCATGAAAACATCAAAAATCAAGGATGAGCTCATCATGTAATAACTTTCATAAACATGTACTTTCCATATCATATTCCCATATAACATGTGCATTTCCATAATCAATCATCTTAAGTTCAGTTTAACCATATCAGAAATCTTCCTATTGAATTTATTTGAAATTTCGATGAATACATATGTAGTACATTCAAAGTTTACAAAACTGTAAACCATCAACTCATATTCAAGGGCCCCCAATTCGGGCACATAATCAGGATGCTCCTGTGAGTCATTTAACAAGAAGCATATCCATGCTAAATCAGGAAACTTATAAGAGTTTAAAACAGGAAGCTTATTAAACTTAACAGGTAACTCCGAAGAGTTATTATCAGGAAGCTCCGGATAGCCATATAATAGGGAGTTTAAGCGAGCCATATCAAGAAGCTCAAAAAGAGCCTATATCAGGACGCTCATAAAGAGCTACTTTTGTGTCTGAAATATATGCAAGATCACAACCGATCATATAATAGGACGCTCACAAAAAGCTGTGGTAGTCTGCAACACATGCAGGTTCACTACCGATTAGGATGCTCGCAAGAGCCATATAACGGGAAGCTCAAGAGGGCTTATAACAGGATGCTCTTTCAAGCTATGATGTATTTGCAACATATGCAGGACCATAACCAATACGGGAAGTACTGTATCCATCTAGTTTTATTTGTTCAAATAGAACTTATTACTTGTCGGGAATTATCGGACATATGATTAATTCCATATATAAGATAAGACATTTATAAAATTCACACATATACAACATTCAATTCAAATTGTAACGCCCCAAAATTCTTGTTTCGACTTTTGTGAAAATTTGACACAAATGTGTATCTGCTTCAGTGGTTAAATATTCTAAATGTTGTGAGAGGTCACAAGTTCAAGCCTTACATTTAGTAAATTTTGGGTATTTTTCTGACTTAAGCTTTATACTTGAGCAGCAGGCTTATGTTTGATTATTCGTAAGTTCATACCAGAATGGGCTTGCTGGTTTAGTGGTTAAGTTGAGTGTTAGTTTGCTGAAGGTCTTGTGTTCGAATCCCAGCCCCAGTGTAGATATTATTTTTGCTCTGCTATCTGGAAGAGTTTCATTTGAGCGGGTTCTGAGTAGTGGGTAGTTTGGGGGAGAAAATTTGGGGATAGACTAATAAATTGTATTTATTTTATTTTATTTTTAATTTTCCTTTTCCCAAAAATCTTGGTTTCTTCTTGACATTTTCATTTTCTAAAACAAAGAAAAATCCCTAATTCTGCTTTGTCTCATCTATTCTCTATCAAAGGGTTTAATCTTTTAATTCTTTTTTGTGACTCTGCCCTAATACTTGATCTCGTGCAATTTGAGCATTTGGTTCTGGTATACTCGGTAAGTGGGTTGCTTTGCATTCTTTGTCATTTGAATTCTGAGCCTTAAAACCTAGTTGTATTTTTGCGTAGGAAAAGTGGTGGAAACAGCAGATTCTTTGCAAAAGTCTAATTGGTGCGAGTAATCGGGGGTGTAGACAGTAGGTGAGTCTGCCTTTTCAGTTTAGGTTGAGGGAGTTGTTAATTGATGACTAATTTCATTCTGGGTATACTATTTTTAAGTTGCGGAGGGCTCGAGAGTGTTTTGCACCAAATTTGTACCAAGTGTGTACCCGAAACGTACGAAAGTTGAAAACCTTACTGTCAACCCCATATGGCTATGTGGTAGGCTGTGTACCATAACACGAGTGTGTGATCGATGAGGCCAGGCCGTACGTGCAAGACAAGGCTATGTGATGGCTAGGTAAGCCATGTGCGACACACGGGCTAGATTGATTAGGGCTGTGTGGGCTACACGAGTAGTCCATACAGGCATGTAGGGTTTTGGTCCAAGCTATGTGATCCATATGGTTAAGGCCAAATTGGGCCGCATGTACCACACGAGCAAGCCATATGGGCATGTGAGCCTATTTAATTGAAATGTGTTCTAAGATTATATGGGTCACCCAAGTCGACTGTAAACCTACTGTAGGATCAGTAAGCACTAGTTAGACCCTTAAATGTGTGAGCTGTATGTATGATGTATGTACTGAACATGATGATTATATAAATGAATATTGAGCTATATGTATAACTGATATTCATGTATTAGCATGTCATCTACTGTATGTTGCATTGTATTGGGTTGGGAGGTTGATATTTGGAGGAAGTGTACTGAAAGGCTCTTAAGCCTATTATTTGGCAGGTTAGCTGCAATTTACTGATTAT
Organism: Gossypium arboreum; assembly: GCF_025698485.1. Taxonomy (NCBI): domain Eukaryota; kingdom Viridiplantae; phylum Streptophyta; class Magnoliopsida; order Malvales; family Malvaceae; genus Gossypium; species Gossypium arboreum. The sequence goes on along the minus strand of NC_069082.1, from coordinate 83,529,616 downwards.
GTGCCACATTCGGTACTACTTGGAGTGTAAGGATGAGTGGGTGTTTTAAACCCCACATGGAGTGTAGTGGTGTGTAGAGGTTGGTTGGGTAGGACTCTATTTACTGATTAATGTACATCTGATATTGTCATTGTGATGGGCTTAGACCCTAATGCATATCTGATACTGTAACTGAAATGGGCTAAGGCCCGAACTGCTACTGAAACTAAAATGGGCTTAGGCCCAGACTGCATTTGACTGATGACTGTTGTTTGACTGTAATCATGTCTCCTGTGGGGATTACACACTGAGTTTACGTAGACTTACCCCTTTCTATTTTATCTGTATAGATAATCCCCAAACTTAGACGAATTGGCGTAGCGGAGGACTCAGCGGTGACCACAAGTCTATTGAACGGTTTTAATTTCTCTTATGGTTTTAATTCCCTGTTTGTTTTTGGGTATTTTTTATGTAATTTGGGACTTTTGGATTGTTTACCATTGTTTTGGGATTTTAACTGTTTTCATGAACTTTTGAATAGCAACGAAACTCGTTTTTTTATTATTATTAAACACAACATTTTTCCTAAACACGAACTATTTTCTTAAAATATCACGGTTTTAAGAGTTTCCACTACAGAATATGTTTTAAACAAATCAAATTAACGAGAAAATAGTTTTGAAATTGATGAAAGATATATAAAAGCTAATAACCGGAAACAGTTTAAAGTTGATAAATTCAATTTCAAATTCCATTCCAAGTGACATCGCCAGATTCGACCATAACGTCTAGGCTTGGTTTGGGGTGTTACACAAACATATTAATGTACATGATTTAGTTATAGGAACTTACCTCGATACTTATTTTTTTCAAGAATCTACTAATCCGACACTTTATTTTTCTCGATCCAACTCAGTACTAGGTCTTTTCGGATCTATATAAATGAATTTAATGTCAGTGTAATCAATTTCATACTCAATTTAATTTTATTCACGTTCTAGGCCAAATTATCATTTTGCTCCTATACTTTCCATAAATGATGATTTCATCCCTAGGCTCAAAAAATGAAATTCATGCAATTTAATCTTTATTCCAAGCCTAACCGATTTTTACATATAACATTTACAACACATGTATTTCATAAAAAAAAAAAATTTTCCATGAATTTTACATCTTTACAATTTAGTCCCTAAACATAATTTCATGAAAATTCATTTTACAAAATTTGTTTATCTATTAACAACCTTTCAATTTCTACCATAAATTTTAGAATTTCAGCATATTTATCTATGAAAAAATTTCAATACTTTAATATCTTTACAAATTGATCCCCAAAATAGATAGATTAAGTTATTACGATATCGGAAATATGAAAATTACTAAAAATGGGACAAGATTACTTACCCAATTTGGCTTGCTTGATTTTTTTTCTCTTTCCTAGGGTTTCCATTGAATTTGAGGAAGAATATGATATAAAATGATGATATTAGATATTTATTTTATTTATCATCTTTTATTTATTTTAATTTCTAATTTAGTCCTTTTCTTTTTCTAAATTTCCATGGATGAATCATAAAAAATATCTACTAACTTTTCTTAATGGTCTAATTGCCATATAAGGATCTCAAGTTTTGAATTCCATAGCTATTTGATACATATAGCTACTAGAATTGAACTTTTGCATTTTATGCAATTTGGTCCTTTCTATAATTAAACATGAAGTTGTTAAAATTTTCTTATCAAAATTTTCACACGTCTTTCCTATCATAATACAAACCATGCAATGTTATTAAAATAAATTTTTTCTGACTCAGATTTGTGGTCCCGAAACTACTGTTCCGATTTCACTAAAAACGGGTTGTTACAAGCTTCATTATCAAGCAACAATATCCTTTCTCATCCCTACAACACTAGGGAAAAGATAAAAGAAAAGGGGGCAATAAGAGGTAGCCACCAAAATGGAATATTTCTCTTTAGGTCCCTTTAAAAATTTATAAAATTATAAATAGTATATCCGTATGGCACTAGGTAGAAGAGAAAACATAAGGGATAGCAAGGGGGAAGTAGGAGGCTACCCTTTAAAATGGAAAATTTCCTTTAGGTCCCTTAAAATTTATAAAAATATAAATAGTATATGATAAATTATAATTTAGCTTTCTAAAATGATAAATTTTTATTTAATCCTTTTAAAAATTATAAAAATTATGCTAGTAAATAGATAAAATTACATTTTAAATCTTATAAAAATATATAACTGAATTTTCAACATTCCAAATAAATTATTACTTCACCCATGATAAGATTGAAATTTAAAATCACAAAATTTCTAAAGCTTGAAGGTCTTATTAGAATCAAACCAAAAGTTACGATTAAAAGCTAAGGGAAAAGAATAGAAAAATTATATATTATTTTTCCATTAAAAACTATATGTTGTTTATGTGCACTTATGATTTCTAAAACCAAACAAAACCTTAATATCCATTGAATACACTTTCAAATATAGAAGTAATGAAATGAAAGCAAAAAGTTAAGTATGGGCATGGAGTATAAGATTACTGGTGAGAATTTTATATTGCATAATCACAAATCTATGTTTGGTTTAATAAGATTATCTTAAGTCCATAATAATATACTATTAACAGTGGTACCAAGGTTAGATAGTACAGAGGTAATGTGATTAGTGAGAATTTTATCTCGATTTTTAATAACTTATTTATTTTCTTTAAATCATAATGATATATAAACACAATTAATGTAACGATCCAATTTTTAGTAAACCAAACCCGCAAATATTTTTTTTAAAGGTAAATCTATGAATTCATTTAATGAATGGAACCATACAATTCAGAGAAAAAAATAGCAAACATTCATCGTAGATGGTGAAAGACAAGCTCCATCAATACAACAAAGGCTTTAACCTCAACATAAATAGAACATTATGACATGTTGGCAGTTAGCTTTGTCACAACTCAAGCATGACATATCTGGAGTGATTGCAAGCACTTAATGCGATAAGGAAATCAGCCCTAGATGGTCCAAAGCGGTGAGCAAAAATCGACAAAAGAATCGAGCATTTACTAAATTAGAGAGGACGACAACAAAATCATCCCAAAATCACTTGTAAAAATAAGATTACATGCATAAAAAAGACTAGAAAACGTGCTACAAGAGCAGACAAAATGTAAATGTTAAATTAAGATATTTGCGAAGTTATTATATAGATATATTAATATTTGATTAAGCAATTTAGTCGATAATGTGGTTAATTAAGGCTCAAGGACTAAATTGTAAAAAAAATTAATTGCTATAGATTTTTAATTAGGAAAAGACTTGGGGACTTAAATAGTAATTATTCCAAGAACTAAAATGGCTAATAGACCAAATTAAAATGACTTAAATATAAAATTGGTACTTGAACTTGTCCACTTCTCTTAGATTGGTACTTACAGGTTTTTTTCCGTCAACTAAATTAGCACTTTTCTGTAATGTTGTTAAGTCTAGGATAGGTGGAAAAATAATATTGTGACACGTGGCATTAATGACATCATTAAATAAAAAATTATAAACTAACAAAATTACCAAGAAATTACATCAAAATAAAAAAAAAACTTTTTTTCTCACTTTATTAATTTTTTTCTTTTCATTTTTTATTTCTTTTCCTTTTTAATCTTCTATTCATACCCTAACCACTATCATGACACTACTGTCCATGGCCTTCTCCAATTGATCCTACCATCAAAGGCATTGAAATTTTTGATCGGCCAAAAAAAGATAAGGTTGTTTCTTTGGGAAAAGGATTGGTTAATTGCTAGCCTTAAGCAAAAATCAAAGAGGAGGGCAACCTTGATTTGTTGACAACCAAATCATAATGAATCATCAACTAAATAGTGCATAAAATTGGGATGTTATGTTAAAAAATTGAAAACAATGTATAGCATTTAAAGTAGATGTTGATTTAAAGTACAACAAAGCTGGTGAATCCTTTTCATTTCAACCCACACACGGCCCACCCACCTCATTTTCCCTTTCTTTCCTCCTTCCTCAAATACTTATCTGGTTTCCCTATCCTAAAAGCCTAAACAAATCCAATTCTTCACCTACCACCCAAAGAAATGATTGATCCTGAATCTCCCACTTCCAAGGACTCTACCGCACCAACTAGGGAGCCCCACTAGACCCAAACCCAAGTAGACAACACTACGGCCAACCTCACCTTTAAAATTTAGCCGCCCACCCAATGAACTTGTAACATCATCTTCAACCGTCTCGTTAAGACACTATCTTTTGAATTTATCCTTTCCAAACGCTATGGAACCATCCCAAGCAGGAGTCTTTTTCCACGGCCAAATTAATCTAGGAGGAGATTTTCTTAGTCACCAACGTATCGTTCTCCACTAATGAGGACAACATCAAGATCCTTCAGTTGTATTCCAAGGAAATCAGCAAGCATATGCTTAACATTGTCAAAGGTGGAGATACCATTGGCATTGACTCCACTCTTTTAGGTTCAATAGAATCAGCCGAAAAAGGCCATGGACGGTAGTGTCGTGGCAATGGTTAGGGTATGAAGAAAGAAAAGGATAGAGAAAATGAAAAAGTAAAAGAAAAAAAGTTAACGAAGTGAGGAAAAAAGATTATTTTTGGTTATTTTGATTTAATTTTTTGGTAATTTTGTTAGTTTATTATTTTTTAATTTTTATTTATTTTTAAAAAATATTTTTATTATTTTTAATATAATTTTTAAAATTATGACATCATTAATTCCACATGTCACAATCTTATTTTGTCCCATGTCTTAAACTTAATGGCGTTACAAAAAGTACCGATTTAGTTGACAGAAAAAAAAGTTAAGGTACCAATCTAGGACAAAAAAAAACGTTAAGTATCAATCTAGAAGAAATGGAGAAGTTCAAGTACCAATTTTATATTCAAGCTAATTAAAATAGATGATAGTGGGATTTGATGGTGGATGACATTATGTTTATTTAATTGGTGATTAAAACATTATTAAGTATGATTAACCTAATTAAACATGTTTAATTACAAATTAATCCAACTATATAAACCAACAGAAAGTGGAAAAAGATGACAAGTAATTATCTTCTTTAAAAATCCATCATCCACCATGTTTGAAGAGAAAAGAAAGCTTAAAAACCTAGTTTGAACATTTGACCCTTAATTACAAGTCCCTAGCCATTTTTCTTTATTTTTTTATAGATTTTTTTATCATGGGAGCTTGATTAAACTAACCTATGGATCAATTTGATCAATTGATGAAATTTTGGTAAGTTACCATTGTTGAGAATTGGATGAATTAGGTGTGAAATTGATAGAAATTAACCTTAGATTATGAAAAATACTAAATTCTAAAGCTTAACAAGCTTGATTGTTAGCTTGTTTATATTAGGGACCAAATTGAATAAAAATGAAAAGTTGTTATAAAGTTATGGTAGGAATAAAAAAGTATAAGTCCCTGATGAATAAATGTGAAATAAAATTTTAATCCGAAACTCTAGATTGAAAGTTATGTTTGTCCTAGTTTTAGGACTAAATTGAATAAAATGAAAAATATGTATAAACTAATATTTGGTTATGAATTGGCTGGAAATTAATAGTGTGTTATGTATTATGACTATTCTATCTAAAATCAACGTGAAACCGTCGAGAGGGAAAGGAAAAATGAGAGTTGTCAACAAGTGACGCGAGACCACAGTTTGTACTTTTATGATTCGGGATAGAAATATTTGCTTGCATATGCATGTTTATTTATTGATGAATCATTGAAGTGAGTATATATTGATAGTATGATATGTTTTGATTGAGTTTGGTATGGACAATTAGGATAGGGGACTAAAATGACTGGAATGAAAAATAACACGAAATACTTGAATTGTGATATGTGATATGTGATGTAGAAATTGAAATGAAATATCTTAATATAATATGAAATATATGCATTTAATGATGAAATAGGATTGCGATTATGAAAATGATATGAGATATAATATGGATTGAATTGTAAAATGCAATTAAATATTGATACCCTATTAGTTGTTTGGGTTGTATCATATATAGTTGACATGTCGTAGGATTGATTTGTATATGGGATTATACGCTTATGCCCCAAGATGCACCTGTGTGCCAGGATGCACTTCATTTTCCATATATGCGCTTCGTGCGCCAGGATGCACTTTGTGTGTTAAGATGCAGTCCATGTGCCAGATATGCACTTTATGCGCTAAGATGCATTTTGTGTGCCAGGATGCACTTTGTGTTTCAGGATGTACTTCATGTGCCAGTATGCGCTTTATGCGTCAGGATGCGCTTTACGTGCCAATTTATCCTACTTTAGTTTATCCATTGATGCATTCGGTGCTAGTTTGGTGTGTTGGTTGGATGATTTGTGTATCCGTCCAAGTCCGAGTCATGTTAATAGGGGTTTAAATTATAAACTTGATAAATAGTATTGGAATGAAATGGTATGATGATATGTGAACAAATATGTGCATAGATGAGCTTAATAAATAAATTTTATACATTATTGTGCAAATCAATTGAAAATGAGCCCTGGTGGTCGAAATGAGTCCGAATGAGTCGATAAACTCCAGGAACAAGTTTGAATGATAAGTGTAATAGCCAGTTTTTCAATGATGTCGGAAATTATGGTTTTGGGACCACAAATTCGACGAGTGAGTTCATAAATATTATTATTTAATATTTACGAGTCAAATATAGAATTATAATAAATTTTGACTTGATAATTTTTGTTATTTGAATTATTACTTAAGTGTAAGTGGTTTATCTTTAAAGACAAGTGGTTTCAGAAAATGAGGTTTCGGGACCTCATTTCTATAAATTAACCCCGTAAATATTTTTATTAAATATTTATGGAGTGATTATATATGTATATTAAAATTTGGTTAAGTAATTTTAACGTTTAGATAGTTAATTAAGTAAAAAAGACTAAATCGTAAAAGTTGCAAAAGTTAATCGCTATTAGTTTGAAAGGGTTAATTGAGTGCAAAATTATTATTGAATGGATCCTTATGGCAATTTAGCCATAGTCAAGATAGTGGATGGTAGATATATGCGTTTTAGATTAAAATTATGTTGAATTAATGGCATTTTTGTAATTAAATAAAAAAACTAAGATAAAATATTAAAACAAGTATCATCTTCTTTATTTCTTTATGGAGAAACCGAAAACTCCATAGCTAAACTTGGGGAGCTTTTGGCCAAGTCCTTTTGGTGTGCATGGTATGTATTTTCTCACTCGTTTTTAATTATTTTTATGTTTTTGAGATTGTTGCAACTGGGTCCAGCTAACTCGTATCTCCGTTTTCAAATTTGTTAAATTTTTTTAAAATAATCATTGATGATTTTGGATGTTAAATGGAAGATTTTAAAGCTTAGAAATGTTTTAAGACTATTTTGTTAAGTGATTTTGTATAGTTTTTAAATTTAAAGACTAAATTGAAAGTAAGTAATTTTGGTAGGGTGTTCTTGAGAAATTTTAGAATTTGAGGGTTGTTTAGAGATGGCTAAAAATTCGGCAATTTGGGTTGAGTTAGTTCTGAAAAATAAGCCTGTTTTGATATTAGGGACTAAATTAAATAAATGTAAAAGTGTAAGGCTATTGTGTAAAATGTCATCTAAGAAGTTATATGCTTTAAATTAAATTGTTTTAAAAAATTGGGGGTTGATAATTGAAATAAAATATCGTATAGATCAAGAGCTGATGGAAAACAGTGGAAAAGGAAAAGTTACTAAATAGCACCTGAATTTTATTATCTTTACAGTTTAGCCCTGGTAAGTTCATACAGTTTAATTAGGTATGATTTATAATATTATATTGATTTCTGAGTTGTGGTATGTTAATAAATACATAGATGTAATTGGATTATAATAAATTGGTTCAAGGTGAGAAAATGAACTGAATTATAAATTATTATACATAATGTGCATCGAGCCTGGATGAACATATAATAGGATACAATTGGTATGCTGTATGGGTTTGAGTTGAGATGAGATGATAATTTCTGATTTACTATTGTTCACTGAATATACCAGATGTCCAGTGTTTGTTACGGACTATCGTGATATATTACAGTGTTTTTGGTGTGTTACTAAGGGTGCATGTAAAGCCTTCGGGCTTGGCACTTGGTGCCAAGGTTTGCTCTCGGTTGGTTTGGCTCGTATGAGCTTTTTGGCATGTTTTGGATGGATAGCCGCGTATCCATATCTATCTATATCGTTCATCAGGCTGAGTTTTTAATGGTTAAATGACTTAATTATGGTATGTAACTATTATTTGCTTATAATTTCTTGTAAAAGACCTGTGCATGTGTTCATGATTTCCGATATTATATCGTGACTTGATAATGGTTGATATTATATAACTAATGTAATTAAATGACTCGTATTTACGAAACTTACCTGTTGAATGACTGTGACTGATATGGTTAATGTTAGCCATTGTTTTATTTATTTATTTATAAAACTATGATTATACGGTAAGTTATAATGTTTTAACCTGTGAACTTACTAAGCTCATAAAAACTTACTCATTTCATTTTCCTGTTTCCTTGTAGATAACATTTTGCGGAATCAGGTGATTGGATCAACACGAATATCACACTATTCAGATTTTTTTGGTAGATTTTGAAAACGTTTAATTTTGGGATACGTGGCATGTAATAGGAGTATCTTGTATATGTTTTTAGTATTTATCACAAGTGGTATGTTCTCTACTTATGTGATGAATATATGCCTTAGTTAATAATGTACTAGTTCATAATTTGGTATGAAAATTCAAATATGGTGTGGAACTTCTCATGTAATAGGTGAAATTGGTATATGTTTTGACTGTGTATTATATGTCGTATTGGTTAGATTGATGAAGTGATGTTTATGTATAGAACTAATTTATATGTGATCATGTTTTTGAGCTTCGTAGGTCTATAGTCTTGATATGCTATTTGGTCACTTGATTAAACTCTTCAATGATGTTGGATTTGTGGAACAAATGAATGTGGCTGGATGAGTAAAGAAATGTTGTGTCATGAATGTATATGCCTGTTTTGCATTAATGTGCCAACTGAAGGCATATTGGTTAGGCTTAGAATGATTGAATCTGGCATGTTTTAGGTGTCTTTGCAAGTGTTTATATGCATGTGGAAATTGTAACACCCCATACCCATAACCCATACCGGGGAAAATTACAAGGCATTACCTAACTCGATATCATGCTTACAACCAACCTCAAGTCACCAAGACTCGGTCCAAATTAAAACTTTTTCTATTTCTACTTTAACCTTCTTATTATGAGCCTACGAGCCCTAAATCGATCATTGAAAACTATTCAAAACCTTTCCGGGTCTTTAAACCAACCTTAAGAAATTTGTCTTTAAAACAGGACACACGCTCGTGTGGAAGCGTAACACGCCCATGTGACCATTTCGACATGGTCGTCCTGATAGCTAAGCACCCTGGGACAAGCCCGTATCCCACACCCGTGTAGAATTAATTTCTAATTCATACCTACAGGCATTTTCACACGGCCGGACACACGCCCGTGTCAATGGCCCGTGTTCCTCACATGGCCATGACACGCCCGTGTTCTAGCCCGTGTGCAAAAACTTGGACATTTTATTTCTGACGTCAGCATCCTTAAAATGTCACATGGTCATGGCACACGCCCGTGCACTAGGCCGTGTCCACCACACGGCCGTGTCTCTACCCATGTGTTTATTACCATGTATATTGACTTGAAATTTTTACGTGTAGGGGACATACGACTTGACCACACTCTCACAAGGCTGACCGTGTGTCACACACGGCTTAGACACACGCCCGCATGGACAATATAAGGCTATTTACCAAGCCTTTTTGCCACCCTGACATACTTAGATTCATACAAATACCAACCAATATCAAAACAACACAACTTCTAATATCAAATCAGCCACGATAGACATTCATTTAACCATGACAATACATATTTTATAAATTAAAATGAGTATTATCCATCATTTAAGGCTTAATACTTAATGAAGGGTTCCCAACCCGAGTCATTACAATTGGCGAATTCTCAAAAACACAAAATGGTAAAGTCTAAGCCCTATACATGCCATATTCAAAAATATAATTCCAACTATACCGATTACTTCGGCTGATAGTGTGATCGATATCTCTGAATTTTGGTGATCCTTAAGCTAGACAGGCGACACTGTAAGGAAATGAAAAGGAAAGGGAGTAAGTATAAAGCTTAGTAAGTTGCACATAAATAAATATACAACCCTAAGTCTACCATTTATCAACAACTCATGATACCAAAGTGGGCATAAGCATGACATACTCTTCACTTAATACAAATCACATAGCATATACAATGAGTTCACATCTTATACATATGTATCACTTAGGTACCTGTAATACTCACAATATGGTTATACTTTCCTTATTAACTTAAATTCATAACTTTCGCCGTTGAACCATTCGGTACACATCCGGATATTCCATAAGACTCAAACATGGGTAAGGTGCCGATGCCATGTCCTAGACATGGTCTTACACTGGCTATCATCTTCGAGGCCAATGCCATGTCCCGAACATGGTCTTACACTAGCTCTCACATAACCGTGCCGATGCCATGTCCCAGACATGGTTTTACACTGACACATCTCACAGCTGATGCATGTCCCAGACATGTCTTGTACTGGCTTACGTCTCGAGGCCGATGATGTCTCAGACATGTCTTACACTAGCACTCGTCTCGATGCCGATGCCACGTCCCAGACGTGGTCTTACACTGGCTCTCATATTATGGCCGATGCATGTCCCAGACATGTCTTACACTAGCTAATACAAGTGACCCAAATGTTAAGGCATGAATATCTGGTTTACTTCCTAAGGTTTCAACGAAAGTTCTACTATCTCAATTTCATAATCAACCAATTCATGCTATATCAATTCAATAACGATTCCAACACATATTTCAGCAATATAGTTGTATCATTTACATACAACTTACCTCGGATTTCAAAATGTAACGAATATATGGTTTAGTCGATTTGCTTGGCTTTCCCCCTGTCTTGATTCTGATTTAGAAATTCTTGATCTATATTAGCAAAAAGACACTCATTGAGTCACTAATTACAATTAGGCAATTAAAAATTTACACTTTTGGTAAAATAACCATTTTGTCCCTATGATCGAAAATTGATTTTTATCGAATTTCTTCGCATCATAAGCCTAGCTGAACTCTTTTTACTCTTATAGCAACTCCAAATTCTCTCTATTTCACACACTTATCACTTATTTTGCAACTTGTACAAAATAATCCCTTTATGTGTTTTCATGCTAACACCTTTCACAAAAGTTGTTTATAAGACAACCAAAACTCATTTTTTTCCATAAAACTCAGCAAAAAACACAAGTCATTTCATGGCAAAACCCTAAACTCTTGATCATTTTGCAAAATAGACCCCTCATTAGAAAGCTCATGTTTCTAGGGTCTAAAAAATGTAAAAAATCCTTAAGAGAAACTATCAAAATCACTTACTTGGGAGGGCTCAAAGTTGCTGAAATTTTTGAAGCTTTCAAACCCCAACAATAGCTGGTAATTTCAGTGGGAAGAGATGAGAAGAAAAGAAAGTTGACTATTTTTTCTATTTTAGTCAAAATAAGTCACCTAACATACAAACTTAAAGATTTTGTCCCCTCTTTGACTCTATGGCCGGCCAAGCACTTTTAAAAGGAACTAATTGCCCTTTAAAGGCCCCATTTTTTGGTTCTCTAGTTATTTGACACATTTAACTATCAATTTAAGACTTTTGCACTTTATGCGATTTAGTCCTTTTTCGCAATTAGGCTCATAAACGTTAAAATTAGCTTATCAAATTTTTCATGCACTATAATAACCATGGTATGACTCTATTTTAAAAATAAAATAATTCCTCCAACTTCGGATTTGTGTTCTCGAGACCACTATTCCGACTAGGCCCTGAATCGGGTTGTTACATTTCTCTCCCCTTAGGGATTTTCGTCCTCGAAAATCTTACCAGTGAATATGTTCGGATACTGATCTCTCATAGTCTCCTCAGGTTCCCACGTGGCTTCCTCGACTCCATGTCTATGCCACAAAACTTTCACAAGTGTTATACTCTTATTTCTCAACTGTTTGACTTCTCGAGCTAAAATCTTGACTGGCTCTTCACCATAAGTCATTTTCGGATGAATCTCCACCTCTGACGGCGTAATCACATGCGAATAGTCTGATCTATATCGACGTAGCATGGAAACATGAAATACGTCATGAATCTTTTCCAACTCTGGTGGTAAAGCTAATCGATAGGCAACTGGCCTCACTCTCTTGGTAATCTCATAAGGTCCTATAAAACGATGACTCAACTTGCTTTTTCTACCAAATCTGAGGACTTTCCTCCACGGAGATACTTTTAAGAATACTTTATCACCGACTTGAAACTCAATTTCCTTTCGTTTCAAATCCGCATAGGATTTCTATCTATCCGAGGCGGCCTTCAAGCAGTCACGAATTACTCTAACTTTCTCTTCAGTCTCATTGACTAATTCGACCCTGTGGATCTGACCCTCTCTAAGCTCAGTCCAATAACAGGGTATTTGGCACTTTTGCCCATATAAAGCCTCATAAGGCGCCATTTTCAAACTTTTCTGATAATTGTTATTATAGGTGAATTCAACCAACGGTAGATACTTTTTCCAACTGCCTTGGAAATCGAGGACGCAACACCGTAACATGTCCTCTAATATCTAAATTACTCTCTCGGGCTGACTGTCGGTTTGCGGATGAAAAGCTGTGCTAAAACTCAACTTTGTTCCCAAAGCCTCTTGTAACTTTTTCCAAAACCTCGAGGTAAATCTCGGGTCTCTATTTGAAACAATCGATATGAGCACCCCGTGTAGTCTCACAATCTCGGAAACATACAAGTCAGCTAATCTCTCAAGAGAGTAGTCGATATGTACAGGTATGAAGTGTGCTGACTTTATTAGCCTATCCACAACAACCCAAACAACATCTTTTTTCTTTAGGGTTACCGAAAAACCCGCCACAAAATCCATAGTGATCTGATCCCACTTTTAGTCGGGGACCATGATAGGCTGAAGTAGACCCGAAGGTACTTGGTGTTCAGCCTTCACTTGTTGACATACTAGGCATTTAAACACAAACTCTAAAATGTCTCTTTTCATACTCGACCACCAATACATTTTTTTAAGGTCATTGTATATTTTCACACTGCTCAGGTGAATGGACAAACAACCACTATGTGCCTCTCTCAGAATCTTCTGAATAAACTCATTGTCTTTGGGTACACAAACTCTGTCTTTAAACCTTAAACATACGTCCGTACCAATACAGAACTCGGACTTATTTTTTGTTTTACACTGAGTCATATTAGCTTGCAACTTCTTATCACCTTTCTGAGCTTCACGAATCTCTTGTAGGAATGTCGGTCTAGCTCTCAACTCTACTAGAAGTGAACCATCATCATACAAAGCCATATTGACATCCATTGCTCTTAGCACAAATAATGATTTTCTGCTCAATGCATTGGCGACCACGTTCACCTTTCCTGAATTGTAGTCAATTACCAACTTGTAATCCTTTATCAGCTCTAACCACCTTCGTTACCATAAATTTAACTCCTTCTAAGTCATAAAATACTTAAGACTCTTATGATCGGTGAATACTCGGCATTTCTCTCCATACAAGTGATGTCTCCAAATCTTCAACGCAAATACTATAGTCGCTAGTTCCAAATCATGGGTCGAATAGTTTCTCTCCTGTGGCTTGAGTTTTCTTGAGGCATAGGCTATAACCTTGCCTTCTTGCATGAGCACACACCCCAAACCAATCAAGAAGGTGTCACTAAAAATCACAAATTCCTTGCTCGACTCCGATTGTACTAACACTGGTGCTTCGGTCAACAAAGCCTTTAACTTCTTGAAACTTTGCTGGCACTTTTTTGTCCATTCAAACTTGACACCTTTCTGTAATAACCTCGTTATTGGAATACCGATAATAGGAAACCCGTTTACAAACCGTCTGTAGTACACAGCCAATCCCAAGAAACTTCGAACCTCTGTCACATTCTTCAGAGGTTTCCACTCAACAATAGCCAAGATCTTGCTTGGGTCAACTCGGATCTCGTCACCCGACAAAAGATGTCCTAGGAACCTGACCTTCTTAAGCCAAAATTCACTCTTACTAAACTTGGCGTACAATTTCTTGACTCTCAAGGTTTGCAACACAACTCTTAGATGCTCTGCGTGCTCGCTCTCATCACTCGAATAAACCAGTATGTCATCGATAAAGACGACAACAAACTTATCCAGATATGGTCTAAAGATGCGGTCCATCAAATCCATAAATACCGTCGGGGTATTAGTCAAGCCGAAGGGCATGACGAGGAACTCATAATGCTCATATCTCGTTCAAAAAGCAATTTTTGTTACATCTTGCTCTTTTACTTTTAATTGGTAGTATCCGGATCTTAGACCAATCTTGGAAAATACCATAGCTCCCTTTAACTGATCAAACAGGTCGTCGATCCTTGGAAAAGGATACTTGTTCTTCACTGTTACTTTATTAAGCTATCTATAGTCGATACATAACCTCATCGATCCATCTTTCTTCTTCATAAAAAGCACCAAAGCACCTCACGGTGAATAGCTCGGTCTCGGAAAACTCTTATCTGTTAACTCTTGCAACTGTACCTTCAATTCTTTCAATTCTGTCGGAGCCATCTGGAGTAATCGAGATAGGTGTTGTATCGGGGACCAACTCAATTCCAAACTCAACTTCGCTCACTGGAGGCATTCAAGGTAATTCCTCCGGAAACACGTCTGTAAAGGCGCAAACCACTGGTACCGATTCAATCTTCAACTCGAACACTTGAGTATTCAGCACAAAAACTAGGTAAGCCTCATATCCTTTCCTTAAATATTTCTCGGCAGATAAAGCGATACTACTACAGGCAAATTATCTAACCCATTTGGTCCAACTTGAAGAACATTCCCGTCTTCACATTTAAACTCAATTATCTTTTTCCCACAATCCACTACAACACTATGAGTAGTCAACCAATCCATCCCAAGGATTACATCAAATTCATTAAACGGCAATAACCTCAAGTTAGCCGGAAAACAATGACCTCTAATTGTCAAAAGACAATTTCTACATACTTGGTCCACTAAAACATATCTACCCAAAGAATTGGACACTCTTATCACAAATTCAGTGGACTCTACTATCATGTTCACTCAAGGTATCAATTCTATACAAATATAGGAGTGGGTAGACCCCGGATCAATTAAAGCAACAACAGATATATCATGGATAGAAAAAGTACCCGTAATCACGTCGGGAGACTCCACCTCTTCGCGGGCACGAATAGTATAGGCCCTTGCAGGCGTTCTGCCCTTGGACCTCACCGCAGCATCTTTTGTCGTACCCCTACTACTAGCCCTACTCCCGGGGTTCTTTTGTGGTCTACCCCTCAGCGGAGCACTACTTGCCTTCATTTCTTACTTCTTTTCTCTCTCTTCCATCTCAAGGTAATCACGGATAAAGTGGTATAGTGACCCACACTTGTAGCAACCGCTCTTGTTTCCTCGACACTAGCCAAAATGACGCCTGCCATATTGAGAGCATTCTGGCCTATTTGGCCGAGCGCTACAGACGCTTGCGACTGAAGTGGTCTGGGATCTCGAAGTGGTGTTCTGCCGGTTCTTATTTCTATTTGAAAACCTCACTGAAGCATTCGATTGGGTAGTGAATTCCTTCTATCTCTTAGATGAGGACTGATGTGATTTCCCTATCTGTCTCTTCTTGAACTCTCGCGACTCAATAGCCGCTTTCTTAATCTCTTTTATTAGCTCCTCTGCCTTGCACGCTCTATCAACAAGCACTACAAATTCTCTCAGTTCTAGGATGCCAACAAATACTCAGATATCTTCATTGAGGCCGTCGCCAAACCTCTTACATATGGTAGCTTCAGTGGATACGCATTCTCACACATACTTGCCGAGTTTCACAAACTCGTGTTCATACTCCGTCACAGTCTTATTACCTTGCTTCAACTCTAAAAATTCCTTCTTTTTTTAATCCATGAACCTCTGGCTAATATACTTCTTTCGGAACTCTTCTTGGAAAAATTCCCAAGTTACTCTTTCTCTCAGTACCACGGACACGAGAGTATTCCACCACTGATATGCTGAATCTCGTAGGAGCGATATAGCGTATTTCACGCACTCTTCAGGTGTGCATGATAGCTCATCAAATACCCTAATGGTATTTTCTAGCCAAAACTCTACTCTCTCCGGGTCATCATCTATGCTAGCCTGGAATTCCTCGGCCCATTGTTTCCAAATCTTATCGACCGGAGGCTCCTCTCTTTTAAACATGTTCGTATCTTGCGGAGCTACCGGGGCATACTGAGGAATCGGAGGAGGTGGGGGAGGTGGAGTGTTCGGGTTCGCACGAATAAACTCCGTATACCAAGCATCCATCATTCAGGGGTAGACTTCTCTAGCCCCCTCCGTCTTGGCCCATAGTCACGGGCTCACTCTCAACTAGCGAGCCGGCGTGTTACTTTCTACATCATCTGCCGTGGCTCTATCAGGATTCATTTACTATATAAAAACATAATTATGATCGTCAGAAATCGTCACACTATCAATATATATTTATGGTATGTATGGCTAGACTCGTACTCTCACTAGGTTAGTCCTAGAATTGACTAAACCATAGCTCTGATACCATTAAATGTAACACCCCATACCCGTAACCCACACCAGGGTGGAGTACAAGGCATTACCTAACTTGACATATGCTTACAACCAACCTCAAGTCACCAAGACTCGGTCCAAATTAAAACTTTTTCTATTTCTACTTTAACCTTCTTATTATGGGCCTACGAGCCTTAAATCGATCACTAAAAACTATTCAGAGCTTTTTCGGGTTTTTAAACCAACCTTATGAAATTTGCCTTTAAAACAGGACAAACGCCCGTGTGGAAGGGTAACACGCCCGTGTGACCATTTTGACATGGTCGTGCTGATGGCCCGTGTGATTCATACGGCCTAAACACACTGGGACACACCCGTGTCCCACACCCATGTAGAATTAATTTCTAATTCATACCTACAAGGGTTTTTACACGGCCGGACACACGCCTGTGTCAATGGCCTGTGTTCCTCACACGGCCATAACACGCCCGTGTTCTAGCCCGTATGCAAAAACTTGGACATTCTGTTTTTAACGTCAGCATCCCTAAAATGTCGCACGGCCATGGCACACGCCCGTGCACTAGGCCTTGTCCTTCACACGGCTGAGACAAACGGCCGTGTCTCTGTCCATGTGTTTATTACAATGCATACTAACTTGAAATTTTTACGTACAGGAGACACACGGCTGGACCACACGCCCACGAGGCTGACCGTGTGTCACATACGGCCTAGACACATGCCCGTGTGTCTACCCGTCTAGACAATATAAGGCTATTTACCAAGCCTCTTTGCCACCCTGACATACTTACAGTACGTTTGGTTCACTATAATGGAATAGGGTTGTAATTGAATAGAGTTGTAATTGAATAGAGATGTAATAAGTAATTCAACTGTTTGGTTGAATGGAATGGAATAGAACTGTAATAGTATTCTTGTGTTTGGTTGAATGGAATGATGTTGTAATAGCATGAGGAGAAAAACTAAAATGACCATAATACCCTTAACATAATTTTTTTAAGGTAGATGATTATTGTTATTGTTATTAAATTTTAATAAGATTATTATTGAAAATAATTTAATAAAAATAATAAATAGTTTAACCATATTTTAACATAATTATTATTAAATATAATTTAATAAAAATATTATTTAATAACATTCTTTATATAATTATCCCAAGACACAATCAAAATTTTGAACCAAACGTAGAGTAATAGTTCAAAAAACATATGCTTTCTGGTTATTCAGCATGAAAATCCTAAAAAACAAAGAGAAAACTATATGAGTTGCAAAATATTTGACCTGTCCCTTCTCAAGCCTTCTTTAACAACCATTGTAAAAGCATCCCACCAGCAGATATATAAGACTACATTAATCTTTGGGGTACAAATTTTGAATAGGAGACAAAACCGAGAACTGTTGAATTGACTACAAGATAAAACTGTGGTACAAACTTAAGGTTGTTTTTTAATGTTTATAGTGAATAGCATCCACAGAAACAAGTACAAACATGTATTGTCAATGGCTATATTGAATAAAAAGAAAAAATGAATTGGAGACAACAAAGGTAGACAAGAGAGCTCAACCATGGATAAACCATACATTCAAGCAAAAGTAACAATTCATCATAATAATATATAGTCACTAAGAAGCAAGTTTGATAATCCTTAAAAGGGAGACCAAATAACTATAATTGCTTGGTTGAAGACACTAATAAACAATCCAGCTCTCTGCAACATTTGATTTACTATATAATCCATCTCCTATATATATAACTTGAAACACATTAAAATGTTGCCCATATCTTCCTCTATACCTATTAAGGATAAAAACCAAAATTTATCAGTCATTGCATTGGTCCAATTCAGGGAGATCTTGATTTAGTAGCAAATGTACCTTTATAAGTATATATCCTGATTGGCAAACAAGTTTAGTAATATAGAAAACCTGTAAAAATAACAAACATGTTAAACCTTTGAATTGGAATGTTTTTGTCCAAATAGGCCATTATACAGTACCTTGCCACCAGCTTCCTCTTGATGCAAACCCTGGATCATCTTCTACAAGATCCTTATTAAACTAGAAAATTAAGAAAACAAGTTAGCAGATTTTGTGAAAATTAGGCATTTTTATGAGTTTCATGATAAATACTAAACTAGCTAATATGACACTGGTATTAGTAGAGTGGATAACCTTATTGTATGTATGGCTGTGTAGAAGTCACGTTGGTAGTTAGCCCCTAAAAATATTGCCTTTGATTGGATAATGCAGATCAAAATGAGGCTTGCAAGAAACTAGCAAACAAAACAACATCAAGACAAACAACAAACTTAAAAGACTCTCACCAACATCACAAACAACTCCTAAACCCTCATAGCAACCACATTAATTGCCAATAAGACAGCCCTTCCCACGACCTCCTCAGCACAATAATCAGAAAATAAACCCAAATAGCCATTAGGAAAAAAGACCACCCTCGAAACGACCCGCAATCAATACCTTATTACACGACTCATACACAATTAAAATTATTCCAGCAGCGCATCAATGAACCCAACCCAACCAAGTATGATCCCAATCAAAACCCAATCCTCATCTATCCACACAAAAATTCACCCTCCAAGCATCTCCAATTGCTCCAGCTCATGCCTCAAAAACAAAACCAACACCAATGATTAAAAATCAACTATAAGCAGTAAACCAACCAAAATGGTAGTCGTAAATCCTAAACCTATTAAGACAACAACACCCCTAAAATCCAGCAAACAAAACAGCATCAAGACAAATAACAAACTTAAAAGACTCCCACCAACATCATAAACACCCTTTTCTTTTAGCCATTCATACATATCCTAAACCGAAAGTAGACAACCAAAAAGCCTAAAGGAACCAGTCATCAACAAAAAAAAAACCACTCCCTAAAAATAACTAAGGTTCAAAGACGATGGAGAACTTGGGGATCTGGGATAGTTAACGAAAAGGGGGTCTTAATTAAGACAAAGCAAAATCTAATACCTTGTAGCGAACTGCTTCACTCGATTTAGCACAGATTTAACATCTGGGTGTTAGATCGTTAGCCCTTTCCTCTCACACCGAAGTCAGATTTTCTCGATAAAACTGAGAAATTTGGATTTCAATCTGCATTTTTGTTGAGAGGAAATTGAAACCGTTGACCTTGATTTCAATCAGAGCTTGAAGATACTGAGAATCAATGGAATTCATCGGTGGGTAAAATTTTGGTGGTATTTAATTTGAAATTGAATCTGGGTTCAGGCTTGGATAGGGCTGGAAATGATGCTTCAGACTTGAAAAAGAGGGAGAAGGTTGAAGGAAATGGGAATCAGACTGAAAAAAAGAAGAAAATGCTCAGATGTAAGAAAGAAATGAGAAGGGTAAAGTGGAAAAATTTTCACGTTGAATTGGTATTCCTTTGAAGGAGTGCTGAATTGTAAACGATGATTTTGCCTTGAATAAGGCTGTAAGGAATAGGGCTGTAATAGCCTATTCAGCCAACCAAACAATGGAATAGAGTTGGGCCCACTAAATAAGGTTGTAATAAACCATTACAGCCAACCAAACAAGCTATTAGATTCATACAAATACCAACCAATATCAAAACAACACAACTTTAATATCAAATCAGCCACAATAAATATTCATTTAACCATGACAATACATCTTTTATAAATCAAAATGAGTGTTAGCCATCATTCAAGGCTTAATAGAAAATGAAAGGTTCCAAACCCGAGTAATTTCAATTGGCCAATTCTCAAAGACACAAAATGGTAAAGTCTAAGCCCTATACATGCCATATTCAAAAATATAAATCTAACTATACCGATTTCTTCGGTTGATAGTGTGATCGATATCTCTGACTTTTGGTGATCCTTGAGCTAGATAGGCAGCACTGTAAGGAAATAGAAAGGAAATGGAGTAAGCATAAAGCTCTATAAGTTGCACATAAATAAATATACAACACTAAGTCTACCATTTATCAACAACTCATGATACCAAAGTGGGCATAAGCATGACTTACTCTTCACTTCATACAAATCACATAGCATATACAATGAGTTCACATGTTATACATATGTATTACTTAGGTATCTGTAATAGTCACAATACGGTTATACTTTCCTCATTAACTTAAATTCATAACTTTCACCGTTGAACCATTCGGTACACTACCGGATATCCCATAATACTCAAACATGGGTAAGGTGCCGATTCCATGTCCTAAACATAATCTTACACTGGCTATCATCTTCGAAGCCGATGCCATGTCCCCGACATGGTCTTACACTAGCTCTCATATAACCGTGCCGATGCCATGTTCCAGACATGGTTTTAACTGACACATCTCACAGTAGATGCATGTCCGAGACATGTCTTGTACTGGCTTACATTTCGAGGCCGATGCATGTCTCAGACATGTCTTACATTAGCACTCGTCTCGATGCCGATGCCATGTCCCAGACGTGGTCTTACACTGGCTTTCATATTGTGGCCGATGCATGTCCCAGACATGTCTTACACTAGCTAATACAAGTGACCCAAATGTTAAGGCATGAATATCTGGTTTACTTCCTAAGGTTTCAACGAAAGTTCTACTATCTCAATTTCATAATCAATCAATTCATGCTATATCAATTCAATAACGATTCCAACACATATTTCAGCAATATAGTTGTATCATTTACATACAATTTACCTCGGATTTCAAAATGTAGCGAATATATGGTTTAGTCGATTTGCTTGGCTTTCCCCCTATCTTGATTCTGATTTAGAAATTCTTGATCTATATTAGCAAAAAGACACTTATTTAGTCACTAATTACAATTAGGCAATTAAAAATTTACACTTTTGGTAAAATAACCATTTTGCCCCTATGCTCGAAAATTGATTTTTATCGAATTTCTTCGCATCATAAGCCTAGCTGAACTCTTTTTACTCTTATAGCAACTCCAAATTCTCTCTATTTCACACACTTATCACTTATTTTGCAACTTGTACAAAATAGTCCCTTTAGGTGTTTTCATGCTAAAACCTTTCACAAAAGTTGTTTATAAGACAACCAAAACTCATTTTTTTCCATAAAAACTCAGCAAAAAACACAAGTCATTTCATGGCAAAACCCTAAACTCTTGATCATTTTGCAAAATAGACCCCTCATTAGAAAGCTCATGTTCTAGGGTCTCAAAAATGTAAAAAATCATTAAGAGAAACTATCAAAATCACTTACTTGAGAGGGCTCAAAGTTGCTGAAATTTTTGAAGTTTTCAAACCCCAACAATGGCTGATAATTTCGGTGGGAAGAGATGAGAAGAAAAGAAAGTTGATTACTTTTTCTATTTTAGTAAAAAATAAGTCACCTAACATACCAAACTTAAAGATTTTGTCCCCTCTTTGACTCTATGGCCGGCCAAGCACTTTTAAAAGGGACTAATTGCCCTTTAAAGACCCCCAATTTTTGGTTCTCTAGCTATTTGACACATTTAGTTATCAATTTAGGACTTTCGCACTTTATGCGAATTAGTCCTTTTTCGCAATTGGGCTCACAAACGTTAAAATTAGCTTATCAAATTTTTCATGCACTATAATAACCAGGGTATGACTCTATTTTAAAAATAAAATAATTCGTCAAATTTGTGGTCCCGAAACCACTATTCTGACTAGGCCCTGCATCGGGCTGTTACAGAAATAGGTTGAAATGGTGTGTCACCTTGATTTTGTATGCAGGATTTTCCATATGGCATCAGTGAGTTATAAGGCCTAGCGACACGACTGTGTGACCCTGATATACATGGAATCCATGAGTTATACGAGCTATGGGCACGAGCGTATGGAATAGCCACATAGCCATGTGCCCCTTGTTTTCAAAAAATTTCAAAGTTTCTTATATTTTCCTATTTTGTTTCAAATTAGTCCCTACTTGTTTTCAAACTATTTTAATGTCTCAAAAACTCAATTTAAGGCTAGTAGCATGTATACAATAAATAATACTTAGCCTAAATTTTTGTGTGAATTATATTAAATTTTGATTTAAACTTGCATGTTTTGGATTGATTATCTATTGTAGCATCCCACAACTCTAAACTGGTGATGAAGACAGGTGAGAGGGTGTTACAATAAGAGTACTATAGAACATTTATGCCATAATGTAAATTGCATATACATTATATAGTTGATGATGATGGTTAATAAGATATAAGTAATGGTATGCATAGTTCATTTCTCATGCAAATATTGATGAATAAATTGGTTAATTGTCATATTCATGTGCTTACTTATATCAAAGATGTGAATTATTTGGTTTGATAGATTGTGACTCATGCAAATAAGGAGAATATTTAAATTCAGTTTACGACACAATATTATATATATACAAGCTTAGGTACTTGTCATTTATATCAACTATAAAGTAAACTTTTCACCAACATTGTTTGAGTTGATCTTCGGATGCTGCTAGAACGACCAACCGAACCTGACCACTTGTGCACGAAAAAATGGACAAACCGTATGTTGAACAAATTTTCTGCTCGGTGGTGCTAATATCATATAAATCATTACATAAGTATTGAATATAAATTAATTGATAGAAATAAATTAAAATATGATTACAAATATCATTAATAACATCACAATAAAAGAAAATTTTAATATTAATAAACTTTAATATTACAATATTGACAAATTGATTAAAAAAATAAGTTTTTAATTAAATTCAAACTCGCGTAATTAATTTAATTCACACAATATGAAAATTCAAATAAATTCAACTTTTGTTTTTGTTTTAATTTAGACTTTGTCCTAAAGCTTAGACTCATAACCAGATACACAAATTTGTCACCCCGAGTTGTTCGGCAATGATGGCTATCAAATTAGTCCACAACCCTCTAGGAATTTGGACTGCCTATGACCCTCTGGGAATTGGGGCTAATAATAATAACTGATCAATTTGGCCTTTCCTCCCTCGATCCTCTAGGAATTGAGGAGTTCTAAATCCTATGATATAAAGACTTTATGGCATCACCCTTTTCAATTTAATTTTCATATAATTCACATTTTAGTTTCATTTCATGTTCATATCACATATCGCCTAATGTAAAATTAGGCTTCCAATTCAAAACATATTAAACATTTTCTTGCTTAATCATCTAAAATCATAATACTCAAATCCAAAACATAACCATGAATTTGCTAATTTAACCATTTGAAAAAAACAACATAGATTTCATCTCGAAACATAATTTTATAAATATTAATTAAATCATTAAAACTCATCCAAAACTCATAAATAATAAAATAAAATAAAACTAATAGAAAGAGTCATAGTAAACTAAATATTCTAAAGTATTATGTAATGAAAATAAGACATTAGCACAAATCGAAGTTTCAATCACTTTACTCCTTCTATTTACCTTTCTCTTTCAAGATACTTGCTTCGTTTTTAGCTACAATAGGAGCAATTCAATACGAAACAATGTCATTTATCCATTCTAGTATTAAAACTAATAAAAACGAACTTAAATATGCATGGTTAATCAGGTTGACAACTTAAGTTTTCTAGTCCGAAATTCGCATATCTTTCAACTCAATTATCCATTTTCAATTTCGTCTTAATACTCACTAGTTCACTAGCTATCATTTAGAACAATATTACACAAAGTGGCCAAGGTTCTCTATTTCCCTTTCATCATGGCCAAATGTACCAAGTAAACTTTCTATCCATTTTTATTTCTTCTTCACACTTCTAACAAGCTAGAATTCATCTTCTAATAATTTCTTTTCCAAAAATATACTTATTTCATTTAAGTTTTCTAAGCTTCCATCAATGTCCTTTAATGTCAACTTTTAATATACTTGATAAAATAAAAACTATTGGTATAAATATGTAACACAAGCTTCAAAGATTCAAAATCTATGAAAATTTTGAAGAAAAATCATACCTTATACTTGAATTTGAAGGAAAAATGATGAAAGAAAATTTTTCCCCATTACTTTTCATAAAAAAGAAAGATGAGCATCTTTCTCTCTTTTCTTTTTATGTATTATAATATTAATTAATAAAATATTATTATTTAATAAAATATCATTTAAAAGCCATCATGAAATCATTGACTTTTTAAGTAATGGTAAGATTGCCATTAAGTCCTTTCCATTAAAATAAAAATAGAATAATTGCACTTTAGTCTCAACCCAATTTTAGTAAGAAACGATTGTTGACCGTTAGTCAAATTGTAGGTTAACAAAGTAGCCTATGTGGCATGCCACATAAGCACAAGATCATGGATGACATAAAATAATACTAATTGTTAGCTTGATTGATCAAACCGAAATAGCCAAGAGGGGGTGAATTGACTTTTAAAAATTTAGGAAAACTAGAAAGAAAAGATAGAACAAAGAACACAACAATTTAAAGTGGTTCAGCCCCAATTAACTACTCCACTACCTTAGCATTCCACAACTAAGATTTTCTCAAATTCACTAATTTGTACAACCTTTGATGATAAGGTTTAACCTTACAACTCCTTTAAGATTTCTACCCAAATCTTAAGACACAAACACTCTCAAAGAATTACAAAGAAGTAAACAAAAAAATAATCCTTACTAGATCAAAAGGTTTGCCAATTAAGCACAAATAGACAAGAATACACTTGAGTTAAAGAATAACAATAAAAACTCACAAGTGTGTACAAGAAAATTATGAAAGTATTAGGCACAAAGGTTGTTTGATTGATAATTTTTGCTTGAATATGCTTTCTTGTTGTTGTAGGATCTTTAGAAGCTGATATTTATACCCTCTAATTGATTTTCAACCGTTGAGTTTGTTGTGGTAGTTAATAGAGCAGTTGGGGATGTATTGATACCAAATAAAAAGGTATCGATATTTTTTTGTCATAAATGCTAAATCTAGTGACCATTGGAGCCAAAATGTCGATACCAGGAAGATTTAAAAGGTATCGATACCAGATCGATACTTAGCTGATTTTGTGAAAGTCAGAATGTCAATTTGGTATTGTTTGTTTCAAGGAGTATCGATATTTTGCTTGGCAAAAAATGTATCGATATTTTTTGGCCTGGAGCAATTTTGACTTGTTTTAAAAACAATTTGTCTGGTTGAAAAAAATTTATACTTGATTAAAATCATTTTAACTTAATTTTGAGATTGTTTCACAAATTTTCTAAGTAAGAATTGAAAATTTTATCTCTTAGACTTCTTTTTAAAAATCACTTAGTCAATTTTGTTTAATTTTTAACTTTTATTCAAAAACCCTTTAATTTGTTATATCAAAATATATTTTCAAATAAAGCTTAGTTTAACAAATATTTTCAATAATATGTGAATATTTTCAATAATATGTGAAGAATATTATTTAAAATTATTATTTAAAATTTATTATTAAATAAAATTGAAATATTATAAAATTATAATATTTTATATAAGCGGTTTAATAAATTTAAATATTTTAAAAATAAAATAAACATTATTATCAATATAATAACATTAAGTTTGATTTAAGTTAATTTTATATAAAAAATAAAATTACCCATGAAGGAGCTCTTTTCCGAAAAATAACTTACGCTTTTCAAAAAGTAATTGTTTTACTAGAAAAATAACTTATTTTTCATTGATAAGTCATTCTAGGTTGATCAAACTATTTTTTTGTAATATAAATATAAAAAAATATAGAAAATATTTTCTGTAAATGGACTACTTTAAATAAGAGGGAGAACTAATGCAGCAATATCATTTACATCCACAAGAATGATTACAGAAAAAAGAATATATAAGCTCACTCAATTTGAGAATTCATGCACCTAAAATTGTCCTTAAACACTGATGTGTTGCTATGCACATAATGAAACCAATATTTGTAATTACTCTATAAACACAAATGAGAGAGAAACAAACTGTTGTTTATTGTAAAAATTTCCAAAATATAAACGTGCAAATTGCTATGCAAAAATATTGAAAAATAGGCTTGGGGTCTTGCTTTTAAGCTACAAAGGTGTTGGATCCAAGCATTCCAGAGCTTGACATGCCAGGAAACAGTGCTGAACAAACACAAGGACTTCCTGATCAACATGGATAAAACTAAACTACGGTTGTTGCCATTGCTGCTTCTTTGAGCAAAGACATATGCATTGCAAATGCAGTGTTTGGATCCAATCCACCCATTAGTCATTTTATATTATTAGCATTGGATTCCAGTGGCAAAGCATGCATCTCCAGCGAAACCCCACCCTCCATCAAATTGCCATCAAATTTCACCTTATTTCATATCATTCTTTTCAAACTTTTGCTCCTTAACATAGTGGTTTTCTCGTTTAATTAATTAGCTTCTTGGATGTTTTTTTTTTTTTTTTTTTGTGTGTGTGTTATCCCAGATGCAACTATGGCACCTAAACCATAACTTTTGTGGTGCCCTGGTTCTTGAATCAAGTGTGGCCCCAGTAGTCTGCGCCTTTATAATTGGTTCACTTAAAATCCCACATCAGGAAGCGATCCTGAGAATAGCCGACAAGCTGGTTTAAATAGAGCGAACCGTGAGAATCGAAAGCATACCCTTTTCGGCTTTTTGGCTAAGATCGAGTGTAGTACCTGTTCTTAACAGTTTAATGTCTGATACGTGGGCCATTGGCTCATACGATATAAATTTATTTTTAGAGGGGGAGGATCCATTACAGTGGCTTGCTACTGGGGCTCTTAGGCGTCGCCCAAGCTCTGCATTATTGCTTTGGCCTGGCGAACCTCACCCAATTCAAGTTTAAATGATTTTCAAAGTTACTTTTGGTTGTAAACTTGTATATGCTATTTAGACCTTTGACTTCATCGGTTAAAGTCTCTTTTTAGCATTTTGGCTCTGTTGGTTATAATCTCTGATTGTTAGCGTTAAGACTAGTTAGTGTCAAAACTTTGAGGGGTTAAAATTGTAATTTAACTACGATCTTACGGCGTGAAACAAATTTATAAGTATATATTAATTCACAAAAGCGCTATTGTTTCATAAAGAAATTAGTACAAAAGCCAAATATGGTTTTGTACTTTTGTTGTGATGACGAGAATCATATTGGTTTTGAGTCAAAATTTTCTAAGTCTCATTATTGGACTTAAGCTTTTAGATTTATGAAAGTATAAAAAATTAAATATTTTTATATTTATCTTTTAGTAAAATGAATTACATTTTATAATTTCTAATTGAAGTAGAAAAACTGATCAAATGCTATAGAATTTATTTTAAAAGATGTAACAATTTAATAAGATGAATGATATTTATTTTAAAATGAATAACTAATCTTTTAATTATATAATTAGGCAAACTAACACCCAGAACTTGTAAACAAGTGCCTTTTGCAATTTAATGGCATATCATGTTCTCTTATTTGTAGAGAATTAGTGAGAATAAGCTTCTTTATATGGTTTCTTCTTTAAGATTCTTCGATTATTACAATTTTGAGTTTGTTTATAGGGTTTTTATGCTAACATTTAAAAGAGGGTTGAGTTTGAAGATAGAATGTTAAAATATTGTTGTTGTGCATCTAAATGAAGTCTACTTTATTAAATTTAACTATCAATACCAAATTTCCTTTTCATCAATTTGGAAATCATCAAACCCCATTTAATGTGTCTTCAATTCATCACATGGACCCTGCTTCCATTCTTTAAATTTTAATTTTTGGATTTCTCTTTTACATTATTTTTTTTTCAAATTTCAAGTTAATCGAATTGAATTATTTAATTATTTAATTAATTTAAATAAGTAATTTAATTTTTCGAATTTGAATCGAGTTAAATTTTACAATTCGAACAACTTGAATAACTCAAATAATAGATTGTGTAAATATCTCTTTGATCCCTACCAATTTTGAAAATGAGCAAATTGATCACTTTCAACAAATAATTCAAAATAAATTTTAAATATTTATAAAAAATTCAAGATTCTTTAAAATTATAATATATAAAAACTTTTATTTAAAAAAGTCAAAACAATAACTTTGAGGACCTAAACGAGTAAATTGCCAATTCAAGCTTATCATACTAAAATATTTCTTTCTTATTTATTTTGGAAGAGTTTTCAAATATATACAATTTTAAATTTATGTACTCTAAAAGGAAATTAGTTAATATTGTAATAAGATTTTATTTTAACATGTTTAATTTTTTAATTTAACTCAAATAATTTCACTCAATTCGATTCAACTCGAATTTTATTTCACTCGACTTGATTCAAAAATTTCAAATCGAGTTAGGATGATAAAATAGGGCTCGTCAAATCGATTAACTCGAAAGTTTTTCACTCAATTCGATTGAACGCTCACCATGAGCCTTAATTTTAAAATTGGTGACCTTCTTCTATTTTTCTATTTTAATTACATTTTAATATATTAAGTATTAGAGAACTATTTTAATAATTTTATTCACTAATTTTATTATAGTAGAAAAAAAATGCAATATCTCATTAAAAAAAAAAAAAACAGTATTATAAAATTTCCGAAAAATTACAAAATTCTTCTACAAACCGGGTTAACCCACCAGCAGCAGCAGCCGCCATCCATCACCGTTGATATCATTATCGACCCCAAACGTGCTCACTACCACCAACTAATCAGCAGCACCACATCCAAACACCATCACCATATAATTCCCCTTCAGCTGCTCACCCCTCGCATAGCATAGCATCCCTTACCCATCCCATCACATAAACCGAAATTCAACCCAAAACCTAACAGCCTCCACCTTCATCAACCTCACTCACGCCACCACCTAACATTGATAAAATTATTGATTAATACTATGTATCATATCTAGATTCTTTGATAATGGTGTTGAACAACTTGGCTGATTATATGAAACTAACTGGACGCCTCAAACTTTAAAGAAAAACCTCACTCTTATTTCTTGCTTTTCATATAAAAACTCATAAGCTCATCATTTGCTTATGTACATCTTTCTTCTGTTTAATTCTCCTCTTTTCTTCACCATATACCCTATGATGTTAAAAATGCTCAAACCAGAAATGGAAGGCAGAGATTTGTCTCACATGAATAAAGTTTGACTCCAATGAAACAGTAGTCCCCATCTTTGCATGACTGTCTTCTGATTCAATTTTAAAGCCATTTTCGATTTCAGGATATGAAAATTCCCGTATAATCCGAGGTGTTCGCCATTAGCTTTTAGAAGCAGCTTACAAAAAATTTCCCGTATACATCGTCTAAATCCCACATCCAGAAGATACAAAGCGACGACGCGAAAAGCAGCTATAAAAGAAGCGGGCTTGGACTATACATGGCATACCTTTCACGGCCTTTAGGCTAAGATCAAGTGTAGTTTCTGTTCTTATCAGTTTAATATCTGATACGTGGGCCTTCGACTCACAAGATATTAAAATTATTTTTTGAGGGGGAAGGTGTATGACAGTAGCTTGCTACTGGGGCTCTCGAGCGTCACCAATGCGTTACACTACTGCTTGGGCCTGGCGCGCCTCACCTAATTTTTAGTTCGAGATTGCTCATCTCCAGATTCGTTTCAGCGTAGCATTTTTATTAATAAAAATTATTATAAAAATCAAAGATGAACTATTAATCAGACTTAAGAGTTTTAAGCAAGAAATTGTAGTCGAACTGGAACCTGTAAGCAACTAATACGCCATCCAATCTGGAATAGTGTGATATGCAAACATTGGAGTATTTTAAAGCGGATATAAACTTATTTACTTCCTAAAAATATATGAATACGGAATGCATGTACAATAAAATTAGTCAACTAAATTCATCCGAATTTTATCGTATTAAAGATGGAAATTTTAAAGGTTGCACTTCAAAGACCATCCATTAGCGATTTCAAGCTTTGCACAAGTCTCATTTGTTTATTTTATGAGTGACAATTGCATCAGTTTGACAGTGGAGTTGATAAGGTGTGAGTGTTATCTGTTTTGGGTTTTAACATAGGCAAAATTAATTAATCATTGCTAGTTTCAAAAGTGTGACCTCTCTCTTTTAGTAATTAAAACTATGATTATTGAGGTCTACTTTTCCAGCATAACTAGGCTTATAAATTCTTTTTCTGATCTCTCCATGAACCATAGCTAGCGAAGTTACTAGGATTTGATACTAATGGCAAAAGGATTTGCACTTCAGACACTGCAAATGAGTTCAAGGAACCTGTAACACAAATACACCCATGAAGGGATGGCTTCAATGCAAAGGGCTTCTTCATAACTGTGCCATAAATCCTCTGACAGAGGGATGTATACCAATAGCACTAAAAGGAAATGTCAATTTAACAAACATATTTATTAAAAAATTAACCTAAATAAGTTTGATTGAATGATAAAATACAAATGTAAAAAATTAAAGAAGTCTGAATTTTAATCTTATTATGCGAGTAGTGAGAGTGTTTTCATCTTTTCCCAATTGAGTTTATACCCAATTAACTCATAACATGAATAAATTTATAATATGTATGGATATGCCATTAAAAAATGAAACTAATAATTTTATTGATTTAAACCCTTCCAAAGTAGCATAGTATATAACGTCACAACTTAACCCCCAAGCTTGACCCAAACCTTGAAACACCACTTGAGCTGCTAAGCTGGTTTGAAACACCACTTGAGCTGCTAAGCTTGGCCATCGGCACCACCATCTCCAGGGCGGCCCGGGCGAGATTGAGCTTTGTCCAGTGCTTCAGTGAAGTCCCTCACAGCTTCCTCTATCAAGCTCTTGATGGTTTCCTCGTCAAAACTACCGTTGTTCTCGTTATCAAATCCTGCATCAACACCAATGTCACTCAGTAAATGATCAGTCAATTCTACAATGGCTTTATACTCAGCAAGCAATCTCTTATGTTCTTCGAGTGCTTTTTCCAAAGCTATTAGCCTTTCTTCCATGTATATATTCTCATATCGCATCCCTTCCAGTTCAACTTTCATGGCTTCAAGAACATTCTCTGCATCCTGTATTAATTGCCCAAAAAAATGAAAAAGAAAAGGGTGAATGATGGATGAAGAAGAGGATTTGAGACCGAAATGATTGAAAGGAAAGGATGTTTACCATATCAGAAACAAGTAAATAAAAACAGAATTAGAAGGCGGAGAATGAACAAGAACTTAATATGAAAGGGTTTTGGTACTTATAAGCAATTATTATGACATATGATGGGATAAAGTTTTTGTTCAAAAAAGAAAAAAAACTGAAAACAAACTTATTATTATATTTCAATATCAACTGTTTTGGTATTTAATGATTAGGACATTGGGTTTGCTTAAGTAGGGAAATGGGATAGAGTTTGGTTTATAGTTGGAGGTTGACATCACATACACTGAAATACAAACCATATATGGTCCATGGTCCATAGTCCATAAGTAAAATCTTAGAAACTGTAGTCCATAGTCCATGGTCCATAGTCCATATGTAAAATCTTAGAAATCATAGTCCATGGTCCATATATAAAATCTATTACAAAGGGGAAAATTGGAATAGCCTATCAAAAACTAGCATTGAAGCTACAATGATCAGCATGCCTAGGGATATGGTATAGGATTTTATTAGCGCTTTTTTTTTTGCTTATATATTTTATTAGCTCTTTGAAGTGCATAAGATTTCAACCAAATACAACTCGATTGGGAAAACATCATGCTTGTCTAATCATCTGAATCACTGTTTTTGTAATTATCCTTCTAAGATTTACCTCAAACCAACCAACTCCATTGGCTAAACAATATGCTTATCCAAATCTCCTATTATTTTTATTATTTTTTAATTTTTAAAGTATTCATTTGAGCGAATTCCATGCCTAAACTTTCGCGTTTTATAGATTTATTAAAGAGGTGAATATTAACTACTAATTTAATTAATTTATTAATAATAATGAATGTGATCATATTTAAAATAAAAATTATAGATATAAACATTCAAAACCCAAATATGATAAATACTGCATGTAAACAATTATAAAATTTTTTAGTTTAAATTGTTAATAATTTGAAATGTTAAAAGGAAGTTTCAAAAGTGTGAAACTAAAGCTAAATTCAAATAAACTTAGACATCTGAATTTAAATATTCTATATCTTTTCAATTCAGTTTTGGAATTAGATTCTCTATTTTTAGTCATTGTGATAATAAGGTTTAGACTGTTCATTCCATGAACAACTTTGATAAGTTTAACATTTTTTTCTATATCGGTTGATTAGTATAACAATGTTTTTGAAAAGTTTTTTTTTTTTTTTTTAAATATTTTTAAGAAACAAGGAATTAAGACTAAGAGAAACAAATGTAGGTTATTAGGAGCGCATACAACTCACTGTCTAGTTTCTTTTCTGAGTCGCGGAAAGTTTGTGATCTCTCGGTAGAGAGGTATAGAGTGGAAAATAAGACAAATGTCACCAAAAGGCAGAAAAAGCTTCCATTCCACAATTTTTATATCCTTCAAATAAAAATCAATTAAGTCCTCTTAAAATAATTAAAAATCAATTAAGCCCTTCGTATCAATATTTTTCACATTAATCGTCATATCATCATTTTTTTCCACGTCATCTATCATGTCAACATGTAAACTGTCAGGGCTTCGACAGAAAGCCATAATAGAAGGGCTCAATTGGATTACTAGCTTTCAATTAAGGCTAAATTAATTGTACTTTTCAACTAAGGGCTAGTTTGATTTTTAAATTAGTCTACAAGAGCTTTTTTAGTACTTAAGCTAATAATTTATTTTCAAATTCTTTTGTGAGATGAATATATCAATTATATAAATTAAAAAATGTTCTTTGTATTGCTCCTACAATCACACATGTGGCTCTACCACCGCTTTCAAACTTAAAAAATCATAAGTGATAATAGATTATATATCATAATTGGATTAGTAGAGAGAGGAACTACTAAAATACATATAAAACCTTGATTCAACTCTCATGTTTAGTCTAACACTTATTACATTATGACATACTGATGTGGTCGCATAAAGATAATTTGCGCTTAAGTATGGAGATGGAGATCCATTGTTTCAAATTCTACCTAGTTATGTAAAAGTTCAAGCAACTATCTATGTTTGCCATAATTTCTCTGCATTCCAGATTTGGAATTATAAATTGTGCTCATAATGTACATTACATAAGATATCCATCTCATGTTAATGAAAATTATTGTTATTATTAATAATCTAATGATTAAATTTTTATTTACTTCACATTTAAAATGTATGGTGATATGTATGGATAAACCATGCAATAATTAATGGAATGAAATTGAAAAATTAAATTAATTCTATACTACAGAGTAACCCCACGTGTATGTATTGAAATTTGAATGAGCTAATTACTAAGGTAACTGGAAAAATTGAAATGGAAGATATTGGCTACTGATGCAGGCCTAAATAAAGATGATCTGAATGAGAACCGATCTCCATAATGCATGGCTCCTTTGATTCAAAGGGGAATCTTTTGGGAGATATACAAAAGTGGGTTGTTATATATTGGCAGGTAAAATATAGGCTTGGAGTGTGCTACGGTTAAGGATGTCAAATTGTGAACCCAAAAATGGGCTTTGGGTGATGAATTTCCATTATTTTCTTCCACTCACAATGCCCTTTGATTTCATCAAATAGTGGATGGCTGTGTCATATGTGAACTGAAGCAGCATGTCCATGTAAGTTTTCAACTTACAACAACAATATTCCCAACTTTGATTGCCATTCAACCTAAACTTGCAAAGCTGCATGTCCATGCATTTCATTGCCTTTTAAACTAAAACTAAACTACTGCTGCTTCTTTGACCATTGCAAATGCAGTATTTGGATCCAATCCACCCAATCCAGTGGAACAAAAAATGTGGCGAAGCATGCATCTCCCCCACCCTCCATCAAATTGCACCTTATTTCATATCATTCTTTTCAAACTTTTGCTCCTTAACACTCTGCTTTTCTCGTTTAATTAATTTGCTTCTTGGATGTTGATTTTGTTTTGTTTTGTTTTTTTGTAATCCCAAATGCAACTATCAACTTTTACATATATTTTATGGTGCCCCTGGTTTCTGAATCACGTGTGGCCCCAATAGTCAGCGCCTTTATAATTGGTTCACTTAAAATCCCACATCGGGAAGCGATCCTGAGAATTGCCGACAAGCTGGCTTTAAATAGAGCGAACCGTGAGTACAGAAAGCGTACATTCGACCAACTACTTGATCTTATCTGAGCAGAAATCTTGAGGTGGCTGTCCCTCTTTGCTGCCCGGCGCAACCTTATGGCGCTGCCGGTGGCTCCGCCTTAGGGTGGAAATAGAGTGGGTTATAAGCCTTTTGTTATTTTCTGCAGTGAAGACTGCCTGCAGTCGAGAGCCTTTAGTGTTAGAAACTGAACATTGGGGGCTGTGATAGTCTAGCGGGCTGAAGTCTCAGTTGGAACATTTTTGGCAGCAGGAAGTGAGTTTTCACGTTTTATAACGCTGAAAACCATAGATTTAGCTGACATTATTATCTAAGTCCAAGCTGTAAGGAAGTCTAAAGCCCAATATAACGGTGGACAGACAGGTCGACTTACTTTATATTAATATTCAATGTTAATTAGAGGTGCTAAATTCTACCAACTAACTAATTGCAATTAAAAGAAAAAGCAAACAAGAACCCTATCTTTAAATAACAAATTAATTATAGTATGCAATTAAAGCATACAAAAATGATTGGTAAAACAAATATTGAACTAAAAATGTCTTTCCATGACAGAGAAGCAAATCAAAAAGGGTTATTACCTCTAAAACCACAATCATAGTTCATGTCAATTATTCCCCTCATCCTCTATTTGAAAGGTATCATAGAAAATATCTATCTTTTTACATCTCTTGTTTCTTTTGTCTTGTTTTTCTTTACAATTTATAAGTTGGTTGTTTATAGACCACAATACTTCATGTTTCATGTTTATTGTATGTTAATTTTGGTATATCTTTCTTGATTTGTATTCTGACGTGATTGTTTGTAAATTTTGAAGAGAGAGATGGGGGATAGGCAAGCAGGTAGGTATTGGTGTTACATGTGTTCCCGAGTGGCGAATCCAACGACAGAGCCTGAAATCCAATGCCCTCTCTGTGATTCTGGGTTTCTGGAAGAAGTGGGCAGCATAAGATCCCGTTCCAACACCAATCACGCCGCCATCGATACAGAGTCTCCCAACAGTCTCACTTTGGGCTCCAATCGTGCTTGGTTTGATTGGTTCATCATCACAGCTGCGTATCGCAAGCAGGGACCAAGTAACACAGGATGATGAACTGGGGAGAGAAGTGGAGTCCTTGATAAGAAGGAGAACCTCATCTTCAGCCCTGCCCCTTAGGATACTTCAAGGTATGCGTACAGTAGCAGCAGCTTCTGAATCAGAAAATGGTGGAAATGGAAGTGGTAGAATGATCTTGTTTGATCCAATCAATGATGAAGCCTTGGTTGTCCAAGGCTCATTTGATGTTACTAACCGTGTTCATACTCATAACCCAAGTCATAGGTCTGCCGGCTCCTTTGGTGATTACATCATGGGACCTGGTTGGGATCTTTTGTTGCAGTATTTGTCTGAGAATGACCCAAACCGACATGGAACTCTACCAGCTTGGAAGGAAGCAGTTGAAGCAATGCCAACTGTTACTGTAAATGGCAATGTGCAGTGTGCAATATGTTTGGAGGATATTGAGATTGGAAATGAAGCAAAAGAGATGCCGTGTGAGCATAAATTCCATGATGGGTGTATTATTCCTTGGCTTGAACTTCATAACTCTTGTCCTGTCTGCCGGTTTCAGTTGCCGTTGGACGATTCCAAGACCGAGCCAAATGGCAACAGGAATACTGGCAGGATAGGAACTGGAAGAAGGTATTGGATCCCTATTCCATGGCCTTATGATGGTTTAGTCACCTTACCCGGTTCTCAAAGTGAATCCACTTCACCTCCCTCATTAGAGGCTATTCCAGGAAGTGAAAATGCAGCTCAGGGAGATGATAACTGAACATTTTTATGCATATATTAGTCTGCAATAGAGCTGATCATGGGCTGGGCGGCCCGGCCCGGCCCGAAGGCCCGTCCGAAAAATGAGAGGGTTTAGGTAAAAATATAAGCCCGAAAAATGGGCTTGGGCAAAAAAACGAGGCCCGTTTAGAAAACGGGCCGGGCCTCGAGTAAGAGTTTTTTGGCCCGGGCCCGGCCCAAATTATATATTAATATATATTTTTTATTTTATTTTTAATTATTTTAAATTTTTAATATAACTATTTTTTATTATATTATTAATTTGTGTATTGTTTTAAGAATTGTTTTAGTATTATTTTTATTTGTTTTAATATTTGTTTTTATGTTTTTAAATATATTTAATTTATTATATTTTTAAATTTTTTTATTTAATGAAATAAAAAAAAATTAATATGGGCTGAGCCGGGCCGGGCTCGGGCTTAATAATTTTATTTCGGGCCGGGATTGGGTAAAATTTTAATCCCATATTTCGGGCCGGGCCAGGCTCGGGCCTAGTAGACGGGCCTAAAAATTTGTATGGGCCCGGCCCGAACCCAACCCGACCCGGCCATGATCACCTCTGGTCTGCAATGAGCTTGTCTTTTTTGCTGCTGTTGGAAAACAAAGAATTTATATGTATTTTCTATCAATAAGCTCTTGAAAAAAGGACAAATCAAATTAAATATTTCTTCATTCATGTGAAAATTGTTCTCCCACATTCAATCAAACATGTTGATTAAAAAAGCTACCAAAACTAAGCTAAAATCAGATCATAAACTAACTAACTGTCAAGATCTTAATCACTGAAGGGTACAAAGACATAACTGAATCTCCAGGTTTGATTAGCCCCTTTTCCTTACCATATTGAAGGGCAAACTTGGTTGTTTCCTCAGTAGACTCGGCGTAAGAAGCTTTTACCGAACCGGAGCTCAAAACCGGGATCAGACCCCTGAAGATAAGGCAATGCCTTGATGGAGCTTCATCATTGCATGACCACTCAAGGGAATCTGTTGTTATCTCTGGGATGATCATAGACAAAATAGGCACACTTGGCCTATACTTAGCCACCAGCTTTGCCGTGGTTCCACCTCTGGTTAGGACCAAAATTAAAGAGGCGTTAATGGACTCGGCTGTCCTCACAACTGAGGAAGCCAAACTCTCTAATGGGCTCATAGGCATTGGTGCACTCTCCATTATTCTCTTGAAAAGATCCCCATAGTTTATAAAGTTTTCAGCTTCCGTGCAAATTCTGGCCATGGTTTGAACAGCAAGGTCAGGGTATGCTCCAGCAGCAGTTTCTCCACTTAGCATGACACAGTCGGTACCATCGAGAACCGCATTGGCAACATCAGTGGCTTCGGCTCGAGTCGCCTTGGAGATTTGATCATAGACTCTAGCATCTGAGTTGCAGTCACCACAGGCTTTCCTTGTATATTGGCCTTAAGAATCATCAGTTTTTGAGCCAGGAATATCTTCTCAATTGGGATCTCCATCCCAAGATCACCTCTTGCAACCATAAATGCATCTGAATTTGCTAGAATATCATCAAAGTTAGTAACCCCTTCTTGATTTTCAACCTGCCAATCCACAAGCAAATATGTTCAACATGAAATCAAAACACATATATTCTACAAATCTCATTGTCTATTAAACAAACTGCAAACCTTTGACATTAGAAGAGTGTTATTTCCATGCTTTCCCAACAGCTTTCGGACCTCCACAAGATCCGAACCTTTACGAACAAAAGACAAGGCAATCATGTCAACCTTATTTGGAACACCCCATTGCAAGATATCCTCTTTGTCCTTGTCTGTTAATGTTGGAAGATCAACCACAACACCTGGAAGATTGACATTCTTCCTTTCACCAAGAACAGCGGAGTTGTCACAACGACAGTGGACCAATCCCAATTCCTTGTCACAATCCAAGACAGTGAATGTGATTGTCCCATCAGAACACAAAATAACACTCCCAGGCTTCAAATCTTGAGCCAACTTTTTGTAACTCATACAGATTGTATTCTCATCACCTTTTATGCTATAGTCAGTGCTGATAGTAATCTCTTTACCCTGAATGAGTTGTATGGGCTTCCCATGCTTCAAAAACCCGGTTCGGATCTCCGGTCCCTACATATTCATAGAAATTGGTAAAAACAATCCATTGTCGGAAAATTAAAATTCCCCAGTTTATGCTCTGCAACTTTTAAATCCTAAAGGCAAACTAACTACAGGGTACATTATCCTTGAAAAGAACAAAGTTACTTTTAAATAAAAAAGATTAGCTTTGAAACATGATAGAAAGTTTCAATCTAAGAAACTCCATTAAATTGAAACTTGAAAGAGAAGTAAACAAGAATAACACCCTTCTTTTTTCAATGAAGCACTACTGCAATAATCTTAGAAACAATCCGTAAATCAAACATGAGATCTTCATGAAAAGAAAAGTTGACAAAAAAGAAAGAAAAAGGTTACCTTAGTATCCAACATGACAGCACAAAGGATGCCGGTGTTGAGCATAGCGGTCCTTAGATTATCCAAGGTTTGCTGGTGGTATGCATGGGAACCATGGGAGAAGTTGAAACGAGCAACGTTCATACCAGCTTTCAAAAGCCTCTCGATCATCTCCACCGACCTGGAAGCTGGTCCTAAGGTGCAAACTATCTTTGTCTTCGGCCTCACAATGCCCTTTCCGCCTGTTAGCACCCTTTCCATAGCTAAGAAAAAGAAGGCACAACACAAGGTTTAGGGTTTTGTGAGGGTTTTTAGGTTTTTCTTTCTTTGTTGTGAATGGCTTTCACATGAAGTTTAGTTTTTATATAGAGGTTTTACGTGCAAATAATAATAATAATAATAATAATAATAATAATAATAGAGCTTGAATTCCATAGGGTCAAGGATGTTTAGGCTTTTATTTTTATTTTGATAATTGATTTTTTTCTTTTAATGTCATGATTTTTATTAAGAAAAATATATATTAATTGTATAGGTTCAAAGTTAAATAAAACTAGCTCAAAAGAAAATATTCAATTTCGAATTCACTCGCATTCTACAGTTAATGGATGTGTTTTCTTCATCACTGAAATTTTAAATTTGTCATTATATTTATTGATATTTACCTTTTTTAATTATTTATTTTTACCATTGTAAGAGTATTATAGTAAATTTATTACTATGCTTTAACTTAATATTAAGTATATCTTTTTTTTTGTTTTTAACCTCGCCACCAAATTTTGTTATTTTCAATTTTAAATTTGAATCACTTTGAAGACAAAATTTAATCAAATTAATATTTTAATATTCTATTTTAATAGTTAATAATAAATAAGTTATTATAATATAAAAAGTAAATAAATTTATATTTAATAAAAAACTTAATTCTTTCTTTATTATTTGTTTTTCTAAAATTTTATCATCTTTATTTCATTGAATAAAACCTTTTATATTAGTTTATTGTTATAATTAAAAAATATTTGGAAGATTTTTTATTTAAATTTTGTCTTCAAGTCATCTGAAATCAATAATCAACGGTAAAATATAAGTAAAATCCTTAAAGTTGATGCTAAAATTCAGTAAAATTAAAAGCAGTTACAAAATTCAATAGTAAAGTAGTGAATTTGTGTATGATTTTAAAGTAGAATCGATGTGAATTAAAGTATCATATGTATAAATAGTTAAACTTATAATTAGAATATATTTAGATTTTAAATTAGAATAAATTTAAATAGGGTTCACACGTAGTAAGATTTAAACTAAAATAAAATTTACATTGAAAATCAACATATGCATAAACACGTATAATAATAAGATTCAAAATTCTAAAAATTTCATTAATAAAATATTAATTGAAACAAAATATAATGAAAAATTTCTATTATAAATACTGATGATTGTTTAATATATTATTTTGGGAAAATATTTGTTACATTGTAAGTGAAATTTTCAGATTTCACAATCAAGGTGAGGGGTTGATAAGTGTATAATAAATGTCTTTAAAAAAGAGATGTGATAACTTTTAAGGCTATTTGTGTAATAAAGAAAATTATATATATATATATATATATATATATATATATAAATGTCACTAGACACTAACTTCTTTAATTATAATTAGTCTTTTTTTATTCGATTATTCTTGTTCTTATGCATTTACATGTAAAAGATACAATGATTCTTCACAATCAATGTGCACTCTTTGTGTAATATAAAATAATAGAGTTCCTTCACTAGTAATTGCAAAGCATAATTCCTTAATCTGCCACTTTTTCTTTTTAAAGTTATGGCATTAGATTTGAATGTAGAGCCCTTTGAATGGTCCATAGAACGTATCCATTAGAATACTAAGATATGCTTATGGGAAGTCGTTTCCATCTTTAAAATCTTTTTGCAATTGCCCCAAAGGCATCAAAATCTTGTTTGGTCTTTCTCATCAAAAAGGAAATCAACTTTATTCCAAATAATAATAATAATAATAATAATAATAATAATAATAATAATAATATTGCATAATTGTATTTTTTGATATATTCAAGTACTATTATGGTGTGTCTTAGTTATTAACCTGGAGTGCTGAAAAACTGGTGAAATGATGCAGATGAAGATACCAAAGGTTCGTTGTTCTGCAAATCTCAAATCTGGCAGGCGTGCAATTGAAGCATAATCATAAATAAATAAATAAATAAATAGATAGACAGAACGTTATGTCCCCCATATTGATATATCCCTGCTTCTTATGTCCCAAGAAAATGGTTTTGAGCCAGTAAGTACCAGAAACAATACATGGCACTCATGTAGTGGATTCTCCATTCCTTTTAAATAAATTAAACAAAACAGAGACAAGACACCATGTCTCCATCCTGAAAAAATGAATACATGCCCTACACTGTTTTCTAGGATATTGTGATTTTCTCTTCATCTTCTTTCTCTGCTGCAAAAGAAATACAATAAACGGTAAAGACTTGTCTTCGACAAAACAAGTATTTGGAGCTAAGCTAGGGAAAAACCAAGAAATAGAAAACCATTCTAACCATTGTCTGTTTCGACTTCCACTCCATCCAATTTTGATTAGGTAATAATTAAGTATATTGGGTGTGGTTTGATTTCCAATTTCTAAATTAAAAAATCATAGTTATTCCAACTCAATTCTATTTTATTTTTTTTATGAATTTCTTTTCTAATTTTAAAAGTATTTTATATCTAAATGAATGATTATTTTTTAAAATACAATATCAACGTACTTCTTAAGAAAAAAAAAAAAACGAACCGGTCAAAACCAGTAATTAAGAAAACAAGATACTGCACATTAACAGTATTTTTTTCCTAAATCAAACCAAACCATTATTACTACAGCTATTTACATGAAGTTTGTTCATAGACAGATATCAATTGGCTATGATTTATATTAAAAAACATGACACAATAAGATAACCAACCAAGGAAGATGCTTAGAGCTTTACCATTGAAAGAATCGATGCTGTAAGAATACTGAGGATGATATAAGTAGATGTCAGCAAGTTAAAGCTCATCGTGACTCCGTGGTTTTTCT
Organism: Gossypium arboreum; assembly: GCF_025698485.1. Taxonomy (NCBI): domain Eukaryota; kingdom Viridiplantae; phylum Streptophyta; class Magnoliopsida; order Malvales; family Malvaceae; genus Gossypium; species Gossypium arboreum. The sequence goes on along the minus strand of NC_069082.1, from coordinate 83,487,351 downwards.
TGGTTCATTGATTCTAGTTTCTGTTTGAATTCCTGCCACATCCAACATTCTTATAGAAGATACAGAATAAAAGCAAAATGAAAATTGAAAAGGGCTTCATGTACCAATAGCGATTACCTCAAGTTTTTCCTCTAGGCAGAGTAGAGGGGTATACATGAGAGCAGCATATCTGCCATGAAGGAGCGTTAGATGGCATAGTTTTTGAGTGCATGCACATGTGCGAGTAGATGTGTATGTGTGCATAGGAGTTTAATCAAGCTGAGCCAAGCTCAGACCGTAAGAAACTTGTGCTTGACCCAAAAATAAAGGCTCCAAACTTGGCTTCAACTTGACTAAGTTTCAATTTTAGAGCTCGAGCTTGATTCGAGATAAAGATCACACTATGCGACCTTACTCGATTAGGCTTGTTTACTTAGTAAAATATGAACTCAATTATTTATGCTTGAGCTCGAATTGAAATTTTCAATACTAATTAAAAATAAAAAATATATATTAAAACTAAGGAAGCTCAATCTACTGGAGTCAAACTTTTTTTTTTTCCCTGAATTACTAGAGTCAACCATTAAAACACTTGAATTCAGTTTTCTCAATAACTAAGCGTGAAAAGAAAACAATTGAGCTGAGTTAAAGTTTATTTTCAAGCAAAACCCGAGTAGAGGAATGGAGAATGGGAGGGAAGGATATACTCGCAGCGACTTGGTTCATCCACACCAGTTAGTTCTGTTTTTAGTCCACACCTTAGCTTCACCTGTAAAAAAGTAAGGATCAATGCTAAGAATTTTTCATATAAAAGGAAAGCTTCTCAGCGACAAGCCATTTAGCCATCCAGGACCATCCGTTTTGATTATATCTCATCAGATCTTTTGCTTGACAAGGAAGAAAACCATCATTCACAACTCTGTTCTTTAGGATCACAATCCAGTATTAACCATCAAGATAGCTAAATGGCACCAAATGGAGGAACCCTATTTATCATTATATAAATAATACCTTCAAACTTCTATCAGGTCCATTCCAGCATCCCTCTCCATTTGTGAACAACATCAGTCTATACGAATTCCCAAACTTCTCCCAGATCCTACAGTGAGACGGAAAGATTAAATTAAAAAAAAAAAAAAGCATCCCTTGAGAAGGAAAGACATCAACCAGACAAACTGCAAAATTCTCAAGCATTCAGGCCTTTCCTCATAGGTTGCTGTGCCTTAAAATCAAAATTCATATTGAAGATGCAAGTAAATCAACCAATCTGCTCCCAGTTCCATCATGTTCCCTTCTCAAACTGTCTTATTTTGAATTTTATTGTATAAAACATCTTTCTGCCTCTATTAGTTTGTGATTAAAGATGAAAATGATATATTTGAAGCACAAGTCTACCATATCTCTATTAAGGAATATTGAAAAACTGTTGGTAGTTAGATTTATTAGTAGCAGTTGGAATTAGTTAAGTCAGTTAATGGCATGGTTTGTATGGTCATGTGTTGTATAAATACGTTACTCTGAAGACTGAAAGATATAGAAGTTCAGTTTCTCTTCTTGACTTCTTGGTATTCTTTCCAAACTCAAACATGGTATCTGAGCTAAGGTTTTTTTGTTGATTAGGTAGTTTGTGTGCATGGCTCCTGAAGTTCATACTGGAAATGAAGGGTTTCAACACCCGCAATTTCCCCAACACAGTACTATCAAACTCAATGAGACAAGTTATCTTCTTTAGAAGCAAAGGGTTATGCTCATTCTTGAACTGTTTCACAGTTCATAGTTAATGAAGAAGGTTAGTTAATTGAGAATCCTGAATTCTTTTTGCATAACCAACAAGATAAATTGCTAGCCTCGTGGTTGTTGTCCACGGTAAGTGATGATCTTCTTGTCTATTTGACTAATGCTAGTACAAGTTTTGAAGTATGGTCTACCATTGAGAAGAGATAACTCGATCGATTGTCAGAATTTCAAGTCTTAAACACATGTTGTACTCACAGAAGAAAGGACAGTAGTCCATGAAAGAGTATTTGCTTAAAATCAAAGTATGTGTGATGTCTTGACTGTAGCCGGTAGTTTGGTAACAGTTCAAGAACAAGTTAGTATTATTCTTGTAGGATTACCAATTGAGTATGATTCTATCAGAGTAGTAGCCTTACCTATTTCAGTTTCTCTTGAACTTCTTACTGACTGTGAAACACGACAACTTGACTTTATAGCGTCCATACTGTTGCAAGCGAATATGGTTCAAAAGAAGTCCTGTTCATAAAATCAATCCAAGAACGCTGACTCCCACGAGGGATCTACTAGGAACTACAATCTGGGTTACAAGAACTTGAGTCGAGGTGGAAGAAGCTATTATCAAGGAAGATTTAGAGGAGGTAGGACCTTTCATGGTTGTCTTTGAAAGTTTTCAAGAGAGCATTTAATAAAACTATTCTATATTTTATTAATTAAAGAATTGAACTTAAATAGAGAAAAGAATCGTAACCTAATTGGAAAAACTAAAAGATAAGGGAAAATAAAATATCTCAAATGATTTATTCTAAGATTTATCTACCTAAATAAGATTTATCTACTTAAATGAATTTAAAAAATATACCCAAAATATATGGGTTTAACATATTTCAACACCCTCCATTAAGTTGGTGCATATATATCAAACATGCCCAACTTGCTTACAAGAAAATCAAAGCTTGTATTAGAGAGCCCTTTGGTAAGTATTTCAGCAATCTGTTGTTTTGAAAGAACAAATGGCATGCACACTTGGTATTCTTCAATCTTCTCCTTGATAAATTGTCTATCAATCTCAACATGTTTAGTTTTGTCATGCTGGACTAGGTTGTGAGCAATACTAATGGCAGTTTTGCTATCACAGTACAAATTCATTGGTGAAGTTATTGGTTTCCTCAGCTCTTCCATAATTCTTTTTAACCACATCATTTCACAAATTCCTTGAGCCATTGATCTAAACTCAGCCTCTGCACTACTTCTTGCTACAACACTTTGTTTTTTGCTTCGCCAAGTCACAAGGTTTCCCCAAATAAATGTACAGTATCCTGATGTAGATCTTTTGTAACATCCTCAAAACCCCCTTGATTGTAAATAATATAAGATAAAATTTTAGTAAAATAATATATTAGATCAAAGAAAATGAAAGTTGCAAGATATCAAAAGAGAGTTAAATCAAGAAGCATGACATGATGTATAATTGATTTCTCGATAAAATGAGAAAATGATATGAAGATAATAAAATAGAATATTGAGGAGTATTAAAAAAATAATAATTAAAAAGTTGGTTTTAGGGGATCAAAAAATATAATGAGAAAATGATATAAAGTTTTTGGCTCAAGTGTAAATATTCAAAATTTAAGGGATCAGTGTAAAAATAAGAAAGTTGAAAGACCAAAAGTGAAAACAATCCAATTTACTATGATACAATATTGGCATGCAGGGACCAAATTGAATCAGTGAAGAATTATGAGGGACTAAATGTAATTTTACTAAATTAAGTGATGATTCAATGATGAAATTTTAAAATATCATAAAGGGCAAAATGGTCAATTAGAAAGAGAGAGAACTCTAGAAGGAAATGATGATGTTGGAGATATTTTGATGATATTTATAATTTTTTAATTAGATAAATATTTTGATGATATTTTATTATAAATAGCTAGTATAAAAGGAGAGGATGATGAAAAAAAAAGAAAAAAGAAAAAAGAGAAAGGATGCTCCCATCTTTCCAACATGAGTAAGGGGGAGAGAAGAAAACTTTGTCGTCTTTACAATTTGGTCCTTCCACCAAAAATCCATAATTTTCACCAATAATTTCAAGAAATTTTCATAATCACCAAGAGAGAAAAGTGATAAGGAGACTACGAAAAATAAGAAAATCACATTGGATTCAAGAAAATGGAAATTGGAGGAGAGAGAAAATCAAGTTAAAGATTGAAATCAATAGGACAAGGTAAGAACATCAAGATTTCAATATATTTTTAAGTTTGATATTATTGAAAAAGCATGAAAATGATGTTAAAGTAGAGTTTTCTTATATAAGGTTTTATGTTCTTGATATGTTAATGAATAGAAATAAGAGGAAGTGATGAGAAATATTGTAGAGAAAGGAAAGGAGGGTGTTATAAACTTGGTAATCAACATTTTGCACTAAAATAGTTTTGGACAGTAACAGTAGTCTAAATTTGAAAATTCACCAAAAATTTTAGAAATTGAATTAGAGGTTAAGTATGAAATTAGAGACTATTGAATCTAGTTTTATATAGAAGAAACAGTGTAAGAAAAATAGTTTCATATTATGAGATATATGAATTTTTGTGAGACAAGGTCACATTGATTTCAGGTTCCCCTATTCTGACTTTGAAAAATCATCAAAAATTGTAAAAAAAAATAATTAGGGGTTTAAATTTATATGTTTAAATTCTTAATGAGTCTATTTTCAAGATTAACAAATGGAAACATCATCTAAACCCTGCATTAAGAGATAATTAATTTTTAGTAAAAAAAGGTTAAAGTGTCAAAGCAGAAGAATAGGGATAAAATTGAATATTTTACTGTATTTATTAGCTAAATTATAAATTTTGAAATTTTTATGGTAAAATATATTTGAGTCTAGTTTCAAAAACATCAAGCGGATCTTGATTTAAAATTCTATAGCTCAAGATATAAATAATTTAGTGACTATGACTCAAGTAGACAACTTTGATATGAACATATAAGTAAATAGTGGAATTTTAGATAATATTACATATAAGCATGTTATATACTAAAAGCTAAAGATTCTAACAAATATATACATAAAGGATGTAAAATGGAAAGGAGGAAGAGGAAAATATATGAATATATATATATATATATATATATATATATATATATATATATAGTAGATGAATTTGAAATGTTTTGAAATGGTTGTAGGTGATGGAATGATTGATACATATGAGTATGTTTAAACAAATTGATAACATAATAAGTGAATAATTGTTAATTGATGTGAATTCTTTGTTTAGAAATAAATATGAAATATACATAAAGTGGGTAAACTAATTTTGAAAGTGTAAGTCCTCTAATGATCTTATTTGTAAAATTTAAATATTTGTGTTAATTTTATAAATTTTGTTATGTTTAATTGAATATCATGTTTTTATGAGGACTTGAGATTAGAAATAAATGTAAGTGGATGATATGTAAAATGAAGTGGTGGTTATGACATCTGAATACGGTTCAAGTAATGATATAAAATAAATAAATAGAAATAACTCGTGGAACTTGTAGGAAATGGAGATGACATCACGATGACAAGTTTGGCATGTCACGACGTGGAAACCACAACGTCGCGATGACAGTTCAAAAATTTTTATGGACTTTACAATTTAGCCTTTGAGCAATTGTGGATGTTTTAATGAACTCGTTTAACTCATAATTAGTTCTATCGTAAATTCAATTATTACTAAAATTAGTTAATGATCTACATTAATTAAATAATAAGATAAATTGATCTGAAATTTTCAGTAATTGCTTCGGCGACGAATGTGACATCCTGATGCCTTGACTTAGCGATCGGGTCGGGTATGGGGGTGTTACCTCTTCTATCTGTTATTGAGCCTGCCCAATCTGTATTTGTATAAGTTTCAATTCCTCTTTGTTCGGATTTCTTGAAGAATAAGCCTTTTCAGATGAACTCTTCAAGTATCTTGGAATCCGAAACACTGCTTCTTCATGTTCCTCCATTGGGGAGTACATGAATTGACTCACCAAGCTCATTGCAAAAGCTATTTCTAGCCTTATATGTGATAAGTAAATTAACTTACCAACTAATCTTTGGTATTGCCCTTTATCAACTAATCGACCTTTATTTCTGAATTTTACATTTGGATCAATTGGTGTGTCAACTGGGCAACAACCACTTGTCCCAGCCTCTTTTAAAAGATCAAACACATTTTTTCTGAGAGACCACAAGACCTTTCTTTGATCGAGCAACTTCCATTCCAAGAAAGTATTTCAAAGAACCCAAGTCTTTGATCTCAAACTCCAATGCTAGATGCTCCTTTAGACACCTTATTTCATCCACATTATCTCTTGTAAGAATAATATTATTGACATAAACTATAATAACTGTTATTCTACCTCTTTGTGAGCATTGATAGAACATTGTATGATCAGCTTGCCCTTGTGAGTAACCTTGTTTTTTAACAACTTGAGTGAACTGTTCAAACCAAGCTCGAGGAGATTGCTTTAGACCATACAAAAATTTCTTGAGCTTACATACTCGAGTTCCAAATTTTTCTTCAAAACCTGGAGGAGGATCCATTAAACTTCTTCTTCAAGTTTCTCATTTAGGAAAGCATTCTTCATATCTAGCTACTATAAAGACCAGTCAAGATTAACAACAATTGATAAAAGAATTCTAACATAATTTAATTTGGCTACTGGGTCAAATGTTTCAAGATAATCTATCCCGTATGTTTGAGTGTACCCTTTAGCCACTAGTCGGGCTTTATATCTATCTAAAGATCCATCTGGTTCGAATTTGGTTGTGAACACCTATTTATAGCCCACTGTTTCCACTGTTTCCCATGTACCTGTTTTTTTCAAAAGTGCACATTTCCTTTAAAATAGCCTTCTTCTACTCAGGAACCTGTAAAGCATTTTTCACATTTTTGGGTATTTTCACAGTATCGAGACATGAAACAAAGGCTAAGAATGTTGAAGACAAAGCTTTTTAGGATACAAAGTAAGACATGAGATATTTGACAACATTTTCTAGGATACAAAGTAAGACATGAAATATTTGACAACATTTCTAACACCTTTTCTTTTAACAATTGAAATATCTAAATTAAAAAATTCATTGACTGGATTATGAGCTTTACTTAAACTTTTGACAAGATCTTACAGGTCAACTTCTTGGTGATAAATCTGGTGGATTCCACTTTCTTGATTTCGTTTCTTCTTGAGTAAACAATTAACTTCTTTGTTTGTTCTTTATTCTCATGATCAAACTCTACACTTCCATACTCCTTTTTATTAACAACATTAACATCATTAATTTCTGTATTAATCATAAATTCGCCTTCCCCATTATTAGAATCCCTAAGTTGTATATTCCTAGTTTTTTCTTGATCAATTATAGAATCTTCCTTACTATAATTCTCTCCTTGAAGATTAGAATCAAAATAAGATTGAGTTTCAACAAATGTGACATCCATGGTAACAATAATCTTTCTATCAATTGGATCATAACAATTGTAACCCTTTTTATTAGAAGCATGGCTAACAAAGACGCATTTTTTTTGCTCTAGGATCTAGTTTACCTTGGTTATGAAGATTAGCAAATACACTACACCCAAAAACTCAAAGGGATAAATCTATGATCAATTTAGAGTTAAGAAAGTTATCTTTAAAGAGATGAAAAAGAGTTCTATAGTTTACAGTTTTACTGGGCATTTTGTTAATAAGATATGTAACTGTTAAAAGGCTTCGCCCCAAAGATAACGTGGTACCTGACTAGTGAACATCAAGGCTCTAGTTACTTTTAAAAGATGTCTGTTTTTCTTTTCTACAATCCCATTTTGTTGTGATGTATTTATACAAGAGCTTTTGTGGACTATTTCATGTTTGGTTAAGAAAATACCTAATTAGTCACTAAAAAACTCCCCACCTTTTTCACTCCGAAATATTTCTATTTTCACACTAAATTGTGTTTTCACCATAGCATAAAAAGGCTGAAACACATTTTTAACTTCAGACTTATCTTTTAATAAAAACACCCAATAAATACGAGTATAATCATCACCAATGTTTTCCTGAAAAAATTGAGACTCTTGAAGGTTCTCAAACATCACTATGAATTAACAAAAAAAGGTTTAGAAACTTTATATTTTTGAGGTGGAAAGAATGACCGATGATGTTTAGCCAATTCACAAAATTCACAGTGATATAAAGAATTTTTATTTTTAAATAGATCAGGTAACAAATATCTTAAATAGTAAAAATTAAGATGTCCAAGCCTATAATGCCAGATCATAACCTTATCAAAACTAGAAACAGAATTTAAACATAAAGTAGTTGTTTGTTGACTTAGATGGTCGTCGTTAAGAAAGTAAATTCCACCAGATTTTTTTAGCATTGCCAATCATCCTCTCTAAGACCATGTCCTGAAATTTACACATAGAGGAGTCAAATATAACATGACAATTCGAGGATTGAGATAATTTACTGACCGATATGAGATTACAAGTTAGATTTGGCACATGTAAAACATCATGTAAAACCAAGGAAGGTGAAATTTTAACTATGCCTTTCCCGACTATTGCCGAAAATGACCTATCTGTTACTTTGATCTTTTTGTTTCCTGCACAAGGTGTGTAAGTTGAAAAAGGAAAATGATTACTAGTGTGATCACTAACTCTAGAATCAATGATCAACGTGTTTGTTTTACAAGGTTTGACACTAAAAAAAAAAATAAAAAAATCAATACCTGCTTGGGCAAAGGAGGAAGAAGGATTATTGGAGTTAGGAACAGAAAAATTCATCTGAAACTGTGGTGATTGAAAAAGTTTGTGTAGATGCTGTAATTGTTCTTTAGTGAATGGAGACCCTTCTAGAGAACTTTGGCCCTCATAATTTTCATTAGTTGTTTGGAAAGCTCTGCTATCCCATGATTGTGAACCACGACCATTGCCACCCTTTTTTTTTCCATTCGTCAATTTTCCATGGAGCTTCCAACATGTTTCTCGAGTGTGCTAATATTTTTTGTAGTGATCGCACCAAGGTTTTTTTTTCTTTTTTCACTATCATCATTATTATTAATAGTTACAAGAGCAGAATTATCATCATTAGCTTTAAACCCTGGCCTTAACATTCCTTTTCTCCTTGTCTCCTCTCTTCTAACCTCAGAAAAAATCTCACGGAGTCTTGGAAGTGGATTTTTTTTCTTAAAATCTGAGATCTCACTTCATCAAATTCTTTATTTAAACTAGCTAGAAACAAATAAGCTTGTTCATTCTCTTCTTTTTTCATAGCTTTTACACCATCTCTGGGACACTCCCATTCATCATTATAACACTGATCCAGTTCTTGCCAAAGAGATATCATCTCGTTATAATAAAAATTTACTTCCTTTTCCCCTTGTCTAGCTTTCCAGAGTTTTATTTTCAACTCAAAGATCTGTGAAGCGTTTTCTAAATCTGAATAGGTGCCTTCTATTGGGTCCCAAACATCTTTAACAGTCGGGAGAAAAAGAAAAAGGTTTACCCATGGATACTTACATGAAATTAATAAGCCACACAATTATCATAGAATTTTCTGACCTCCACTTGATCATCTTTGGATCGCCTACATGTGGTTGCTTGACTTCTCAAGTTAAATGACCTAGCTTGCCAGCCTATCAATTGCAAACTTTATGGACTACAACCGTTCCAGATAATTCTTGCCATTCAACTTGTGAGATGTCAACTGAAAAAAAAATTGAGATGCCTCTGTCCCTTGAGTCATAGTTGTTTCAACAATATAACTTTCTTCCTCTGTTTGATTACTGGATCTTTTATCTCCAGTGAAGGCTGTTTTAACCATGATGTTACTAGAGATTTAACCTAGTTCTGATATCATGAAAGTTTTCAAGAGAACATTTAATGAAGTTGTTTTTTATTTTATTAACTAAAGAACTGAACTTAAATAGAGAAAAGAGCCATAACCTAATTGGAAAAATAATTCCCTCATTCTAATAAACTACTAAAAGATAAAATAAAATATTCCTAGAATATTTCAAATGATTTATTCTAAGATTTATCTACCTAAATAATGTAAAATATATACCCAAAATATATGGGTTTCACATATTTCAATAGTCCTCAATACCAACTTTGTGGCAGGATTGGTTGTGTTGTTCAACGGTGTTACTACCGGTTTGATGAGAATTTTTCTGGTGTGTGCGATTTCGATTTAGGGCAAGTTAATTATCATCAGTTTGGGAGTCAATCTTCTACAACATATGTAAGGACAAGTGGTTTATGGTCAAAATTCTGTTTAAAAAAATTGGCGTCCTCCTGTTCATAAAATTTCAACAAGGTTGTCATCTTCAAGTAGGATCACCTTCCCTAGACTGTTTTTCAGTTTTCCACCAAATCTGCTGATCAAGTTTGGTACCCAAATTCGGGGCTACAAACCATGTGACTAATGACCTTTCCAATCTTGAAGGTGCAACTACATATACAGGTACTGGTTTGTTGGTTATGGGAAACGGTATTTGTGTAGCAATTGCTAATATCGGGTCTTCTTCTCTGCCTCTGGAAAGAATTTTGCAGCTCAAAAAAGTCCTTCATGTTCCCTATATTTGTAAAAATTTGCTCTTTGTTACTAAAGATAATCACGTGTTTTTTGAATTTCATCCATTTCGTTGTTTTGTGAAGGGTTTATAGATAGGGCAGTTTTACTAATGGGCCACATTCATAAAGAATTGTATATGTTCACTGCTTGATATCGTAGTCTTAGTGCAGCTTCTTCAGTTAAGGTTTCAACTCAGAGACAATCAGTGAATCATGCTCAGCTCAAAGCCTCATCTAAAGCCTCAACTATTGTTGACTTGGGATATAATCACTAGGCCATCCTTGCAATAAAGTCATCCATCAAGTGTTATAGAGTTGTCAAGTTCCTATAACAGCATCTCAACTTCCTACTATTTGTTCTGCTTGTCAGTTAGGAAAGTCTCACAAGCTTTTGTTTACTGCTTCTACGATTGTATATAATTTTCCTTTTGAGTTAGTTGTGTCAGACTTATGGGGTCCTGCCCATGTGTCATCAGAGGGGTGTTTGTCTTATATTACATTTCTTAATGCTTATAGTCAATATACCTGGATTTACCTACTAAGGGAAAAGTCGGAGGCTGTTGAAAAACTTGTTCAAGTACAATTTAATTCCAAGATCAAGACGTTCCAAAGTGATTGGGGAGGCGAATTTAGATCTTTCTTTCCACTTCTTCAGCAGTCTGGTATTCAGCACAGACTTACTTGTCCTCATGCTTCAAACCAGAATGACATGGTCGAGAGAAAGCATAGACACATCGTTGAAACCGATCTTACATTACTTGCTTAGGTTTCTTTACCAATACACTTATGGACACATGCTTTTCTCAGTACGGTATACCTGATCAATAGATTGCCTACTCTAGTGTAGCATGAAAAATCTCCATATGAGCTACTCTACAATGCTAAACCCGAGTATCTGCATCTAAGGACTTTCGGATGTTATTGTTATCCTTGTCTAAGACCTTATAACAAAAACAAACTTCAATTTCGGTCCAAGCCTTGTGTTTTTCTTAGTCATAGTGCTCTTCACAAAGGCTATAAGTGCCTTGATGAATCAAGTAGAATTTTTATTTTCAGACATCTAGTGTTTGATGAAACTTGTTTTCCATTTGCTTCAAAACAAGTTTTGTTTTTTCAACAGTCAGTGAGTCATCTTCTTAGTTTTCTTAGCAAGCACCTATTCCTATTATTTTTTCTCAACCTCAAAGCTCTATTTCTTCTACGGCAGCTCCTACTTTATCTGCTGGTGCCACTTTTTCATCATCACCTAGAGAAAATGAGCCTCATGTGGAACTTGGTGTACCTTCTACTGCTTTTCCCAGATTTGAGTTTGCTCTCTTAGAACTTGCTACATCATCAGTTGATGATTTAGGACGTGAGACTAATGTTTTGGGCCCTGGTATAAACATGAGGGTTCGTTTTGGAATTGAGCAGATTGGGACTGTTTCACTTAATTCTCCTCCTATATCTAATGCCCATCCTATGGTCACTCGATCCAAAAGTGGAATTTTCAAACCAAAAGCCTTCTCAGCTAGATTGTTTAGTGAAGAACCACCGATCATTAAAAAATCCTTTGCTAGTCCTAAATGGACTAAGGCTGCCCAACAAGAGTATGATGCTCTTTTAAAGAACAACACCTGGGAGCTAGTTCCATTACCTTACCACAGAAGAGTAGTTAGGTGTAAGTGGATCTTCAAGCTCAAGAAAAAAGCTGATGACACCATTGCTAGATATAGGGGCAGATTGGTGGTCAAATGATATCTTCAAGAAGCTAAAGTTGATTTTCAAGGAACGTTTAGCCTTGTAGTCAAGCCTACTACTATCAGGATTATACTCACTCTTGTAGTTACCTATGGATGGCAACTTCGGCAAGTAGATATCAACAACGTTTTTCTAAATGGTGATCTTCGTGAACAAATTTATATGAGTCAACCTCCCGATTTTGAGATTCATGGTGATAGCCAACCTTTGGTTTGCAGGCTAAAGAAAGCTCTATATGGCCTTAAACATTCTCTTAGAGCTTGGTTTCACAAACTTAAAGAGTATTTAGAGATTAGTGGCTTTGTTCTCTCTAAAGTTGATACTTTATTGTTCATCAAGGTTTCTGGTGCATTGATCATGTATGTGCTCGTGTATGTGGATGACATCATAGTTACCAAAAATCAGGTAGTTGAAGTGGATGTTTTTCATAAGTCATTGGATCAGTAATTCTCTTTGAAAGATTTAGGGAAGCTGTATTACTTTCTTAGCATTGAGGTTTCCTATAGCTTGTCTGGTTTATTTTTAAACCAAAGGAAGTATATTAAGGACTTGCTAACAAAGTGTAACATAAAGTGTTCAAAAACCTCTCCTACTCTTATGGTTACTACATGCAACTTATCAGTTCACTATAGTAGTCCAATTGAGAATAATTCTGATTATCAAAGCATTGTTTGTGCCCTTCAATATATTGCCATTACTCGACCTGATATTGTCTTTGCTGTTAACAACGTGTGTCAATTTATGCATAAGTCGTTGGACCAGCATTTCAAGGCTGTTAAAAGGATCTTGAGATATAGGCAAGGCACTCTTGATTATGGCATAATTTTTAAAGCTGCACCTCGTGTCTCTCTGGTAAGCTATTCTGATGCTAACTCGGGTACAGATTTGGATGAAAAAAGATCTACAACTGGATTTTGTGTGTTTTTAGGCAGAAATCCTGTAGCATGGGGTTCCAAGAAACAACAGGTTGTTTCTCGTTCCACTACAAAAGCTGAGTTTCGGGGCTTAGCTTAGGTTACAATTGAGTTCATTTGGCTTGAGTCTCTACTCACCAAATTACATGTTTTTCTTGCTAGAAAGTCTACTGTTTGGTGTGATAACTCAAGAGCAGTTGCAATATCTGCGAATCCTGTGCAACATTCTAAATTCAAGCATGTTGAACTCGATTTCTTCTTTGTCAAGGAGAAGGTTTGCCATTGGCAAACTAATAGTTGGTCATATTCCAGGACAAGATCAAGTGGTTGACATACTCAACAAGTCTTTATCCACACTATTCTTTTGTAAGTTCAGACATGGCTTGAGTGTTGTTAGTAAGTTTGAACAACAAAGTCACCAAGTCCAACTTTTTTCTTGTTAAGAAAGTTCTATGATGGGTGAATATTAAGGAATATTGAAAAACTGTTTGTAGTTAGATTTGTTAGTAGCAGTTGGAATTAGTTAATTCAGTTAATAGCATGGTTTGTATGGTCATATGTTTTATAAATACGTCACTCTGAAGACTGAAAGATATACAAGTTCAATTTCTTTTCTTGACTTCTTGGTATTCTTTGCAAACTCAAAAAATCTCTAACACAGGAAAACTCCATATAATACACCTAATGATTGGCACTTATGGAAGCAATTATGAAAAGGAAAAGGAAACGCTTACCCCAGTTGGGTTTTACTCCTGCCATCCTCTTGCGTTGCATTTCTAAATGGACAAACTTTGTAGACATACCTAAAACCGAAAATGTTCATTGCCCAAATCAACAAAAGTGAGAGAGTAAGAATATTATAATACCAAGCATTAGAAAAAGTACAAGGTACGTTTTGTTCTTACTTGTCCTGCTTCAATTCAAAGCAGCGATCATAGAATAAATAGAATTCGTTCTGCTTTCCTGGAGTTCATAAGCAACATTCAACAATGCAGAGAAAAAGTACCAATACTATCCTTGTATAACTTTTACTATATAGTTCGAAGTCGCCAAAATACATCTTTTCACTTACCAAAATCAAATTTTAACTTTTCTGTCAAACTTGAAATCCTCGACTCTAGGTCAGATAATTTCGCAGTATAGTGATTATATTCCTTTCGAATCTTATTTGCATCTACAGAAACACAAAATATGAGATAGAGATTCTTTATAGAAAAACGAATATTGGCAACCATAACTTCGTGCTTACCTAGATTAACGACAGGGATTGAAAACAAATTAACAGATTGAAGGAAATTCTGAGCAGTTTCCTGTATCTTATCCAACCAAGATTTACCGCTTGGAGTTGTTATATCTAAATATATCATCAAAAAAAGGTTTAAAGATTTACATATTACAGCAAGTGATTCTTTTCGCAACTACTTCAGAAGAGCTAAAACCTGATGAGTTTTTAAGATCTTGCACCCCAATCTTGTATTGGGCGGTACTAGAACGACCAGCATTATCTACTACAGACTCTTCATATCCAGCATCTGGTCCCCCTTCTTCCTGATTCATTTGAATATGTTTATTCAACTGTAAAGCATTATCATTAATGCTCATCATATGCACACTCTTAGCTTCTGTTGCTCACCTGGTCATTTTTCACTGGATCGGTCTCTTCAACTTGTTCCCCACTCTTTTTCCCCATCCAGCGTGATTCAACGAGGCGACCAAGTTCTTCTCTTGACAATCCTTCAGAACTTTCATGCTTATCTTTTTCATTCTGAAACCAATAGATTCTTAAGCAGTAATGGTCACTATTCTCAAAGGAATTATTTCCCTACTGTAAATAAAGCAGATTGAAACATGGAAAGACCCAATTGTTTGTCTATGTTTAAGTGTGTTAGATTTGCTACGCGACATACAATGTTACAATTTAAATAACAAGATCATATTGTCACTCCTCCAAGTGTTAATAGTATCCGATGTTCAATTGATGGTGCAGTCTGTGATAAACTGAAAGAGGATGGGAAAATATGAAACACATAATTGAAAATGAAAACAAAAATAGGCGGCAGAAGGTACGCATCAAATTGACTTGCTTTATATTTAACCTGATCTGATGGAGATTCACCAGCTTTCCCCTGTTTTTCAACATCTGATGCTTTCATGGGTTCTATTTGGCTGTCAACATTCTTATCGGGTCCACTCTCTTCGTTTTCAACTTTCTCATTCCTCTTATCATCTTTCTCTTGGGGCTCCTACTCCAACTTCCGAACTTGCCCTTCATAATGTCGGGAATGAAATCAAATAAACAAGAGATATAGCAAAGATATAAATTATGTCCCTTACCAAAATTGTACTATTTACATCTCAATCTATGAAACAAAAATGACATCCAACAAATATTCTTCGAGATAGATGCACAATTTTATATTAATTGTTTACTTCTATAATATTAAATTCATCTAAGTAATTAAAACAGGAATTTTGAAAATAAAACATTAGGTAGAAAGCCAGATAAATTTTGGCAGTAACCATGATAATAGTGATTAAACTTTCTGAACATTGCAAATTATTAACAATAAATAATAAATTGAAAGAATAAACAAATGGGAGTCATACCTTCAAGCTGATGAACAACCTTTTCTACAACTTCCCGTTCATTTTTCAACCTTGACAATTCGGCTTTGTCTCTAGCAATTGCTCGTTTTGCCAGTCCAATCTCTACTTTTCGTAAAATAACCCCTTCTTGATACACTTCAATCTTTCTCTTCAAGCTTTCCATGGCTACTTTGCCAGCCTCGTGGCACGTATAAGGGCATTTGACTTTACCATCATACTCATCACTCCCATCACAACAATCTGCTCTTTTTATCCATATAAAAAAATGATCAATATGATAACTATATAACAAAAAGATCATAATGCACTCGCACAATGCTATGTTACTCAAAGCTTGGGTGTGAGTTTGGATACAGATATGTGGTCGACAAAGATATGTTCAACTTTTTCCAAGTTTTTCCTTGTATTTGAAGGATCATATCTTCATATGACGCAAATGTCAAATATGGGTAGCTCAATAAAAATGAAGAGCCAGATCAACATAAGCACAATGTACGAAAAATATACTTTCATCAAGTTTCTAAAGAGGCAAACACCAATTTAAACAGATGATCCAAAAATTATAGATTACCGCAAACAAATCATACCACAAATACCATCATTGACTCTGGAGGAATACAGGAAAGACGGAGCATGGCCAATATTCTTACATTAGAACTTGCCTAGTGGACAAGCTGATGTTCCTGAAACAAACATATTAAGAAATTAAAGAAAGTGAAGACACATCAGAGCAGAGGAAAAACAAGTAAATCAAACATCAACAAGACATCCAAGTTCCTTAACAACATGTTTCATTGTTACTTCAAATAAATCAAAACCCCCCCAAAAGTGTCTAAAACAATATATAAACCCTGAAATTCTCTACATAAGTACGATTTTATACCCAAGTAAACCATTATCTTAAACCCAATAAAAGAAGTGCAAATTAAAGATTAAACCTTATTTGGACGTAATAAAGTATAATACTGGACAAAAGATGATAAAATCTATCGCTTTTTTATGGTTAATTTAGAATTAGAAAATCAATCAAACCATCGATAAAATAAAAAATGGGTCAAGAAAAGACAAAGAAAATCAAGCAAGGGAGAGAGATACCTGGCTCATCAGTGCCATCTGGGCAGTCGCAGAAATCATCATTAAGTTGGGCTTTAGTAAACTTCTTTGATCCATTCTTACATTTTATTATCTCTCTTTTGAAGTAATCTTCGTCTGTTTGTTTTTTTTTTTTTTTTATCGTAGAGGAAACAAATGATGGAGTTTCCAAGCCGAAAAGGATGAAAGTTGAAAGAGAAAGAAAGATAAGAGTGTACCTTGAGGAGGAATTCCAATGAAGGAATTGGAAGGAATAGAAGAAGATGATTCACGTGATGAAATTATTAAGATAAAAGAAAGATACATCAAAGAAAGCCTCTGTTTCATTTTATTTTTGGAAGAAAGGATTCAAGCTTGAACTTTGTTAATGCATGGATTATTTTAAGTGAAAGTTATAAAGTTTCAGTTGATCTGAAGCAATTATAATAAGAAACAGATGGAGAAAACTGAATAACTTCAAGGGAGGATTTGGAAAATGTTAGTTGTGCCACCCGCCCGACCCACCCCGGGTTGGGGTTCAATATGGATCTCTCATCTTCCGGTTCACCCAACTAAATAACAATATAAATTTATATTTAAGTATCTTATTATATCAAAAATTCTTTTAAAATTGAAATTAAATTATAATTTTATGATAGTAAAATGTAATTTCATCTTTTGATAGTTTAAATCTTTATAATTTTTAAAGAACTAAATTAATTTTTATTATTTTTAGGGGCCAAATACCTTTACTAATTTAGAATTTTTAATTTTTTTAAAACTTAAATAAAATTTTTATTTTAAGGAGGCCCTGCCAACCCTTTAATTGCACTCCTATTTTATTATATTTTAAACAGTATATGAGTAGAAAACCAGGTCAAATTTATGAACTTAAAAACTTTTAGAATTAAACCCATCTAATCTGCTAACACTTTTAGTTAAAGCTATTGTTAATGTTTATAATTTTTGATATATTGTACATATTGATATAAATTTTAATAAATTAATATTTATATTTATTTTATTTTAATTTTAATATCTTAATTTTATTATATTTAAATTATTTTACCATATTAAATCCTATATTTATATTATCAATTTTTTTGAAAGAGTTAATTGCACCAAACATCCCCAAATTATGACCCTCATTCTAAATTAGTCTCAAAACTTCAAAATGTTCTACTTAGATCTTCAAATTATTGATCTTATATCGATCATATCCTTTCATTATTGAAACTGTTATTTAACCATATAAAATCTTACATGTCATTTAATTGTTAAATTAACGATTTCAATAACGAAAGAACATGACTGATATAACCTCGATAGTTTGAGTATATAATTAAAATATTTTAAAGGCCAATTTAGAATAAGGGTCATAGTTTAAAGAAGTAACTAAATGGGGTAAATGATTGAGAAGAACTAAGGAAAACCCTCATTATATAGTGTTATACCCCTACCTCGATGGGGACACATGGCAACATGAAAACCAACCGGAGAGACCCGTGAGCAACCCTCCACCTTGTACCATCCAGATGGTCAGTAAGTGATCGACCATCCCTCCCAGAGAAAGAATCGTCCATCCTTGACCACCCAGTTGAGTTCTCTGTTAAGCCATCTATTATTAACGGGTGCACTCTCTTCAATAGGGAACTACCCATAAACCATCACCTTTCCTATAAATACCCCTAAAGCACAACATAGAAAGGGGGTCTCTCCTTACAGTAAAGCCTAAAAAGCCAAGCCATCATCCTCTCCCCTCGATTTTCTTTTCTACTCTCTTGCTTTTTCAACTCTCGACCCTAGCGTGGGTGAATTGTCCTTCCTCATCCTCCTCTTTTTCCAACCTCGTTGATACCCTATATCAATAATGATGTGGTGAGCATGGATCGAATTCGCTTGTACCAACCAAGAACAGAATAGATCTACCTCCATCATTCATTTTCCCCTCATTTTTGTTGTTTACTTCATTCCCTGCATTTTTCATTCTGATTTTCATTTGCTGGTTTTTATAGTTTCTCACTACGAATGCTTTCTTTGAGATCTTTCATGACAATCAACAAGTTCATGCATGGTTGGGTCATGCATGTTGTTTGGTTTCTTATTTAATAGTGTTGTAAGCTTGATATGTTTTTCCTACACAATTCACTCGTGCTTTTCTAAATTTCTATGTCCAACTTTTTAATGTCATAAATATATATATTTTTTGTTCAATCCATATTTAGGATTTTATTTTTTTAAATATTTTTCTAAGATTTTAATGGGTTAATTTTCTTTGGGTTAAATATACACTTGGTACTTGAACTTGTCTACTTCTTCAAGATTGGTACTAATGGTTTTTTTAGTATCCTAGATTGGTACCCAAACTTTTTTTTCCGTCAACTAAATTGGTACCTGAGTCTAACGCCATTAATTTTTTAATGATGTGACAACGCTGGCAAATCATGCAGTGCCACGTGGCATCTTATTTAGCAGCAACAGTCAACAATTTTTTCCACAAGTTTTTTCCTTCCTTATCCTTAAAACCTTCTCTTCCATTTATTTATTTTCTTTGTTTCTTGAGAAAAATACCCTTATTAACCAAATATCATTGTCAGTGCCAGTGTAACACCCCTAACCTGTCTCCGTTACCGGATTAGGGTTATGAAGTGTTACAGTACAATTCAAAACACTTAACTTCAAAAAGAAACAATAATGTAAAACTAATAATAATATTCAATAACTCATATAAATCAAGGTATAAATACACTTATGAGCCTTAAACCGAGCCTATGGGGCCCTAAAAATAGTTTAGAAATGTCCGGGGATCATTTTGAAACAAATCAAGAAATTTTAGAAAAATTGACAATTTTTGAAAATGGAGGTCAAATGGGCGTGTGACAAAGTTCAGGCCATGCGGTCAACTGTGTGACAGGTTATGTAACTTTTGAAATAATTTCACACGGCCATGTCATAGCTCGTGTGCATATTCGAATTAAAATCAATGTGGCTATTCCACTCGCCCATATGTCCACTCTACACGTCCGTGCTACCAAGCCGTGTAACATATTGATGTCATGTAGTATAGGATCACACAACTGTGTTGTAGGCTGTGTGACAGACCGTGTGAAACTTGCACCTAAAAACAAAAGAGACATACGACCGTGTGGGTAGGTCATGTGTGACACACAGCTGTGTGACAACCCGTGTCCCAGGTGTCTTAAATATCTTCAAAAACAAGTCAAAACATAACCTATGTCTTAGGTGCCAAGACAAACCAAATACACATGTTTACAAGCCTCCAAAACACATTCAAATAGACCCAAAACAAACCAAATTATTCAACCTATATGCCTAACTAATGTGCCCTTATTGACACCACAATTCAAATATCCAATCAAGTTGCATTTCAAGGTTTACATGACCACATTTTAACACATGCCAAATTTACCATTCATCCACAACATTCAAATCCACTTCACTATAGGATAGTCCTTCACTACTAGTATAGAACAATATGACCAAAATCACATACTTATGAACCTTTACAAACTAAACATCAAAAACCTATTTATATGTACTAAAATCCATCCAAGAAAAACATCATTCAAGTTTAACAAACTCCACAAGTAACCAACTTATTTACAAGTCACCTATTACATGCCATATAACCGAAACTGAACATTCAAAAACTACCAAAAGATTTTCGGATAGTGTGATTTCTTCAAGTTGATCCGATAGTTCGCTTTCCACGAAATGATATCTACAAGGAAATAAGATAAATAACACGAGTAAGCTTTTATAGAGCTTAGTAAGTTCGACGGTTAAAACAATAAAGCTTACTAAAATAACATAAAAATTTTAATAACAAGATTAATAGTCAGTGTTTCGTGTCAACCACAATCCATAATAGGTGAGTTTATACACAAAAGAGTACTAGATACAATTGAATATAGTTATACGAAATCATTTAATATCAAGTCACAAGGTTATCAAGAATTCAAGAACAATCTTCCAACAAATTCACTAACAGTTATTTAATACTAGAAACATTACCCGAAGAACGATATATATATATGAGTACACAATTATCTATATGAAACACGCCAAACGCTCAAACGAGACAATCGAACCGAAAACACAACTTGGCACCAAGTGCCTAACCCAAAGGCTAACATCCCTCTGAAAATACGTATGGGCACCAAGTGCCAGGCCCGAAGGCTTTACATCTGCTCTGGTAACACGCTAGAATCACTGTAATATAATACGATAGTTCGTAACAAATGTTGAAGCTTGGTATACTCAGTGTAAAAAAACAAATCAGGATTCATCGCGTCATCACATATCAATCTTATACAGTGTATATTATAAACTATTGGCATGAGAATCATACTCTATCCTACGTTCATTTAGCTTAAGAGATATCATCGCTAAACAGTGTTCCAAACAATTTGCTACTACAATTTACTCTAATTTAACATCAAACATTTAATTAAACATTCAGAAACCAATTTCCCATCCAATATACATTTCAAAATAAATTAAACTAAACCAAATGAACTTACTAGGGCTAAACTGCAGTAATAGCAAAAGTTTAGGGACTACTCAGTAACTTTCCCTTTTCTTCAGTTATTTACTTGTTATTGATCTTTAAAATGGTTTAATTTCACTTTATTAGCTTCAATTTCATGCATAATTCATTCTAGTACTTATGCTTCACTATTTACAATTTTTCACAATTTCCCCAAAATTTTACACTTTATTTAATTTAATCCTTAAACCCAAAAATTACAAAATTAACCTTATTTGAGCATAACCTATACCAGTCAAATATTCAAGGCCTCTATATAGCCCTCTATATACCATAATTTCACAATAATACCTTGAGATTTTACCATTTAAATAATTTAGTTCCTAAACATTAAAATAAACAAAAACTAATTTACAAAATAGTCCTATTTAACAACCAAGCTTAATAATCTATCACAAACTGCCAGAAAAACCTCAAACCCATCCATGGCACATTCAAAAACATTTAACAATTCCAAAAATAGAGGTACGGGTTAGCTGGACCTAGTTGCAACGATCTCAAAAACATAAAAATTACAAGAAACAAGTGAAAAATGGCTTACCATGCAAGGATTTTAGCTTGATCGAAGCTTCCAAGATATGAAAATGGTGGTTTCGGTCATGGGAATGAAAAGTGAAGAGGATGAAAGCTTAATTTTTACTTTTTTCGTATTAGTTTTATTTATTTTATTACTTTAATTAATTAAACTAAAGCATAAAACATATAAAATGTAATAAAACCTAGTGACCAACCATCATGATGGTTTATTAAGGTCTAATTACCATAAAAGTCCTCTTTCAATCACTAATTAAGCTATTTAATTAATAAAATTCAATAGCGATTAAGTTTTACATCTTTTACAAAATTAGTCTTTTTTCCCTAATTAACTATTCAAACATTAAAGTTTATTAATCAAATTTTAGTACAACCTTAATGACCTCATAAATATTAACTATTTAATATTTACGGGCTAACACGTCAAAATTTGGTCCCAAAACCATTGTTTCTAACACTACTGGAAAATGGGATGTTACAGCTAAAAATTCTATTTTTTCCCTTATTCTTTCTCCTTCAACACTCTTCGTCAAATATGGTCTCCTTTCCTCTATGTATTGATCCAGA
The DNA here is from genome assembly GCF_025698485.1 of Gossypium arboreum. Taxonomy (NCBI): domain Eukaryota; kingdom Viridiplantae; phylum Streptophyta; class Magnoliopsida; order Malvales; family Malvaceae; genus Gossypium; species Gossypium arboreum. The sequence goes on along the minus strand of NC_069082.1, from coordinate 83,465,035 downwards.
CTTAAGCAATGGGGAAATAGAACTGAAAAATAAATGTGGGCAAGAAGCAATAAGAAAAAAGATGGGGACCAAATCGATCGATGAAGATTTCTTCTTAAATTTGCAAAAAAAAAAAATCAATTTTGATAGATATTAAATGGCTTCTTCAAAGTATTCTTTGTTTCAAGAAAGAACAATATCTAATTTCAATATATTATTACAATGATTTTTGAACAAAAAAAAACCCAATTCACCTCTCTTCCTTAACCAAACACATCTTCTTCATAACCAACTTTGCTGGAAAAAATTTCGATCTCCATTCAACAATGTATCCGACAATCTCGTGAACTTCATCTCCTGGATACTTTGGACCATATGTAAACAACAAAGAAGTAAACCAATGCAAAAAGAACTACATGAACAATATGGTTTGACCATGCTTGATTATACTCTTGTTTAGTTTCCTGATGTTGTTCTTCACCCCTGATTGAGCTTTAATCATGGCCATCTGCTGTCATAAAGTACAGAACAATGATTATTCTTTCCATTTCTTTAGGTTACTTTCCATTATTACAATGGTTTAAATAATTCAAAAATAAACCTTCATCCATGAAACATTAATGCCCAATATTCACCTACCTTTTCTCTCCCGTTAAACCCTCAAACCCCAACACCAAAACCCCCCAAATTAACCAAATTAGCTTCCATTACAACACCCTACAACAACCCCTAAACCTAAACTCAATCCCCACTCAATTATTCAATTAAACTCTCAAAACCCCTTTTGAAACAAGTTTCATGTTTGCCTAAAAGAAAACCTATCCTCATTATCTATAAACACAAAATGCTCCCTTTTCCAAACATATATTGAAAAGGGTTTCAATTAAACAAAAAGAAGAAATAGAGAAAAAGCTTTTGGTTAAAAAAAATTGAAAGTTTTTTAGATTTGAAAATCTGAGAAAAAGAGAAATGAAAGAGATTTGAAAAGTCTGAAAAAGGAAGGAGATTAAGTTGGAGAGGACAAAAAATCATTAATTGTCATTTCGGTGCCATTTTCAATCCGAAAATAAGGCCAACCGCCAACATCGATGGAGGTAGCAACTTGGGTTAAAGAAGGTAAAAGAAGAACAAAGAAGGGGGAAAAAAGGAATAACAAAAAAAAATAGGGTAGAAAAGTCAAAAGAAAAAAAATAAGTTTTTTTTATAAAAAAATTTAGATTTTGACATCATGATGTCATTTATGCCATATTTCACAATTTTATCCCACCACGTGTCCTAAATTTAATAGTGTTAGACTTAGGTATTGATTTAGTTGACGAAAAAAAAGTTCAGACACCAATCTGAGGTAAAAAAAAAACCATAAGTACCACTCCTCGATCAGAGTTACCCAGGTTCTAATAGCCAGTCAACAAACCATCCAGCAAACAGGTTTGACTCTTAGGGATTGTTATCGGTATCCGGTCTCTCTTCTTAGTTTAAAGGTGAGTGGTTCGAGAATCCCTTATTTGGGTGAGCCATCTTAGATTATCTAGTTTAATTTGAAGATAAAAAATGTTTCCACGCTCACTGCACCAATTATTGATGGTTCTCTGAGTCTCTCTTTCCCTCTTGGATTATTTCTTGTATTTATAACACATGGTTCTTTGATGGGACGTATTAAGGGATAACTAGGTGCTATGCATGAAGATATGTTATCTGTGACAGCCCTAATTTGACCCTAGTCAGAATGTGGTTTCGGGACCACAAAACCGAGTCATAAAATTCATTTAAAATTATTTGCATATCTTCTATGTGTGATAGTGCATGTGTGAAAATTTGATGTTTTAATTTAGTCTTATGAATGTGAATTTTACTTGAAAGGACTTAGTTGAGAAACTTAGAAAATATGATAGGTAATTGTAAGGACCAAACAACTACAAAGTGTGAAAGCTTAGGTTTGCATGTCAAAATGCCCAAAATACAATAAGTGGCCGGCCAAGTAATGATGCCCCTCCACTAAGTTTCATTAATTATAATATTTTGTTAGCAAATGATTAAAATATTCTAAATAAAATGAATTAATAAGAAAAAGATGAATAAAAGAAGAAAATAAAGGAGAGAGAAAGTGTTCATCATCTTCTTCTTCTTCCAAAATCGAAACAAAAAGGAAAGAAAAAGGGAATTTTATACTAAGGCAATTCGACATCTTCTTTTGCTAGTAGGAGGTAAGTTTTGAAGTGTTGGTTAAATCTTTTTATATGTTAAATTAATTTTGAATGCACCTTTGGCAAGGTCAAGAAAATTTAAACTTCTATGGTGGTTTGGGCACTAAGCCGTGTATCAAAGTGTTAGAATTAGAGGTTGTTTTCATGTTGTATTGAATAAGTAGACGATAGAATGGGGTTGAACTTGTTGAATAAGTAGTTGGGTAATATTTTGTGCATTTGGCCATATGGAGTTTAATTGGAATGTTCTTTTTAATTGTTATTTCCTTATATGAGAAACGGTTCATTGTTAAGGCCGAATGAGTTTTGATTGATAAGTTGAAATGCAAAAATTCATGTTAAGAGGTAAGTTGAGTAATTCACCGAAACATGAAAGAATGAGTAAAACTTATATTTTTATGTTTTAGGAGGGAAAGGCATAATAAAAATTTGAGTAAGTTTTAAGGTGCATTTTTTAGTTTATGTGCTATGGAGAATTTGATTAAAATAGTTTGGTATGGTGTTTGTCGAATTTAAATTTGGATTGTTTGAGTAGCTTAATTTATGTATTAGAAATTTATTTGAGTGATTACAATTGACATTAAGATGTTGAACTCATGAAATTAGAAGTATACGAGCTTGATAGTATTTAAACGGATACTAACCGAAAATAAGTTTAGTTAATTAATTTACAAATTATTTAGTATTGAAAAATTTGGAAATGTGAATTTACCGAAATTATCTTGTATATGTAGCGAATAAATGGAATAGATGAGAAATATGTTTGGATGTGCATTAAGTTTAAGGGCTAAACTTTAAATTGTTATGGCTTGGTTAATATTAGATGGAATACCGAATCTGTGTGGGTGTCTATGAGGAATGATTATAAATTGGGGCTACGATGATTGAATTATTTTATTTTCTTAGTTGGAGCTCAAGATCAAAGGGAGCCAAGTTTGGCCAAAGGAAAAACGAAAGCGGTTGAGTAGCTGATCGGAGTTGTTCATCCGACTAAAAAGGTAAGTTCCTAAGTAATTTTAAGTTTTGGTCAAAATTGTACATAAAATAGGTTGGATAAGAAATCATGGTATGTATGAATTTGTGAAAATCGAATGTGAGATTTATCAACCTATCTATGACATTGTGGTAGCTATAGATAAGATATTTTAGCACTATGTGTGCGAGGTTATGTGGCACTATGTGTGCAAAAACTAGGTGGCACTATGTGTGTGAGATTACATAGACTATGTGTGCGAGGAAACGTGGCACTATGTGTGCGAATGAGTAAGAGCACTATGTGTGCGGACCTTTAAATCGAGCACTAAGTGTGCGATATCGATCGTAGAGAATTGCTTGTGCAAATGAAAAAGTTTAAAACTTTAAACTAGGAATAATGAAATGTGCATGGATATTAGACATGGGACTTGATCTAAATCTGTATATTAATAGATAATGCTTAGGAAGAGAGAAAGAAGAGAAAGGTAATGGCTCAATTAGTATATAATTTAACAAAGATATAAATTAGTGATAAATGAATCTAAATGGATTGGATATTTGATTTATAGATGGAGCGGCTTGGTTTGTGCTTTTTTTGATTAATTAAACCTTGTTTGTCATATATATATATATATATATATATATATGCCAACGATATGCATATGATATTTACCATGGTCTTTTCAATTTGCGATTAAATGGTGTAGGAGTACATAGTGAATTCGGATAAGTACGTACCAAATTCATAATGTACACATGTGACATAAGATTTCCTTGTGATATCCTATTTGAATTCGGCTAATATTGGATTGAAACTTAAATTTTTGTTAAGATAATTGGATCATTACATTCTTTTTAAAATTTCTTAGGACTTATTGAGTTAATAACTCACTTGGTGTGTTTATTGGTTTTGTATAGATCATCTTGTCGAGGAAAGCTTGGATCCGTTACGAAGTCATCGCATCTTTTGACAACCCCTTTTTGGTATCTTTGTTTAAAACTCAAATAGACATTATGGCATGTATAGAATAATATTTTGGGATGTTTGCTATTTTGATAGTATTGTATATATAAGGCCATGCGAATATGGCTAAAGTTCTATGTATGGATGTGATAATGGTTTAAATATAAATCTTGAAGTGAAATCAACTTGACATATGAGTTCATATTGTGATATGAGTGTGATTATGTTATGCTTGAACTAACATGTTAAGTATTCGAGATACATTATGTATGTATATTAGGTCAAGAGGAGAAAAATCACCTTACAATTTTTACCCTTGTTTTAGTATGTGCATACTATAGAAGTTACTCATGGAAACGTGCTGTTATTGTTACAATTACTTAAATTAATATTAGACATGGGTATTAGGGTGTTACATTTTATTGGTATCAGAGCTACAGTTTAGTCGATTCTAGGACTACCGTAGCGCGTGTGAGTTTAGCTATACATGCCATAATGCTAGTATATAATAGTGTGATGACTTCTGACGGTTGAAATTGCTGTTTTGATTAGTAAATGGAATCCACTCCAGAGAGAACCTTAGCGGATGATGCTGAGAGTGTAGCGCCTGCTCCTGCGCAAGAGACAGCGCATGTTAAACCTCAACCATCTGCGAGTAATTAAGATGATGGGGCTAAGCAAGCCTTCTTTACCATGATGAATGAATGGGTTGCACAATATGCCCGAACAAACCTGGCTGCTCAACCATTTCTGAATTTAAATAATCCTCCTCCGGTGCCTATAATGCCAGCAACTACTAATCCCTTGAAGCTGAGTAAACCTCCTGTTGATTTGATTAGGAAGTGCGGAGCTGAGGAATTTTGAGCCACAACTACTTATGACGTTGAAAGGGCTGAGTTTTGGCTTGATAATACCATCCGCATTTTCAATGAGCTGTCTTGCACACCCGATAAGTGTCTAAAGTGTGCAATATCCTTATTACGAGATTTGGCCTACTATTGGTGGAGAACCCTGATTTTGATTGTTCCAAAGGAACGAGTTACTTGGACTTCTTTCAGACGGAGTTTCGTAAGAAGTATATTAGTCAACGATTCATCGATCAAAAGCGCAAAGAATTTTTGGAGCTTAAACAAGGCCGTTTGACAGTATCCGAATATGAACGTGAGTTTGTAAGACTCAGTTGTTATGCTCGGGAGTGTGTAGCTGATGAAATTGCCATATGTAAAAGATTTGAAGAGGGATTGAACGAAGATTTAAAGCTGCTGGTGGGTATTCTAGAAATAAAGGAATTCGTAACACTGGTTGAACGAGCTTGCAAGGCTGAAGAGCTTGGAAAAAAGAAAAAGAAAGCTGAATATGAAGCTAATGACTTTCATAAAAGATCGACGGGTAAAAATTCTTTTTCAGCTGCAAAGAAGTTCAGAGATGATACTAACAGATCAAAGATGACTGCAGGAATTTCTATTAAGGAGCGACCATCAACGGACTCTCGAGCTACTTCGGTTGCTAGTGTTGGCAACAATCGGCAAGAAAAACCCGAATGTCCACAGTGTGGAAGACAACATGTAGGTGGATGTTGGGGTAAGTCTATTAACAGAGCCTGTTATAGATGTGGTTTGCGGGATCATTTCATTCGAGATTGCAAGGAATCTGATGAGAAAAATAAGATGCAAGGTGCGAGATCGAGTGGTGCAACAACTAGAGGTAGACCACCGAGAAATACTGGAGGTAGGGGTGGTAATCAGAGAGGGACTTCTGATATGGCGGTTCGATCTGAGACTCGTGCCCCCGCCAGAGCTTATGCCATTCGTGCACGAGAGGAGGCATCCTCCCCTGATGTTATCACTAGTACATTCACTCTCTATAGTACTAGTGTACTTGCTTTAATTGATCCTGGTTCGACTCATTCTTACGTATGTGAAACATTAGCGACCAGTAAGACTCTACCTGTTGAGTCTACTGAATTTGTAATACGAGTGTCAAACCCTTTGGGTCGGTATGTGTTAGTTGATAAAGTATGCAAGAGATGTTCATTGATAATTAAAGATTTCTGTTTTCTGGTGGATTTGATGCTATTACCCTTCGACGAATTCGATATTATTCTCGAAATGGACTCGTTAACCGAACATGATGCTGTGGTAAATTGCAAGCGAAAGACTATAGACTTGAGATGTTCGAGTGGTGAAATGATTCGAATTGAGTCTAGTGATCTGAGTGGGTTACCAGCAGTGATATCTTCTGTGTTAGCTCAGAAATATGTGAGAAAGGGTTATGAAACTTATCTTGCATATGTACTGGATAGCAAGGTATCGGAACGAAAGCTCGAGACTGTGCCTGTAGTTTGTGAGTATCGAGAAGTGTTTCCTGAAGAATTACCTGGATTGCCACCTGTTAGAGAAGTAGAATTCGGCATAGAATTGGTTTCGGGTACGACACCAATTTCGATCGCTCCGTATCGTATAGCACCGATCGAGTTAAAAGAATTGAAAGCTCCAGTTCTGTTCGTGAAAAAGAAAGACGGAACTATGCGAATGTGTATTGATTATCGACAGCTCAATAAAGTGACGATAAAGAATAAATATCCGTTGCCGCGAATAGATGACTTATTTGACCAGTTGAAAGGAGCTTCCGTGTTTTCGAAGATTGATTTGCGATCTGGCTATTATCAATTGCGAGTTAGAGATTCTGACGTTCCTAAGACTACTTTCAGAACAAGATATGGACACTATGAGTTTTTAGTGATGCCGTTTGGGCTCACTAAAGCTCCTGCGGTTTTCATGGATCTGATGAATCGGGTATTCAGACAGTATTTAGATCGATTTGTAGTGGTGTTCATAGATGATATTCTAATTTATTCTCACAAAGAGTCGGAGCATGCCGAACACTTGAGGCTTGTACTTCAGATTTTGCGAGATAATCAGTTGTATGCAAAATTCAGTAAATGTGAATTATGGTTAAGAGAGGTTAGTTTTCTAGGACATATTGTATCCGCTTCGGGTATTAGAGTTGATGTGAACAAAATTTCAGCCATTCTTGATTGGAAACCTTCGAGGAATGTTTCTGAAGTTCGAAGGCTTTTTGAGACTCGCGGGGTACTATCGACGATTTGTTAAGGGTTTCTCGATGATCGCAACATCGTTGACAAAACTACTTCGGAAAGATACCAAGTTTGAGTGGTCAGAGAAGTGTCAGACAAGTTTCGACCAGTTGAAAACCCTTTTGACGAAGGCTCTTGTGTTAGTTCAGCTAGAGTCTGATAAAGAGTTCGTAGTCTACAGTGATGCTTCTTTGAACGGTTTGGGTTGTGTGCTGATGCAGGAAGGTAGAGTTGTTGCATATGCTTCGAGACAACTAAAGCCTCACGAGAAAAATTATCCAACTCATGATATCGAGCTAGCTGCGATTGTGTTTGCTCTTAAAATTTGGCGTCATTACCTGTTTGGAGAGAAATGCCATGTTTATACTGATCACAAAAGCCTAAAATATTTAATGACTCAGAGAGACTTGAATCTGAAACAACAATGGTGGCTTGAAATATTAAAGGATTACAAAATTGTCATTGATTATCATCCAGGTAAGGCAAATGTGGTAGCTGATGCCCTAAATCGAAAATCTCTGTTTGCTCTTCGAGCAATGAATGTACATCTTTCTATTTCCACTGATGATGTGCTGGTAGCGGAATTAAAAGTAAAACCAGTGTTAATACGGCAAATTTGTGAAGCACAGAAAATCGACGAAGAATTGGTTGCTAAACGAGCTCAATGTGATTCTAATATGGGTTCAGAGTTTCAAATTGACGACAATGATTCTTTAAGATTCAGAGGTCGATTTTGTGTCCCGAGAAATTCAGAACTTACTTCGATGATTTTGAGTGAGACCCATTGTAGCCGAATGTCGGTCCATCCTGGTAGCACGAAAATGTACAACGATCTAAAAAGACAATATTGGTGGCATGGTATGAAAAGAGACATTTCTGACTTTGTTTCTAAATGTTTGATATGTCAACAAGTGAAACCGGAGCATCAGGTGCCTTCGAGATTATTACAGCCGATCATGATACCTGAGTGGAAATGGGATCGAGTAACGATGGACTTTGTATCTGGTTTACCGTTGACACAGAGCAAGAAAGACTCAATCTGGGTATGTTGATAGATTGACGAAGTCCGCTCATTTTATCCCTGTTCGTATAGATTTTTCACTCGATAGATTGGCAGAATTATATGTTTCTCAAATTGTTCGACTACATGGAGTACCTACTTCTATTGTTTCTGATAGAGACCACAGATTTACATCCCGATTCTGGAGAAAATTGCATGAAGCATTGGGTAGTAAGCTACATTTTAGCACTGCTTTCCATCCCCAGACAGATGGTCAATCTGAACGAGTTATTCAAATACTCGAAGATATGTTGAGATGTTGCATTCTCGAGTTTAGTGGTTCGTGGGAACGATATTTAGCTTTGATTGAATTCGCATACAACAATAGCTTCCAATCAAGTATCAAGATGGCACCATATGAGGCTTTATACAGTCACAAATGCCGCACACCATTGTATTGGACCGAACTCAGTGAAAATAAGATATACGGGGTTGATTTGATCAGAGAAGCTGAAGAAAAAGTGAAAGTGATTAGTGATAGTTTGAAGGCAGCACCGGATCGTCAGAAATCATATGCAGATTTGAAACGCAAAGATATTGAGTATCAAATTGGTGATAAAGTATTTTTGAAAGTCTTACATTGGAAAAAGTTACTCCGATTTGGCCGTAAGGGCAAATTGAGCCCAAGATTTATTGGACCGTACGAGATAGCAGAGCGGATAGGGCCGGTTGCTTATAAATTGGCTCTGCCACCTGAACTCGCAAAGATTCATAATGTGTTCCATGTATCGATGCTTAGACGGTATAGATCAGATCCTTCACATGTGGTTGGTTTATCTGAAGTTTAGATTCAATCGGATTTGAGCTATGAAGAAGAACCGATCCGTATCTTAGCTCAAGAAGTGACAGAATTGCGGAATAAGAAGATTTCTTTAGTAAAAGTATTATGGGTCAAACATGGAGTAGAAGAGGCTACTTGGGAGCTCGAAGACTCTATGAAAGAACGTTATCCGAATTTATTCACTGGTAAGATTTTCGAAGATGAAAATTTTTAAGTGGGGGAGAGTTGTGACAGCCCTAATTTGACCCTAGTCGGAATGTGGTTTTGGGACCACAAAACCGAGTCATAAAATTTATTTAAAATAATTTACAGATCTTCTATGTGTGATAGTGCATGTGTGAAAATTTGATGTTTTAATTTAGTCTTATGAATGTGAATTTTACTTGAAAAGACTTAGTTGAGAAACTTAGAAAATATGATAGGTAATTGTAAGGACCAAACAACTACAAAGTGTGAAAGCTTGGGTTTGCATGTCAAAATGCCCAAAATACAATAAGTGGTCGGCCAAGTAATGATGCCCCTCCACTAAGTTTAATTAATTATAATATTTTGTTAGCAAATGATTAAAATATTCTAAATAAAATGAATTAATAAGAAAAAAGATGAATAAAAGAAGAAAATGAAGGAGAGAGAAAGTGTTCATCATCTTCTTCTTCTTCCAAAATCGAAACAAAAAGGAAAGAAAAAGGGAAATTTACACTAACGCAATTTGGCATCTTCTTTTGCTAGTAGGAGGTAAGTTTTGAAGTGTTGGTTAAATCTTTTTATATGTTAAGTTAATTTTGAATGCACCTTTGGCAAGGTCATGAAAATTTAAACTTCTATGGTGGTTTGGGCACTAAGCCGTGTATCAAAGTGTTAGAATTAGAGGTTGTTTTCATGTTGTATTGAATAAGTAGACGATAGAATGGGGTTGAACTTGTTGAATAAGTGTTGGGTAATATTTTGTGCATTCGGCAATATGGAGTTTAATTGGAATGTTCTTTTTAATTGTTATTTCCTTGTATGAGAAATGGTTCATTGTTAAGGCCGAATGAGTTTTGATTGATAAGTTGAAATGCAAAAATTCATGTTAAGAGGTAAGTTGAGTAATTGACCGAAACATGGAAGAAGGAGTAAAACTTATATTTTTATGTTTTAGGAGGGAAAGGCATAATAAAAATTTGAGTAAGTTTTAAGGTGCATATTTTAGTTTATGTGCTATGGAGAATTTGATTAAAATAGTTTGGTATGGTGTTTGCCGAATTTAAATTTGGATTGTTTGAGTAGCTTAATTTATGTATTAGAAATTTATTTGAGTGATTACAATTGACATTAAGATGTTGAACTCATGAAATTAGAAGTATACGAGCTTGATAGTATTTAAACAGATACTAACCGAAAATGAGTTTAGTTAATTAATTTACAAATTATTTAGTATTGAAAAATTTGGAAATGTGAATTTGCCGAAATTATCTTGTATATGTAGCGAATAAATGGATAGATGAGAAGTATGTTTGGATGTGCATTAAGTTTAAGGGTTAAACTTTAAATTGTTATGGCTTGGTTAATATTAGATGGAATACTGAATCTGTGTGGGTGTCTATGAGGAATGATTATAAATTGGGGCTACGATGATTGAATTATTTTATTTGCTTAGTTGGAGCTCAAGATCAAAGGGAGCCAACTTCGGCCAAAGGAAAAGCGAAAGCGGTTGAGTAGCTGATCGGAGTTGTTCATCGACTAAAAAGGTAAGTTCCTAAGTAATTTAAGTTTAGGTCAAAATTGTACATAAAATGGGTTGGATAAGAAATCATGGTATGTATGAATTTGTGAAAATCGAATGTGAGATTTATCAACCTATCTATGACATTGTGGTAGCTATAGATAAGATATTTTAGCACTATGTGTGCGAGGTTATGCGGCACTATGTGTGCAAAAACTACGTGGCACTATGTGTGCAAGATTACATAGCACTATGTGTGCGAGGAAACGTGGCACTATGTGTGCGAATGAGTAAGAGCACTATGTGTGCGAATGAGTAAGAGAACTATGTGTGTGGACCTTTAAATCGAGCACTAAGTGTGCGATATCGATCATAGAGAATTGCTTGTGCAAATGAAAAAGTTTAAAACTTTAAACTGGGAATAATGAAATGTGCATGGATATTAGACATGGGACTTGATCTAAATCTGTATATTAATAAATAATGCTTGGGAAGAGAGAAAGAAGAGAAAGGTAATCGGCTCAATTAGTATATAATTTAACAAAGATATAAATTAGTGATAAATGAATCTAAATGGATTGGAGATTTGATTTATAGATGGAGCGGCTTGGTTTGTGCTTTTTTTGATTAATTGAACCTTGTTTGTCATATATATATATATATATGCCAACGATGTGCATATGATATTTACCATGGTCTTTTCAATTTGCGATTAAATGGTGTAGGAGTACATAGTGAATTCGGGTAAGTATGTACCAAATTCATAATGTACACATGTGACATAAGATTATGTACCAAATTCATAATGTACAAATGTGACATAAGATTTCCTTGTGATATCCTGTTTGAATTCGGCTAATATTGGATTGAAACTTAAATTTTTGTTAAGATAATTGGATCATTACATTCTTTTTAAAATTTCTTAGGACTTATTGAGTTAATAACTCACTTGGTGTGTTTATTGGTTTTGTATAGATCATCTTGTCGAGGAAAGCTTGGATCCGTTACGAAGTCATCGCATCTTTTGACAACCCCTTTTTGGTATCTTTGTTTAAAACTCAAATAGACATTATGGCATGTATAGAATAATATTTTGGGAGGTTTGCTATTTTGATAGTATTGTATATATAAGGCCATGCGAATATGGCTAAAGTTCTATGTATGGATGTGATAATGGTTTAAATATAAATCTTGAAGTGAAATCAACTTGACATATGAGTTCATATTGTGATATGAGTGTGATTATGTTATGCTTGAACTAACATGTTAAGCATTCGAGATAAATTATGTATGTATATTCGGTCAAGAGGAGAAAAATCACCTTACAATTTTTACCCCTGTTTTAGTATGTGCATACTATAGAAGTTACTCATGGAAACGTGCTATTATTGTTGTAATTACTTAAATTAATATTGGACATGGGTATTAGGGTGTTACATTATCCCTCCTAGACTAATGGATAATGAGATGTACAAATAAGGAAATGACGAGCTGTAGCTATCCGACAGACAAAGGATGACAGGCCGTAGACGTGGGAAAATGTAAGTTGTGGACGTCAGGCAGACAAGAGGATGGTGAGTCATGGACGCAGAGAAGGCAAGCTGTGGATGAGAAAGAAGGCAAGTTGTGGACGTCAGACAGACAACGAGATTGTGAGCCATGGACATAGGAGAGGCAAGCTGTTCAGGTTCCCAAGTTGGGTCACCATTCGAACCGAGTTGCAAGACATGTAATGGTAACAACTATTAGAAAAAAGAGGAATGAAAGTAGAAGAATTGGAGATTACCATCCCTCACATATTTATATTTTCATTTTTATTAAGAAAAATTAGGACATGAACCCACCATTTTTTTCACCTATATATATATATATATACACACACATATTAATAGTAGCACTAATAAATAAAATCAAATTGGTTGAACAAGTTCCCATTTCGCAATGCACGTGTCTTATAAAAAAAATTATATATTGAAGATGCCATTTTAGTGGGGTTTGAAAAAATAAGGTAAAGAAAGTAGAACCCCCCCGGGTGTTATATATATATATATATAATATATATATGGTGGTAAGAGAAAATACCCATAGATAGCTCCCATGGGATGTACTCGTATGCATCTATGTGTATATTAGAGATTTATTAAATAAAAAAGAGTAATAGTGCCCAAAATGATGTAACATCCCTATGCGTATATATATATATTCACATATACAAAAAAAAAAAAGCTAAAAGTTTGAGAAAGGGAACCCATGAGGGGTTCCCAAAGGTGGTCACATTCACCGCCTTCATTTATATTATATTTAAAATTATACATTTTCGTCAAACGATAAATCAGTTTTATTGGCATAAGAATTTTTATACTGTCATTTTTATTGATTTTTCATTTTTTTTTTAAGTTTTGCGCAATGTTGGAAAGCTAAACATGACATTAATCACGTAAATCCAAGGTGAGTAAATTTGGCAGACGAATGTGATTCGACGTGGTAGGATTCACTCTCCACGTAATTCTTGGTTACAAGAGCCGACAGTAGTACGATCGACATATAATTCTTCTCGTAAATCTCCCGCCATGTGTAGAGTAGGATTCTCTTTAAGCCTCCCCCGTGTGTGGGGGCAAGATATCCTGTAAGCCTTCCCCCTTATGTGGGAGTAGGACCACTTGTAAGCCTCCCCTCATGTGTGGGAGTAAGACATTTGACTTCAAACATCAACTTTCAAGTCCTTCAATGAACCATTCAACGGTTTTGCAAAGGTGAGGCATATCTTTAAAAATCAAGACACAGTACCCTCTTACGAGTGCCCTTCCATGATACCCTCTTACGAGAGTACCCTCCTACAAGTACCCTTCTATGATACCCTTCCACGATACCCTCCAATAGTACCTTCCCATGAGTACCCTTTCACGATACCTTCTTGTAAGAGTACCCTTCCACGGCTACCTCCCACGAGTACCCCACCCCAAATGATACCCTCTTATGAAACCACCCAAGTTACTGCTCTCACACCCTTCCACTAAAGTTTATTCATCAAAGGGCTACTTATACCTTCAGCATTAGCGTAATTTTAAATACCTACGAACATTTGCAATGCCTATGATGCAAGAACAATTCCAAATATTTGCAAATTACCATAATTTTTTTGAGAAATACAATAAATTTTTCCTTAAACCAAATTGAGCTTACTTACAACTCAAAAATCTTACCATTGCTTTTCGTCTTAGGCAAGGTCAATTTAAAACATTTTTTTTACTAGGAAAAAGGGGGCAATTATTATAGACGTGAATGTTGGCCTCAATGTGGATCCCCCCAAAAACCCCTATATATACCTTTTTTGGGATCCATCAACACATTGTTAAAATGAGTCGACTTGAATTTTAATAGTCTCGCAAGGTCTTGTATAATCTAGGATTATAGGGCTAATAATTGTATCATTTGTAACACCCCAAAATATATAGGGTTAGAAGAAATAAATTACCTAGAAATGGCTTAGTCTTATGGTTATGTAGCTAGTGTATTCCCTTAGAGATCCAAGGTTCAAACCACACTCCTCCCATTTTCTTTTCTATTTTTAGCAACCTATGACCAAAATTAAATTAGGATATATATTAAATAGCTTTATAACATACCAAGAATGGGTAGCAGCCCAATTGGTTAAAACATCCATCTCTTTTACTACTCAGGTTTGAATAATGCCATTTCCCCTTCCAATTCTTTTTTTCGGTAGCTATGGGAAATTACCTAGCAACCCTTAAAGTTTTGAAGCCTTAAAGATTTAGCCATTTTTCCTAATTAAACTTTAAAACTAGTTTCTTTTTCCAAATCAAAATTGATTTTTTTCTCTTCTTCCATATTTCTCTTCATATTTCTTTTCACCATCCCTTTTCACAATTTTTTTGCTCATCATTGCTGGAATTTAATTTTGATCTTGAAGCAGAAAAAAATCTTTATTCAACCCATTTTTCGTATCGATTTAGTGTAGCACCATCAATTTCATCATTAATCTTGCCAAGAATCGGTAAGTTTCAATTCAATCTCGAGAGTTAATCCCAAATTCGCATAGTAATTACATTCCATGTTAATCTTTCATCTAAATTAACGACTCTTTTTTGAATCTTGCCGACAATCCCGATAATTTTGTTAAATCTTGAAAACAATCTCTAATTCTTACGTAATTTTTAGATGAAAGACCCGTTGTAGGTATTTCGGATCAATTTTGGACATGAGGATTATCGCTCGGTCTTTCAATAACAGATGTGTGTTTTTTCATGAGAAAATAGAGGCAAAATTGAGCCTAGAATAGACCATACAACCAATCTTATGGGTGTATAGGCCACCTATGTGGACCATACAGCCCCTTCACATGACCATGTTCACCTTGAAACTCTAGGAATTCGTGTAACACCCCTCACTAGTATTCAACGCTGGAATAGGGTTATGGAGCATTACTGGACTTACAAAACAATTAAACATCCATTTTGCATACATTTTCTCAATCCATGCATTCATCATTCGATGGATCTCTAAAAAGGAATTGACGGTAAAAAGGATTTAGCCCAGATGGGTGATCCTAATATGATATAGCCCTCTAGAAGAATATGTGGAAAATGGATTTAGCTAGGACAGGTAATCCAAATTAGGGTCTGAATTTAGCCTGGACTGGTAATTTAGATCCAAGCTCATTAGAATAATTATCGTTGCAGGGGATTTAGCCTGGACTGGTAATCCCGACAATACTCTATGAGTTTATATTACGAGGATTTAGCTCGACCGTAATCCATTGTAAGGATGAGGTTCACGGAGTGTGTGCTTTCGAAATGAAATGTGTAAGACCATGGTTGAAAGATACCATGGCAACATGATATAAAATGTGTAAGACCATGGTTGAAAGATACCATGGCAACATGATAGAAAATGTGTAAGACCATGGTTGAAAGATACCATGGCAACATGATATGAAATGTGTAAGACCATGGTTGAAAGATACCATGACAACGTGACATGAAATGAATAAGACCATGGTTGAAAGATACCATGGCAACATGAAGGGGAAATGAATAAGACCATGGTTGAAAGATACCATGGCAACATGAAAGAGAACGAGTAAGACCATAGTTGAAAGATACTATGGCATTGTAACACCCCTCGCCTGTATCCCTCGCCGGAACAGGGTTCGAGGTGTTGCCCGACTTAAACTCAGTCAATCACACAAAAACAGTGCCGAAAAATTTCAATCAATTTAAAACTTTTCTTTTCACATGCAATCTGTCCCATATATGGGCTTACGAGGCCCAAAACATCACTAGCCAACACCTTTGGCTAAATTATAATATCACATACTCAACATTAAAACCCTATACATGCTATAGACTCGAAATACTAGGATTTACTTACACCAATAGCGTGAGCTCGACAGTGTGATAATATCTCCGGTGAACTCCAACCCGAGCAGGTAATCGAAGTCAACAATCTATAAAACAGAGGAATGTATCAACGGAGTAAGCTTTCATAAGCTTAGTAAGTCTTAAGCAATGCAAACAAATAAACGCAATTATACTTCGATTATTAAATTTCTTAAGTGGCCATATTCTGGGTATTTTGCCATCTGGCCGAATACACACAAACACATAATGCACGTTCAGCATTCTTATCACACTTAATCTGAATTCGTATAACATAATTAAATTGAATACTTTCACATAATTTCACACCCTGACCCAGTGTATCATGATCATAGATATAGTTATAACATTTATTCACGTATGTATCACAATGCACGCTTATGATTCATTGCAGATCAAACTCACATATGAGTACATAATGCGTACCTGGCCCACTTAACGTACTGAATGTATTCATTTGTCAACCTAACACGAGGTACCTTAGTCATGGACTATTCTCAAATCACCAGGCATTTACGCTGTTAGGCTCAAGGCCGGATATCGATTCCAAGCATTATAGCCTGCTAGGCTCGAAGGCCCGAATAGTATCTCACCGGCATTATAGTTTGCTAAGCTCAAAGGCCCGAATAATCAAGTCAACAAGTTCCATATAACATATTCATATCAATTAAGTACTAACATCATTCGAACGTATATAATTATACATCTCAAACACTTTTCTTTCATCTCATTTTCACACTTAGCATTTGATAGCTTATGCATAACATTTCACTCACGTTCATTTCAAACTTATCATTCGATTATAAAAGCATATTGCATTTTTACCAACATGTTATACTTGCCATTAGGCCATATAAGCATGATACAATACACTATCATTTCATCTTTAACATTTGGCTAAACCCTTATCTTACAAGGAACACCAAATTCACATAACATATCATTTCACCAGTATTACGCTCGCTAGGCACGAAGGCGAATACACATCACTGTACGAAGCTCGCTAGCACGAAGGCGAATACACATCACCCAAGACGAAGCACGCTAGGCACGAAGGCCCAAATACACATCACCCAAGACTAAGCTCGCTAGGCACGAAGGCTGAATACACATCACCAAAGACGAAGCTTCTTTGGATTTAACGAATACACATCAAATATCATTCATATTTAATCATATATTAATACATCTCATTCAACATATCACATTCGTAGTTATTTGCAACATTCGGGTATAAGCTCCATATGAACACCATCGTTTACATTTCGGTTCAAAAGTCATTCATAAATATCACATATCCATTTCACCATTCAAACTTAACCCATAGTGACCATTCGACTATAAGTCATATACATAAATTATTTATCGCACAACTTAATTCAAGTAGAACCAAAAGGTCACGATTCATCTAATATATACATATTTCTCACTGATTCACACACAACCTTTCAAATTAGCAATTATAAGATGGTTTCGCACATAGCCCATCCTTATCGATAATTTACGATGGTTTTACCCTTACTCACATATATGTCATAGGCATTTTTACCTATGCTTCGCAATTCACATTCATGATTCAATTCCAATCGATTTAACATGCATAAGTACATATCACATACCTTAATAATTTACTTTACTGGAACGAATCCACATATCGTATTAGCCCATAGTCTTATAGCACCACACTTTTAATAGTTTACCTCATCGAAGTTCACATTTAATCACTTTAGTGCCAAGCCATATTCGCTACCACAAAGGACTAATAATAATAATTTTATACACATCATGGTTTCCTTTAGGTATTTAATAATCACAAATCGTGATATCTCCACCAGCACATATCATACAGTTTATTCATTGTAACACTCATTTAGTGCATCAAATTTCCAAATCCAATTCAACTTAAGCATAATAGCCATAATCGGCTTATAGCCTTAAATCATTACATATTCGGCACATTAACTAAGTAAAATTTACATTCCCTTTTCCATATTAATTTAACTCTTGGGCATATAAAAAGGAATCAAACTTAAACACTTAAGAACTTACCTTGAATGTTGCCGAACGATTACAACGGCTATTCGATTACTTTCTCTTTTCCCTTATCCGAATTTTGCCCCTCTATGCTCTTGAGCTTAAATTCAAAGATTTTAAACTAGTCATTATTCGACTATTCGAGCATCACTTTCAAAATATAATATATACATATATATATATATATATATATATATTCGACTTTCACATCTACTGATCATAGTAAGCTTATAAGAAATCAATAAGCAACTCATTAACAAATTTTTGTCAATGTTTACCACATAATCATAATTTCACTACAAGCTGTCTTCCTGAGCAACAGTCACTAAATCATTTATAAATAGAGCTACGAAACTCCAAATCAAGTGACGTTAATTTTCCCTGAAGATAGACTCATATATATTTCATCCATAAAATTTTCAGAATTTTTGGTTTGGCCAATCAATACCATATTTTTCTTAAAGTTTCCCCTGTTTCATTGTTTGACTAATCTGACCACTCCTCACTACGAATCAAATTTCTCATTGTACAGAATTCAAAATATGTTCTCGTTTATTTCATTTGAAACTAGACTCATTAAGGAGTCTAAGAATATAAATTTCATCTTATGAACATTTTTGTACAATTTATAATGATTTTAAAAATACAGAACAGAGGATCTAGAAGTCATTCTAAACCTGTCCTATATCACTTCAAATATCTCATTATTGGAAATTCTTTTGCTTACACGATTTATTTTATAAGAAACTAGACTCATTAAGATTTAATTACATAATTTATTCAGCTTCTAACTCATCTCCCACAATTTATGGTGATTTGCCAAAATCACGTTACTGCTGCTGTCCCAAACAGATTTATTACCAAATCACTCTTTCACACATACCTTGCATGCATGTTATTTAAACATGCATATCACAAATCAATCATCACATACCTATAACTTCACTTAAGCATAATCTTCCTTTCATCATTTTAAAGCACAACATTACTCAATATTATCCAAGTTCACATTCGGCCATAATACACACAACATGTTAGCCGATTTTTCCCCTTAGCATCTAAGGCACATGCATGCTCATTTGCTTGGCTCAACTTCATCTATTCTCCATTTTTCATCAAAAGAACATGAAACAACAACCATTTCTCTCATTTCCATTCATGACCAAATGCTCACAACACAACCAAATATCAAAAATATGCTTCATGGGTTAAGGTAGAAACAAGAAAAACCCATGAACATCAAAATAGAAGCAAAGCACCATGAACTTACCTTGGATTTTTCTTCCCCAAGTGACCGAACATTCAAGAGCTCTTTTCCTCTCCTTTCTCTTCTATTTTCAGCTTTCATGAAAAAGAATGAACAAAAACCTTCCTTTTCCTTCTTTTTTTTATTCTATTACTAAACATTTTATGACACAAAATAACATATATTATTTGTGCCATACTTATGCCATAAATTCAATAAAAAAATTTGCACATGTTGTCTACCATTAACACCATGGCCGGCCACTACACATAAAATGGGGAGTTTGACATGCAAATCCTCCTATTTTGCACTACTATTTATTAGGCCACTACATATTAGCCTATATCATTTTCAAAAATTTTCACATAGGTCCTATTTCATAATTTCACTCACAAATGGCAGAATCAAAGCATGGGATTTTCACACATGCACTTTCACATGAAATAAACACATAATATAACATTTGATTATTTTTGGGACTCAGTTTTGTGATCCCGAAACCACTTTTCGACTAGGGCCAAATTAGGGCTGTCACAGGCATCATGTCGAAGATAAATAAGATCGTGAATAAAAGACACCAATACATCTGTTGAACGACTAATATTCAGGTAATATGTACCAGATGACAAATGGTTATATGAATTGGTTATACAAAATGGTTGTGTGAAATGTTTACAGGAATTGGTCATATGGAAATATATGTACAAAATAGTTGTATGAAATAAGTATAGGTACATGGAATTTAATTTATGTTAAGTTTAATACGAACTATTATCGAAATAAATATACATAAGATATAAGGAAATGATGGTGCATGAAATATTGATATAACGAAATGAATGATATATGCTTATGAAGAAACAAGAAGAGAATAATATATTTCGTGACACGTACATATATGATTATCTTTGATATGTTGATACAGGAAATTAAGTAAGTTGAGACTATTATTAAACTCAAGTGTGATATGTCGAGAAAATAGATATATCAATATTGAATTTATATAAAATATATACAAGTATACTAACAATGTTGTTGTTTGATGCTTAGACAAGTGCCAAGTTATTGATTGAATGGTAACATGTTTAATTATAAGGAGCATTGAAATGGTAAGTACTTAGATGAAAATATAATTTAAGATTTTGCAAAAAAAAAAAAATTATTTCTATGATCCCAATTTAATTCTGGTTGGTTTCTAATGTATGTTTTGGGCTTCGAGGACCCAATAAAGAGGGCCCAATAGAGAGACTTTATGATTATTTTTAAAATATGAATAATAAATGACTCAGAATTATCTGAAAATATTCAATAAACTCCAGTAATGCCTTATACCCTATTTCGGCAATGGATACGGGTAGGGGGTGTTACAAGACACACCCGTTTCACAAGCCATGTAGACATTCGAAATAGGAGCACATGTTTGTGTCCCAAACCGTATCCTACCCCGTGTCCAAACAAGTGAACTTACTAACTTGGTCACACGGCCAACACACACGCCCGTGTGGCTAGCCCGTGTGCCCTAAAAATGGCCATACACGCCCGTGTGCTAGGCCATGCCAATCCTGTAGGGTATACTGAATTATGCCACACGGCAAGTCACACGCCCGTGTGTGAGGCCATGTGGAGCATACTGACTTATTTTCAAATTCAACACCAGGGGACACACGACCTTGTAACATAACTGTGTGTCACACACGGTTGAGACACATGCCCGTGTGGACAAAAATAGGCTATTTACAAAGCCATTTTGCGACCCATTTTGCACATACCTATTCAAGCTCAAATTTGGAACATTTTATAACCCAATAGGTAGCAAATCCATAACATTTCATACACATATTAACCCAATTCAACTACAATCATTTTTAAATTCAATATTCAAACTATAAAACCAACCGAACATGGTATCAAATACTTAAATTATAATCAAGCATTTTCCATTCATATGCCAATCACATATCAAAACAACATTTGCATATTTCCATTCCATTTACTACTTGCCAAAACATATCATATTGAATACTTATATGCAACCAAAATATTATACCAAGTTAAGCCAAATCACATGGCTTTATCTTATACCACAACATATACCAAAACCACTAGCTCAAGTAACCATAACTATCATCTTTATAACTATCTTATACTTGCCATATTTACAAATATCCATGAGTTCAAAAGTACCAATCGGCAACTGGATAGTGTGATGCGTATCTCTGACTTTATCCGAATCGAGCGAGCTATCGAAACTCTATAAAACACGAAAAAGAAACAGAGTAAGCTTTATAGCTTAGTAAGTCCGTATAGTTCAGAATTAAACTTACAGTTTATATATAATCAAGACAATAAATAAGGTATACTCAATTCAATTACCAAATGCCTAAACACAAGCATTCATCAACAAGTTGTCACATAAGTGAATGTAGTCATCCATTATCTCAATCTAATCAATACATTGTATCATATCAAATTCATATATCACATACATCATTTGTAATATTTCACTCTCAATCATATAAACAATAATTCATTCAATAACAGTAACTCATCCGTATAAATAGTACTTCATCCATATAAACAGTAATCCATCCGTAAAAACAGTTCTTCGTTCATATAAATAGTAATTCATCCGTATAAATAGTACTTCATTCATATAAACAGTAATTCATCCGTATGAACACATAGCTTTTTCACATAACCAATAACAGAATTTATGCCCGTTGAACCTATTAGAACATCGAGGAATACTTGGGTGATATACATTAAGTATTTAAATCAGTAATCTGTCAATTTATTATCATTTCCAGTCTTTCAAGCTATGATCAGTAAGCTCCTCCTGAGCTGATGGACAGTAAGCTCTATTGAGCTGAAACGATAAGCTCTAACGAGCTGCAAACAGTAAGCTCTTACCAGCTGATATATCGGTAAGCTCATACGAGCTGTGGTGAGTCCGCAACACATGCAGGATCTCAACCTAAACAGTAACCCTAGTGACATGTCACTCGTATCCTACGAATTTCTATGGTTCAAACGGGGCTCGGTAACCATCAAACTATATCAATAAGGCATTCGTATTTCAAGTAGATCAATTACTCAATTATATACATTCATTTCAAATAATTACAAGTATTTAAAAGTTCGATTCTAATTATATGAACTTACCTCCTTCACTGTAATGACGAATTAGGTCGACTAATCTGATACTTTGTTTTCTCTGGTTCTAGATCCAAATCTCATTTATCTCAATCTATATAATATCAAAATTTACTTATTTAATCATCATTTCATTCAATTTAGCACAATTTACACATTTTGGAAAAATTACATTTTTGCCCCTATTATTTCACATTTTTGCAATTTAGTCCTTACCACATAAATTCACAATTCATTCAATTTAATACAAATTCGTGCTGGCCGAATATTACCCATTCTCATATCAGCCCATATTTTTCATTTATTTTAAATTCAACCACTAAATTTTCATATTTCACAGTTTAATCTAAAATTGATATTTTTACCAAAATTCACTTTACAAAACTTGTACATCTAACAACAATGATTTATTTTCCATCATCAACTAACAAAATACTCATGCATTCAACAATGGCAACATTCAAATACTTTAACAGTTTTGAAATCGAAAATATGGGCTAGCTAGATTAAGTTGCAACGATCTCAAAAACGTAGAAATTATTAAAAACTAACCTCAAAAATGGGCACATGCAATCAAAACACCATGGCCGAATGCTTTGTGTTCTTGAATAGCCTTTTTCTTCTTCAATTCAGCAAGAAAGATGAACATGTATATTTTGTTATTTTGTTTTTCTATGTTTTAATATATTTTATTTCGATAATTACCTAATTACCCTTTTCGTATACATTCAAATTCCACCTACCCAGCACATAATTGTCCACTCACAAAATGAATGGTCTAATTACTATGCAAGTGCTCATATATTTCCATTCTATAGGCAATTAGTGCATTTAACTTATAGACCTCAAGTTTTGCACCTTACACGATTTAGTCTTTTTTTCAAATTAAGCATTTAAACAGTAAAATTTCTTTACGAACTTTCACGTAATTAATCTATCATACTGTAGACCTTATTAAAATAATAAAATAAATAATTTGACTTCGAATTTGTGACTCAAAACCACTGTTCCGATTTGATCCAAAAACGGGCTGTTACAATTTGCTTCTCACACAGCCTAGAACCCTTCACATAGCCTGCCACACAATTGCGTCTCCCCTGTAGGTTGAATTTTCGAATGCCACACAATCACATTCTCTCACATGGCCTAGCCACACAGCCGTGTACCTCCTCAACACGGTCCAGGGCTTCCCACACGGACTGGTCACACAGTCATCTTTCCCCTGCTTCTTAGAAATTACAATTTTGCACAGAATTTTATGATTTTTTTAAATTAGTCCTTGATAATATGAATAATGCTATATTACATGATCTTATTGGCTAAATTAGTATTACAACTATATATATTTGCAATAATTGTGAATAAATATGCTTATTGTATTTGTATTTGAGTTTGTTAGGATAGCATAGCTTATGATACTGTTAAATTGGATCTTTGAAAAGAATGCATTTTGGCTATTATAACGATTAGTTGAGAACATAAGTATGGCTGACATATTTGATCTGTTATAAGCATGTTGTTTGTATCCATTTTTGATATGTTAAAAACATGTCATATTTTGCATAGGATAGGACATTTTTGTGACATCCCTAAATTGACCCTAGTCGGAATGTGGTTTCGGTACCACAAAATCGAGGCATAAAATAATTTAAAATTTATTTTGATGCCTATAATATGTGTGCACATGTGTGAATTTTGAATTCTTTGATTTAGTTAATTTGATTGTGAATTGAAAGAAAAGGACTCATGTGAAAGGATTTAAAAATATGTAGCTAATTTCAAGAGGTTAATAAAGGAATGAAGCAAAATAAATGGAGTTGCATGTCAAATACTCCATTTATTTTGAATGAGTGGTTGACCATGTCTAGATTATGGGCAAGGGACATGTTTCCAACATGTTTAGTTAGTGCATTATGTAGAAAGAATTAAGAAATGAAAAAAAAAAAAAAAAAAAAATGAGCATGGATGCCCCCCATGGTGCCGTAGTAGCTAGAGAGAAAGAAAAAAAAAAAGTTGTCATTCATCCTTTCTTTGAGCAAAGACTAAGAAAGAAAAAAAACAAAAATTATTCATCTTTTCCCTCCTTCCTTTGGCGAAATTCCTAAGAGGAAGAAGAGATTTTGCTTCATTTTCTTTGTTTAGAAGAGATCTAGAAGGAGATTTGGCTAAACTTGCATCAAGATTAAGGTATGTATGAGGTTGTGTCATGAGATTCATGCTTGTTTTGGTTGCTAACTTGATGTGCATGTTAGCCATGGTTCAAATCCTTGTTATGCCATGAAAAATGGTATTTGGCCAAGGTTGATATTATGTTAAAGCCATTGCATGCTAAATGTGAAGCTTGCTAATGATGCATGCAATGATGAATTGACTACTCTTGAAATTTCTTTTAGCATTCTTGAGTAAGACATGGAGTTTTCTTTGTTTAACCATGACCAAAAATTGAAAGGGGATGGTGTGGGATGTATTCGCCATGGCATGCTCATAAGTGCGATTTATGCTTGTTGCATGATAGGTAAAATTTGTGTTTTGATATATGTGTATATGTGTTTGTACATGATGTTACAAATGGATGTGAAAATATGCTAGATTGGGAAAATTTGATTAAATGTTCATGAGATGAAATTAGGTGATTAAAAGATGTTAGTTGACATTGTACATATATATATATATTCGGCCATTAAAGTGAGTATGTAGGTAATGTTGAATCAAGTTTTTGGTGCATATTCGGTTAGGTGTATAATCGACCAAATGGACGATTAGTAAGAATGGCTGCCGAATATACAAGCATACATATGCGTGTGTAGTTGAATTATGAATGTTTAGCAAGATGGTTAAACTAGTGATTTATTGATTAAGCTCAAGGAGTTAAAGAAGGAGAATCAAGCAAGGGAAAGACGAAGGTCATCGAGTAGCCGACTTGGAACTATTTTACCCAACACGAGGTAAGTCATTAAGCACGTATTTGATATTGCTTAAATGATTGTAAAATTTATGCAATTGTGTTTAATGGGATGATATATATATATAAATGAAAATATATATGTATGGAGTGATGACAATTGTTGAATGTAAAAGAAATAGTGAAATGTGTAGAAAGTTTGCTTTCGGCACTAAGTGTGCGGGCAATACGTGTGTACGGTGACGAGATTGGCACTAAGTGTGCGTGCTGGAAATATATGGCACTAAGTGTGCATGCTGGAAATATATGGCACTAAGTGTGCGAGCTCGAAGGGCATGGCATGTGTGTGCGGGCCTAAATCGCATGGCACTAAGTGTGCGAAATCGAGTATTAAGCTTGTGTGTGCGTACTCTATATATATATAAATATCTCCAATCGAACAATTATATGGAGGTTGTGTCTCCATCGAGTGAGTATGGACAGCGGATCGGTAAGTACCTTGAGCTCATGACGAATAGGTAATACGTTCATGCTTGGGGTTGAATTTGGTAAGCCTTAAATCTATGTGATGATTGAAATTGTATGGTTGTGCTGGAAAATGAGTTAATGTGTAAAAATGCTTGATTATCTTGTTGTGTAGAATATGAAATGTGGATGTATGAATTGGTACGAGATTGGACCAAAAGGTCCGAGGTATTATGGTATAGATTCGATATGGACGAGTACCTAGCCTCATTTGTTGTACATGTAGTAGTAACTTTATCAGTGGATTGACGAATGCTTATGACTTACTGAGTTGTAAACTCACTCGGTGTTTTCTTGTCACCCATTTTAGGTCTCTTGGACTCGTATTGTTGCGTGCTCGGAACCGTCGTTGAAGTCATCACACCGGCTGAAATCTTGTGGTATTGTTTTTGTTGTTGAAGAACATTTGGCATGTATAGGCTATCATATTTTGTCGAATTGTGGGTTGTAAACTTTAAGCCATGTGAAAATGGCCTATGTGGTCGTCGAGTGGGATGCTAGAACCTATAGCCACGAGTCTTAGAAACTCAAATTTTGTTAAGGTGGCCATAATTTGTGTCATGTATGATGGATGATTAAGGCCAAGGAAAAATTCATGAAATTGGCATAGTCTACTGCAGTAACTGTTGCGGACAGCAGCAGTGAGATGAGATTGAAAAATCACTAAAAATAGTATAAGTAGAATTAAATAGTGAGTAAATTATGGAACTGATCCTTGATGAATCTATTTTATATGGACGAAACGAAACGACCATATGAGCAGTATACTGGGAGATATTAAAGTTCTCGTGAGACAGGGCCAGAACGATTTCTGGGTCCCCTGTCGCGACTTTGAAAATTTACCATAAATTATCCAGAAAGAATTAGGAGTCATGCCTTATATGTACAGATTCCATTTTGAGTCTAGTTTCATTAGAAACAAACGGCACCAGTATTAAAGCCCTGTACAGAAAGATATTCAAGTTGTAACGCGCGGAGGTCAGAGCAGTCGATCCCTGTAACATGGGTGACTTTAACTAATAAACTGTACCAATTGGCCCAACCAAAAATTCTAAAATAAATCCATGGATGGGTATATGAGTCTAAATTCAGGAAAATTTACGAAACCAGTTTCCGAGTTTTGGAACTCGAGATATGATTTTAAGGCGACGGTGACGCAGTTTTCCAGCCTGTCCAGAAATGCCAAATTGGTCGGTACTTTAAGAGGATTTGTCTCGTTAACCCTCGTGTCCGACACGGCGCCGGTCACGAGTTAGGGGTGTTACAATTTTATTGGTATCAGAGCTATGGTTTAGTCGGTTCTAGGACTACCATAGCGCGTGTGAGTCTAGCTATACATGCCAAATTGATAGTGCTTAATAATGTGATGACTTGACGGTTGAAATTTTTGTTTTGATTAGCGATGGAACCGGGTAGAGAGACCCTTGGCGGATGACGTTGAAAGTGTAGCGGCTGCTCCTGCGCAAGGGACACCGCCTGTTGAGCCTCGATCATCCGCGAATAATCAAAATGAAGGGCGAAACAAGCCTTCTTCACTATGATGAATGAGTGGGTCGCGCAATATGCCCGAACCAACCCGGCTGTCCAACCATTCCCGAATTTAAATACTCCACCCCAAGACTCGCAATGCCTCCGATTCATCGATCTGTGAGGTGAGTAAACCACCGTGGACTTGATTAGGAAGCGTGGGGCGAGGAGTTCAAGGCCATAGTTCTTGATGATGCCGAAAAGGCCGAAGTTCGCTCGATAACACCATTAGAGTGTTAGATGATATCATGCACACCGACGAATGTCTTAAGTGTGCTATATCCTTGTTGCGAGACTCGACTTACTATTGGTGGAGGACTTTAATTTCCATAGTCCCAAATGAACGAATTACTTGGGATTTCTTCCAATCCAATTTGAAAGAAATACATTAGTCAACGGTTCATCGATCGAAGCGTAAGGAATTCTTGGAACTCAAGCAAGGCGGATGATCAGATCTCGAATCTGAACATGAGTTCGTAAGACTTAGTCGGTATGCTCGGAGTGTGTGGCTGATGAGGTTGCGATGTGCAAAAGATTTGAAGAAGGATTGAATGAAGAGTTAAAGTTCTTGGTGGGAATTTTGGAGATAAAGGAGTTCGTGACACTAGTCGAACGAGCACGCAAGGCGGAAGAACTTGGGAGGAGAAGAAGAAGGCTGAATTTGAAGCAAGAGATTACCGTAAAAGATCGACGAGTAAAGCTCCGTTCTCGGTGTAAAGAGGTTCGGGAGGACACCAGAAGTCGAGGACGATTGCGGAATTTCCATTAGAGCCCGACCATTGACGGACTCCGAGCTACTTGAGTAGCTAGTGTGGGCAATAATCGTCAAGAGAGACCTGAATGCCCCAATGTGGAAGACGACACCTAGGTGAATGTTGGGGTAAGTCATTAATAGGGCTCATTATGGATGCGGTTCAAGGACCACTTCATTAGAGATTGCACGGAGCTAGATGAGAGGAATAAGACGCAAGGTGCAAGACCTAGTGGAACGACGGTGGAGGTAGGCCCCGAGAATCTCTGGAGGTAGGGGTGGTAATCGAGAGGAGCCTCTAATACTACCGTCCGATCCGAGACCCGTGCTCTGCTAGAGCATATGCCATCCGCAGACGAGAGGAGGCATCCTCCCCGACGTTATCACGGTACTTTTACTCTCTTTGATACTATTGTGATTGCATTGATTGACCCCTCTACTCACTCATATGTATGTGAAACCTTAGCATCCAAAGAAGACTCTACCTGTTGAGTCTCTCGAGTTCGTAATTCGAGTGTCAAACCCTTTGGGTCAATACGTGCTTGTTGATAAAGTGTGCAAGAGATGCCCCTAATAATTCGAGAATCTGCTTTTCCTACCGATCCGATGCTTCTACCATTTCATGAATTCGATGTTATTCTTGGTATGGATTGGTGACCGTACATGATGCGTTGGTGGATCGCAAAAGGAAAACCATTAATTTGAGGAGTGCAAATAATGAGGTAGTCCGAGTCGAGTCTCATCGATTTAAAGGAGTGCGACAATAATATCTTCTATGACCGTCAAGATATGTGAAAAGGGTGTGAAACATACCTTGCGTATGTGTTTGGGAGTAAAGAGACGGAAAGGAAACTCGAATCGGTACAGTGGTTTGTGAGTATTCAGATGTTTTTCCCGAGGAGTTACCGGATTGCCACCGGTTCGAGAAGTGGAATTCGGCATCGGTTGTACCGGTACTACGCCGATTTCAATAGCCCCGTATCGTATGGCATTAACGGAATTAAAGGAATTGAAGGTTCAATTGCAAGAATTGACGGATAGAGGTTTCGCTCGACCGAGTTTTTCTCCATGGGGCGCTTTGTATTGTTTGTGAAGAAGAAGGACGGAACCATGAGGTTGTGCATCGACTATCGTCAACTCAATAAAGTGACGATAAAGAATAAATATCCATTGCCACGAATTGACGATTTGTTTGATCAATTAAAGGGAGCCTCGGTGTTTTCAAAGATAGATTTGAGGTCGGGTACTATCGGTTGAGGGTCCGAGAATCGGACATACCCAAAACCGCTTTTAGAACGAGGTACGGTCACTACGAATTCTTGGTGATGCCGTTTGGGCTCACTAATGCCCTGCGGTGTTTATGGATTTAATGAATAGAATTTTCAGGCCATACTTGGATCGGTTCGTAGTTGTATTTATCGATGACATCTTGGTCTATTCGAGATGAAACCGAACATCTTTGAACACCGAGGCTAGTGTTGCAAATCTTACGAGATAAGCGATTATACGCAAAGTTCAATAAATGTGAATTTTGGTTGAAAGAGGTTAGCTTTTGGGGCACGTGATGTCCGTGACGGTGTCGGTGGACCGAACAAAATTTGACCATAGTCGATTGGAAACCACCAAGGAATGTTACCGAAGTTAGGAGCTTTTGGGGCTTGCGGTTATTACCGACGATTTGTAAAGGTTTCTCGACGATAGCCACGCCAATGACGGCTTACTCCAAAAGGATGTTAAGTTCGAATGGACGGAGAAATGTCGAAAAGTTTCGATCAACTGAAAGCTTATTTGATGAAGCCCCAATTCTAGTGCAACCCGAATCGGGCAAAGAGTTTGTCATTTATAGTGACGCATCCCTACTTGGGTTGGGTTGCATATTGATGCAAGAAGGCGAGTTGTGGCCTATGCGCGTCGAGACAATTAAAGCCACATGAGAAAAATTATCCGACCCATGATCTCGAATTGGTCGCCATCGTATTCGCCTTAAAGATATGGCGACATTACTTATTTGGTGAGAAGTGCCATGTGTATTCGGATCACAAAAGTCTCAAATATTTGATGACTCAAAGAGACTTAAATCTGCGACAAAGACGATGGCTCGAGTTGTTAAAAGATTATGAACTCGTTATTGATTATCACCCGGAAAGGCCAATGTGGTTGCGGATGCCTTAAGTCGAAATCTTTGTTTGCTTTACTGACGATGAATTTACACTTGTCTATTCTACCCGACAATGTGTTAGTAGCGAATTGAACGCCAAACCATTGTTGGCTCATCAAATTCGGAAGCTCGAAAGTTGATGAGGAGTTGCTTGCAAAACGGGTGAGTGTGTTTCGAGCAAGGAATCGAGTTTCAAATTGATGATGACGATTGTTTAAGGTTTAGAAGTCGTCTGTGTGTTCCAAAGAATTGAACTTATTTCGATAATTCTAAATGAAGCCCATTGCAATCGAATGTCAATCCACCCGGGTAGTACTAAAATGTACAATGACCAAACGCCAATTTTGGTGGCCAGATGAAACGAGACATTTCGAATTTGTTTCAAGGTGTCGATATGTCAACAAGTGAAAGCGGAACATCAAGTGCCATCGGGATTACTTCAGCCGATCATGATACCCGAATGGAAATGGGATCGAGTCACAATGGACTTTGTATCCGGACTGCCATTGTCAGTGAGTAAGAAGGATGCGATTTGGGTCGTTGTCGATAGACTAACTAAGTCGGCTCACTTTATCCCCGTGACGCACGGATTTTTCAATGGACAAATTAGCGGAATTGTACGTTTCTCGATTGTGAGATTACACGGGTGCCTATTTCTATCGTGTCGGATAGAGACCCAAGATTTACGTCGCGATTTTGGAAGAAATTGCAAGATGCTTTGGGTACCAAGCTGCATTTTAGCACCGCTTTTCATCCCCAAACCGATGGTCAATCCGAACGGATAATTCAAATACTCGAGGATATGTTGAGATGTTGCATCCTTGAGTTTAGTGGTTCATGGGAACGGTATTTACCTTTGATTGAATTCGCCTACAACAATAGCTTTCAATCAAGTATTAAGATGGCGCCTTACGAGGCTTTATACGATCGTAAATGCCGTACCCCATTATTCTGGACTGAACTTAGTGAAGGTAAATTCTTGAGGTTGATTTGGTTAAGGATGCCGAGCAAAAGTTCGAGTAATTCGTGAAAGTTTGAAAGTCGCCGGATCGCCAAAAGTCGTATGCGGATTTGAAAAGAAAAGATATTGAATATCGGGTTGGAGACAAGGTCTTTCTCAAAGTTTCACCTTGGAAGAAGGTGCTTAGATTTGGTCGTAAGGGCAAATTGAGTCCGAGGTTTATCGGGCCATATGAAGTATCCGAACGAGTTGGGCGATCGATATCGATTAATTTTGCCCCCGAGCTCGAAAGGATTCACAACGTTTTTCATGTCTCGATGCTTGACGATATAGGTCTCGATCCATCGCACGTAATTGCTCCATCTCGAGATTGAGATTCACCTAATTTGAGCTATGAAGAGGAACCGGTTCGCATTATGAGGCGTGAAGTAAAAGAGTTGCGCAATAGGAAAATCCCGTTAGTGAAGGTGTTGTGGCATAAACACGGAATGGAAGAAGCCACTTGGGAACTTGAGGACTCTATGAAAGAGCGATACCGAGCCTATTTACGGTAAGATTTTCGGGACGAAAATTTCTAAGTGGGGAGAGTTGTGACATCCCTAAATTGACCCTAGTCGGAATGTGGTTTCGGTACCACAAAATCGAGGCATAAAAATAATTTAAAATTTATTTTGATGCCTATAATATGTGTGCACATGTGTGAATTTTGAATTCTTTGATTTAGTTAATTTGATTGTGAATTGAAAGAAAAGGACTCATGTGAAAGGATTTAAAATATGTAGCTAATTTCAAGAGGTTAATAAAGGAATGAAGCAAAATAAATGGAGTTGCATGTCAAATACTCCATTTATTTTGAATGAGTGGCTTGACCATGTCTAGATTATGGGCAAGGGACATGTTTCCAACATGTTTAGTTAGTGCATTATGTAGAAAGAATTAAGAAATGAAAAAAAAAAAAAAAAAAAAATGAGCATGGATGCCCCCCCCCATGGTGCCGTAGCTAGAGAGAAAGAAAGAAAAAAAAAAGTTGTCATTCATCCTTTCTTTGAGCAAAGACTAAGAAAGAAAAAAAAACAAAAAAATTATTCATCTTTTCCCCTCCTTCCTTTGGCCGAAATTCCTAAGAGGAAGAAGAGATTTTTGCTTCATTTTCTTTGTTTAGAAGAGATCTAGAAGGAGATTTGGCTAAACTTGCATCAAGATTAAGGTATGTATGAGGTTGTGTCATGAGATTCATGCTTGTTTTGGTTGCTAACTTGATGTGCATGTTAGCCATGGTTCAAATCCTTGTTATGCCATGAAAAATGGTATTTGGCCAAGGTTGATATTATGTTAAAGCCATTGCATGCTAAATGTGAAGCTTGCTAATGATGCATGCAATGATGAATTGACTACTCTTGAAATTTCTTTTAGCATTCTTGAGTAAGACATGGAGTTTTCTTTGTTTAACCATGACCAAAAATTGAAAGGGGATGGTGTGGGATGTATTCGCCATGGCATGCTCATAAGTGCGATTTATGCTTGTTGCATGATAGGTAAAAATTTGTGTTTTGATATATGTGTATATGTGTTTGTACATGATGTTACAAATGGATGTGAAAATATGCTAGATTGGGAAAATTTGATTAAATGTTCATGAGATGAAATTAGGTGATTAAAAGATGTTAGTTGACATTGTACATATATATATATATTCGCCATTAAAGTGAGTATGTAGGTAATGTTGAATCAAGTTTTGGTGCATATTCGGTTAGGTGTATAATCGACCAAATGGACGATTAGTAAGAATGGCTGCCGAATATACAAGCATACATATGCATGTGTAGTTGAATTATGAATGTTTAGCAAGATGGTTAAACTAGTGATTTATTGATTAAGCTCAAGGAGTTAAAGAAGGAGAATCAAGCAAGGGAAAGACGAAGGTCATCGAGTAGCCGACTTGGAACTATTTTACCCAACACGAGGTAAGTCATTACACGATTTGATATTGCTTAAATGATTGTAAAATTTATGCAATTGTGTTTAATGGGATGATATATATATATAAATGAAAATATATATGTATGGAGTGATGACAATTGTTGAATGTAAAAGAAATAGTGAAATGTGTAGAAAGTTTGCTTTCGGCACTAAGTGTGCGGGCAATACGTGTGTACGGTGACGAGATTGGCACTAAGTGTGCGTGCTGGAAATATATGGCACTAAGTGTGCATGCTGGAAATATATGGCACTAAGTGTGCGAGCTCGAAGGGCATGGCACTGTAAAAGGGCCTAAATCGCATGGCACTAAGTGTGCGAAATCGAGTATTAAGCACCTTGTGTGTGCGTACTCTATATATATATAAATATCTCCAATCGAACAATTATATGGAGGTTGTGTCTCCATCGAGTGAGTATGGACAGCGGATCGGTAAGTACCTTGAGCTCATGACGAATAGGTAATACGTTCATGCTTGGGGTTGAATTTGGTAAGCCTTAAATCTATGTGATGATTGAAATTGTATGGTTGTGCTGGAAAATGAGTTAATGTGTAAAATGCTTGATTATCTTGTTGTGTAGAATATGAAATGTGGATGTATGAATTGGTACGAGATTGGACCAAAAGGTCCGAGGTATTATGGTATAGATTCGATATGGACGAGTACCTAGCCTCATTTGTTGTACATGTAGTAGTAACTTTATCGGTGGATTGACGAATGCTTATGACTTACTGAGTTGTAAACTCACTCGGTGTTTTCTTGTCACCCATTTTAGGTCTCTTGGACTCGTATTGTTATGCGTGCTCGGAACCGTCGTTGAAGTCATCACACCGGCTGAAATCTTGTGGTATTGTTTTTGTTGTTGAAGAACATTTGGCATGTATAGGCTATCATATTTTGTCGAATTGTGGGTTGTAAACTTTAAGCCATGTGAAAATGGCCTATGTGGTCGTCGAGTGGGATGCTAGAACCTATAGCCACGAGTCTTAGAAACTCAAATTTTGTTAAGGTGGCCATAATTTGTGTCATGTATGATGGATGATTAAGGCCAAGGAAAAATTCATGAAATTGGCATAGTCTACTGCAGTAACTGTTGCGGACAGCAGCAGTGAGATGAGATTGAAAATCACTAAAAATAGTATAAGTAGAATTAAATAGTGAGTAAATTATGGAACTGATCCTTGATGAATCTATTTTATATGGACGAAACGAAACGACCATATGAGCAGTATACTGGGAGATATTAAAGTTCTCGTGAGACAGGGCCAGAACGATTTCTGGGTCCCCTGTCGCGACTTTGAAAATTTACCATAAATTATCCAGAAAGAATTAGGAGTCATGCCTTATATGTACAGATTCCATTTTGAGTCTAGTTTCATTAGAAACAAACGGCACCAGTATTAAAGCCCTGTACAGAAAGATATTCAAGTTGTAACGCGCGGAGGTCAGAGCAGTCGATCCCTGTAACATGGGTGACTTTAACTAATAAACTGTACCAATTGGCCCAACCAAAAATTCTAAAAATAAATCCATGGATGGGTATATGAGTCTAAATTCAGGGAAAATTTACGAAACCAGTTTCCGAGTTTTGGAACTCGAGATATGATTTTTAAGGCGACGGTGACGCAGTTTTCCAGCCTGTCCAGAAATGCCAAATTGGTCGGTACTTTAAGAGGATTTGTCTCGTTAACCCCTCGTGTCCGACACCGGCGTCGGTCACGAGTTAGGGGTGTTACAATTTTTAAAGGAGAAAAATGTGGAAGCCTCTTAATCTGCAATTATAGTGGTTCGCCCACCCATCATCTGGTAGCTTTTATCTGTGACTATCTTGTGCATTCACAACCATCTAGCAACGTATTAACTTGCCACTTTGTGGTTTAAACCCACAACACAATGTGTAGTGATGGACAAATTCTGGGGAACTCTTATGGTGTGCAGCCATAGGGTATGATCCTATCTGTTAAACTGAACCTACTTGCACTCGTGAAACAGGTGCTTGAAATTATGAAATCTCTGATACGATATGATATATGTGTATACATTTATACATAATTAAATTGATCTGTTATTTCTATATAGTGATTTTATTATTGTGAGTTATGTTATATGATGTGATTTTATATGCTAATCGGTTGCACTGATTATCCTGTGATGGAACGCACACTGAACTTCATAGCTCACTCCATTTTATTTTTTATCTTTTCAGATAACCTACTAGGTTAAGATACGGGCAAGACATCTGGAGGGCCTCACCTTTGTTTTTACTAAAAACACATTAGAGTTATTATTTATTATTATTACTATTCATAAACCATATTATTTTATTTTGAACTATGGCATGGAACTTAAGGTCTATATTTCTTTTATATCGCATGACATTTAATTAAGTTTTAGGATTTTTAATTATTAAATAGTTATGCAAGAACCCTAGTTTTATTAAAAATATTAGTAATTATCATTTTCTGCTGCTATACTTTAATTATAATTTCGAAGCATGATAAATCGATATTTAAACTAAATTTTTTTACTAAATTTAAAAAATTCTTTAAAATGATTGTTTCCAAAATTTCAATAGCTCTTTAGGTCACTTCGGTGACTAATATAATCTTCTGAATTCAGATTTGACACCTAGGCCGGGTTGGGGAGGTTCATCATTTGTCTCGTTGCTTCGTTTGCAAAAGCTACCACCCACGAGGGCAACTTACAGATGATCTCAAAGCATAGTAACTTTGTGACCTACCTCTTGACTAGGGTAGAGGATTATTGTTATACCCCTACCCCGGGGACACGTGGCAATACGAGAACCAGCCAGAGAGACTTGAGAACATCCCCCCACCTTGTACCTTCCATATGATCACTAAGTGACTGACTATCCCTCTATGGAAGAACCATCCATCCTTGACCACCCAGTTGAGTCCTCTATTACGCCATCCGTTATTAATGATTACACTCTCCTCAAGAGGGGACCACCTGAGAACCATCACCTCTCCTATACATACCCTCAAAGCATAATATAGAAAGGGTCTCTCTTTTCCTTCCAACAAAGCCTAAAAGGCCAAGTCATCATCCTTTCCCTTCAATTCTCCCATCCACTCTCCTTTTCTGGCTCTCAACCACAGCATGGATAAACTAACCTTTCTTGTCATCATCCCCTCCTCTTTCTCCAATATCATATTGATATCCTGTATCGACATATAGCAACATATTCAACATCCCAAAATAATTTTTCTTCACTGAGTTAATACTACAATGTTTGCATATCACATTAGGGAACTAGTGAAGACTCTCAAGCACAAACTTATCATAAACACAAACTTATCCTATAAGTTTACAAACTTATCATAAACACAAACTTATCCGATTTTGCATATCACATTAGGGAACTAGTGAAGATTCAAATCGGATGGTATATAAGTTTACAGATATTCTAGTTCGTTATTGAATGTCTTTTATTCTAAAAGTCTATAAAGAATGTGCTGAAGCAGTGGCAAACGATGATTTCACCATCTCCCACTTGCTCCTCTTTATTATATTTTCTTCCCAAGCAAAGGCTACGCTTACAAACGCAACACTGTAATTTAATGCCCCTGTTATCTGGATTTTACATTCTGGAACGGAACAGCAGATGATACAAAATATTTTTGTACTTCAAATTGGTTGGGCTGCGCCAGGCCCGATCAATAGTGCAACGCATAGGCGACACTCGAGGGTCCCAGTAGCAAGCTACTGTGATAAACCCTCCCCTCAAAAAATAAATTTAATATCATGTGGGCTAATGGCCGACGTATCAGATATTAAACTGATAAGAACAGATACTACACTTGATCTTAGCCAAAAGGCCGAGAAAGGTATGCTTTGTATTATCCAAGCCGGCTTCTTTTATAGCTGCTGCTCGCCTCGTCGCTTTGTATCTTCAGGATGTGGGATTTAGACGATGTATTCAGCAACTTGTTTGTAAGCTGCTTCTAAAAGCTAATGGCGAACAACTTGGATTATACTGGCAATTTTCATATAGGACAAATCTCTTCCTTCCATTTCTGGTTCGAGCATTTTTAACTTCATAGGTTATATGGTGAAGAAAATAAGAGAATTCAACAGAAGAAAGATGTACATAAGCAAACGGTGGACTTATGAGTTTATATGAAAAGCAAGAACTAAGAGTGACGTTTTTCTTTCAAGTCTCAAGCGTCCAGTTAGTATATGTACATCTATTGCTAACTTCATGTGCTTTTTCTATCGCAGCTCGTTTATAGCGGAAATTTGTAGGCATGATAGCTGGCATGGTTGGTGTGTGATGTTGTGTAACTATGCAGGATGCTGTAGAGGTTAGTGCAGGTGGCTTAGCCACTTTTTAAATGACAAAAAAATCATAGTAGATTATAAAAATTGTAAATAAGAAGAAGAAAAAGAAGAAGAAGAAATGGAAAAATATTAAAATTTACTAAAATATTAAAAAGTAAATTTATAAAAAAATTATGAAAAAATTGTAAAAATTATTTTAAAATGACAATATTGTAGAAAATGCAAGTCTAGAGAGATAATCAAGTTATGCTACTTCGAATGCATTTGGAGCAACAAATTTCGCACCATAGAATGCATGAAAACCCCATAATCTATGTAGCTTAAGTTACCTATTCAGTCAAAGATCACTTCAATGAAGTGCAATGGTGGGATTCTATTCCAAGTTTCAAAGCTAACGAGCACAAATCCACTAAAATAGAATAGATTCTATATTTTTAAATATTTTTTCATATTTTTATATTTTTTGTAATTTATATTTTTATTATTTTATTACTTTTATTAATTTTTTGCAGCTTTATTAATTTCTATCATTTTGTGACATTTATAATATTTTTATAGTTTTCGATTTTTATATTTGTTTGCTCTTTTAAATATTTTTATACTAGTTTTCTATTTCGTGAATCACGTTCTATAATTAAAATATATTAATTGTTAATTTTAAAATATTTACAAATAATATAAATAAAGAATGAAAATAATTGAAAAATAATATATTAGAAATAATTTATGTTATTATTATACTTTTGTGCACGTGTCACGGGGCTAGAATTTTAGTTTAGCAAACTGCACGGCTTTAAGTGATTTCTGTACTTCAAATACGCCCCTAAGTCAGCTTAACTCTTGAAAATGAGAATTCACAAAGAAAATTCTTTGAGTCACCAAAATAAAACGAAAGCCACTCAAAGACAAATGAACTTGAATAAAACAAAAAAGCCACAAGAAAGTAATGCACACCAAGTGTTTGAGTAAATGCTCACAAATATATTCTTTAACTTAAGAATAAAGTACAATGGGATGAAGTGATTACAAATGAAGGGAAGGCCTTTATTTATAGTTGAGCTCCCCTTGATCCGACAGTATAGATTGAATTATATCAATGGTTGAGATTAGTGTCTATCTACAAGATGAGAGTCATAAGAGATTTAAACTCTATACAATCTTATCCATTAAGATTTACATTAACCATGGTAACTCAACTTTCACTAGTGTTTCATTGGGCCACCAAGGCTTCAAGTAGATGGGTTTCACCATTTACGAATCAGGCCAGTTTAAATGAGCAAATGAGCCCATTTCATCAGTTGACCTCTATGGGACATTTTGTGCACATTCGTCACGGGCTTTGATTCGTGACCTGTAACATTCTCCCCCATCCATTCTCGTGATGCCTTCATCTTATCCTTGGAATGACATTGATTTGACTTGTAACACTTTATACCC
The DNA here is from genome assembly GCF_025698485.1 of Gossypium arboreum. Lineage (NCBI taxonomy): Eukaryota > Viridiplantae > Streptophyta > Magnoliopsida > Malvales > Malvaceae > Gossypium > Gossypium arboreum. The sequence continues at coordinate 83,425,896 of NC_069082.1, read as the reverse complement.
GACCCGGTCTCCGAGTCCAGGTACGAAATGTCATAGTTAAATCGTTACGTAAGAACATATTTCCAATTTATTTAGTTCTCCGCCAAACTCAATGCTACGTTCGCATGCCAATTTAACCCAAAGAATTAATTAACAAAAGCACTTTTATAAATGAACATCGTGTTAAATTTTTTACTATACCACTACAACAAAACAGGCCTACGACGACACTTTTTTATTTAGGATGACGCAAAAAAAGTTAGCATAGGCCATTCTGACGATTCTCTTGATGCTTCTGGAAAAGTTACTGTTAGCACCATTGGCATGAGTACCGCAACGCTTCGGAAAAAGCGTTGGCATAATTCAACATAGGCCAACCTTTATTGAAGGGTTGGCAAAGACCTAGTCAAGGCCAACCTTTAAAAAATGATATGAGGACATAGGCGACCTAAAAAAGGTCGGAAAAAGCATTCATATACCGACTTTTAAAGAGTTGAGATAGACCACTCTATGCCAACCTTAAAAAGGTTGGGATAAACCTTGTCTACGCCAACACCTTACATAGTTGGCTTAGGTCCCATGTGTTTTACAACATTTTTCCCGACTTTTGAAAAGCCTATTGTGGTGAAATATGAGCAAATTTGTATGTTTTTCGTTTGGACAAGTTTGAGACAATATTAATTGAACAAGTAATTAACATAAACTGGTCATATTAATTCAAAATTACCACTGAATAATGCACTCATTAGTTTATATACAAAATCCTAATAAAAGCAGTCAACAGTTGACAACATGTTGTCAGCTTGTTGTCCATTACATCACTTGGTAATTGCATTTAGTGAATGTGTTGCCAACATGTTGTCAACCTATTTCCTATGACATCAAAAATTCCGGGACAATTGCATTCATCAACTGCTATAACATATATATACACACATAATATGTAGTAAGCCTCATCCATCATCATTTGAATTGAAGGCCTCATCATCAGGTCTTCTAATTTGAAATTCAACTGCATTAACAAGTGCAAAAATAACAATGTAACTTTTCTATTTAAATGAGTTAGATAAGAAACAACATGAACACGTGGGAAGAATATTTTAGTAATAGCCAAAAAACCATAAGTTGAAGCTAAATCAACAATTTTCATCAGTACATCCATTAATTATTGGTTGAGCAAACAATGAAGACATCAAATAAGAAACTAACATTTAGTTACAACACAAACCAATAGCCAAATAACAACAATCAATCTATATTAAACCATTAGCAACAATCTAGTTCTATTAGTAAGTATTTCACTTACTTAACATGTAACGCCTTGATTTATTTAACTTTGTTTCTGTGGATTTTGTCATAAATGAGTGTCTGCTTCAGTGGTTAAGTGTTCTGATTGTGTGCTTGAGGTATTGGGTTCAAGTCTTACTTTTAGAAAAAAATGTTATTTTTTGTCTTAGCCCTATCCTTTTTAGGTGGGCTTATGTTATATTCTTGTAAACTCATATTAGAATAAGTCTGCTAGTTTGAGTGGTAAGGTGTTAGCTTGCCCTGAGATTTCGTGTTCGAATCCCTTAGCTTGCCCTGAGATTTCGTGTTCGAATCCCCGTATGAGCATGGATGATAATTTTTGTTTCGGTTGGCTGATAAGAGGTTCAGTGGGACTGAAAGTCTGTGGTAGTTGGATAAGGATAGTGGGTCAAATTCTAGGGGATAAGGTTGTTAGTTGGATAATGGGAGGAGTTAGGATTGGGTGTTAAAATTTTGATTTAAATTTTTTTTATTTTTTTCCCAAAACTCCTTCCTTTTCTGATGTTCTAGTTTTTCCCCTTTGTCAAAATTTCTTTTTCTTTTCTTCTTGGTCTCTGTCATATTTTTCTCTCAAATCGCAATGCTTCGAATTTCTGGTCTCTTTGTGCAACTTGGTAAGTAAAGATAGTGGGGTTCTGCCCAGGTTGGGGGTAACTTTTTAAGCTGTTCTAAATAAATTCTGTCCTTTTAGTTAATGATGTTTTTGGGTTGTTGGCAACGAATCGTGAGTAACGGAACTCTCCTCCTGTGGAATCGTAGTATTGGAATCGTTATGAAAGTTGGGTAAGTAATGAATGCTTAAGTTTCACTGTAGTCTATTCCTTTAATCGGTTTAATTGAGGATTAAAGATTGATTTTGGGGCGTGTAATGTCGATTTTGAGGTTCTGGTGGTCTCGGGTTTATTTTCGCATAAAAAATGAATCAAGTGTGTAACAAAAATACAAGAAAATAACATTCGGCGAAAGCTGAAAAACTGGCCTGTCGACACCACATGGGCATGTGCCTAGCCATGTGGTCGACCGTATACGACACACGACCGTGTAACGGGTGAGTGTGTGGCCATGTAGGTCACACGGGTTAGGCCGATTTGGGCGTGTGAGCCCACACGTGGGCCCAAAATTCTAAAATTTTCCCTAGGGTCACATATATCATTCTGATCGACTATGGGCCTTCCGTAGGGTCGATAAGGGCAAAAAAAACCCTGATGCATGAGATCTACTATTCTGATAGACTGATTTGAGTTTAGAAAAACCGATATGTATGTTTGACTATTTTGTATAAATATGTATGATATTTGTATACGAGCATGTAGGTTATGTTAAGTTTGTTATATCTGTATATTTGTATTATGTATCTGTATATGGGGTGGGATTTGTATATGTGGAGGAAGTGTTCTGTAAGGCGAGATTTCACCGATATACTGGCAACTTGGCTGCAAACTATTCTGAAAACTGTTGTAAAGGCACTATGTGGTGTGTAGGGATAGGTGAGTTTTTATACCCCGTGGTGTGTTGGGATGGTTAGTGATGGTGTGTAGAGGATGGGGGTAGGACTTTGCATATCTGTATGTTTCTTATAATCCGATTCTGATATGATCTGGTTCTGTTAAGGACTTATGTTCGCTTCTGTTTTGATATTCTAAGAAATCTGAGTTTATGTGTATGTATGACTCTGTTTAGTTACACACTGAGTTTTTAAAAACTTACATCTATTTGACTATTCTGTTCAGGTAATCCTCAAGCATAGGCGAGTCGGTGCGATAGAGGATTAGTGGAGACCACTAGTCCAAAAATCATTTTTAATTATTAAATTATTTAATTTTCAAGATTTTCTTTGAGAGTTTTGTAATTTTGAGGCTCTCTAGACTATGTTTATAATTTTGGTTTTGGATGCGTTTAGATTTTTAAACTGTGATATTTGACAAACTATGGTTTTACACAAACAAATGTTTTTAAAAACACAAGCTCGGTTTTCAACTATAATGACTTATAAACTTCCGATGCAAAATTTATGCTTTACTTAAAATAGCAATAAATGACTGTTTCATTAAAGAGAATAATAATAAGTTTTTTTTCAAAAAGGTGGACTCTTTTAGAACAATTAATACGAGAAGTTTTAATATCAAAGTTTTGTTTCAAAGCCTTTTTTCATAACATCTCCAGATTCGGCCATAACGTCTAGGTCGAGTTTGGGGTGTTACATAACATTCCCTTTGCCATACATTCGTTAAGGAGAGTCTTATACTCCTTCTCACGAGCATCCATCATAAGCATTTTTCAACAACCTGATTTTTCGCTTAGAGAATGTGACTTTCCTTAAAATGATGCATTTATATTTAAAGCTTCCACTTTCAATTGTCTTGCAACATATTATTATACAATAAAGAGTCTGGTCTATTGTTTTTTAGAACCTGATTAATACATTGGGTTGAAAGTCATTTTGCGAACATAGCTGCGATATTTGGTTCTGCGACAAATCCAGTTATGAAGCCAATGATGAAAAGTCTGCAATCAACGTTTAAGTAGTCAAGGTTTCTTTGGAGGTAGGCTACTCCAACACAATCTAGAATAACATCTACGTCTGCCATTAATGGTGGAAAACAAAAGTTCACTTCTTTTCAATGTTAAAAAGCTCTAACAAAGTCGATTTTAAACACAAACCTTAAAAGCTTAAAATAGAAAAAAATACTCACCAAAAATTAAGAAGAAAAAATACTTCAAATGGCTCTTCTAGTTGAGCTCAAATATATAAAAGAAAATTATGTATAGATATTCAATGGAAATTGTATTTTAAGGAAAACCTAAATAGATTTTCCAATGGAATTCATAAGCTAAGAATGTAGTACAATCAATAGAACAAAAAAAATTTTGGTTCAAGGAAGAAGGGAATAATCAAAGCTGTAAAATGAAAGAAAAAAAGGAACAAAAAAAGTTCAAAAAACCCTAAAAGGATTAACAGAACAAAAAAAAAAGAACTTACCTAATGAAACAAGTACAACCTAAAGAAAAAGGGTGAGAAACAACCCACAAGGAAATGAATAAACCCAAAGATTGATGAAGAACAGAAGAAGACTGAAAAAGGAAGGAGGGTTTGATACTATGATTTAGGTATTTTAATTTGGGAAAGGGGGTCGGGGGGTTTGATTTTGGGAGAAAAAATGAAATAAGATTTGATTTGGGGAAAATGGGGAGGGCAAATGGGGCAAGTAAAAGCCAGAAGGGTTTTTTGGGTGGGGGGAAATAAAAAATAATAATATAACTTTAAATTTTATATTATTAAAATAATATATTCGGTTTATTTGAATTATTCAAGTTATTCGAATTCGAAAATTTAACTCGATTCGAACTCGAAATTTGAAAAAAATTCGAGTTGATTCGATTAACTCAAATAACTCGATTCGAACAACTCAAGATTCAAAATTTTTTTTTTATTTTTTTGAATCGAAACGAATTTTGCTCATTCCTATTGGTAATTGTGTCATTTTTGAAGGGCATTTTTGAAAATATTAAATTAAGATTTTAATCCTTTATTATGATTGAATTTGAAATTTAATCTTTGTGTTTTAATTGGATATGATTTTTATTAATATTATTAATTAATTTACATCAATCGATTTAAAGAATCAATTTAATAAGTAAAACAACCAGCAATCAATTCAAAGAATCGATTTAAAACAACAATAATGAATATTAATCAATTTGTTACAAATATTAATCGATTCTAAAAACAATCGATTCAAAGAAGAAAAGAATCGATTTAGAATATTTGCCAATGAAAGTTAAAAGTTGGTATAGGTTAACATTTTCCCAACTCTTCCTAAAAAGTCAGGATATGATTAAATTTATTAAATCTTTTTAAGGATAAATCTTTTTGAGGAAAAGGAGAATGATACAAGCACGGATAGGGTGAAATTTATTAAATTTCATTCACTGAAGCTGCCAATTTTCAAGTTTAGGAAATCAGTAGACTTGCGACATCTTTTTGGATGGGATTTAGGTGTTTCTAGGTTGAGATGTCTACATGGCATTCAAAGATCTATCTCTTAGATTCGAAACGAGCTTTGAATAACTCAATTTTGAGTTTGGGAGCTCAAGTTATAATCATTTTAGTGAAGATTGCACGAGTAGAATTTCTGGACGGGATTATGATGAAAATTACAAGTTTCAGGCTTTTAATTCAAGTTTAAATCATATTGAGTTCGGGTTTTGGGCTTAATTTGTTTTATATATGAGCCCAATATTGTATTTATCAGCTCTTATTATTTTATTATTTGAACTTTAATAATTATTAAATAGTTTAAGTTATTTAGGAGTTTTATGTCAATAAGAAAGTTTAATTTAAAACTACTTCTTGTTTAGATTAATTAGAGTTTAGTATACTTAAGAGTTTTATTTAGATTTATTTAGTTAGCCTAAATATAGGCTAAGAATCGATCTCAAAAATGAGCAATTTAATCTCTATATATTAGGTCAAATAGCAAACCGATCATTTTGTTAAAATTTTCCTTCATTTATACTATTAAAATTAGTATACACCAGATTTGTATGTTACTCAAGCTAGATTTTAACAGTACAATTGGATTAATTTTTAATAAAAATACTTATTTATTCTTTATATTTAGATGTGTTTATATTTATTTATTGTGGCAAAGCTTAAATTAATGGATAACAATTATTGGTTTTTTTTCAAAATATATTTAATTTTTATTAAATCATACAATTGATTATTATTCAACTTCTCTTTTGAGTTAATAAATTCTCTTTAAATTTTCTTTTCAAGAATTTCTCTTAAGTTTCTTTTAGAAGAGTTTTAGCAATCTTTTCAGATTGTGAGATCATCTTCAAACTTTTTCTTCTCAAGTTTTCTTTCTTGAAGGGAAAATTAGAGCCGCTTAAAGGAAGTTGTGGATTCTTCTTGTTTCCAAGGTTTTTTAGGACTTCTACATGCCACGTTCTATATTTTCCATCTATCTTATTTCTTTTCTTCTTTATTATTCTAATATTTGATCTCATTATTCTATTTTATTCATATTGATTATTTATTTTTCATTGTTTTCTTTATTTTTTTTATCTAACTTGCATTCATTTGCTTTTCAGGTTGTTTTAGATTCCAAGTTTCTTTCAGAATGTTTAGAGGCCTAAGTTAAATTCGCAACTTGAACAAACATTACGATCCTCTTCCATACCCTTGCCTTATCATTTGGTATTAGATTTGGGCATTTTGGGTGTTTATGGTTGATTTTTAAACTAATTTCCATCGTACAACAACCTATAAACAATTTTTACCCAGAATTTTTTCGGGAAAAAATATTTTTGAGTGGGTAAACATTTTTTAATTGATCTGAAATTTTACATATTGATTCTTAGCACTCTTTTAAAATATAAAAAAATTCCACAAAAAAAAAGTGATCAAAAAAGTGGAAAAAATAGAAAATTATGAAAAAAGAAAATTTAAAAAACTATTTTGTGGGTTGAATTTTGTGCCACAACTTTCCAGATCAAATCTAAATTATTTGAGGAGGCTCCAGTTTAAATTTCGTGATTTTTGGAAATCGGGAGCACCTCAAACGAAGTTTGTCAAGTTGCTTCGCAATTTTTCGGGTTTTCGAGTTTCAAGTATTTTCATTGAATCTTAGCCTTAGGTTTTCATTTATTTTTGCTTTGTATTATTCCTATACACATTGTAACACTGTATTATTTCTTGTGTTAGTAGGTTAAAGCATATTACGCATTCCTTCCTCTGTGCAAAACAGTTCTTTGGTGTCTATCCAATTTTGGACTCATAGTGCTATTAGGTTTGCTTTGTTTGTTTGATTCTGATACATTCTAATTGATTGATATAGACACTTTTAAATGACTCATAATATTAATTCTTACCTCACTGAGAATTTATTTTATTTCTGAGTGCATTACAGTGAAGTTTGCTTATTTTTTGGTTTATTGAATGTTGTATTCTTTTCAGGCTTTCATAATTATTTCCGATACTATGATTGGAAAGTTGCAAAGGGATCAAGAGGTTCAAGTTGCTCAAGATCAGCAATGAGACACTATTCTAGACACGATCAGCAAAAATTTGGAACATTTAATTACCAAAATTGAGCATCCGAATCGTAATTGGGGAGATAAGGTTGATCTACCTCATTTTCGTACAAATAATGCTCTACGTGTCTCTCTTGCAAATGATGAGACTTTAGTTAATAATGATCATGGGCAACCTTTTTTTAGCTTAATTAAAGTTCTCAATTCAACAATTTCGTGGAAAGAATTATCCTGAGGCATATTGTGAGTGGGAATAAAAAATTGAACTTATGTTTAGTTTCTATAAATGTCGAGAAGAGAAAAAAGTCCCATTGGCGGCCTGTGGATTTTTAGATTATACATTGAGTTGGTGGGTTCAACTTATAATTAATCATCAAAGAAACTAAGAAATGGTAATTGAAACATGGGACGAGCTGAAGCAAATAATGCGAAAGCATTACCTTCCTTCTCATTATTACAGAAAGGTCAAAACAAAACTTCGACGCCTTATTCAAGGTAATCAATCTGTTGATGACTACTTTAAGGAGATGGAGATGCTTATACAAAGAGCAAATGTGCAAGAATATTTTATCTCATTATTCTATTTTATTCATATTGATTATTTATTTTTAATTTTTTTCTTTATTTTTTATCTGACTTGGATTCATTTGCATTTCAGGTTGTTTTAAAATCTAAGTTTCTTTCAGAACGTTAAGAGCCTTTCCGAACGTCTAGAGCCTTAAGTCAAATCCACAACTTGAACAAACTTTACGATCTTCTTCTACATTCATCCACCTCATTCTGTATCATTCTTCATCCAAGAAAGAGATCTTGGCAAGAAAAAGCTTAAAGATGATTCTCACAATCTAAAAGATTGTTAAAATAGCTTTTAAAAGAAAATCAAGAGCAATTCTTAAAGAAAAGCTCAAAGAGAATTATTATTAACAAAAATCAATTGTATTTGTATAAGGGTGGATGACCATGCTACTTATAGGTCCCCAAAATAAGTTTTCTTAACCCTAATAAAATAACTAACATGACAACTCATCAAATAAAAAAATTTATAAGTGTGAACTTTTAATGGGAATTCAACTAAAGGAATTAAATGGGTTCCTTGGGCTGAATTCTTACATGATGATCCACCTATTAAAATAAAATTGGACCAAAGTTTATATATTTTACAATTTGGGCCACTTTGATAATTTGGCCTAATATTCAATTAAATTACTTTCCAAACTTCAGGATAGGCTTGTAGACATCTTAATGGGCCATTTTTTCAATATCTTGGTCATGTAATTTGTTTGCTCTTGAAATTGGCTCGTTCAAGCTTGAATATAAAATCCTATGAGCTTTGGCTGCAAGATTCGATTTCTTGGACCAAGATTTCCAAGATTTGAAATCTTGATTTTCTTAATTCTTGAAATTATCTAAAACATCAAAATTGGACCAAGATTTGGCTTCTTGATTTCCTTGAAAATAAGAATGTGAATCTTGATTTTCTTTTTTGGTCGTGTGCGCATCTAAGGCATTGGTAATGAAGTCTTCGATGGTCTAGTTCAATCTTGCTCGGATTTGCTTGGCTTTCGACCTTATTATTTGGCCTTGAGAAAATTTGAGCACATCACGTTCATGAGTCTAATTTTGGGCCTTACGACTCGTATCATTCCCCTCTTCCTCAAAAAGATTCATCCTCGAATCTGAAACATCAAAGGGAGATAAGTCAACAATATAAAAATTAGAACTTACATTGTACTCACAAGGAAAATTTATTTGATAGGCGTTGTCATTGATCCACACTATCGCCCCTAAGGTCCAATTTAGTCCTCCTTTTACTTGAAAATCGCTCTTTGCGCATATAGACCCAAACCCAATCACCGGGTTTAAGGATAACTTGTTTGCGCCCCTTGTCAGCTTTGTTGGCATATGTGTCATTTATTTTGGCAATCTGTTGTTTTGCCTTTTTGTGCATTGATTTCACGAACTCAACTTTCTTCTCACCACCTAAACTAGAAATATTTTCTATAGGCAATGACATATGATCAAGTATGGTTAGTAGGTTAAAACCATAAACAAGTTCAAATGGTGAATAGCCAGTTGTAGAGTGAATAGATCGATTGTATGCAAATTCAACAAATGGCAAACAGTCTTCCCAATTTTTAAGGTTCTTACCCACTACAACTCGTAGTAAAGCACTTAAAACTCGATTTACTACCTCAGTTTGGCCATTGGTTGAGGGTAACATGTAATGGAATCTAATAATTTAGTACCAAGCTTACCCCATAATAGTGGCTTAGGAACTTTACGTCTTTGTCAGAAACAATTGTGCAAGGTATCCTATGTAGTCGTACCACCTTTTTAAATAGTAAGTTTGCCACATGTGTAGCATCATCTATTTTGTGACAAGGAATAAAGTGTCATTTTTGAAAACCTATCAACAACAAAAAATATACTATCTCGACCCTTTTTAGCTCGTGGCAAACCAAGAATGAAATCCATTACCTTAGATTTTGCTTGTTTACAAGCAATGCATTTAGAACATACCTTTTCAACATCTTTCTTCATGTGTGGCCAATAAAAGTGTTCTTGTAGGGCGACACCAAAGTATCACATTAAGCCTCCACTATTTGCCTTATGAATTAGTAACTATCTCATGGAGCAATGTGGTACACATAACCTGTTTAGGTGAAAAAGAAACCCATCTACAAGATAAATTTTGTCAAATGCACTATTCTCACAATTAACAAAGATATGTGCAAAATCAGCATCATTTGTGTACAAATATTTTATATGCTCAAATCTTAAGACTTTAGTATTTAATGTAGTTAGTAAATAATATCTATGAGATAAGGCGTCAGCAACTACATTTTCTTTACCTATTTTGTACTTAATTACATATGAGAATGTTTCTATGAATTCTACCTATCGAGCGTGTCTTTTGCTCAACTTATCTTGTCCCTTTAGCCATTCAAGGGACTCATGATCTGCATGTATAACTAACTCATTAGGCAGCAAGTAATGTTGCCACACCTGGAGAGCTCGCCCCAATGCCAATAACTCTTTATTGTAAGTTGAGTAGTTCAATTGCGTCCTATTTAGTTTTTCACTAAAATATACTATTGGCTTTTTATCTTGCATTAACAGGGCACCAATTCCAATACCTGAAGCATCACATTCAAGTTCAAGAGTATTAGAAAAATCAGGTAATTTAAGAACTGAAGCAGAACATAACTTATCCTTTATGGCTTAAAAAGCCGTTTCTTGAGCTTCACCCCACTTGAAACCCACTATTTTTTTATAACCTCAGTTAATGGGGCGGCAATAGTGGAGAAATCCTTCACAAAATGTATACAAAAACTTTTTAAACCATGGAAAGATTTCACCTCAATAATCGATTTAGAAGTGGGCCACTCCTTTTTTTCCTTTAATTTATCCTCATCAACATGAATAACTTAAGAACTTACTATAAACCATAAAAAGATTAGTTCATCACAACAAAAAGTGCATTTATAAAGGTTGGCAAATGATTTTTCAATTCTCTAAATGTCCAAATAGATTTAACATGAAAGACATGAGCATCTAAAGAAGTTGAGTAAATTAGAATATCATTAAAATATACTACCACAAATTTACCCAAATAAGGCCTTAAAACATGATTCATTAATCTCATGAAAGTACTAGGTGTAGTTAGACCAAAAGACATGACAAGTCATTTATACAATCCAAACTTAGTTTTAAAGGTTGTTTTCCATTCATCTCCTTAACCGCCTCAAAGAATTCCATCATTTTTATTTGATCTTTATACACGCCGTTGGGATTCAAAGGGGCTAGAGTAAATTTCTTCCCTTTAAAGATAAGGCAATATCAATTTTTTTTTGCTATGGTGTATTACATCACGGTCAAATTGCTACGGCCTTCCAAGAAGTAAATGTGCAGCATGTATACGGACAACATCGCACCATACCTCATCCTCATAATTTCCAAGTTTAATGTAATCAATGACTATTTTGCAACTCGTACTTTGAAAGATTCATTAATCTATTGAAGGTGGTATGGCTTAGGGTGTTTTGAGTAAGGTACTTTCAAAGAGTCCACAAGATAACTACTAACAACATTAGCACAATTCCCACTATCCACAATAAGCAAACACAATTTACCTTTAATGGAACACCGAGAATGGAATATATTAGTCCTTTGACTGTCAAGATCATCCCTCATTTAAATGTTGAGGGTACGACGCACTACTAAGCAATGCGATTTAGCAAAATCATCCTCCTTATTTGGTGGTTTTATGACCTCCTCATTCATATCATTGGCATGTAATAGCCCGTTTTTGGGTCACATCGAAACAGTGATTTCGGGACTACAAATCCGAAGTAGAAATATTTATTGGGTCTATGGTATGATAGAATAGTTGTGTGAGAATTTCGTTAAGAAATTTTATAGATTCAACGCCCAATTTGACTAAAAGGACTAAATTGTAATAGGTGCAAAACTTGAATTCTATAAGTTAAAGGTGTCTAATTGTTACGAATTTTTAATTAAATGTCCTTAAATGGAAATTAGACCATTATACCTTAAGATGGACAAAAATGGACATGTTTAGGTGAAATTTCAAAGTTATACATTAAGGGTATTTTAGTAATTTGGCTAATAAGGACAAAATAAGTAAAATAAAAGTGTCCATCTTCTTTGAAGAAGACATATGATACGATCCGCCTCGGGGTGAGTCGAGTCGTATGTGAGTTTGCCCGATCGTCTACGAAAAAGTAGCGTTCGATTTGTTCAAAAGGATATTTTAACGTAAATAATGGCGGAAGCCATGTAAAAGGATTCAAAGATGGGTTTATGGATATGAAGTTTATGTAGATGGGTTTATGGATATAAAGTTTTTGTAGGTTTGGTTATAATGAAACGAAAAGATGGATTGGAATGGAAATGAAAATGATCTCAAAATGCATGAACCAATATTAGAAAATATTGACCCAAATGTTTATAAGTTTTCATGGTGGTCGAATGGAGAATATGAGAACCTCGACCCGCTACTTAGCAAAGTAGGAACCTTGGTATGTTTGAACGCCACACTACAAGTAGTGATAAGTTCAGTTTTCAACAAAGAAAATGGATGACACAACTAGAACACTAGGTAGCCAACAAATCTTTGAACGAAAACAGAGAAAAGTTTGCCTAAAAAATTTGGCAGAATATCATTCAAAAATGTCGAAAAAGTAGTGTTTCTTCAAAAGGCTGGTTACATGAATTTATAGTGTCAAAAGGAAAGCTAGCTGAAAGGTCACTTTTAATGAAGCTAATAATGAGGCCTAATGAAAAGTCACAACTATAGAAATTCTATTCCAAGTAACTCCAGCCTTCAATGTGATTTACTTCTTCAATTAAGTTGCTTTCAAAGTCTTTTGAAGTCTCCATGAGCAACCGAAAAGACACCAGCTTCTTTGATGGAGAATTGAATGCATGTAGTGATTACTCATGAAGCAAACGGTTATGGAAGATGAAACAAAGTTGTCTGCCTAATTTAAAGAAGAATAATGCTCTCCTTTAATTGATAGAAACAACTTCTTAATGATATTTAAAGCCTCTTTGTAACAACCTCTCTTTTGTAACTGAAATCTCTTGAAAAGTCACCTTATTGAATGCATAATGACCTTTAATAATAATAGATGGGAGCTAAAAGTCACCGCAATTAACACATGTAACCGTCACATTTATTCATTTATTAAGCTTAAAACAAATTAACAACTAACTTTAATAAATGAACTAACACTTATGCATCATTTATTCCAACAACTAGTTTAATTAAGAGAAGCATTATTAAATGAACTTAAATTCATGCATCAATAAATTATCCTAGGAACTAGATTATTTAAAGAAGCAACTATTAAATAAAGTTCAACAAAAACACTTATTAATTAAACTAAGATGAGTTGAATAAATGTCCAAGAACTCATTTATTAAACTAAGATGCTTAAATGCATAGTTTAAAATGCAAACTAAATGAACAAATGAGTTACTTAATGCAAGACTTAATTTAATGAAGTCGACTTAAACTAACATCGAGTCACATAATGTATGACTTTATTACATGCGAACACATAATGCATGTCATAATTAAAATATGTATTTAATAAATAAGACATAATTAAAGACTAAAGTAACTAAGATAAATCAAGTCTTTATTCCAACAACATAAATGAATTTAAAGGTCTCATTTTGCATTTGGGCCCCTCGAGTTTAGGCCAATCTCGATGTCGTCGAGATGTACCAAAACATGATGCGACCGGGATCGCATCAACATAGCTAGGGTTTTGGCCACTTTCAAGCTTGATTGTAAATCCGTTCTTGTCCCATTTTTAATGATTTTTATATTTTTGAGATCGTTGTAACTTGATTTAGCTATTTCAAGGACTAATTTGAAAGAAAATTAAAGTCTAAAATTTTACCCATGTTGGATGTGCATGTATTTTGATATTTTATGGTAGAAAATACATGTTCGTTGTTAGTTAAACAACGTTTGTAAAGTGATTTTCGATAAAAACATTAAATAGGGACTTATTTGTAAAAGTCTATAAAATGTGTAGAAAAGTGTGAATAAATGAAAAATGTGTGCTGTTATGAGGATAAACAACAATCGGCTAGGCTTGGGTTGTGATGAAATTGAATGAAATTCATTTTACGAGCCTAAGGACTAAATTGTAAAAGGTTGAAATGCTAGGGGAAAAAATATAATTTTTGTCATCAGGTATTTTGGACTGAATTGAATAATGTGATGATTAAATAAGTTAAATTTGACGTTATAGATCAAGAAAAATGAAGTTCGAATCTAGATCGGGGGAAAAATAAAGTAATTGACAAATAAATCCCTTTAGTCGTTTTTGTAACCGAGGTAAGTTCATATGTTAAATAAGATTTACTTTAAATGTATTTTAAATGCTTTAATTTATGCATGAATTGTGAAATCGACCTTACGGGCACATTTGACGACAATTTAGCAAGCAAGAAATCCCAATCGAACCTTAGGAAAAGATTAAGATACAAGTGACATGTAACTAAGGTTTTATGTTATATGATCCGGGTGCTGGTCTTGTACGTCCTACCGGTGGCTGAGTATACCGGCATATGTTGCGGTTACTTGACAGCTTGTGTGAGTAGCACCGTGTAGCTACGTCTAGACTGACAGCTTGTGTGAGCAGGCCCGCTGATAGCTCGAGAGCGAGCTCATATGTGTTATGAGATAAAGGTAACAATGGCTACATATGTGGCACCTTGTGTGCAAGGTTTCCCGAGTATCTGATATTATTATTCCGAGTGGTTCATTGGGTATGACAATGATGAGACTAAGTATGAAATTATTACGATATGGAAAGCTTATGATTATTAATTCGTGAAATGACGATTTCAAGGTAAGTTTGTGATGGAAGTGAATTGTGATCATGAGTTTATGGTAAATTACATTATCTTCTGTTATATTACTTGCATGATTAATTTATGGTAAGATTTGCTTATTTATTACATGCGGGTTTACTAAGCTATATAGCTTACTCCATTTTATTTCCATGTTTTATAGTGTCACCAAGCTAGCTCGGGTTGGAGATCGTCGGAGGTCGCATCATACTATCGAATTGTTATTTTGGGTACCAATGATTTTAAACATTTTGAGAATATGGCATGTATAGGGACTTGGTCATTTTGTTACATGTGTCATTATGAATTTGGCCAAATGTATTGGCTTGTAATTGTCAAATGTTTGATGTGGTATTTGGCCATGTAACTTGGCTCATTTAGGTTGAATTGGTTGTAAGCTTATATATATTTATATATTCATACATGTGCAATATATCTTTTATGGTGTGGTCTACAAATGCTTGGTAAATGGTTGAATGTGGCTTAATGGTTTGTTGGTGAATGGTTAAGATTGGCTCATTGGTGTGCTAGGAAATCTAAGTTGAATTATGCATGATGAAAGTATGTGTGTTAATGCTTTTGAATGTGAAATTGGTATGTTTGATTTGGCATAATGAAATGTCATGAGCATGATAGATGATGGAATTGCATTGACATGTTTTAACCTTGATTGTGGATGCATTGGTTGTCTAAGTATGCCATGATTTGTGCCATTGAATTTGTGTATGTGTAGGTGTAAATGAGGGTGAAAAATGGCTTGGTAAATAGCCTTTATTTTGTCCATAAGGGTAGATACACGGGCGTGTGTCTAGGCCATGTGTGACACACGGACTGCCCCATGGGCATATGTTCCTGCCATGTGTCTCCTGCACCTTAAATTTTTGAGAAACAGAATGCTCAGAATTGAGCACACGGGCAAAAATACAGGTGTGTGTCTCAGCCGTGTAAGGGACACGGCCTAAGGCACGGGCGTGTGTCCCGGGCGTGTGAAGTCTGCACCTATTTTACAAAAATTAAATTAACCACATAGGCGTGTGACTTGGCCGTATGACTTCAATTTGTTCATGCATTGCAAGTTAAAGAGTTACACGGGCTAGGAACACGGGTGTGTGTGACCACACGTCCTACCCACACGAGCGTGTCCCAGACCACACGGGCGTGTGACCCCTGTACATGGCAAAAATTTTCTAAGTTTTTTAAAAATTTTCTAAGTGCTCGGTTTAGTCTCGGACCATTTTTAAAGCATGTTTTGGGCCTCGTAGGCTCGTATTAGGGGCTTTATGATTGAATATAAATGGTTTTAATTTGGATGCAAATTTATGACTCGAATTGTATGATTGTATGCAATGTAAGTTCGGTAATGCCTCGTACCCTGTTCCGACATTGAATACGGGTAAGGAGTGTTACATGGCATGGATCATATTCTCCATAAATTCTGCCATACCTGGATTGTCCGAATCAGAAGTATATTCAACATTTTCTTTGATAATGAGAAGTCTTGTGCTAAGGCAATCTCTACTATAGTGCTGATGCCCTTTACATTTAAAACACTCTATCTCACGAGTTTTTTTCGTGTTTGAACCACTTGAACTGAGCTGCTTAAAAGGTATTTGCGTTTTCATAGGAGTCTCAATCTTCCAATCTGATTTCTTAGTCTCACCACTTAAAGAGAACTTGTTAGCATTAAAAGGTGGTTTCGAATGCTTAAAGTTAGAATTGGAACTATTACCTTTGTAATATTATGAAGTAGAGAACGAACGAGGACCTTGTTCCTTCAATTATTGTTCAATCTCAATGGCTTTGTAAACTACCTCCTCTAGATATATGTAAGTGTAACTGCAAAGTGTTGGCAGTCTCATCATCCTCGTCCATATGTTTGTTGTATGAGCATATCAATCTCCTTGAAGTACTTATCAACTAATCTACTACCTTGAACAAGTCGTTGAAGTTTGGTTTTGACCTTCCTATAGTAATGAGAAGGAATAAAGCATTTTCGCATGACTTGTTTCAACTAATCCCATTTGGTAATTTCTCTATCGTAGTTTCATTAACAACTTATTCCAAGTTAAGTCCACCAACTCAACGAATAGTCTAAGAATTTAAGGGTTGCCAATGAGACTTTTTCATCTTTCAAGCATCTATAGTAATGAAACATAAGCTCTATTTTTTATTCCCAGTCACAGTATGCCTTGGGATCATCCTTTCCACAAAATTAAGGGATTGTGAATTTTGGTTTTACCAAAGAAGGTTGCCCACAGTCATTAGTAACCAAAGGATCATCATCTGCACAAGGGACACGTCTAGCATTATGTCTATGAGCACGATGTTGTTCAACCTCAAAATCATCATTAGCACCCCAATTTTAAGCCTTTTGCTCAGTCCGCAACTGATTAAGGTATTGCTCATTGTCTGAAGTATAGCATCTCTTTGTCTTTCTATTGGATCTCGATCCTCTAGATTTCGTTGCAACCTATCGAACCTTTGTTTGAACTTATCATTGACTTCATTAAGGTCACGTTGTAATTTTGTTGTGAAACCAGCAAGATTTTTTATGGGCACTAGTGGTGTGTTACTCTGGTCATCACTTCCTTTGCCACTACGAAACATTGTAACAAATCTGGAAAAAAAAAATCACAGCACTCAAAAAGAAAAAAATTAAACAAATCTCACTGTTATGCACTCACAAATAAAATTAAATTCTCAATGAGGTAATAACTAATCTTGTGAGTTTTTTAAAAATGTCTAGATCAATCAATCAAAATGTATTAGAATCAAACTAACAAAGAAAACCTAGTAGCACTAAGAGTCCAAAACCAGCTAGACACCAAAGAATTATGTTGCACGGAGAAAGGAATGTGCAACATGCTTTAACCTACTAACACAAGAAACAATAAAGTGTTAGAATGCGTAAAGAAACAACAAAAAGCAAAAGAGTCAATGAAAATTGTTGAAACTCGAAAACCTAAAAAATTGCAAAACAACTTGACAAACTTCGTTCGAGGTGTTCCCGGTTTCCAAATATCACAAAATTTAAACTGGGGCCTCCCCTAATAATGTAGAACTGATCTAAAAACTTTCGGCACAAAATTCAACCCACATAATATTTTTTCTTTTTTCTTTTTTTTTATATTTTCTTTTTTCTGTACTTTTTCAATCACTTTTTTTGTGGAAATATTTTTTTATATTCTTAAATAGTTCCAAGAAATAGTATGTAAAATTTCAGATCGTTTGAAAAATGTTTACCCACTAAAAATATTTTTTTCCCCGAAAATTACTACATAAAAAAAATTTATTTTGAAGCTGTTTGCTAAAAATCAATTTATAAGAACACAAAGAACACCTAAAACGCTCAAATTTGATACGAAATAATAAGGACACGCGAATGGTATAGGATTGTAGCTTGTCTAAGTTACAAATTTGTCCTAGATTTATAGAAGAATGTAAACTGAAACGAAAAATAACGGAAACAGATTAGTTGTCACAAAGGAGAGTCAAATGAAATTAAAACAAAAGAAAGATGATCCGACTTGTAAAGAGTCCAATAAAGAATGAATTAGGTTTTCTTGGATGGAAAGAAATCATCATTTGACCTCAAGAAAAGACCCCAACCAGGTCTGGAAAACAAAATACAAAACAAATTTGCTAAAAGCGATTTTAAAGACAAAAACAAACAAATTTGTGTAAGAATATTAGAAACAACAAGAAAAAAATTGAAACTCCTAGTTTTGGTGTGTTTCTTGATGGAACAAGATAGAAGAACGTCTTTCTTGAAGCAATTTCAACCTAGAACGAAAATAAATAAAATCAGCAAACCAAAATAGCAAGAACTAAATTAAAATAAATAAGAAACAATCAATTAAGGATAGAACAGAGAATATGACGTCCTAAGAAGCCTTGGAAGCATTAAGAATCCACAACTCCTTTCAATGGTTCTAATTCCCCTTTCTTGATCTTGACAAGAAAAAGCTTGAAGGTATTCCTACAACCTAAAAGATTGTTAAAACGTCTTCGAAACTCAAGAGCAATTCTTGAAGAAACACTCAAAGAGAATTATTATTAACAAAAATCAATTATATTTGTATAAGGGTGGACGACCATGCTACTTACAGGCCCCCAAAATAAGTTTTCCTAACCTTAATGGAATAACTGACATGACAACTCATCAAATAAAAAAACAAAACAAAATAATTCTAAGTGTGGACTTTTAACGGGAATTCGATCAAAGGAATTAAATGGGCTCCTTGGCTGAATTCTTACATAATGATCCACTTATTAAAATAAAATTGGACCAAAGTTTAAATATTTTACAATTTGGGCCACTTTGATAATTTAGCCTGATATTCAATTAAATTACTTTTCAAACTTCTGGATGGGCTTGTAGACATCTTAATGGATCATTTTTTCAAGAACTTGGTCTTGTGATTCGTTTGCTCTTAAAACTGACTTGTTCAAGCTCATACATGAAATCCAATGCGTCTTGGCTACAAGATTCGGTTTCTTGGACCAAGATTTTCAGGATTTAAAATATTGATTTTCTTGATTCTTGAAATTGTCTGAAACATCAAATTGGACCAAGATTCTTGAAAATAAGAAACTGAATCTTGATTTTCTTTTTTGATTGTGTGCGCATCTAGGCCCTTGGTAACGAAGTCTTGGATGGTCCTGTTCAATCTTGCTCGAATTTGCTTAGCCTTCAACCTCGTTATTGGGCCTCCAGGAAATTTTAGCCCATCGCGTTCATGCGCCTGATTTTGGGCCTTACGACTTGTATGAATGTTCATTTACCTTAAACGAACGAACATGAACATATAATTTAAAGTAAAAGAACATGAACAAACATTTTAAAATTATTAATGAATACGAATAAGCTTAAAAATAAACAAATAAATATGAACAGAGATCTATTTGTTCAAACTCGATTCATTTATATTCCCTTTGGTTTTACCCCATGTTTTATCACACCACTCTACCAAGAGTTTCAAAGAATTCACACGGTAAGATCACTTTCACCCATGTCCTCAATGGATCAAACTCTGACAAGTTATTTTAGAGGAGCTTGTTGACCAAAAATCCAGTGGCCTAAAGGAAGAAGGCACGTTGGAAAGCACGGCAAAAACTGATTGCTAGTTTGAAGGGTAGAGGTTGAAAGTTGAAAGAAAAGCAGATGGGATGTACAGTATACTAACTTACCTACCAGTCCAATGCCAGCATTCAGACATTGCTTATCCATTAAGCTTCTTTCCAATATTTTAAGTGTATAAATACATAATAATCTCAAAGCACATTCAGACAGACAGAAGAAGAGACAAAGAAAAATGCCGCCACCAGGATGGGGACCGCCTCCAGGAGGACCGCCGGGGCCTCCCGGTTTATGTGGCTGCTTTGATTTTATTTGCGGTGGTATTTGCCGTCTTCTTTCTTCTTGGTGAGTTAAATAGGCTTACTATCTTATGATTACAAAGATCATATAAATGTATTGTTTGGGTATGTCATTTTATTGCCTTTGCTAGCCTTTTTTGATCACACATATATATATATATATGCATTTTCAACTCTTTATCATGCCTTGTTAATTCTTATGTTGTGACAAAAGAAAATTATGTTAGTTTTGCATTTTTTATATCTTATTTCTTTCTCTCTTTTTTAATTTATTAATCCTCCATCAATTTTAAATAGATTAAAAACATTTAATTGTTTATTTAATGTAGACTATTACTGTTAGATATTTTTAACCAACATGGTGTCAATATGTTAAGAGAGGTATCATATTTGTGCAAGTCACTTAGATGCAAAATCTAAAAGTTGTTAGGAGTAAATTAATTAATTTTAATTTTGAAGTAAATCATTAAAATTGTAATATTAGATATTAAAATATATATGAATTTTAAATCCAATGTATAAACGTATCCTAAATATGATCTGAATTTAAGTTAATTGCATTGTTATTAAAGTTTTACGCTCAGTTTATGTATTTGAGTATTTCAATTTTTCATTACACGTTACTAATAATTCTAGCATTTTCCTTTTCCACTTCAAAGTTAGGGGACTAAATTGCTAACCTCGATTCCTGTTTTCTTTTATTTTGGGGGTACAGTTTTTATGTTCTCTGCTGCTGCTGCATATTTGAAAGCTGCTGTGGGCCAATGTTCGGCGGGCCGCCTGGGCCACCTGGGGCACCTGGGCCAAGACCTTTTTAATTATAGTGCTCATCTCTTTTTCCCTTTTACTATGTTTTTGATTTGTGTTTTAGGCTGTTGTGAACTGTGATGTGAAACAAAAATCTAGTTCTGCCCCTTTCTGTTCTTTCTTGCCAGCATGGAACATGGTTCCAGTCCACGCTTTTATTTGTTCTAAAATAAAAATTAGTTAAAATATGCTTTAAATTTCTATACATTTCATACCTTTATAATTTACTCACTTACTTTTTATTTTTAAAAAATATATATTTCTTTCTATAATATATATATATATATATATATATTCCTACTTTTGGATTTAAAATTTTAAGTTCAATTAGTGCCATTAAATTTCTTTTACTGAATTTGTTGTGTTTTGAAATTCTAAAATAAATTCACTTGATAGCTATGTAACAATAATAATGGAAATATTTATTAAGATTTTTTCTTAAAATACTCATTCAAAATTCTCATGATAATTTTTCTCTTGAAAATAAAGGTGAGTGTTCGATCGAAACAAGTGAAAAAATTCCGAGTTGACGAGTCCTATTTTATCATACTAACTTGATTTGAAATTTTTTCTAATCGAGTCGAGTGAAATGAAATTCGAGCCGAATCAAGTGCAATTGTTCGAGTTAAATTTAAAAAATTAAAATCTTGTTTCAATATAACTAATTCTATGTTAGAGCACATAAATTTAAAATCATATATATTTGAAAAAAAATTTAAAGCAAAATAATAATAATAAAAGATACTTTAGTAGGATAAACTTGAATCATTAACTAACTTATTTAGGTCCTCAAAATTATTATTTTATAAAATTTTTAAAATTTTAACTTTCTACAATTTTTTTTAGTTTATTATAATTGACATAGACCAAAAGGTATTTACATCAATATATTATTTTAATTATTTGAGTTATTCAAATTGAAAAATTCAACTCGATTCTAACTCGAAAATCGAATTACTTATTTGAGTTAACTCAAATAACTCAAATAACTCGAATCAGTTAACTCAAAATTTGATTTTTTTTCGAATCAGATCGAATTTTACTCACCCTTACTTAAAAAAGTGTTTTTGAGAAAATTGGACAACAATATTTTGATTGGAATAGTTAACAATATTAACTATTTACACTGACTAATGATATTGTAAAAGTAGAAGGATTGAATTATGTTAAGAATTAAAATATATAGATAGTTTCAACATAGTTTAAGGCCAAAATTAAAATTTAACCATTGCCTTAATGTCAAATAAGCGACACAAACTTGTTTATCTCAACAAACTTTTAAAGTATTCAAATTATATATAACCACGTAATATTTTAATCGAAAAATTAACAATATTAATTACTTAGACTAATTAATAACATATCAACAATACTAATTATTTGAATTAATTACAAATATTATAAAAATATGAAGACCAAATTATATTAGAAATTGAAGAATAGAGATTAAATCTCTAATAATATATATTATATTACAAGTTCCTAAAAAATTTGTACTAACGTTATATTTTTTGCCATTTGGCATTTCAGTATTCTTACACGAGTAACAAAAAATTTATTTAAATATAATTTAAAAATATTTCTCAACAATACTATTTAAAACTAATAACAAACATAATTAATATTTGTTTAAAAAGTAAAAATATATATGAAATTTAAATTTATTTAAAAAATATTTAATTTTCTTCATAAATGCTAATAGATAATTTAACGGTTTTAAAAATAGAAATAAAGTATTTTAAGTATTGTTAAAATTTAAAGCCGACTTACCAATCATTTTTTTATATACATTGTAAAAAATTTGTTAAAATACTATTTAAATATTTAAATAATATAATTAAAAGGAATAATATTTGGTATATTGCCAGTGGAGTTAAAAACTCCATAAGCATGGTTAGAGAATTGACAAGTGTCTTATAGAGATGTAGTATAATATTAAAAATAAATATTTTTTAAAAAAAAAGAGACATAACATTTTTTTAGGACTACTTGTGGAAAAAAAAAGTGCACTGTCAATGTACCAAATACTAATCCATATTAAAAAGAAAAATATTATGAATATTTTACTAAATGAATGTCCATCAAGATCAAGATAAGTTCTGATGTAATTTAAATTTTAATAGTTATTAGAAGTAAACCTCTACTTCATTTATACTTCTTATGCCTATAAATAGAGACTTTGGATAAGCTTTGTAAAATCAATAAAATACGCTTTCTCTTTGTTCTCTCATTCTTTTTGTTCTTTACTTTCTCTCTTTTTTGTTTTATAACACGTTATCAGCACGGTTCTCTTTTATTTTATAATATGGTCACTCCAAATTTGTTGAATTGAGGCTTGCGCACTATAGGTAATCATTATCCAAAGAAATTTATATAATCCTTATATGGGTGATGACAATGATGTTAAAGATCTTTAAATATTTTTTACTATGATTTATTTATTATATCTTGTTTATTATAATTGGAGACTAATCATGACCACATGAATAGATAGATTCTTATTTGAAATCCATGCATGTTCGGATGGTGATTATGAAATAAAGAATCAATGGAGGCATTTAGAAGTTTGTCTTACTAGATTTGTTGTATTCCCCGAAGTGAATGCAAACATAAAGAAATAAAAGATATGGTTAATACATTAGTTTTAAAAATATACATTATAATGGATATTTTGGCATATTCCTTGAAGCGAATACTGCATATAATTGTTTGGAAATTATATTTATTTTGTTGACTTAGTGGCATTATAAACTTCACATTAATTTAAACATTTTTAGTAGTAAATGTTACAATAGTACTTATATGTGGATACAAAGTAAAATGAATGGCAGTAAAATTATCAATTTGTCACAATTTATATTGACATTATTAGTACAATTGAAATGCATGTTAAAGTAAATCAGACGTTTACTGATAAAATGCATTAACTACTTGCCGTGACCAGTTAGACTGTAACACCCCCTACCCGTATCCATTGTCGGAAAAGGTACGAGGCATTACTGGAGTTTACTGAATACTTTCAGATAATTCTGAGTCATTTATTATTCATATTTTGAAAATAATCATAACATCTCTATTGGGCCCTCAAGCCCCAAACATACATTAAAACCAACTGAATTAAATCGGGATCATAAAAAAATTTCGCAAAATCTTAAATTTTATTTTCATCTAAGTACTTACCATTTCAATACTTCTTATAATTAAACATGTTACCATTCAATTAATAGCTTGACACTTGTCTAAGCGTCAAACAACATCATTGTTAGTATACTTGCATATATTTCATATAAATTCAACATTTATATACTTATTTTCTCGACATGTTACACTTGAGTTTAATAATTGTCTTTACTTACATAATTTCCTTGTATTAACATATCAAAGATAATCATATATGTACATGTCATGAAACATATCATTCTCTTACCGTTTCTTCATAAGTATATATCAATCATTTCATTATATCAATATTTCATGCACATCATTTCCATATATTTTATATATATTTATTCGTAAAGTTTATATCAAACTTAACATAAATTATATTCCATGTTCTTATTCTTATTTTGTTTATCTATCTTCATAATTATTTCATACAACTATTTTGTACATATATTTCCATATGACCAGTTCTTGTAAACATTTCACACAACTATTTCATATAACCATTCGTCATCTGATACATATTACCTGAATATCAATTGTTCAATAGATGTCATCGCATCTCCCATCCACGGTCTTATTTATCTTTGACATGATGCCATAGTGTCTTTCAACTATGGTCTTACTCATTTTCTGTCATGTTGCCATGGTATTTTTCAACCATGGTCTTACACATTTCATGTCACGCTGCCATGGTATCTTTCAACCATGGTCTTATTCATTTCCCGTCATGTTGCCATGGTATCTTTCAACCATGGTCTTACACATTTCATATCAGGTTGCCATGGTATCTTTCAACCATGGTCTTACACATTTCATATCGAGAGCACACTCCATGAACCTCATCCTTACAATGGGATTACGGTCAAAGCTAAATCCGTAATATAAACTCATAGAGTATTGTCGGGATTACTACCCGGGCTAAATCCCAGAACGACAAAATAGTCTAATGAGCTTGGATCTGAATTACCAGTCCAGGCTAAATTTAGACCCTAATTTGGATTACCCGTCCGGCTAAATCCATTTACACGTATTCTTCAGAGGGCTATATCAGATAGGATCACCCGTCTGGCTAGATCCTTTTACTTGTCAATTCCTTTTCGAGATCCATCGAAATTTCCTTTTATTCAACCGGATTTCTTCCCTTTTTATCAAATATATTAATGTTCCATCAATTTTCATACAATGAACATTCAAATTATTTTCACATCAATAACATACATTTCAAGCATTTAAGAATATAATTCAAGTTACACGAACTTACCTCATTGCTTGTTTGTGTTTATAATTTCATTAATCCGATATCTTTTCTTTTCTACGATCAAGTCTCATATTTGAGTCGTCCGGATCTTTATAAATAAATTTGATCATCATTTTCATTTATTTCATATTCTAATGCATTTAATTAATGCACTAGGCAAAATTACCATTTTGCCCCTAAACTTTTAATTAATGACGATTTCATCCTTAGGGTCAGGGAAAATAAAATTCTGGCAATTTAATCCTTATTTCCAGCTATTATTCTCATATGTATTGATAACAGTTCATGAATTCTATAAAATATCAGAATTTTCCATAATTTCAACACTTTTCAATTTAATCCCTAAAATATGTTTTCCCCCGATCTTGAACTAAATTAATAATTTCATTCAATTTTGTAATTTAAATAATAAAATAATCCATTTCATGCAATTTGGTCATTTCTGACATTTTTACAAAATTGCCCATAAAGTTTTACTTTTATTCAATTTAGTCTCTGAGCCTAAAATATACAAATTAGCCATGCTAGATGAATATTCATACATATTTTTCCTCCTCATCTCCATTCCACATCCTTAATGTAGATAACACACTTGTAAGTAACATTATCCATAATTTTTATTATTTACTTTTATGAATATTCAAGTCGTCTATCTGCATCATAGTCACTAAATTATTTATATCTAGAGCTATATAACTCAAAATTAAGATCCAATAATTTTACTGAAACTAGACTTCTATATATTCTTAAAAAAATTTTAGAATTTTGGTTTAGCCAATAAGTACATTTTATTCTTTAAAGTTACCCCTGCTCATTGCCTAACAGCTTCCGCCCTTCTTCACTAAAATTAATTATCTCCTCGTATGAATTCAAATGATGTTCCCGTTTGTTTCTATTGAAAATAGACTCATTCAGGATTCTAAAAATATAAATTTAATCCCATAATTATTTCTATCCAATTTTTTATTATTTTATAAAGTCAGAATAGGGGAACCCAAAATCATTCTGACCTTGTCTCACAAAATTCATCATATCTCATGATTTACAGTTCCATTGCTTACATCATTTCTTCTATAAGAAACTAGACTTAATAAGATTTAATTTAATATTTTATTCATCCTATAATTATATTTCTACAATTTTTTGATGATTTTTCAATGTTAGACTACAACTGCTGTCTAAAACTATTTTAGTACAAGATATTAATTACCATGTTATAACACCCTTATTTTCTTTTTCTACACCATTTCTCATCACTTTCTCTTATTTTCTCTTCACTAACATATCAAGAACATAGGACCTTATGTAAGAAAACTCTACTATAACATTATTTCCATGCTTTGTCAATAATAACAAACTTAAAAACATATTGAAATCTTGATATACTTACCTTGTTCTATTGATACTAATCTTTAACTTGATTTTCTCTCTCCTCCAGCTTCTATTTCTTGAATCCAGCTTGATATTCTAACTCCCCATGGTCTCCTTAACATTTTTCTCTCTTAGTAGCTATGGAAATTCTTTTGATTTCTAGGTGAAAATGGTGAATTTTTGGTGGAAGGACCAAATTGTAAAGAAAACAAAATTCCTTTCTTTTCCTTCTCTTCTAACGTTGGTTGCATGGGAAAGGAAATGTGATGTTAATTCTTCATCTTTCCTTCCTTTTATACTAAATAAATAATAATATAATAATAATAAACATCTCATAAAAATATTAATAAAATAATATTTATCTAATTAATTAATTTAAAATATCATCAACATAATCATTACATTCTAGAATTCTCTCTCTTACTAATTGACCATTTTGCCCTTCATGATCTTTTAGAATTCCATCCTTGAGTCATCACTTAATTTGGTAAAATTGCGATTTAGTCCCTCATAAGTTTTCACCTATTCAATTTGGTCCTAATTCATCAATTTTTCTTGGTTTCTAGATCATTCCACCCTTAAAATATTTGCACCATTAGTCCTTCAACTTTTTTATATTTACACTTCAACCCCTTAAATTTTGAGTATTTACTCTTGTTCAACAAGACTTTTCTCATCTTTGCAATTTAGTCCTTTCTTGAATTAATATATCATAATATACTTCCCAATATTGATATAACTCAAAAATTCCCTTTTTGTCACTTTATTTCCTTATTTTACTATATCACGGATAATATTTTACTGTAAAAAATTTCGGGGTATTACATAGACCATCTTGAATCATATATGATGCGAAAATTAATTGATAATTTATACGGACATTCATTAAAGAACCAGAAGATTCTTCTTGTTCTCAATGAAAATTGATTATTAAAAACTCACTAACCGAAGTTGAGATTTAATATCTTGTATTTCTAAAATGAATATGAGCTCATTCATCCACCATATGGATAATTTTGATATTATATGATTTTGATAGATGCATTTACAAAATAATTACATATGTGTTATCAACTTACAACCTGTCGTTTGCAAGATTTCTTATTTAAATAATTAATTTCAGATTATGTAATTAAGACAATTCATATTGCTAAAGCTGATGAGTTTATATCTCAAACTTTTATTGATTGAGTTTGAAAAACTTTCGCAAAAGCTTATTATTTATGCACATAATAGTTTAGAGAAATTATTAATTGAACACATCTGATTAATATCTAAACCATTACTAATGAAAACTAAATTTCCTATTTTAACATGAGATTATGTTGATTTACGTGTTGTACGCATCAAGCCAATAAGTTATAAATACTCTCTATTACAATTAGTTTTTAGTCAAGAGCTAAATATTTCTCATCTTTATTTTTTTTTTATGTGAGTATATGTTGAAATTGCTCCACTACAATGCACAAAGATGAGTGAATCCTCAAAGAAAGTTGGAAATATATATTAATTACAAGTCTCCTTATATTATTAGATGTTTTGAATGTTTTGGAGATTCAATTATGAGATGATGTGTGATTACTATTTTGATTTGATAGTTTTCCCGATATTAGGGGAGAGAAATAATAGTTGAATGAAATCACTACTTGTAATGAGTTATCATTATTTAGATTCTTATATAGAGTAATTTGAACCAGAAGTTCAAAAAAGGATAACTCACATTATTACAAGTTACCTATTAGATGTATATACCATCTAATATTTTGAATCAAAGTCCTACAATCAGTTAGAATAAATAATAGATTGATCGGTTTCAAAGATGAAAATTCTTCTAGGTGGTCATATAGTGGAGGTGGGTACTCTAGAAGAGACCCAAGACATAACTAATAACTAAAACTCCAAAAGAAATTCAGATATCTGAAATTGAAGATTAAAATAGTGAAAATAAAATATCTCGATAAGTTATGTCAATTGAGAAAATGTGGAACCGATAATAAAATTAATCGACAATGGTTTTGCATGGAATATTATTGTTGAAATAATGAAATAAAAGGAGGATCTTGAATTAATCTATTGAGAAATATAGATATGAAATAAATTGGTCAAAATAGAAATACAACTTAAGTAAAATTAAATCCGTGGAGTTTTTGGATCAATAGTACAAATATCTAAAGGTATAAAGCCAATGAGGGTGCAAATGAAATAGTTTTGCAAAAGCAAAATAAATGAAGTTTTTCGCTAACTCCTAACATTGATTATTAAAAGATATAATATTATTTTTGGTGGATACAATAATGTTTAGATATATTATTGAATTGATAGTTCATAAAAGTTTTAACTTACGCCTAATGATTGTTGTTACAACCTTTTATGAATCACTATATGGTAAAGTTTATATTAAAATTCTTGAAGGATTTAGAATGCTAGAAGCATATTGAAATTCTTGGGAAATTGTTCATTTATATGAATTGAAATAATTTAAACATATGTGGTAAATTTGACTTAGTGAATAGTAGTTGAAAGGGATCATAAAATGATCCAAAATATTTATTTGTGTTTTATAGAAGAATCATGATTAAAGTTTATTATGATTATTATTGAAACTCTGAAGAGATCAAAATATATTTCTCCAAAATTTTCCTTCACTCATGACTTTCAAAAGAATGGTAATATAAATGCTCATTTAAAAAGCTAGTATTCAAGATTGAATGCGTAGAATGTGAGATATTATGTGATGTTTTCATGAGGGGGAGTAAATATGCATTGTACTCATTTTCCTTTAACTAGGGTTTTATTCCATTGGATTTTCCTGGTAAGGTTTTTAATGAGGCAACATATTATGCGTATTATGGATATGTGTACTTTTTTCCCTTAACTAGGAATTTTTTTCTCACGGGGTTTTTATCTTAGTAAGGTTTTAACGAGACACATTATCTACAAATGGACATCCAAAAGGAGTATTATGAATATCTTATTAAGTGAATGACCATCAAGATTAATATAAGTTTTGATGTAATTTAAATTCTAATTGTCATTAAAAGTAGATCTCTACTTCATTTATAATAGACTTTGGAGAAGATTTGTAGATATCCAGATTGATCAATAAAATACGCTCTATTTGTTCTTTCATTCTCTTTGTTCTTTACTTTCTGTCTTTTTATTTTATAACAAAAATTATTTGTTACACTGACAATGGAGTTTTTAAACTCCACAAGATGGATTAAAGGTTGACAAATGTCCTATAGGGGTATATTAAATATTTAAAAAACGCATGTTAATGTTTTAAAATAGCTTATTAAATAAAAAATACTCACCTTATTAAAAAACTTTTACAATATTAAACCCACTTAATTAACTAATTAATTAATTTCAATTTCAAGTTATACTAAAAATTATTTTAAATCCACTCGGATTTTGAATATTTTTATAGTTTTTCTTTTTATATTCTTATAATTTAGTTAGATTTTTTAAAAAAGTTTATTAAAGTTTGTGTTTATATATATATATATATATATATATATATATTAACATTTAAAAAATTTGTTAATATTTTAAAAATAATAATTTCACAATTCTATCAATATTAGGATTTATATTCTAAAATTTCTAATAAACATTTTAAATAAAAGTACAAGAGAGAAAATAATATTTACTATTTATTATTACTTTTTGAACATATTGTTTACATAATTCTATAAAATAGAAAGTAATTTAATATACTTTTATTAATAAGTAATTCTAATATTGTTTCACAAATAATTTTAATTAATATATCATTGTTTAAATAATAATACTTTTATAGAATAAACTATCAACATCTCATAGGATAAAAACTAGTATTATATGTTACAAGTTCTTTAGAAATAACCTTGGTTGTATATTTAAAATGATGAAAAGTGAACAGTGTTTTGCTTGACACATCAACAATTTATATATTAAATTATGGGATAATAGTATGATTTACTCCTGTACTTTAATAAAATTGTCAACATGATACTTGTACTTTCAATTTCTTCGCTTTGGTACTCGTATTTTTTTCGATTATCACTTTAGTACTTTGACCTAACAGTGTTAATTCCTAATAAAAATTGACACATGGACAAATCATGGGCTGCCATATGTATTTCTTACTTGCCATTCGTTTGAGTAGCAATTTGCATAGAGCATATAATTTGAAGGGATAAAAATTCCGTAACGGTGAAAGAGTTGAGATGTTTGGTGTGTTCAAGCCATGTGATAGAACCCAGATCGTGTGGCTCCAAACATGGTTGTGCTGCTATACCACACGCCCGTGTGGCTACCCCACACATCTATGTATCCAACCGTATGCTCACTCGTGTAACTTACTGACATGGCTCACACGCCCATGTCTCAGCCCATGTGCTAGCTTGTGTGAATCTTGTACCTAACACACTCAAGGCACACGCCTGTGTGCGCTGCCTGCATGTGACACGTGGTCGTATGATAGCCCGAGTCTCAGGCCGTGTGTATCCAAAAATGACTAAGATCATGTTATCTCCTCTCCCAATTTCATAGGTACCTAAACCAATTCATAATACATGTTCACAAGTCTATAAACACACCTTTAAACAACCAAAACATGTAATTTTCAATCACCTAAAACCATACCAAGTATCATATACTAAAACACATTATAATGCTCGTGTTATCCGATATCAAAACAATAATCTATAAGCCATAACATACACCAAACTAACCCATTTCAAACACACCATGCTAACTTAATATGACACTTACCGTTTCATAGCCTCCTACTCAAATTTACCTAAAGTTTAACAATCATACTACAAAGACTATCATTTTATCATCAAGTACCAAACATCACACATAACCATGAAATATAGCATAATAACAATTTGCCCTATTACATGCCATATAAGTCAAATGTTTACAAAATCTACCAAAAGAGTCATTGGGATTGTGTGATTCTACGAGTTGATCCGAACTCTCGATCACAAAATGTAATCTATAAAACAAAGGACAAGACACGAGTAAGCTTACTTGAAGCTTAGTAAATTCGCTAAATTAAACGATAAATCTTACCAAATTAACATAACAGATCAAATTATAAGATTAAATAATGAAGTTCCTGTCAAACACAACTCACAACATGTGAATATTACACAGTGCATTAATTCACATCACTTTCTCAGTCGTCATATAAATAAGATATAATCTTAAGTAATCAAAGGGTATCACTCATTCGAGTTAATTTTAAATTTTTGACCGGCTCACAATGCTACTCACACAAGCTGCAGAGAATCCACAACAGATGCAGGATCTCAAACCATCGTTACAGTCTGTATCAATGATACATAGTACCTGTTAAATAATCACCAGCTCACGATGTTGCTTACACAAATTGTATAGAATCCACAGCACATGCAAGATCTCAGCCATAACTACGATTTGTATCACTGGCTCAAGGCTTGATGGACAACACCGACGCAAAGCCTACTAGGCAAAAGCCCGATAAACACACTGGCACAAAGCCTGCTAGATAACACTAGCTCGAAGCCTGATATTCAGAAACATCACGTGTTCACCATATTCATTTATTATTTATTACCAAATCATTCAATAGTTAAGTTTAATGTTAGATCTAATTATAATAAACATGTAATATATATGGAATCATTGTAACAAAAAAGAAATATTACAAACTTACCTGACTAAACTACAGCACGATAAGGTACAGAGACTATTATGTAACTTCTTTATGCCTCGATTTTCAACCATACTTGATCTAGAATAATAATATAATTTAATCAACTAATTCCAAAAGTAAAATTAACTCATTTTATGCAATTAAATCCTTTTTTATATTTTTACAAAATTCCTCCCAATATTTTACTTTTATGCAATCTAGCCCCTAACTCAAAACATGCAATTTAACCATTTTTATTCAAATTTCAGCTTAGCCGAATATTCAAGTGCCTTTCTACAACCCATTTTTTGCAATTATTTCACATCAAGTACAAGTAACTTTGTCATTTAAACGTTTTAGTCCTTAAACGTTAAAATAATCAAAAACTACTTTACAGAATTGTCTTATTTAACAATTAAACTTAATAATCCATCATAAAATTCCAAGAATATACAAAACTCATCAATGACATAATCCACAACATTTAACAGTTTTACAAATTAGTCACCGGATTAGCTAACCAAATAGAAGCCCTAGGTTGGCTGAATCCTCTTCTGTAATATCCTAAATTAGGGCTTAATCGGAATAGTGGTTTTGTGACCACAAATCCGAGATAGAAATAATTATTTTACAATGATTTTGATGTTTATGATATGATTGCATGATTGTGTGAAAATTTCGTGATGAAATTCTATGCCTAAAGTGCTTAAATTGAAAGTAGGGACTAAATCGAATAAGTTGCAAAACTTGCATTCTAGAAGTTTTTAGTATGAAATTGTTTTGGAATATTAATGAGGAGGTCTTAAATAGAAAATTTACCAATTTTAAGTTCATGGACAAAATTAGGACATGGAAGGAATTTTTGGAAAGTTTAGTAGTAAGGGTATTTTGGTCATTTAGTTATTAAAATGAATTAAAAACAAAATTAAAAGCCAATTTTGTCCATCTTCTTCATTAGGCCGAAATTTCAAGGGTTCTCCATAGCTAGGGTTTGTTTCAAGCTTCCAAGCTCCATAGTAAGTGATTCCAAGCCCGCTTTTAATGATTTTTACGTTTTTGAGATCTCAGAACTCGATAAAGCTTATGTTAGCAATAATTTAACCTAGGGTTTATATTTGGAAAAATACCCATAGGTGAAATTTGTGTATTTTGATGTTTTATGATAGAATATGAAGTTTTAAATTATGTTAGACAACTTGTACTACTCGATTTTAAGCAAAACGAGTAAAAGGGCTTAATCGGTAAAAATACCTAATAGTCACAAGTACATGTTAGAGTGAGAATTTGATGTTGCCATAGAAGAGAAAAGTGATCAGCATGTTGTAAAACATAAGAATAAGGAATAAAGTTTAATCCCGAGCCTAGGGGCAAAAATGTAAATATGCAAAAGTTTAGGGTAAAATTGTAATTTTTCCAAAATTTGAGTTAAGGATTAATTTGATAATGTGAGTATTAAATAAGCTAAATGTGTTATTTTAGATCAAGAAAGACGTGGAATCGACCTCAATCGAGGAAAAGAAAAGATTGTGGACTAAATTGCAAAATCTTTGTATTTTGGTACCAAGGTAAGTTCATGTGTAAATAATGTAGCATAATTGTTATTTTTAAGTTATTGATATTAATTATGTGTTATGCTGAATTTTATTATGAAATGTATGCTTTGTGGTTAATTTCAAATAATATGTAAATTATGTGAACTACTTGTTAAATATAATTGTTACTGAGTATTGATTTCGCATTCTACGGAAGACGGCAAGGATAAGTGTTCGAGGAAAAGCCCGTTTGAACCTTAGGAATAGATTAGGATACAAGTGACATGTCACTAGGATGGTTGAGCATCCGAACTCGTTGAGTTGAGTCCGAGTTCACTTATGGATGCGAATGTCCGAACTCGTTGAGTTGAGTCCGAGTTCGTGAGATGTAACTAGGCATCCGAACTCGTTGAGTTGAGTCCGAGTTCACTTATGGATACGAACGCCCGAGCTCGTTGAGTTGAGTCCGAGTTCGCTTATGGGCGGGTTACATGATTGCTTGATTGCATATATGGCACTTATGTGCAAGTTATCCATGTATCCGAATTATATTCGATGTGTTCAACGGGTAAAGTTCTACTCAAATGGAGGAAAATTTCGAGATGTAAAGAGACGATTGGTAAGTGATATGAAATGGATATTTTAGACAGGTATGTATTTAACCCTCGGGTTGAGTATTGATACAACCACGATAAGGTAATAAGATGATGAAGAATGATTAAAATGTGATATGTGTTTTAGTGATGTATGCTAATGTTGACTGGTATAACTGCTTGTTATGTTACTTATTATTTGCATATGAACTTACTAAGCATTTATGCTTACTCCTCCTTCTTACTCATTGTAGTTTTGGACAAGCCAGCTCAGAGTCGGGATAGGTCGAAGGCTCACCACACTATCCGTAAGATTTTTGGTAAATGGCTTGTAAATTTAAGTATGGCATGTATAGCAATATACCCATTTTGTGTAAATGATCTTATGGTATGGTTGTGAAATGGTTGAGGAAATGCTTGATAATGATAAATTATGAAAATGGTTAGTTTAGATTATGTTTGATGTTAAGGAAAACTATTAAGATACTTAGTGCATAAAACTCATAAAAGGATGAAATTTACCATAAACAGAATACCGCAGCAATACTAACGCGAGTTTGAAAATTTACTAAAATCATAGAAATTGAATTTGGTGGTGAAATACATATCAAATTGAAGCTTATTATGTCTAGTTTCACATGAAACAAATGAAACAAGTAAAGGAAGTATATGTTAGAAGATATTTTAATTTTAGTGAAACAGAGTCATAGCAGTTTCTGAATCCCCTGTTCCTACTTTAGAAATTCACCATAAATTGTAAAGATATAATTAGGTGGTGTATTTTATATCCTCAGAATCCTTATTGAGTCTAGTTTTAGTATAAACAAACCTCATAGTCATATGAATTTTGTACAGAGAGAAATGTGGTTCGTAGTAAACAGAGGTCAGACCAGTCGAGTCTTGAAACAGGGGTAACTTTAACTAATAAACTGTACTAATTGGCCCAACCAAAAATTCTAGAAAAAAATTAGTAGATAGTTTTATGAGTCTAGATTCAGCGAAAATTTACGGATCTTAATTTCGAGTTTCGTAACTCGAGATATGATTTTTCTTGTGACTGTGACGCAAGTAGCTTAAAAGCTGTGAATGTAGAAACAAATAATTCAAAGTTCTAAAAATGTTAAACTAAGCTTAGTAACACCTCATACTCGACTCCGGCGACGGTCTCGGGTGTGGGGGCGTTACATTTAGTGGTATCAGAGCAGGTTTAGTCGGTTCTCGGACTACGTGTTGTATGTACGGATTTTGCTATACATGCCATATGTATGAATTGTGATAGTGTGACGACTTCTGACCTTTTTAAATGAAATTTTTTTTATATAGTAAATGGATCCCGATCCAGCTGTGGCAGATGAAGTACTGAGTAATGCGCCAGCTCCGGCTGATGGAGCAATACGATCGAAAACCCACCCCTACTGTTGGTCGGGGAGGAGGAAAGGGATCGAAGCTTTTCTCCAAATGATGAGTGCATGGTACATCGAGTTCGCTCAGACGAACCCAAATGTACGACCTCCCCACCTCCCCAATTCCTCAACCTATGCCTCCAATGCCTCAAGGAGTGGATATGATAAAATTTCACAGAACCCCGTTGATAGAATTCGTAAACAAGGGGCTGAAGAATTTAGAGCAAATATTGATGATGATGCAGAGAAAGCAGAGTTCTGGCTTGAAAATTCTATCCGGGTATTTGATGAATTATCTTGTACACCTGAAAAATGTTTGAAATGTGCTACATCTTTGTTGAGAGATTCAGCCTATAATTGGTGGAAGACTTTGATTTCTGTGGTACCGAAAGAGAGGGTAACCTGGGAATTCTTTCAAGAAGAGTTTCGAAGAAATATATTAGTGAAAGATTTATTGATCGAAATGTAAAGAGTTTCTTGAGTGAAGCAAGGTAATATGACAGTCTCGTAATATGAAAGAGAGTTTGTTCGATTAAGTAAGTATGCTGTGGAATATGTTCCTCTGAAGCCAAGATGTGCCGACGATTTGAAGACGGGCTTAACGAAGACATTAAGGTATTTGTTGGGATCCTTGAACTAAAAGAAATGGTGGTACTTGTCGATCGAGCTTGCAAGGTGAAGAATTATCAAGGAAAAGAAAAGGTAGAATCAAACACGAAATTGGAAGAAAAGACCAATGAGTAATGCACCCTCACAAAGAAACCGAAAAGTCAAGAAATATGAATCCTCGCTCCCAAGTTTCACTGGGCAATCATATGGAAATTTTAAGAAGCGAAATGTGGGTCCTAAATCTCGGACTACTATCATGCTAGTGTGGGAAATACGAGATTTGTTAAACCCGAAAGTGCCGCGGTGTGGTAGAAATCATTTTGGTCCGTGTAGAGCAAATAAATGTTTTCGATGTGGTTCTCCGGATCATTTTATTAGAGACTGCCCAGAGAGAGTTGAGAAAGAAAAATTTCAGAATGTAAAAGCTAGTGGTGCAGACTCAAAGGGAAGGTATCCGAGAAAAGTTAGAAGTGAAACAAGCAGTAAGAATGTAGCCAGGGATGCACCGGTTAGACCTGAAAGAAGGGCTCCGGCTAGAACTTATGCTATTAAAGCGCGTGAAGATGCTTCCTCACCTGATGTGATTACCGGTACATTTTCTCTCTATAATGTTAATGTTATTGCTTTGATTGATCCCGGTTCTACTCATTCATATGTGTGCATGAAATTGGTGTCTAGTATGAATATACCTGTTGAGAATACAGAATTTATGATTAGAGTGTCGAATCCGTTAGGCAAATGTGTGACTGTTGATAAAGTATGTAAGAAATGTCCTTTAATGATTCGGGATCATTACTTTCCGGCCGACTTGATGTTGTTGCCGTTTGATGAATTTGATGTTATTTTGGGTATGGATTGGTTGACATTGCATGATGCTATAGTAAATTGCAAAGAAAAGGTTATAGAATTAAAGTGTGGAAATGGTGAAACTCTGCGGGTTGAATCAGATAAATCAGAGGCATTGCCTAGTGTGATTTCTTCAATGTCGGCTCAAAGATATCTGAGAAAAGGTTATGAAGCTTATTTGGCGTATGTAATTAATACAAAAGAAGTTGAAAAGAAAGTTGAATCAGTGCCGGTTGTGTGTGAATTTGCGGACGTATTTCCAGAAGAATTGCCGGGTTTGCCTCGGTCGTGGAAGTAGAATTTGGTATTGATTTGATACCGGGAAAAGTTCGAACTCGATTGCTCCATATAGAATGGCACCAACAGAGTTGAAAGAATTAAAGTCGCAGTTGCAAGAGTTGACTGATAAAGGCTTTGTGAGACCGAGTTTTTCACCTTGGGGTGCTCCCGTGTTATTTGTGAAAAAGAAGGATGGTTCTATGAGATTATGTGTTGATTATCGGCAGTTAAACAAGGTGACAATCAAAAACAAGTATCCGTTGTCGAGAATTGATGATTTGTTTGATCAGCTAAAAGGAGCGACATGGTTTTCAAAGATTGACTTGAGATCTGGGTATTACCAATCGGGTAAAGGAGTCGGATGTACCTAAAAGCGCTTTTAGAACAAGGTATGGTCATTATGAATTTTAGTTATGCCATTCGGATTGACAAATGCTCTCTTTGTGTTTATGGATTTAATGAATCGCATATTTCGGCCATACTTGGACAAATTTGTTGTGGTGTTTATAGATGATATTTTAATTTATTCAAAAGATGAGACAGAACATGCTGAGCATTTGAGGATAGTTTTGCAAACTTTGAGAGATAAGCAGCTGTATGCTAAGTTTAGTAAAAGTGAATTTTGGCTCCGGAAGTTGGATTTTGGGTCATATTGTTTCGGTGATGGTATACAAAGTTGATCCTAGTAAAATTTCAGCCATTGTTGATTGGAAACCACCGAAAAATGTAACTGAAGTTAGAAGTTTCTTGGGGCTAGCTGGGTATTATCGGCGGTTTGTAAATGGATTTTCTATAATTGCTGCTCCTATAACTATATTACTCCGAAAGGATGTTAAATTTAAATGGACGGAAGAATGTCAATGAGTTTTGAAGAATTGAAAAGTTATTAACAGAGGCACCGGTGTTAGTCTGACTGAATCGTAAAGAATTTGTGGTGTATAGTGATGCTTCTCTAAATGGTTTGGGGTATGTGCTCATGCAAGAAGGAAAAGTGGTGGCATATGCTTCGAGGCAGTTAAAACCTCATGAGAGCAATTATCCTACTCACGATTTGGAATTGGTCATGCGGTGGTGTTTGCTTTGAAAATTTGGCGACATTATTTGTACGGTGAAAAATGTCGGGTATATACCGACCACAAAAGTCTTAAGTACTTGATGTCACAAAAGACTTGAATTTGAGACAACGAAGATGGTTGGAGTTGTTGAAAGATTACGAGCTTGTTATTGATTATCATCCTGAAAAGCGAATGTGGTTCTTGATGCTTTGAGCGAAAGTTGTTGTTTGCTTTG
The DNA here is from genome assembly GCF_025698485.1 of Gossypium arboreum. Classification (NCBI taxonomy): domain Eukaryota; kingdom Viridiplantae; phylum Streptophyta; class Magnoliopsida; order Malvales; family Malvaceae; genus Gossypium; species Gossypium arboreum. The sequence continues at coordinate 83,386,975 of NC_069082.1, read as the reverse complement.
AGAGTTATGAACACTCGGTTGAAAGTGTCAAATGATGGTTCGATTCTAGCAGAGTTAAGAGCAAAACCAATGTTTTACAAGAGATTTCAAACTCGTAAAAATGATCAAGATTTGCTAGCCAAAAGAAAATAAAGGTGAAGTCGACACGGATCGATTTCGAATTGGTTCGATGGGTGCTTAATGTTTAAAGATCGGATTTGTGTAAATCAAGAATGAGGAATTGATTCAAAAGATCCTACAGGAAGCACATAGTGGTTATTTCTCGATTCATCCGGTAGTACGAAAATGTATAATGACTTGAAGAAAATGTATTGGTGGAATGGAATGAAAAGAGATATATCGAGTTTGTGTCCAAATGCTTAATTTGTCAACAGTGAAAGTGAACACCAAGTACCTTCGTGATTACTCCACCTATTATGGTTCCTGAATGGAAATGGGATCAGATTACTATGGATTTTGTTTCAGGATTGCCATTGACTCCGGGAAAGAAAGATGCCATCTGGGTAATAGTTGACAGATTAACTAAGTCGGCTCATTTTATCCCTAAGACGCATTTAATTATTCTCTTAACAAGTTGGCTGAATCAGTATATTAAAGAAATTGTTAGATTACACGGAATACCATTATCGATTATTTCAGATAGAGATCCAAGGTTTACCTCGCGGTTTTGGCAAAAGTTGCAAGACGCGTTAGGTACGAAGTTAAATTTCAAGATCGCTTTTCATCCACAAACCGATGGACAATCGAGAGAGTAATTGATTCTTGAAGACATGCTCGGATGTTGCGTATTGGAATTTCAAGGAAGTTGGGAAAGATATTTGCCGTTGGTAGAATTTGCTTACAACAATAGCTATCAGACGAGCTTGAAAATGGCACCTTATGAAGCATTGTATGGTCGCAAGTGTCGAACGCCTTTGTATTGGACTGAACTCAAGGAAAATCAGATTTATGGAGTTGATTTAATAAAAGAAATCAAGAAAAGTGAAGATAATTCGAGATTGTTTGAAAGCTGCTTCAGATAGATAGAAATCTTATGCAGACCTAAAGCGAAAGGACATTGAGTTTCAAGTTGGTGATAAGGTATTTTTGAAAGTGTCTCCATGGAAGAAAGTCCTTAGATTTGGACGAAAGGGCAAGTTAAGTCCGCGTTTTATTGGACCGTATGAAATAATTGAAAAGTTGGACTCAGTAGCATATCGGCTAGCTTTACCACCAATTAGAAAAGATTCATGATGTGTTTCACGTATCTATGTTACGTCGGTATCGTTCAGATCCTTCACATATAATTTCACCGATGAAATTGAACTGTGACTGATATGACTTATGAAGAAGAACCGATTAAGATTTTAGCTCGAGAAGTCAAACAACTAAGAAATAAAAGTGTTGCACTTGTGAAAGTGTTGTGGCAAAAGCATGGGGTAGAAGAGACTACATGGGAAACTGAAGAAACTATGAGAAACCAATACCCACACTGTTACGGTAAGATTTTCGAGGACGAAAATCTTTAAAAGGGGAGAGTTGTAATATCCTAAATTAGGGCTTAATCGAATAGTAGTTTTGTGACCACAAACCGAGATAGAAATAATTATTTTACAATGATTTTGATGTTTATGATATGATTGCATGATTGTGTGAAAATTTCGTGATGAAATTCTATGCCTAAAGTGCTTAAATTGAAAGTAGGGACTAAATCGAATAAGTTGCAAAACTTGCATTCTAGAAGTTTTAGTATGAAATTGTTTTGGAATATTAATGAGGAGGTCTTAAATAGAAAATTTACCAATTTTAAGTTCATGGACAAAATTAGGACATGGAAGGAATTTTTGGAAAGTTTAGTAGTAAGGGTATTTTGGTCATTTAGTTATTAAAATGAATTAAAAACAAAATTAAAAGCCAATTTTGTCCATCTTCTTCATTAGGCCGAAATTTCAAGGGTTCTCCATAGCTAGGGTTTGTTTCAAGCTTCCAAGCTCCATAGTAAGTGATTCCAAGCCCGCTTTTAATGATTTTTACGTTTTGAGATCTCAGAACTCGATAAAGCTTATGTTAGCAATAATTTAACCTAGGGTTTATATTTGGAAAAATACCCATAGGTGAAATTTGTGTATTTTGATGTTTTATGATAGAATATGAAGTTTTAAATTATGTTAGACAACTTGTACTACTCGATTTTAAGCAAAAACGAGTAAAAGGGCTTAATCGGTAAAAATACCTAATAGTCACAAGTACATGTTAGAGTGAGAATTTGATGTTGCCATAGAAGAGAAAAGTGATCAGCATGTTGTAAAACATAAGAATAAGGAATAAAGTTTAATCCCGAGCCTAGGGGCAAAATGTAAATATGCAAAAGTTTAGGGTAAAATTGTAATTTTTCCAAAATTTGAGTTAAGGATTAATTTGATAATGTGAGTATTAAATAAGCTAAATGTGTTATTTTAGATCAAGAAAGACGTGGAATCGACCTCAATCGAGGAAAAGAAAAGATTGTGGACTAAATTGCAAAATCTTTGTATTTTGGTACCAAGGTAAATTCATGTGTAAATAATGTAGCATAATTGTTATTTTAAGTTATTGATATTAATTATGTGTTATGCTGAATTTTATTATGAAATGTATGCTTTGTGGTTAATTTCAAATAATATGTAAATTATGTGAACTACTTGTTAAATATAATTGTTACTGAGTATTGATTTCGCACTCTACGGAAGACGGCAAGGATAAGTGTTCGAGGAAAAGCCCGTTTGAACCTTAGGAATAGATTAGGATACAAGTGACATGTCACTAGGATGGTTGAGCATCCGAACTCGTTGAGTTGAGTCCGAGTTCACTTATGGATGCGAATGTCCGAACTCGTTGAGTTGAGTCCGAGTTCGTGAGATGTAACTAGGCATCCGAACTCGTTGAGTTGAGTCCGAGTTCACTTATGGATGCGAACGCCCGAGCTCGTTGAGTTGAGTCCGAGTTCGCTTATGGGCGGGTTACATGATTGCTTGATTGCATATATGGCACTTATGTGCAAGTTATCCATGTATCCGAATTATATTCGATGTGTTCAACGGGTAAAGTTCTACTCAAATGGAGGAAAATTTCGAGATGTAAAGAGACGATTGGTAAGTGATATGAAATGGATATTTTAGACAGGTATGTATTTAACCCTCGGGTTGAGTATTGATACAACCACGATAAGGTAATAAGATGATGAAGAATGATTAAAATGTGATATGTGTTTTAGTGATGTATGCTAATGTTGACTGGTATAACTGCTTGTTATGTTACTTATTATTTGCATATGAACTTACTAAGCATTTATGCTTACTCCTCCTTCTTACTCATTGTAGTTTTGGACAAGCCAGCTCAGAGTCGGGATAGGTCGAAGGCTCACCACACTATCCGTAAGATTTTTGGTAAATGGCTTGTAAATTTAAGTATGGCATGTATAGCAATATACCCATTTTGTGTAAATGATCTTATGGTATGGTTGTGAAATGGTTGAGGAAATGCTTGATAATGATAAATTATGAAAATGGTTAGTTTAGATTATGTTTGATGTTAAGGAAAACTATTAAGATACTTAGTGCATAAAAACTCATAAAAGGATGAAATTTACCATAAACAGAATACCGCAGCAATACTAACGCGAGTTTGAAAATTTACTAAAAATCATAGAAATTGAATTTGGTGGTGAAATACATATCAAATTGAAGCTTATTATGTCTAGTTTCACATGAAACAAATGAAACAAGTAAAGGAAGTATATGTTAGAAGATATTTTAATTTTAGTGAAACAGAGTCATAGCAGTTTCTGAATCCCTGTTCCTACTTTAGAAATTCACCATAAATTGTAAAGATATAATTAGGTGGTGTATTTTATATCCTCAGAATCCTTATTGAGTCTAGTTTTAGTATAAACAAACCTCATAGTCATATGAATTTTTACAGAGAGAAATGTGGTTCGTAGTAAACAGAGGTCAGACCAGTCGAGTCTTGAAACAGGGGTAACTTTAACTAATAAACTGTACTAATTGGCCCAACCAAAAATTCTAGAAAAAAATTAGTAGATAGTTTTATGAGTCTAGATTCAGCGAAAATTTACGGATCTTAATTTCGAGTTTCGTAACTCGAGATATGATTTTTCTTGTGACTGTGACGCAAGTAGCTTAAAAGCTGTGAATGTAGAAACAAATAATTCAAAGTTCTAAAAATGTTAAACTAAGCTTAGTAACACCTCATACTCGACTCCGGCGACGGTCTCGGGTGTGGGGGCGTTACATCTTCTCTTCTCTAATGGCTATTTCGATTTTATTTTGGCTTAAAGAAGAAGATGGTTATTTTATTTTAATTTTGTTTATAAAGTTTAGTTATTCATTTACCTTTTTACTGTTTAATTTTCATTCAAATTTAACAATTTCAAGCCCATTACCGTCCACAATCATAACCTATGGTATATGTACCATTCAAGGAGATTTAATTACACAATTTATCCTTCAATTATTTTAAATTTTAACTAAACAAGCTTAATTTCAATTTAATCCTAAGCTAATTAGGACTAAATGAGCAAATAGCCGAAAAGTTAAGTGGATTTAATCAAGTCACCACCGCTTGGATTTTTTACCATGGTTTAATTACCATTTTGGTCCCTTTACTATTTTAAATATATAGCAATTAACTTTTACCTCTTTTACAATTTAATCTTTTTACCTTAATTAAGCTACCAATCAACAAAATTACCGAACCAAATTTTAATTCACCTATAATATGACTTTATAATATTTAATAAATAAATAGTTACAACTTTAAATTATGGAAACGAGGTCCTAATACCCCGTTTTCAATAATCACTTGACTTTTGAACTGAACCACTTATACTAATTTTTAATTCAACTGGTTAAAATTCCTCAAATCAAAATTCATTATAAAATTACAATTAACTCATATAATTTAAATATTAACTATACGATCTTACTCATCGGATTTGTGATTCCGAAACTGTAACAACCCGACTTAGGGCCTAGTCGGAACAGTGGTCTCGGGACCATAAATCCGAAGATATAAAATTTATTTTTATTATTTTTATGAGGTTATAGTACGATTATATCAGTGCATGAAAAATTTGGTAAGTTAATTTTAATATTTTCAAGCCCGATTGCAAAAAAGGACTAAATTGCAAAAAGGGCAAAAGTTACATTTTAGTGCCCAAATGTGTTAAATAGCTAGAAAATCAAAATTTAGTTCTTTTAAAGGGAAATTACATCTTTTTTAATGGTGTTGGTCAGCTATGTGATGGATTTTATGTAACACCCCAAACCCGAGACCATTGCCGGTGTCGGACCCGAGGGGTTAATAAGCCAAGTTCACATGTTTTTGCCCACCAATTTGACATTTCCAGTCAGGCTGGAAAACTGCGTCACTGTCGCCTTAAAAATCATATCTCGAGTTTCAAAACTCGGAAACTGGTTTCGTAAATTTTTCCTGAATTTAGACTCATATATCCATCCATGGATTTATTTCTAGGATTTTTGGTCGGGCCAATTGGTACAGTTTATTAGTTAAAGTTACCCATGTTACAGGGATCGACTGCTCTGACCTTCGCGCGGTATAACTTGAATATCTCTCTGTATAGAGATTTAATGCTGGTGTCGTTTGTTTCTAATGAAACTAGACTCAAAATGGAATCCGTACATATAAGGTATGTCTCCTAATTCTTTTTGGATAATTTATAGTGAATTTTTAAAGTTGCGACAGGGAACCCAGAAACCATTCTGGCCCTGTCTCACAATAGCTTTAATAACTCTTAACCTGTAACTCTTATGACCATTTCGTTTCTTCCATATGAAAATAGACTCATCAAGGTTCATTTACATAGCTTATTCACTATTTAATTCCATTCCTATGAATTTTGGTGATTTTTCACATTCACGCCACTGCAGCTGGCAGCATCTGTTTTAAGGTAGGACTTACCTATTTGGTAGTCTCCATGATTCAACTAGTCTTGCCATACATAGGTTCATATATGATCATTTTAACCATGCCAATGGCTGATCATATGACCAACATTCCCATTTCCAAGCCATAGCCACATCATGACACCAAATATATACATACAACCCACAATTAGTCTAAGTTCATGCTCCCCTTTTCGAGCCATTTTCGCATGGCCGTACATACTTACATTACAACGTATTTAACAAACAAGAGGTAGTCCTATACATGCCATCTCAAGTTCAACCAAAATTTATACCAAAATGGAGGCTTGATAGTGTGGATGACTTCGACTTCAACGATCCCAAATCCGATTGCTTGAGCGAAATCTAGAAAACTAAGAGCCAAAGCAACGGGTAAGCATTTTTATGCTTAGTAAGTCTCAAGGAATATAATCAACTCTAATTACAGCAATACATTCACATAGCCAAATGCATCATTTCATTAATACACATTCTTACTTCATACTTCATCATTATATAAGTTCGCAAAGCATCAATCAATTCAATAACTGAAATTCATTAGTCGATTGAGCGAATGTTGCTCAAGCACGCCGACTTTCCAATGCACATATAACGTACCTTATCCTTTGGGCTTTCCGAGTGTACTAATTGAATTCATTTCAGCAACCAACACTCACCTCCAGCCCAAGATTCTTCGAATATAACCGGATATAATCACGTGCACAAATGCCTTCGGTCTTAGCCGGATAGAATAACTCGACGAATGCCTTCGGCCTTAGCCCGGATATAGCCACTAGCACAATTGCCTTCGGTCTTAACCGGATATAATTTCCAGCATAATTGTCTTCGGGCTTAGCCCGGATATCATTCAATTTCTCATGCACACATACATCAATAATCATTGGACATACATATTTCATTTTCGTTACTAAGGCTCAAACACAATTATAATCATTAGCATATTCGCCGCCGGGACTTAGCCCGGTAGAATTCAAATACTCATACACACATAATCAATAATCATACACAACCATATTTCATCTCACATAATTCAAGTAAGGTCACTTCTTGAGGACTTACCTCGGATGTTGTCGAACGGCTTTTTCGGCTATTCGATCACCTTTTCCTTCCCTTTGTCCAATTGTGGCCCTCTTAGCTCTTGAGCTAATTCAAACAAATTCAATTTATTAAAACCTCATTGTGCTTGCTTATGGCCGAATATGACAAGGATTTTAAATGGTCATATGGCCACTCTTTAACTTGAATACACAATGGTCATGCACATTTTATACTACATCAAGCAATTCAATACAATTTATTTGAGCATCAAGGAAATGCTAAGGCCTTCAATAGGCTACCCAAGGCCGAATATTCATGTACATGTTGAGGTCAATTTTGCACTTAATACCTCACAAAACAGCATGCAATTTACTAATTAATGCTTTGCACATTGTGGCCCAAAACTTATAATATAGCATCAAGCACCTACATGTGTGCTAGGCCGAATTGTGCTTGCAATTTCACAAGCATTCTTCCACATCTTCTTCTTTAAACCAATATATTCATCACTTAGTTCATAACCAAAACATAATGTGCAATCATATATATGCATATATGAGCATGGCCGAATTTTCAAGGTGTCCATAGCCATCCAAAACACAAATTTTAACTAACATGCAAGAAGCATGAATCATGCTCAAGAATGCATCATGGCCGAATATGACAATCATGTTCCTTTTCAACTTCAATCATGATAAAACAAAGAGAAAACTCAAAATCTTACTCATGAGTAGAAAATCCATCATTGCATGCATCATCATCAAGCTTCACACTTAGCATGCAATGGCTTTATCACCATAACAACTTTGCCCAAATACCATTTCCATGGCATAACAAAGATTTGAGCCATGGCTAACATGCACATCAAGTTAGCAACCAAGTCATGCATGAAACTCCTAACACAACCTCATACATACCTTAATCTTGATGTAAACTTAGCCAAATCTCCTTCTAGGTCTCTTCCAACCCAAGCATGAAGCAAAAATCCTCTCCCTTTTCCCTTAGTAATTTCGGCCAAGAAGATGAGAAAGGATGAACAAATTTTCTTTTCTTTCCTTAGTACATTCGCCAAGCCTATGGAGAAGGATGAACATTTTTTTCTTTTTTTTTCATACTCTTATTTTATTATTTCAAACATGCACCACTAGCAAAACATGTTTAAGACATGTTTTCTTTTGCCCATATTCATCACCATGGTCGGCCACTATAGTCAAATTTGGGGAATTTGACATGCAAGGACAACATTTCCTAGTGTGCATCAATAGGCCACTTCCACATTTGCCTATCTCAAATTCTAAATTTTCTCACACAAGTCCTTTCTAGTGAAATTCACCTTTATAACACTAAATCAATCATCAAAAAATGTCATACATGAATACTCACATATTATAGGCATCAAAATAAATTTTAAATTATTGTTATGCCTCGGTTTTGTGGTCCCGAAACCACATTCCGGCTAGGGTCTATTTTGGGCTGTCACATTTTAAACAAATAGTCAAAGTATTAAGTAGATGATGTCATGATTTGGTGATAAAATAATGCCTAAAAGCCTAGCTATCATTTCCTTCTTCTCCATCTTCTTTCTTCACCGAAATTATCATCAAATATTGAGGTTTGAAAGCTCAAAAATCTGCAGCAACTTAAAGCACTCATAAGTAAGTGATTTTAATTAGTTTTCTTCAAGATTTTTACACTTTTAAGACCCTTGAAGCATGAGCTTTCAAATGAGGGTGATATCTTACAAAATGGTCAAGAGTTTATGATTTTTCCATGGACATATTTGTGGTATATGCTGAGTTTTTTTGGAGGAATATGATTCCTAGTTGTGTTATAAACAGCTTTTATGAAGGGTGTTAGCATGAAAACACCTAAAGGGACTATTTTGCATAAGTTGCAAATTAAGTAACAAGTGTGTGAAATAGTGAGAATTTGGGGTTTCTCTAGTAGTAAAAAGAGTTTATCTATGCTTTAAATACCAAGAAATCGATAAAAATCAAATTTTGAGCATGGGGGTAAAATGGTCATTTTGCTAAAGTCTAGGGGCAAAATGGTCATTTTACAAAAGATGTAAATTTTAGATAGCCTAATTGTGTTTAATGACTGAATAAGTGCATTTTGTTATTATAGATCAAGATTTTCTAAAACCGAGCCTAAACTGGGGCAAAGCCAAGCAATCCGATTAAGCAAACTAGTCATGGACTTTTTTTAAACCGAGGTAAGTTGTATGTAAATAATACAACTATATTATTAATGCATGTATTCGATTGTTATTGATTTGATATAGCATAAATTTCTAGAATTGGAACTAAGTATATATATTTATGATTGAAAAAGTTGAAAGATCCAGTAAAAACCCCAGGAAACAAACCGGATATTCATGCCATGACATTGGGTTATGTGAGAGCCAGTATAATTCCATGTCTGGGACATGGAATCGGCATTGAGACAAGGGCTAGTGTAATACGTGTCTGGGATATGCATCAGCCGTAGCCCGTGTAAGACCACGTCTGGGACATGGCATTGGTGTAGAGGTGAGTGCCAGTGTAAGACATGTCTGGGACATGCATCAGCCTCGATGATGTTAGCCAGTGTAAGACGTGTCTGGGACATGCATCGGCTAAGTTTTGTGCTAGCATAAGACATGTCTGGGACATGCATCAGCACTTATACACGAGAGCTAGTGTAAGACCATGTCTGGGACATGGCATCGGCCTCGATGGAGATAGCCAAGTAAGATCATGTCTGGGACATGACAGCGGAAACTTAACCCATATTTGAGGCTTATAGAATATCCAGTAGTATTCCAAAAGGTTCAAATTTAAGAGTTAAGAAAGAGATTTAAAAAGGAAAGTATGATAATGTTGTAAGTGTTGCAGGTACCTATTTGGTATGCATGAGTAATGAGCTCGATTAGAAAATATGATTTGAGTTGATGGTAATGAGTAAGTCCAGTTTATACTTACCTTTGAGCTATGAGCATAATTGATAAATGGTGAAGTTGTTGTTGTATATATATTTATATGCAACTTACTAAGCTTTATGCTTACTCTCTTTCCCTTCCCTTTTCTTTCAATACGGTCATTTTGCTCGAGAATCCCTTGTAGTCAGAGATATCGATCACACTATTAGCCGTAATACTCGGTATAGTTGGATTTATATTTTTGATTATGGGATGTATAGGGCTAGACTAGGGAGTTGTATTATTGAGAAATTGTTTATGTATATTGGCTTAAGAGAAAAAGCCATTCATTTTGTATTAAGCCTAGATAATGGCTATTATTTATTTTGGTAAATGTATATGACGTGCCTTCTATGGATTAATTGATGTCATTTGGGATGAAATTAGCACATTGAAATGATCTTGTATAGGTTGTGCAAAATGGGTAACAAAATGGCTTGGAAGATATCCTAGTTTGTCCACACGGGCAAGACACACAGGCGTGTGTTTAGACCGTGTGTGACACACGGCTCACCCCCATGGGTGTGTGTTATGGCCGTGTGTCCCCCTGCATTTAAATTTTTAAATCAGTATTGTCCACGGTTAGGCCACACGGGCGTATGCCATAGCCGTGTCTATAAGTCAATATTGCCCATGGATAGGCCACACGGACGTGTGTCATAGCCGTGCCCTAAAGTCAGTGTCGCACACGGGCTGAGGACGTAGGCATGTCCCTAGTCACACGGGCGTGGGGAACCCTAAAACTTGAATTTTACCAAGTTTTTCTTAAGTTCTCAGTTAAGTTTAAATCATCTCGAATGTATGTTTTGGGCCTCGTAAGCCCATTTAAGGAACAAATTGCTTATGAAAGTAAAAGTTTTAACCAAATCATCAAAATTTTACGGCCCGGTTTTGCATAATTGATTGAGTTAAGTCAGGTAACACCTCGAACCATGTTCCGGCGTCGGATATGGGCGAGGGGTGTTACAGAAACTACTTGTAACAGCCTGATTTAAGGCCTAGTCAGAATAGTGGTCTCGGGACCACAAATTTGGAGTCAAATAAATTATTTTATTACTATTTTGGAGTCATTGCATGTTTATCTTAGTGTATGAAAAATTTGGTGAGTTAATTTTGACATTTGAGAGCTCAATTGGGAAAAAGGACTAAATCGCATAAAATGCAAAAGTCCTAAATTGATAGCTAAAAGTGTCAAATAGCTAAAGAATAAAAATTGGGGGTCTTTAAAGGGCAATTGGACCCTATTGTGATAGCTTGGCCGACCATAGGAGATAAAAATGTTGAAAAGTCAACATTAGGTAATTTGATGACATAATATATGATATAATAATGCCAAAAAGCCTAGCTATCATTTTTTTCTCCATCCTTTCTTTTGACCGAAATTTTTAGCAAAGAAACGGGGTTTTAAGAGCTTGAAGTTTCAACAACTTTAAGTTTTCACAAGTAAGTAATTTTTATGGCTTTTCTTGAATATTTTTGTACTTTTGAGACCCTTGAAGCATGAGCTTTTAAATGAGGGTACTATTTTGAAAAATGATCAAGAGTGTAGGGTTTTGCCATGAAAGGGCTTGTAATGTTTGCTGAGCTTTTATGGAAGAAAATAAGTCTTGGGTGTGTTATGAACAACTTTTGTGAAAGATGTTAGCATGAAAACACCTAAAAGGACTATATTGCATAAGTTGTAAAATAGATGTTAAGTATGTGAAATAGTGGGAATTTGAAGTTGCTATAAGAGTAAAAAGGGTTCGACTAGGCTTAAGATATGAAGAAATTCGATAAAAATCGATTTTCGGGTCTAGGGGCAAAATGGTTATTTTACCAAAGATATGGATTTTTGATTGCTTAATTTTAATTAGTGACTAAATAAGTACATTTTACTATTATAGATCAAGTAATACTGAATCTGAACCTAGATCGGGAGAAAGCCAAGCAAATCGATTAAATTGACTAGTCGCCACATTTTGTAATCCGAGGTAAATTGTATGTAAATAATACAACTACAATATTTATGTATGTGTTGAATTGTACTTGAATTTAATATAGCATGAATTGTTTGATTGTGGAATTGAGAAAATATTATGGTAATAGAGATAGTAAAGTTCCCGTTTGAACCTAGGAAATAAATCGGATATTCATGCCATAACATATGGGTTATTGTGAGCTAGTGTAAGACATGTCTGGGACATGCATCGGCCGCATTATGAGAGCCAGTGTAAGACCATGTTTGGGACATGGCATCGGCATTGAGACGACTGCTAGTATAAGACATGTCTGGGACATGCATCGGCCTCGAGACGTAAGCCAATGTAAGACATGTCTGAGACATGCATCGGTTACAAGGTGTGTCAGTGTAAGACCATGTCTGGGACATGGCATCGGCACAGATATGCTAGAACTTATGTAAGACAATATCTGGGACATGGCATCGGTACCTTGCCCCATGTTCGAGGCTTAATGAATATCTGATAGTGTTCCAAATGGTTCAACGGTGAAAATTATGATTTCAAGTTAACGAGGAAAGTATAACTGTGTTGTGAATGGTATAGGTACCTGTTTGGTATATATAGAATATGAGCCCATTTTATGATATATGATGTGTAGCGAATATTGATGAGCAAGTTTTGCTTATACCCAATTGTATGTTATGAGTTTGTTGATGAATGGTAAAGTTATGTTGTGTAATCATTTATGTGCAACTTATTAAGCTTTATGCTTACTCCCTATCTTTTTTTATTTTCTTATAGTGTCGCCTATCTAGCTCAAGGACCAAAGGAAGTCAGAGATATCAATCACACTATCAATCGAAGCATTCGATATAGTTTGATTTATATTTTTGAACATGGCATGTATAGGGCTTAGACTTTACTATTTTTGTGTCATTGAGAACTAGCCAAGTGTGTTGGCTTGGATTGGAAACCTTTATTTTGTATTAAGCCTTGAATGATGAAAAATATTCATTTTGATTTATATGCAAAGATGTTATTTTTATAGATGAATAAAATGCACAAATGGAATGTTGTCTATTGTAGCTGATTTGGCTGCATGAGATAGTCTTATCTTGATTGTGGTTGCTATTATGTAGGTTGAGTAAGTAAGGGTGACAAATAGGCTTGGTAAATAGCCTTATATTGTCCACACGGGTAGACACACGGGTGTATGTCTAGGCCGTATGTGACGCACAGTCTGCCCTATAGGCATGTGGTCCGGCAGTGTGTCCCCTGCACGTAAAAAATTTCAAGTTAGTATGCATGATAGTAAACACATGGCCGTGTATCTCAGCCATGTGAGGGACACGGCCTAGCACACGAGCGTATGCCTTGGCCATGTGACATTTTGGGGATGTTGACGTCAGAAACAAAATATCCATGTTTTTGCACATGGGCTAGGACACGGGCATGTCATGGTCGTGTGAAGGACACGAGCTAGGGACACAGGCGTGTGCCAGGCCGTGTGAAAACCCCTATAGTTGTGCAATTAGAATTAATTCCACACGGGTGGAGGACACGACCGTGTTCCTATATTGCATAGGCCATGTGAGCCACACGGGCCATCAATACGACCATGTTGAAATGGCCATACGGGCGTGTTGCCCTTCTACACGGGCGTGTGCCCTGTTTCAAAGTCAAATTTTCTATAGATGGTTTAAGGACCCGAGTTGATCCCGAATAGTTTTCAATGGTCGATTTGGGGCTCGTAGGCCCATACTAAGAAGTTTAAATTAGAAATTGAAAAAGTTTTAAATTGGACCCAGTCTTGGTGACTTGGGGAACGTTTGTGTGCATGAGATCGAGTTAGGTAATGCCTCGTATTCCGCTCCGGCGTGGGTTACGGGTATAGGGTGTTACATCACTGTTTCCGACACCATTAAAAAACGGGTTGTTACAATCCCTCCTTTTTTTCTTTTTTTTTTCACTTAATTGAGCACTTAAACTTTCAAAATGCATCAAAAAGACCCTCAAAAGTTTTCAAAAACCAATTAAGTCCTTGCTCTTATTAAAATTAGAAAAAATATTATAATAAATAATAAATTTTAATAAAAATTTTAAAAATTTTAACTTTTATTAAAATTAATTTTTTATAAAAATAGTAAAAATAAAAAAATTATAATTTTTAATATTTGAAAATTTTATTAAAATTTAATAATATTTATAGATTTTATTGATTTTATTTTTATAATTTTTTATTTTTAATAAAAACAGGGCTTAATTGCTTCTTCTTTTTTTTTTAAGTTTGACGGTCTTTTTGATCATTTTGAAAGTTCAAGTACCCAATTGAGTGCAAAATAAAAATAGGGGCTTATTTGCTTTTTTTTTTGAAAAGGTTTGAGGGCCTTTTTATGCACTTTGAAAGTTCAAGTACCCAAATAATCGCAAAAAAAAAAAGCAGGGCCTTAATTTATTTTTTTTAAAGTTTGAGGGCATTTTGCCCTTAAGCCGAGATTTTATTATCTTTTGATTGTTTAGTTGAATTTATTTCATAAACCTTATTTATATTTTAATTAATCATATTTTAGTTTTAATTAATCTTAATTTATTTAATTAAGTTTAATTGTTAATTTAGTACATTAGGGAATATAAATTTATATCTATAGATTTATGTTTATGCCTAATTAAGTTGAAAGTGGTAAATATTTATTTTGAATATTATTTGGATAAGTTGAAAAATGATTTAATTTGATAAAAGTTGAAGTAATGACCAAATTATAAAATTTGTGAAATTTCAAATTCTAAGGATTTGAGTAGTGAAATCTGAAACATTGATGTAGTAACTAAATTATATGATTATGAAATATGAAAATTTAGAAAGTTGAGCATAGAATAGTAAAGCTTGAAACTATAGGGGTTAAATTGTAAAGATTTCAAAACTTGATTTTAGGATTAATTTACATTATTTGAGAATTAACAATTTTGAAAAATAGAATTTTTGGAAATTTTGACAATTTTAGTTGTAAGGACTAAATTATAAAATCTGAAAATTTTAGAAAATGGATTGTTTTGAGAATAATTTCCTTTGCTAATTCATTTTCTACCAAATAAACACTGCAAAATAATAAAAATGTTTTACAGAAAATATTTTATATGTAAAGAAACAACCCTAAACATGAAAACAAAAAAACTTATCTCAAACCTTGTAAACTAAAGCCAGAAAGAACTTTATGATGGTAACATTCAAATATGCAAGAAAGAACAAAATTAGAAGAAAATTTTATGAAATTTGGAGAACTATATAGTCTTTGCAAGGGGAAATCGAAGAGCTAGACTTGAAGAAGATCGAAATTCGGTGTTGGGCTCATGAACGCTTCTTGATCGGAGAAGACGCCGGTGAGTAATGGTGCCGACAGTGGAAGGAGGCGGCTAGGGCTTTGTTTTAGAAAGAAGAGACCAACAAATATTTGTGTTTTTTTTCACTTTAGAATAGTAATTGGTATAATTGTTTTTAAGTCCTTAGCTTTGACTTGAATTTTCTTTTCCAGACATAATTGCACGTGGCAGACCATGGTTGGTGCAGGAGCCAAATTTTGTCAGAGATTGTGGAGTAGCAAAGTGATAAACAGAAAAATGGTACAGGTAGCAAAAGGAATAAATTGAAAGAACAGATATCATATTGACAATTTTAGTGAAGTAGAGAGATAAATATCCCTTAAACTAATACATTTTAAATTATATATGTTTTTAACTAAAAAAATTAAAACTCATAATTTAATACATTAAACATTACAACTCTTTTAAATTAGAAATAAAATATTTTATTCAAATTTATTTAAAATTTTATAACAGTTAAGATTAAAATTTAAAATTGATTTCAAAATTCGCTTAATATTAGAATTACAAAACAAGTTTTTAAAATGTTAAATTTTATATGATAAAAATATCATATTTAAAATAATTTATAAATATTGTTTTAGACATTTTTAAACTAATTATAATATGATAAAAAACACATATTTAAGTTCTTAAATAAAATAATTAAAATTAGTTTTGTTTTCAATAAGAAATAAAATAGTTTATTTAAATCATACCAAAAAGATAAAATAGTTAATTTAAAATATGTTTAAAAACTTATACCGCTACTATCAAAATTAAGAACTACTAATTTAAAGATCTTGCAAAAATTAAATTTGTTTAAAACCTATTTAAACATTATATAAAATTACTTCGAACTGTTTATAATTTTAAGATTATAAAATATGTTTAGTATATATATATATATATATATATATACCTCGACCTAAAGAATAAAAAACTACAATTCAAATTTGATAATACTTTTATAAATATAAATAAATATATATATATATGTATTTATTTCCGGAAAAATGTTTAAAAAATTATTTTAAAGTTTATTAAAACTGTTATAATGTTTCAAAATTTAAGAATTATATAACATGTTTAAAATTAATTATGATATTTTGAAAATATGTTAAACTTCAAACATAATAATTGTATTTTAAAATTTTCAATTAAATTAACTTAAGAGGTTAAAATGACAACTGTAAAACAAGATAGGAGTATTGCGTACTTCTAATTATTTAAAATTTCTAAATATTTAATTTTAAAATTAAAAACGGAATCCGATTAGTAACATAATGCAAAAATATAATTTTTCAACAATCTATAATAATAAAAATAAAAATAAAAACCTTTTCCTTTGAAATATTGTTTTAAAAATTTACACATTATTGATATGAAATTTAAAAATTTTATAACATACATACGGTATCACAATATAATGTTTTGACATGTTTATGAAACGTAAATATATTATAAAATACTTTTGAGATAATATAAATTCATTTTTGACAATATTACTTAAAAAATTAAAATAAATTAATATTAATCCTTGTTGTCTACTGAAATTCTATTTACTCTAAAAGGAAAAAAGAAAGCAATAAGTAAATCTGAATATATGGACTACTGTCAAAACGTTTCAATTCAATACAACATTTCTAATGTCAAGACTTTATTAGCCACATGAAAAGCAAAAATTGCAAACAAAGGCAGACCATATTTTCCTCAGCAGTGATGTTCATACGTGCCAAAACACAAGTAGTCTCACTCATCCTCATCATCCTCTTCTTCTTCAGCCTCTCTCAACCACTTTAAAAGGGGAAAGATGAGCAAATATTAACAATCTTCATTTCACCGAGTGGGAAATAGAAAAGATTAAAGTTCCTTTTTTACCTGTATAAATTTTTCTGAACGCTTCAGAAACACTTTATCCGATTCATCTGCTCCTTCCTTCTCATCCGCCCACCTTAGAATAGCATCTTCTTGTAGAATTTCTTTATCATATAAAAGATGCAAAATCTGTGAAACAACAATCAAATGAGGATCTTTCTTTTCACTAAAACTTCACATCTCGTTCTACTTTATACACAAACAACGGACAATTGCCCCCACCAAGTTTTTATCTTGAACCCATCAAGACATCTTCTAGATCTAGGCATATCATTAGAAATACCTGTGGAAATAATGCAGCGAACTCCTTGGCCGATTCCAGGCACATTTCCTCAAATTTCAAGATAACCTCAATCTGTTAGGCAATAACAAGAGAAAGGTTAGCGCAAATTTGTAATATAGACAAAAAAAGTCCACTATGAGATGTCAGTTTTGACATGTAATAAAAACAGACAAGTCACCCCACCCATCTGATGATGTGATACATAGAAGAAATTAAATGTAGCAGTCCAAAAAATGTATTATTCCTTTGGCTTACAATTGATATTTATTAATCAGATGGAATTTTCCACCAGATCAACAATACAAACCTCCTCATCTATATCATGCAGGAAAGACTTCAACAGTTTTTGCCATGTTGTGACTATATCAGCAGCATTTCTATGCAATTCACCTTCACAACAGATTGAAAACAAACTAGTTAGTGATTACAAACAAGTTAATCATGGAGATTGATTTTTGACAATAAAAGATGAAGTTATCTATAGGTATTTTCACTTTTCCATTTTCAGTGGGAATGAGCATAAGAGGATTAATAGCAGCAAAGAGGTATGCTTGTAACGTTATCAATTCGGAAGCACAAATGTTTATGCAGATACATGCTTAAATGTTTGGACCATTCATTATTCAACAGTAACAGAGGAAAGACCACATAAGTAAAACAAATAAGAATTAGGAGAATCATCTAACATCCAATCCTGTCCATTGCTGCTTGAATCAGCACTTATTGGCTAACAATTGCACTAACATATGGGAGACAACTTCAACATTTTCAGAATAATTTTCTTACGTTTATTCCTGAAAGACATACACTCCAGTCTGCAAGTGTTGCCACTCTAGCAGACCAATAAAAATCCTCAATAAACAGCACAGCACTTAAGGTCAATAAAGATTGGACACAACTTCTGAGAAGATTAAAGTGCCATCTTTGTTTTGAACAAATCATGAATGACATAAGACAATTATATATGAACCTTAGAGTCAATGTGTAACCTTTGAACTACATAATTCAAAGATTAAGAATACCAATCACTAAGATTCAACATAGAATAGCAAGATGGAATTAGCTAATGGTGCTCAAATAATTTGGAAAATACTATAAGTTTGGGGCTTCAATAGATTGAAGAGTTTATCAGAATTTACTTGATGCAAAAACTCACTGCCCACTTATGTGAAAGCTATGCATCTGTGAATATTTATTAAATTCAATCATTTAGAGATGTATGGTAAAACAACAAAAAGGTTTCTTCATATCAGCGCAGTGTGAATATATAACTACCAGAATAATCATGAAAAGGGAACATAATAAAAAGCAGCACACATACTCGCAGAATTATGTGGAGATTCGACTGCCAACTTCATCATTGAGTAAAATATTGCTCCACCACAGTCAACAGATGCCATGTTGTAAGACAACCTGAAGAAATAATGGCAGGAAACAGGTTTAGGCAAAATATTAGCCCATATTGAGAAATACAATAGCAGCTCTGTTTGAACATATCTTTGAAGCAAAAAAATAAGTGCTGATTGAAGATCTCCTTAGCGAGAAAGCATCAAGGATGGTCCGCTAAAGATAGGGGGTAATTTTGCTAATGCTCTTGAGCACCATTCAGGTGCTGAATAGGCATCAAACTAAAGGGGATAAAGCAAACAAGGCTGGATTTGAATAAACTGATGAAGCATAAATTAGAAGGATGTGGTAAACAATTATTAGCAATTGGAAAAAGAGCAACAGTTAAAACAGCAAAAGTCATGTGATGAACTGTATCCATTGCTGAAGATTTTAGGTTCTATACTTTCAAATAATGTAAAAGAGCAGCGTATATTTTTACAATTAGGGAAAAAAAAAAAAGGTTAAGAAAAATGTCAGTCAAGGAGCCCACCAACTAGGTTAATGGCCCCGGTTTGCTCAGGCCTTGGAGAATAAAATGAATGTAACTTACCGAAGTGCATTCACCTCTAAGACTGCAAGGTCTACTTTGACATTTTCATGAACAGCCCTTAAAAAGGTAGCTTCAACCTGCCCATCGGAATGGAAACTATAAATAGTTCTCTATACTACATATTATCACCATGAATATAGTCACAGATTACCTCTTTCTCAAAGGATACATAGTCATCTCTAGAGTCTTCATTATCGTCATCTTCAGAACCGTTACCATCAGAATCAGTTTTCAGCTCTCTTGAAGCTGAAATAACATTCCCATCTTGAGTTAACAGTTCCTCATCCTCATCTTTATCTAGCATTAGCTTAACCAGTTTATCTGTGGGAATAGGTGCAACTGAATGCCTCCATTCTTCATCATACGCTCCTTCAAAGACTGTCCAAATATAACCAACTCCACCAGTACCAAGCTGAAAGCATAAACAATTGCATCATCCAAATTATTATTTAATTGCCAGAGAAGTATGAGGGAGAGAGACTGAAGATACATTTCATACTCAACCTCATGCTATTTAATTATATCAACAAAGATATATCATAATACTTTTTTCCTATTTTATAATTATGTTCAATTGCTTACGAGTCCTTATTTTCTCCATATTCACCCTGCACCACCTTGCAAGCAAAACTGGCAGCAATAACAAAAAATAATGTTAGAAGCAAGCAATAGAACCAACCTCAGATGCTGTCTCAGATAAATCAGGTGCAATGTCCCCATTCAATTTATCCGCTGCACCAAAAATTGCTTTGTTAACTTTTGTAAGCACATATAACAATGATCTCCCTTTTCTAGAGATAAAAATGGTGGCTTATCGCAAAAATAACAGAACAAAGATTGCGGGCACAAATTACCAATCATTAAACCATATAATCCAAAAAGAAAATAACATATAAACAATTATATAAGTGCTGAAATATACTCTTCCATAAAAGCTAAATTTTGCTTCTATAAGCTTCAAAGCAAAGAGAAGAGGAGGAGAGAAAGAAAGGAAGTGCTAACCAAGAAATATTGTAATGCATAAACAAAGAAAAAAAAACAAAAAAGAAAGCATATAGCATCTAAAAATCAAATGAAGGAAATGAAAGAAAAAATTAGATTCAACTCTACTCAAAGGTATGGAAAAACATTTCTTTCTCCCGGGAGAGAGAAAACCCGGGGGGGGGGGGGAAGGCAATCTGACAGAATGAAGACATTCACAAGTTAACCAAAATGACTTTTGCTCTATCATTATTTTTTCCAATTCAACCAAACCTCATCAGCATATTCCATAGTCTGCCGTCCATAAAGCATCACATTTACAGCATGCACACAACACATACAATATTCTAACTATGAATACTCAACATAGAATTTCTTTGGCATGACATGTAATACGGGGTGTGAGAAATAGAAGATGCGAGAATCAAGGAATTGTAGCAGGTATGCTATGCCAACACGAGCCCTTATTCCACACGGGCATTTTACAGGCACTGCCTTTTAGCTACACAGAACCTTGATTCCAGAACCTTATATTAATCACAACAAGATTGACATCGTAATTTTGAGTTTTAATATTTCTGATGTGCAGGATCCATTTGTAATGGCAAGCACAGAGCATACTTTATTAAATACTCCTTTTGATAACTCATTTGAAACATTCTAGGAGGAAGAAGAAGACTCAGAGAAAATAAGAAGGGTTTTAGAAAGTCATGGTAGAGAAAACAACTGAGGTTTTATTTTCTGATCTTTTTTTTTTTCATATCTCACAAGAGGAAGCTCATCATCCTTTTATAGGCAAAGGTGATGTAATACAACAAAATATTTCACAGTACATCATTTTAAGATAAGATTACACGATGATAAAGTAAAGATGACTCACATAACAAACAAAACTAGTATTAGACATAAAGTAGACTAGATCATCAGCTGTTGGCATTCGAGTGGGGTAGTTGGGCGCTGTCCAGAGAATCTTCACTATTGCACGTCATTTCGTCATCTTTTTCATCATTTAACTCCATTTTTTCCAGATTGATTTGACTGTATTGCCACGGGTAATCTTGTGACCATTCAGTAGGGTCAGGTATGCTTTTTCGATATTCACGAAGGGCATCTAGGATCTCTAAGTGATAAGGAGTGTATGATTGAGGCCAGGTGTCCCATGGTGCATCAATATCTGGGGGCGGCCATATCTCAATTGGAACAGTTCTATTGAGCTGGCATAGAAACTTTTGGAGTTCCCGATATTGTGCTTTATCTTTGAAGACTTCATCTTCTAGGGTTTTGTGAACCCAAGAGGTGGGGAAGGAGTTGAGCTGAGTTGCTTTTCCACATTTGACAAAATACTGTGGCTTATAGAAAATTATAATAATATAACTTCCATAAGTGCCTTTTGCCTGGTTGCAGTATTGTTCAATTATCTGAAGCCACTGTGGGAGAGGATGAAACCAGCTGAGAAAAGTAAAGAAATTTTGTTGTTCTGGTTCAATGTTTCCTCGGATAGCCTTTTTTAAGTAATAGAGAAGGTCGATGGTGTTGAACTGGATCGCAATATGGTAAAGATGGGTAAGGTACCATAAAAACCATTTTAATTCGTTTGGCTGTTCAACAAATTCAAACCTTATTGGGTGAATGAAAGGATAATCAGGATGAATTCCCCAAGGTTTGAGAATAAGACCTCCAAAATTCTTAAAAATTTGGATATGGTATTCAAGCATCATATCCCTAGCCTTCTGATGAAAACAATTCTTTTCTACAAGGGTGAAAACTTCTGGTGGGAATTCTGGGTGGAGGTTTGGAGTGACAGTGTAAGGGGTAGGTGATGAGGATGTTGAGGAGTAGGGTTTGTACATCATGATGGGTCTGGGCCAATAGACTCTTTTATATGCAAGGATTTTTGGATTTTCTTTGGGCCTAGAAAGTAAATCTGCAAGAACATTATTTTTTCCTGGGATATGTTTGACTTCAAATGAGAACTCAGAAAACCATTCTGCCCATCTTAAAAGCTGTGGATGAGGAACTACTTTTTGTTTGAATTTGAGCATTTTTGGAAATGAGGACATATCCATTTCTATTAGAAACTGATATCCTCGAAGATGAAATTCAAACTTTGTAATACCTTTTTTGACTGCAAGTATTTCCTTGAACGTGGAGTGATAATGGATCTCTGCATCAGAAAATCTTCCACTTTTGTATCCACAGAGAAATCTCTTTTCATTTATTTCTTCAAAGAGAATTGCTCCCCAATATTTGTCACTGGCATCTGTCTGAAGAATTCTTTTTTCATCTGAGGGAATCTTCAAAGGAGGTAGATCTTGTGAAAGTTCTTTCAGTTTTTGAAGAGCTTTTGTTTGGGAAGAGGACCAAGGAGGAGGGTCTTTCTTCAACAATTTTCTCAAAGGATTAGTATATTTAGAAACTTTAGGGATAAAGTTTCTAACATAATTGACTATTCCAATGAATTGTTGAATTTGTTTGAAGGACAAATTCTTTGATGGAAATTTAAGAAGTTCTTGAGCAATGTGTGGTCCTGGAGAATACTTTCCTTCTTTGATGTCCATTCCTAAGAACTGGATTTCAGACTTGTTAATCTGCATCTTTCTTTCTGATAGCATTATCCCATACTTGAAGATGAGGGATCTGAAATGCTCAAGGAGCTGTGCATGGGAGTCTTCATCCTTACTGTAGAGTAAGATGTCATCAATGCAAACCAGAGCGTTTTCCATTAGGGGATGAAAAATTCTTATCATTGCCTTTTGGAATAGAGAAGGGGCTGTCTTTAATCCAAACGGCATGACTTTCCATTGGAAGTGTCCATTGGGGATGCAGAAACCTGTCTTGGGTCTATCATTAGGATGGATTCCTAATTGCCAGAAGCCTGCTTTGAGATCAAATTTTGAGAAGACTCTTGCTTTTGCAATACTGGAGAAAAGCAGATCTTTGTTTGGAAGGGGGAACTTATTATCTTGTAGGAAATGATTAAGAGGCTGATAGTTGATTACCAGTCTTAATTTTCCTCTCTGCTGTTCTGATCTTTTGTTGACATAAAAAGCTTCACATGCCCATTGAGAATCTGAAACTTCAATCAAATCTTGCTGCTGTAGTTCTTGGCATTCTTTTTGCGCAAGTAGCAAATGATCTGGATTCATTCCTTGATGGCTGGCTTTTGTGGGATTGATGTCTTCATTCTTCTTGAATGGAAGTTGGATGAAGAATTCTGGGTTTTTCCACAAAGGATTTGGGCATTTGTTCAGGAATTCTGAATGAGATTCCGCACAGGATTGGGCCTTTAGGTCTTGGATAATAGGAATAATCTTTTCAAATTTGATGAGAAACAGTTTTGGGATTTTGACAAAGGGTTGGAAGAAGTTCTTGTATCTGATACCTTCAGGCAGAATCCTGAGGTATTGGGCTTTTTTGTAAAGGTCAAAGCCTACTACAATATCTTTTCCAGGGAGTTTTGATCCTAATACTGTAGTCGTGATACTACAGTTTAGGAAAAACTGGATGGTGATTGGTTTGCTAATTACCCGGGTGATCAATGGAACTTTTGTAGCTGACTCAAAAATTCTTGTGTGAGGTTTCCACCATTCTGTTAGTAGGACGTCTGGATTCATGATTGTTTCAACTGCGCCAGTATCTATGAAGGCAATTATAGTAATAGGTTTACTATATTTGTCTAAATAGATTTTGACTGGTATATGTGGAGCTGAAGCTGCTTCATCAATGGTTCTATCAGCAGTTTTCTTCTGTGCTTTGGCTTGTATCATTTGAAAATCAGAATAATCTGATTCTGAATTGGAAGAAGTTGTATCATAGACTGGAATGGCACAAATCGTCTTTTCTGAAGGTTGATCTTCAATAGAGCAGACGGATTCAATGTCATCATCGTCTTGGATTTTTATTCCAGACTTCTTCATTATCTGTGCAATCTTCTTGCCCTTCTTATTCTTTGGGCAGTTCTTTGAGAAATGTCCTTTCTGGTTGCAGATGTAGCAACGATCTGACTTTGTTGTTCTTTTTTTTCTTTTAAGATATCTCCAACGGGGTTTGATCTTCTTTCTTTTCTTTGAATAAAAAGAATGCTTCTTGAAATGCTTCTTTTTTCTTGTACGACAGTCACAGAGATAATTGTCTTTTGGACGTTTGTACTTCAAATGAGAATCATCACAAGCTTAGTCAATCTTTTTATCACCATGGAAATAATCTCTGAATATCATTCTTCTGTTGCAAATGTCTTCTAAAGCAACAAAGACTTCTTGTTGAAGTTCTCCAACTGTTATTTGGAGAATGTCTTTGTTCTGCGTTTGAAGAGCTTGGTTGACTGCAACTTGGATTGGATTTGGAAGAGATGAAAGGATTACCG
The DNA here is from genome assembly GCF_025698485.1 of Gossypium arboreum. Taxonomy (NCBI): domain Eukaryota; kingdom Viridiplantae; phylum Streptophyta; class Magnoliopsida; order Malvales; family Malvaceae; genus Gossypium; species Gossypium arboreum. Next base: position 83,362,271 of record NC_069082.1, on the reverse strand, counting down.
GTTTAAGATTTGAATTGAGTCCCAGAGCACAGAATAATCTGGTCATCACTTTGAAGTGTTTCTCCAAATCTTTTCTGGTGCATGAACAGCACTTTCTTTTGTAGAATTCTCTTCTTTTCAATGTAAGCAAATCATCAGGATTTCCAACAAAATGTTGATGAATAATTCTGATGGGCTGTGCTAGATCTTGAAGTACTAAGAATTGCATTTGGTTGTGCTAATCAATCGAATTCCACCAATCTCTAAGCATTCCCATGAATCTGGAGACAAATTCCATGAGAATGTTATAGTTGCTGTCTTCTGTGAGTTTTCGTGTTTCAAGCCAAGAATGAAATTCTTGGATTCTGTCTGGCCATTTTGATGGTGGTAGATCATCTAGGGTAAACGTGATTCTACCAATGGAACTTTTTGGTGGATGTCTCTGCGTAGAGGATGAACCTTCTTCTTGTTGCATTTCATCATCACTTGGTTCTTCCACCTTTGTAGTTTGGAGTATTTTTTCCAAACTTTCTTTTTCTGATTGTTCTTCTGATTGTTCCTCAAATTCTTCAGATTCTTCTGAGGTTGAATCTTGATCAGATTTATCAGTAGAATTTTGATCTTGGATGGTTGAAATTTTTGGAATTGAAGATTCCACATAATCCTTTAAAAATTTTGTTAAAGGATTTTGGCCTTCATCTTCTTGGATCATCAAGGATTTTGAGGTTTGTTTTGGTGGAGAAGTTGGTGGCGTTTTTTCTTCTGAAACTGGTCTTTTACCCAGTTTTTTCTGGATTCGGTCTTCCTCTTGGTCACTAGGTTCAGTAACCATTTGTTCAGCAATGATCTTTTCTTTCTTCTTTGCTTGCTGTTTTTTGATCTCGAGGAAGATCTCATACGTACTTGGTTTCGTACGTTTGGGTGGTTCTGGGAAAGTAATCTGCACACCTTCTACTGGAAGTAAATTCTGTTTTCTGACAGAAGGAAACAATTCAATCGTTTCTCGTCTTGGTGCAGGTTCAGGAATTTTCCCTGTCTCTTGGAGAGTTTTGATCTGATCTTTGAGTTTCTGGATTTCTTTTTCTCTTTGTGCAAGATGAGAAAAGAAATCTTGTCCAGGTGCTGCTGGCTGTTTTGCTACTTCATTCAGTCTTTTTTGTAACAGCTGAATTAGATCTCTGACCATCTTTGTGTTGTCATCTATCTTGGATTCGACTGTTGAGATCTTGGAATCAATTCTTTTCAGGATGTGATTCTGAGCAATGGCATTTTCAGTTTGCCAATTGAGAGTGGCTTCTGCAGCACTGATCTTTGGTGGTGTCCCCGGCGTACTAGTTTGTATTTTTGATGAAATTTTTGGGACATGGACATACAATATTCTAACTATGAATACTCAACATAGAATTTCTTTGGCATGACATGTATCCTTCTCTTGGTTATATGTGTATCGACTGCTTCTCTTTTCTTTTCTTTTTTTCTCTCCTTCAAGAGAACATCCATAAAAGCGATATATACTAGAGAAAGAATTTTAAAGAGGATAAATAATGAAAAAGTTGATCTAAAATAAATTTGAAAAACTTTCACCTTTTATCATCCTTTTTTGTTAAGTACATAAGGCTCTGGTTGCGTAACAGATATCAAGTAATTGCAAAATTTTATTTCCAAGAAATAAGTTAACTAATATTTCTATACACTAATGAAAAGGATATGCAGGATACACAACAAAGAGAGACAACAAAAGCACATGGACAGAATTTTTTTAACAAAAATGCACTCAGAAAAGAATAGATCAAAGAAGAAATTAGTTCTGACTCGTTTGCCTAAATCCATAAACTAGCACGATTTCCCAAAAGCTTCTTCTTTCGACAGCATAAAGTACAGCCTTCATTACATCCTACCATAGAATCTAGAGATGTAATATATTAACCTAGACATCAAAGATATAAAGAAGACAAATAGGTGCAACCTTCATATACTATGTTTAAAGAAAATGAAGAATGCAATATTACAAGATTCGCTAAATACCTGAAACATTAAAAAAAAAAACAGATATTAAAAATTCATATAGCTCTAGGAACTTACATCGAAGCTCCCCAGTGCCACTAGTACTGTCAGCATATTCCAATTCCTCATCACTATCTTGCTGGGTTGGCTGTTGAAGTAAAGAAACCTTTGAGTAGGCAGGAACAACAAACTGTTGTCCAACTACAACCTGGAGAAAATAAATGTTCAGATCTCTTGCAAAGAACATAACTTTGAGCCATACAAGAAGTATTATTAACCAGAGAAAATATTGTAATTAAGGAATATATAAGAAAAATACAAGGTTCAAAATTGAGTATGCTGTTTCGAATTTCCAGCTCCAGTTAAGATAAAGACCTGAAAAGAAGATTGAGGATGACCATGGGGAAGGTTGCAGACAGACTTATAATTGAACACACTATAAGGGGATAGCTAGAACTCCAGGTAGGGTGGGGATGTGGGAATGATGGTTGTAACAAGACAGGAAGTTGTATCATAAGGATGAAGCACAAGTACAAGAAAGAAAAAAATAACTGAAATGATTATTGTTCATATAGCAATTACAAACGTTTGAGATACAGCTTTTTAGGTAAAACATTTCAAATCCCAAAAGAGAAAATCTGGTTGACTTGTTTATCAATGGCAACAAGAAATTGTAAGCTGCACGTCCAGAAAGAAATCAGAAATCGCCAAGAAAACTTACAACTTTGAGTTACTTTAGTTGGGAGACAGCCCATAATGGTGTCACCATAATATATCATAAAATCTTAGTCTATCACATTTATAGATATTTGAACAAGTATATGTCTTGAGGCATGATGCAAATTCATATAACTGCATGTAGACATGTATTCAAACTAATCACCGTAATAATAATGATGACATTTGACAATTAAAAAAGGGATAAAGTGCTCCAAGGGATGCATACCTTGAAAGATAGAATAACTCCAGGTTGCAGAACTGCTCCTGACTTCAGTATTACACTGTCACATACTATTGCATTCCTTAACTGACAGCCATCTTCAATGGTAACATTATTCCATATATAAGAGCCTTCTATTGTGACATTTGATCCAATAGTGCACCTTTCTCCAATAACAGAATGAGAGATTTTTGTGTCATTCCCTATTTTGGTGCCTTGTCCAATGAAAGTGAATGAACCTAATTGTGCAGAACGTGACAGTGTGACATCTGAAAATAAAAATTGATTAAACCACTTCCAAGGAAAGTCCCGAACTAAACAAATTAAATAGGTACAAGCATAAATGATGAGATGTTACATGTTTAAAGCATGAAACTTTTATGGCAGTCAAATACGTAATAATCATTAATTTGTTTCAATCTATACCAGATGCTCGATAAGTTCCCTGCCTCTCAACCTTTATTGCAGAACTTCCACAGAGCACATCTGGAACAAATGGATAAGTCCACCTCTGAATTATGTCCTTGCTAATGGTATCATAACTTCGAAAGTTATCTATCCTAGCAGCATAACTTGAGTGAATTTCATGAGTAAATATCTTGTAACCCATGATCTGCAGCCATAGATAAAAGTGGAAGCAATATGATACAAAATCTTATGATATTCAGCCCGGTAACAATATGCAATTGTAATATTTCTCCAATTCTATTCTTATGTTTATCATCAGATGTCAAGATTAGATAACATATAACGGCATCATCAACTACATCGTCCTATCTTATATTTGGATGTTATGCACAGTATTATGCTAAGATACACATATATGATGAGTATATTTACTAAGGATAACCAAACTTCCTTTCAAAATTTCTATGTTCTAACTATTATCCTATAATTTTTTTACGATGTTTATATTTTTAAGGGTAATGAATACAAATGTCTACATTTTGTAAAGAATAGATAAGTCATTGTTTTGATGATTACGCATGCAACACCATGTTTACCTATCCCATAAACATTAAAATAATCAAAGCTTCTTGAATTAATTTTTTTTAGATTACAATTAACGGAAAGTATAATGTTTTACAAATTATGATGCATGTTACTAAACAAAAAAGGCTGGCTTGCGAATTCCAAAGCATAGATCTAGACTAAAGCTTCCCGTAGATTAGCAGACAATTCTACATCATTCGGACAGAAGGGTCAGCTAAGACTGCCACGACAATGCACATTTGAGTGTACAAGGACAAACCACCCAGTTTTTTTCTTTCTTATCTAAACTTTGACTTTGAATGTGCAAGCACACAATTTTGTTTTATTAAGGGTGAAAAAGTGATAAGAAAATATTTTAAAACAACATGATATAAGTGTATGATATGTAACACATACATCATCAACCAGCAGTCCCTTTACAAAATGACGTCTTAGATGTTGATAATCAAAATTGTCTGTGAAAAGACTTAGTACTTCTTGAGAGCATATGTCAATATAACAGTCCTGCAAAAGCAAACCCGAATTATTTAGTAAAATATCATTCGACTAAAAACAAGTAGCATAAATCATATATGTTTAATATTTATCCAAGCAATATGTGCTAATCAAGCCACTAACAGAGAGATCGCTGAACCAGTAGCAAAAGGTTTCATGCCATGTAGCTTGAAAAAGGAACTTTGAAACTTCTAATGGACCAAGAGTTGAGATCAAGGTTTAAGGTTCTTTCTGATTATGGACAATCAATGATTTCAGTGTGAATACACTGAGAAAAAGGATAAAGACAGCGTACAATAAATAAAAAGCAAAAATATTTTGAGAGTAAAAAAAAAAAATGAAGAACAAAGTGATGTTGTAAAGAGCCATTTGAGTTTGGAGAAGAGCAAACAAGTTTTTAATAGCACTAAAACAGAGATTTTGACTGCTACCCATCAAATGAAACAAGCAAGAGTTTTAAGGCATCAATCACTTGCCAAGCAAGAAAAAGTATACACTCATTACATCTATTTTATAATTATTTACAAACAACTCTGTTCAATACCGAGAAACACAACTAAAATTTGTGAAGTTTTACACCACGTCCACAAAAGAAGCAAATTTATCATAACATATTAATATATTCCTTTTTAAGTGTCTGTGTGAATATATATAATGATGGCAAAATAGGTAATATAAAAAGTAACCAGATAATTTCACAATATGATTTGAAGAACAAAACCTGTTTGTCATTGTGCAGAATGACAGAAGGATTGTCAGCTATCAATGTTTTATCAAGAGATATAAACCCCTTTGAATATTCTGCTTTATCCTCGTAATACAGAAGCTGTTTCGTAACAGGATTTATAGCCATGAAGAGTTCATCGGTACCAAGTCGAGACTGCTGGGTGATCGGTGAAGGCTTTGACTGTTTAACAACCATGGTCATTATAGCATTAGCATCTTTTTTCCTTCTGTCTTTATGTTCTTGAAGTGCCTGTGTAAGCGACATGTTGCTCACTGTATCTCCACTAATAAGAACAAAATCTCCATGTATCTGAAAAGATAAGGAGAAAAACCGTGCATACTGAGTGAAACAAGCTCCAAACCATGATGGTCGTAAATAAATTCCAAACATAAGATTACAATTGCCAAAAATCTACAAAAAGAATAAAGCATCCCAACCAAGAACTCTACAAAAGATTTAAGCATATTGAAAACAAAGTTCAATAAAAAGGAATTCTAGTGATGTTGTCCTCATTTCCTTTATTTTGAAAATAAGCACATTTAAAAGATAAATAAGACTTCCTGCAGGAACAATTAATTGCAGAAACCAGCTTGAACTTTAATAGAGGTGATCCATGATGCTCAAAGATCAACAGTTCAAAGCTCCTCCAAAACTCACCCATCCATTAAGCCTAGAAGACAAATGCCCAGGACCAAGACATGACAGATGAGGCAAGCTGGTACTACCTCATTGGATCTTTAAGTCACATCAAAGTAGTAACCATAGTCCAATTCCTAGTTTTAACATAAGCCTTTGGAGTTTGATCTATTCCCATGGGTTTTCACAGAATATTCAAGTGGGTCTTGGCAGACTACCAATTTGCTTTCTACAACATTTACTTCAATAATCAATTTGTGAGAAACACCTTTGAACAAATTGGTGGGATGATTATTTTAATTTCAGCAACTTTGGGAGAGTAGATTTTACAAAAATTGGAGTTCGTACCCAAATGCACAATAATTCAATAACAAAGAAAAAGCAACTGATTTCCTGTATTTACAAACTAAAGAAACCAACTAACCAGCCCACTAATATTCAACCTCAACATTCAACTAGAGGAGCCAAAACTTGCTTGAACCAGTATTTCCCCCATCTGACACCTAGACGACATGAGTTCAAACCCTGTCATCCCCTCCCCCTCCACCAATATTGTATTGATCAAAAGAAAGAACATTCAACTAGAGGCTTGTTCCTCCTTCTAAGACGGTATATATTTCAAGTAAATGCATTATCCTATTAACATATTTCTTAGTACACACTTTTAATTAGTGGAAAGATATATATATATATATATATATATAAAACCATTACCACATTGCGCTCGTAAATCAAACGCAAAGCATCACCAGCACTGATGGAATTGTGAGATTCTATTGTAGTAACCGAAAAATTTGGTTGAGATGACCATTCGGAACTCTCCAAGTAATCAATCACTTGTTTCGAATGAGCACAGCAGAACACGAAAACCTCCTCCACGCCCGCCGAGTCAAGCCATGCTAATGTATAATTTATCATCGGAATATTTACTAAAGGCAACAATACCTTCAATCAAAGAGGCAATTTTTATAATTAAACCAAAACATATAACAAAATTTGAAAAAAAAAATGTCTGCACGGATACCTTGGGGCGTTCGAGAGTAATTGGACGGAACTTGGTGGTGAAGCTATCAGCTAAGAGAATGGCTTGTAATGGATGACGTGCTAATTCCTCTGGGTCTTCTGAAACCCTAGCAGTAGCACCCTTTTTCTGTGCACCCATCTTTCCAGTCTTTGTCCTTACCGAACAAAGAACCGGAACGCAGAAACTTATTCAGTTAATAGAGTGAAAAACGAGGGAGAAAACCCTAATTAATTAAAATATATAATATCAATAATCAACAAAAAGAAAAAAAAAAGCTGAAGCTTGAAAACTGCAAGTGCAGGGAAACAGTAGCAGCAAGAAAGAAATAAAGAAGAGATTTTGGGGGTTTTAGGGGAAGGTCGGATCGGGTCTGGATCTCCGATCTTTAGTTCTTACAGGGTTAGGTCCGAATAGAAAGCCTGATATATTACTCGAGTACTGATAAGCAAAAATCGGTGGCCAAGCCCAACCGCCCAACTAAACAAAGTTTTTAATTTAAACTACAAAAATAGTCATGTATTTATTATGCTTAAGTTTACGTTTTGGTATGTTTCAATTGTAACGATTTCATCACTGGGCCGTTAGTACCCGTTAAGTGATGGATGGAAGTCAGAGCTGGCAGTATGGCAGACGTTTTTGCCATGTCATCGCCATGTTTTGAGCCTATTTCCTCATTTTTAAATGAATTTATAATATAAAAATATCTTAAATCTTTTATATACAACATATTAAGGTAAAAAGGAATAAAAAAATAAACCTCTCACTGTTTCAAGCAAACGACAGAGAAAAGAAGAAGAAGAGATGGAAGCACCTAATGTTATTATACCTATATGTAATTGTGATTCTCGAACTCCGTTAAGAATGTCTTAATCAAACGAAAACTTTAATAAGAGATTTTTCAAATGTCAATATTATGGTAACTATAAAAGGAGTAGTTGTCGGTTTTTTACCTAGTTCAATCCTCCTGTTACACCACATTCAAGGGTGGTGTTGGTTGGAATGCTAAGGAAAGTTAGAAAGATAGAGGGGGAGAATGATTTGGGTTGTTATGGTAGTGGTGTGTGTATTTATGCAGTGGGTTTTGGTTTCCAAAACTTAGTTGTTGTTTGTGTAAAAGGGAAAAGGGTGTAGGATAATTGATCTAGGGTTTGGGAAGGGTTTTTTGTTTTGGTAACTTGGTTAGTGGTGAATGGAACAATCCTATTTTTTTTTTTGGTTAAAATTACTCTGAATTGCATATAACATATAAGAAAATAGACATATTGTCTGTTGTTACAAAATAAACAGTGCATGACTTCTAAGCATAATTAGCCAATCAATTGTCCACTGCCCAAATAAGACCTATAAAGAGATTACAAAATAAACCAATGTATGGAGCACTGCCCAAATGAGCAACAATGGCTCATATAAAGTGACTACAAAACTGTATATTATAAAGCGGTTCAAGGCAGTTGACAAAAAAACCATTATCATCACAATAAAAAAAAATTTGAAACGTCACATTCAATCTTAAAAGCCGAGGATGGATTTGCTTCTTTAAATATGCCAAACGTCTCCCTACTATTTAAATTTTAAAATATATTCTTTATATTTTAATTTTGAGATATTTAAATCATTGTATTTTTTTATTTAAAAGTCTTGGTCTCTTTCTTTAATTTTTTAATTAAAATTAACTCATCAAAGATAAAATAATTTTTTAAGCCTTAACATTTATATTTTTTGTCAATATGGTCCTTACCCTTTAAAATTAGTTAAATTTTTAAAATATTATTTTTTTATTTTTAAATAAAAAAAATTAAAAATATAATTTTGAAAAGAAAAAAACTTTTAAAAATTTTAAAAAATAAAAATGATATTAAAAATATTTAAAAATTCAAAGTTCATCTAAACTAGACCGGGCTAGCCAATCGGACTTAGAACCAGATGGGATATCACTAGATGGGCTAGCCAATAGGTTGACCCGCGAATTAGTACGGACTTGTTAAACCAAATTAAAAATTAATTGTGTAGCACCCCAAACCCGGCCCAGACGTTATGGCCGGATCCGACATGCCACATTGAAGCGTTCAAAATATTTTATATTGTTGATCCAGAAAAACCTACTTAGTGTTTTAAAAGATAATTTCATTATAGGTTAAAGTGAATGAAAGCTGTGCACCAGGTAGGAAATCGGAAAAGAGGTGGTGAGTCCATCGGACTGCTTAAGTACCAAGCTCCCTTCGAATCCAATCCTAGACATGCATACCGCCATTGCCACACCTTAACGTCATGGATATTTCTAGGAAACCGATTTGATTATGTCATTTTTAGGAAAAGTGATTAATTTTGGAAAATATTTTCATTGCGGAAGCTTTGCTTGTTGTCGTGTTATTTTGAAATCAATTGTTATTTTTTAAAACGCACCCTAAAGCTATCCAATTTCAACAGTTAAAATAAGTAATACCTATCTTAGTAATACATATTAAAACCATCAAAATAATTAAGCGGCCTTATTACATTTAAAACCCAAAACTTCAAACGTAAATAATAGGATGTCCAGTTCACCGAAGAAAACCAAACTTTCGAACGGGTGGCCACTCAATTCTCTCACAACTCCAAGCCCACTATGGTTGGGGATTTCTGCGTGGATGAAAATAAAAGGGTGAGTTTGGGGAAACTCGTGTGTAAGGAAAACCCATTAAAAGCCCAAGTCAGCTCAAGCCTATTGGGCCTAAGCCCATTCAGTAATAAATGGTCTTGGACCGAGCCCTTTTCAGATTACAATAAACGGGCCTTAGCCCTTATTCAGATAATAAGTATGGCCCATAGGCCCATTTCAAAATACATGCAACATCAATAACATATGCAAGCCCATTTGGGAGACTACTCAACCCACCAACCACTACACTCCACCCGTACCAGCCCTACACTCCATGTGGGGAATAGCTCAACCCACCCAAATTTAACACTTCGGCGATTCTTGCCTTTGCTGCTCGTTATCAATAAATTGAGGCAAAGCCTCCAAGACGTGGACAAGCCACTTTCGATACTTCCTCCGTCAATATCCCAATCCCATGCATCGATAATAACAACATGGCATGCAATAATTAACAACATCAAACATGCATTTAGGTCAATTTAACCCTAGGGGTATTTGGTAATTTATCTACTAGGGGTAAAGCGTAAATTTTCCACTTTTAAAGGTATTTCATAATTTATCTATTTTAGGGTTTTTCATGCATATTCCTACTTTTCACGTACTAACAGAATCACGTACCGAGGGTTCTTACCGAATTGGGTCCGTTGGCCCATCATTCCAATTTTTGGCCCATTAAGCCCAAAAATATCGAGGGCACAGAAATCATGCACTTTGCAGTACAAATTTTGCAGCTTACTAAAAACTTTAATCGATTTACCTCACGAGCATTCGCACACTCGCAAATCTACAAAATACCGGTTTCGGCATTTCGGCTTTTCGACTTTTGCCGATCCAGACTAAGAAAGAGGGTGTTAGTTACACACGCTTTGCGACGATATCTCGACGAGATCCACACACTAACGCCTACAATTGGATTACTAACACATTAATCTAACTATTCACATACGAACTACGTATTAACCCCTTACAATATTCGCCAACCACACCTACGGATCGAGTAAGCTTATAAGAAATCAATAAGCAACTCATTAACAATTTTTGTCGATGTTTACCACATAATCATAATTTCACTGCAAGCTGTCTTCCCGAGCAACAGTCACTAAATCATTTATAACTGGAGCTACGAAACTCCAAATCAAGTGCCGTTAATTTTACCTGAAAATAGACTCATATATCTTCTATCCATAAACTTTTCAGAATTTTTGGTTTAGCCAATCAATACCAGATTTTTCTCAAATTTTCGCATGTTTCACTGTTTGACTAATCTGACCACTCTTCATTACGAATCAAATTTCTCATTGTACAGGATTCAAAATATGTTCTCGTTTATTTCATTTGAAACTAGACTCATTAAGCTTTAATTACATAATTTATTTAGCTTCTAATTCATCTCTCACAATTTATGGTGATTTTCCAAAGTCACGTTACTGCTGCTGTCCCAAGCAGATTTATTACCAAATCACTCTTTCACACATACCTTGCATGCATGTTATTTAAACATGTATATCACCAATCAATCATCACATATCTATGATTTTACTTAAGTATACATATTAAAACCATCAAAAATAATTAAGCGGCCTTATTACATTTAAAACCCAAAACTTCAAACGTAAATAATAGGATGTCCAGTTCACCGAAGAAAACCAAACTTTCGAGCGGGTGGCCACTCAATTCTCTCACAACTCCAAGCCCACTATGGTTGGGGATTTCTGCGTGGATGAAAATAAAAGGGTGAGTTTGGGAAACTCGATGTGTAAGGAAAACCCATTAAAAGCCCAAGTCAGCTCAAGCCTATTGGGCCTAAGCCCATTCAGTAACATGGTCTTGGACCGAGCCCTTTTCAGATTACAATAAAGCGGGCCTTAGCCCCTTATTCAGATAATGATATGGCCCATAGGCCCATTTCAAAATACATGCAACATCAATAACATATGCAAGCCCATTTGGGGAGACTACTCAACCCACCAACCACTACACTCCACCGTACCAGCCCTACACTCCATGTGGGAATAGCTCAACCCACCCACCCAACACTCGACGATTGCGGCCTTCTACTGCTCAGTTATCGATAAATTGAGGCAAAGCCTCCAAGACGTGGACAAGCCACTTTCATACTTCCTCCGTCAATATCCCAATCCCATGCATCGATAATAACAACATGGCATGCGAGAATTAACAACATCAAACATGCATTTAGGTCAATTTAACCTAGGGGTATTTCGGTAATTTATCTACTAGGGTAAAGCGTAAATTTTCCACTTTTAAAGGTATTTCAAGTAATTTATCTATTTTAGGGTTTTTCATGCATATTCCTACTTTTCACGTACTAACAGAATCACGCATCGAGGGTTCTTACGAATTGGGTCCGTTGGCCCATCATTCCAATTTTTGGCCCATTAAGCCCAAAAATATCGAGGCACGTAAATCATGCACTTTGCAGTACAAATTTTGCAGCTTACTAAAACTTTAATCGATTTACCTCACGAGCATTCGACACTCGCAAATCTACAAAATACCGGTTTCGCATTTGACTTTTCGACTTTTGCCGATCCAGACTAAGAAAGAGGGTGTTAGTTACACACTGCTTTGCGACGATATCTTGACGAGATCCACACACTAACGCCTACAATTGGATTACTAACACATTAATCTAACTATTCACATACGAACTACGATTAACCCCTTACAATATTCGCCAACCACACCTACGGATCGAGTAAGCTTATAAGAAATCAATAAGCAACTCATTAACAATTTTTTGTCGTGTTTACCACATAATCATAATTTCACTGCAAGCTGTCTTCCGAGCAACAGTCACTAAATCATTTATAACTGGAGCTACGAAACTCCAAATCAAGTGCCGTTAATTTTACCTGAAAATAGACTCATATATCTTCTATCCATAAACTTTTCAGAATTTTTGGTTTAGCCAATCAATACCAGATTTTTCTCAAATTTTCGCATGTTTCACTGTTTGACTAATCTGACCACTCTTCATTACGAATCAAATTTCTCATTGTACAGGATTCAAAATATGTTCTCGTTTATTTCATTTGAAACTAGACTCATTAAGCTTTAATTACATAATTTATTTAGCTTCTAATTCATCTCTCACAATTTATGGTGATTTTCCAAAGTCACGTTACTGCTGCTGTCCCAAGCAGATTTATTACCAAATCACTCTTTCACACATACCTTGCATGCATGTTATTTAAACATGTATATCACCAATCAATCATCACATATCTATGATTTTACTTAAGTATAATCTCCATTTCATCATTTTAAAGCACAACATGTTAGCCGATTTTTCCCTTTAGCATCTAAGGCACATGCATGCTCATTTGTTTGGCTCAACTTCACCTATCTTCCATTTTTCATCAAAAGAACATGAAACAACAACCATTTCCTTCATTTTAATTCATGACTAAATGCTCACAACACAACTAAAAACCAAAATATGCTTCAAGAGTTAAGGTAGAATCAAGAAGAACTCATGAAACTCAAGATAGAAGCAAACTACCATGAACTTACCTTCAATTTTCTTCCCCAAGTGACCGAACATTCAAGAGCTTTCTCCTCTCCTTTCTCTTCTCTAACTTTAGGCTATGATGAACAAAGATGGACAAAACTTTGTTCTTTTCACCCCTTTTTTTTTAATAAAATTCATATTTCATCCATTTAATTCTTTAATACAAAAGACATGAAATTCCCATCATGGAACATTTACCTAACCCATTATCATGGGACATTTACCTAACCCATTATCATGAAACATTTACCTAACCCATTATCATGGAACATTTACCTAACCCATTATCAATTTGTATCAATTTGTACCATAAATTATGGATATCAAGTGCACATTTTGTCTACAACAACATGATGGCTGGCCACTTCATGTAAAATGGGAGGTTTGTCATGCAAATCCTCCTATTTTGCACTCTTATTTATTTGGCCACTTCAATTTAGCCTATAGCATTTTCAAACATTTTCACATAGGTTCTATTTCATAATTTCACCCCCTTTTTCTTATGGAACAAAAATTAACTAAAATTGCCGAGTTCTATCTTAAGCTTGGGCCTTCTAGAGGCCTACTAACATAATTAAACCTATGCCAACATTCACAGAATTCCCGAAAATTGGGGCATTACAAATTGAACAGACAATTGAACCGACTTTAAACTAGTCTGATTAATTGGTTCTCAGAACAACTAGTTCAATCAATTGAAATCAAATAAATTATTAAAAAAATTAAAAATTATAAAAATTGGTCAAATTCCAGTTCCATTAGTTTTTTAGCCTGATTCAACCAATCTTTACTGGTTTGCAGGTCAACCAACTTTTATCTCTCATCGAACTGATACCCCAATTGGTTATTGATCTAATCGATCTAGTCTGGTTTAGATAACATTGAATTTTGTACTTTTTATATTTTTAAAAATTCTTTTTATTTCTATTTTTTAATTTTAGAGAGTTCTATTTCATTTCTTTAAAAAATATATGTTTTTTTAAATATTTTGTTTAAAATAAGAAAAAATAATTTTAATTTAAAAAATGTGTACTTTTAAAGGGTATGGATAATTAAAAAATATTAAATGTTGAGGGCTAAAAACTTCAAAATTTTAATAACTGGTTGATCCATGAACCGGTATAGGTTGAACTAGCCTAAAATATTTATTAAATTGTCAATTGAATCGATTTTATAATTCTATAATATTTTAAATTTTAAATTTTAGTAATTTATTTGCTTTGAATTGGTCGACTAGTCGATTCGAAACCAATTAGTCAAACTAGTTCGAAATCAGTTTAACTGTCGATTTAATCAATTTTTTAGCACGGTTCAACCAATCTATATCGATTTGTAGGTCAACCCATTTTTCCCTATCACCAAACTGATACCCCAACCGATTCTCAGTTCAACTGGTTGGTCTGATCCGATTTAGATAACATTGAATTTTGTAATTTTTGTTTAATATTTATAAATCATTTTATTTTTATTTTTATTTTTATTTTTATTTTTCAGGATTTTTATTTTTTCATAATTTTATATTGTTATTTAAAATATAGGAAAAAATATTTTTTAAATGTTTATGTACTTTTAATTGGTAAGGATCAAATTGATAAAAATTGTAAATGTTAAAGGTTGAAAACTTATTTTACCTTTAACATTGTTAACTTTAATGGCTAAATTAGATGGAGGGACTAAGATTTTTAAATAAAAAAATATAAGGACTCAATATCTCGAAATTAAAGTATATGGGCTAACTTTTAATTTTTGAAAGAGTATAGGGACCTTTGGCATATTTAAACAAAAAATTTAAACGATATTAGGATTTAAGATAAACTACGAAGTTAACCATCTAACTTTCATAAGTTTTTATTTTAGGCACCGAAAAAAAAAGAAATTTGCATTTTTCGCACTATCGTTAACAATCGTTTTCAATTTGGTCACCCATCGTTAACTCAATGTTCATTTTAGTCATCCGACTCTAATAAGTTTTTATTTTGGTCACTCATTTTATCTTTTTAAACTAATTTTATCATTGTATGAGTGAACTCTTAAAATTGTCAAGTGTTGTTATATATATGTGTGTGTGTGTGTGTGTGTGTGTGTGTGTGTGTGTGATCATACACCATTATGATCATTCAAGAGTATGAAACAACTGTATATGTAATTCAGCTCCTAATGCGATGTACTACAGTCTCTTAGGCTTAGTTTAGTTATAACAACCCTAACCCAATTATGAGCATTATCGTACAATCAGAACTTTTACATTTAATTTCATTCAATAGCATAAACATAACTCAAACCATTCATACATACATATATCATCCCTAAATTAGGCCCTCGAGGCTCTAAAAAATACTTTAGAAACAAATCAGGACCAATTTGAAATCATTTGAAAACCTTAGGAAAAATTCACAAAATTTTGAAAACAGGAGTCATACGGCTGTGCGCCTCACACGGCTGAGACACACGCCCATGTAACAATCGAAATAGGGATGCACGGATGTGTCCCAGCCCGTCTGTCAAGCCATGTGCTATCTGACTTGCACCATAAGCACTCAATAGGCGACACACAGCCATGTCGCCAAGCTGTGTGTCTCACACGGCCAAGTCACACTCCCATGTAGACCTAAAATGTACCTTAAACAACAAGTTTACGATTTCCTACTTGTTTGGGCATTAAATAACTCAAAAACGAATCATTTAACCTATTCAAAATACAATCAAACATACTCAAAACATGCTGAAACAATCATCTTAGATGCCTAACCAATGTACCCTCATTGGTACCACAATTTATATCACCAATGCAACATTCAAATCAAGATTTCAAGCATACCAAATCACTCAATTTAGCCTAACAAATATCTACCTAAAACATCAAGCTTAAGTTCACATACACCTATCAAGCCTTGGTTCAAACAATATGCTAAACTTATGGCTTCAACACAAACATATGTTTATATAACAAACCAACATTATACTTAAAACTCAATTTACATCCCATTCACAAAATCACTAACAACCAAACACATCCTAGGTACATGTCGTTACAAAAAGTAAACATCATCACACTTGAGATCGGGATCATTGTTGGATGCTGAGTCGGCGATCAAAAAAGAAGTACCTAAGCTGCATATAGAAAACAAAACCGCACACTGAGTAAACTCAGCGATATTTCTATAATCCGAACATTTAAAGACATAATGATACATGAATGCTCTAATTGAATTATACAATCACATTATTGTCTAAGCTTACAATTACAATATATCATCATTTCAATTTCATACATATCATCACATCATTTTATACTATGCTCAATCTGTATATGTTTTCATACTTGATTGTTTATAACAAATATCTCAATTCACATCACTTGCTATATGAATAAATTTTTCACATATCAATCCACATTTCCTTATACAATGACATTATCCATTCTATATTCAATTCATGAGGACATAACTCATATATTTCATTTGATCACAACATATTTCATTTTTCATTTTCATTTTTCTATCAACTATCTCATTTCCATTTCATATACCATGTCATTTAAATATCAATTATAGAACTTTATTATTTAATTACCCCTATTAACACAACTCGGACTCGAACAGATACATAGATTTAACTAACACACAAGTTTGGGACTCAGTGCCTCATCGAATAAATCCAAAGTAATAATTGCACCCAGCGCTATATAAATTGACACCCAGTGTCTCATCGGTTAAACCAAAACAAATTGGCACATAGTGCCTCATCGACTCGAAGCCGAAGAAATCCCTGAACTCTTCCTATATTATGGCATGTCATTTATATCTGACTTAGCCCGAAACAGTTAATAAGGGTCCATATCACTTACAAATACAACCAATAACCAATTCTCATATTTGCACAATATCACATTTAAACATATATTTATTTCAATTTTCAAATACTCAATACATTCATAACATATACAAAATTAATCCAATTCAATCAACTATGAATTCAATTCAATTGTAAAGCACCATAATTCTTACTTCCAATGCTTACCATATGCAATAATTCAAAATGCAATAATTTTTAACTTAGTTCGGATTATAGAAACACAAGCTGTGGATTCCAAGCTATTCGGCGTCAATTTTATCTCTCCCCTTTTTAGTCGATGATTCTGGTATGACGTTAGGTACGAAATTAAAATAATCAAATACATTAATACTACACAATTCAATTCCACATTGCATATTTCAATTTTTACACAATATTTTCTTAAATTCCAATTTAACCCACAAACCGAGACTAATTTTTAACTTCCACATTTAATCCTATATTTTTTATACCAATTTCACCTTGAGTTAAATTTAACTCTCTATTTTTAATTATACCCTTAAATTTTGAATTTTTCACAATTTAGTCCTTATTTTCAAAATTTATAATTTGTTCTACGACTTAGTCCTTTTCCATTTCTAACTTAAAAATCTATCAATTTAATCTCTAATACTAAAACTACTCAACAATAACAACATCTAAAATCTTAATCAATGCTAAAATTTCAATGTGGGCCTAATAGCTTTAAACATTGGGATTTCAAAAATATAAAAATTACAAGAAAAGAGACTAAATTAACTAACCAATAAACTTAAAACTTATAAATCCCTAAGGTGCCGTCAGTCACTCCTTCTTTCTTTCTCTTCTTTCTTCATTTTCTATTAATTTGCATGCTACCACTTACTTTTTATTATTTCTTTTATTATGTTTTTATTATAAAATCACATATATGTATATACATTTCATAATAATTATTAATTATACTATTTATATTATACATGTTAATGCCGTCCACTAACCTTAGGTAATTGGATAATTACTACTTTAGTCCCTCTATTAATTTTAATCTATAATTCAACTTTTAACCCTTATGCGATTTAGTCCCTGTACCTTAGTAATTCTTAATTTCTCAAAATTCACTTAATCAAAATATAATTCACTACTAACTACCTCATAAATATTTAAATAAAAATATTTACGGGTTCGTTTTACGGAAACGGAGTCCCAAATTTTATTTTTTGACACCCTAACTATTGGGTCGTTACATTAGCAATGCTTCTCAGAAATGCTTTTGGAAAAAAAAAACACATTTGAGGAGAAGCTAATATTTTCAGGTTTTGAAAAAATTGCTTTTGGACCACTTTTTGGTTTAGGAAAAGTACTTTTTCTCTCATGAGGCAAATTATTTAAAAATGTTTTTGTTCCAAAAGTACTTCTTAGAAGCAATACTATTCACACCCTTGGGAATGCATATATGTTTGTTTCATATCACTATAAATTTCTAATGGTTATTGGACTATCTCTATGTTTTGAACATGTTTTAAATAGCTTTAAACCAAAATGTTATGACTTTTGATATGGTGGTATACATGCCAATAATTGCCTTATTTGAACTTAGATTTGGATGGTTCGATATAAGTCTTAGAATATTTGTATGAATCTTGCATGTTTGACAAGTTTTGTTCCATTTTGACTATGTTTTATATTGAGTTTTGCTGGAAATTAGTTGATCTTGAAGCATGTTTTACAAGAGACTTATTGGGAAATGTTTTGGTATGAATCTTGAGTGTTTATAACTCATATTTTTTGTCTCGGGCACTTCTAAACATCAACAAATCATTTCAAAATGATCTGTTCAAGATTTCAATACTCTAAAATTGATTTTATCTATTCTCTAAGATTTTATATAAAAAAAAAGTTTCATTCCTTATTTTCTTAAATAAAGTCATGGTTTTTGTATAAAAAATATTTTAGTAGCGTCTTCCGTCTGTACAAATCATCGAGACATATGAGGGTATTACAATTTATCTATAAATAGGAACTATAAGCTAAATTATTTACACACACATTACTGAGAGTAGTTATTCTGTCAAAAAATAACGGTAATTTATTTTTCCTATTTTCTCAAAAAATCTCATAGCTTCCGGTTATACAGAGAATTAACTTTCTTACTAAAAGTTAAGAAAAATTTTCTTTTTGTGCACATGGTTTGTTTTGTTTGAGCCCACAATCAAAGGAATTTAAAGTTCGATGATAGCAAAGAAGGTCATTCAATGGAAAGCTCGGATCGACTTACACTGCCTTGTACAAAACACAAGTATAATTTCAATTAAGAGTTTATTGTTATAAATATCACAATGCTCAGTTTTAAGAAAACTTTTAAACTTCCTCTTTGCCTAAAAACATTGTCCTAAACATGATTTTCTAACAATAACAGGGACTTGTATTAGCACAACTGAGGACTTGGGACACGACAACTGTCCCACGTCCAAAACACTGCATTGTTTTGTATTGTTTTGATTTTCTAGGTCTATTTTGGGTCTCAAATACCTCCGATTACCCTAAATAACTTTAAAATGATTTTAAATTCTCTCTAAAGTTTTTTAATTGTCTTAAAGTTAGATAAGTGATTATAAAAAATGTTTTAAAGTTTTAGATTATGGTAAAATTCCTACTTTTCGTAACTCAAATGACTTTGTTTTAAGTCAATAAGCTTCAAAAACTTGTTTTATGAATTGGTAATGTCCATTTATATTTTCAAAGACCTGAAATAATTTATAATTGTAATTACACTTTTCTAAACTTTCCCATTTTGATTTAAAGAATGTTAATGGATTGCGAAACAAGTATTTATTTAAAAAGAAATTTTTTGGTTAAATTCTAAAAGTGCTTCGATAGCAACTCCCGCTGATACCATATGTCGGGATAGGTGAGAGGTGTTACAAGTTTTTGTTCAAAACAATTGTCAAAAGGGGAGATTGCTAAGGCAAGTGTTTTGAAATGGCTAATGAAGTGTTGACGATAGTGGCCACTATCGCTAGTAATTTTTTAATTTTCAAGAGATTTTATTTTTTTCATAATTTTTATATTGTTATTTAAAATATGGAAAAATATATATTTTAAATGTTTATGTACTTTTAATTGGCAAGGATCAAACTGATAAAAAAATTGTAAATGTTAAGGGTTGAAAAAGTTGTTTTACCTTTGACATTGTTAACTTTAATGGCTAAATTAGACTGAGGGACTAAGATTTTTAAATAAAAAAGTACAGGAACTCAATGTTTCAAAATTAAAGTATATGGGCTAAATTTTAATTTTTGAAAGAGTATAGGGGCCTTTGGCATATTTAAACAAAAATTTAAACGACATTAGGATTTAAGATAAACTACGAAGTTAATCATCCAACTTTGATAATTTTTGAAAAAGGATTTGCATGACAAACCTCCCATTTTACATGAAGTGGCCAGCCATCATGTTGTTGTAGACAAAATGTGCACTTGATATCCATAATTTATGGTACAAATTGATACAAATTGATAATGGGTTAGGTAAATGTTCCATGATAATAGGTTAGGTAAATGTTTCATGATAATGGGTTAGGTAAATGTCCCATGATAATGGGTTAGGTAAATGTTCCATGATGGGAATTTCATGTCTTTTGTATTAAAGAATTAAATGGATGAAATATGAATTTTATTAAAAAAAAAAGGGGTGAAAAGAACAAAGTTTTGTCCATCTTTGTTCATCATAGCCTAAAGTTAGAGAAGAGAAAGGAGAGGAGAAAGCTCTTGAATGTTCGGTCACTTGGGGAAGAAAATTGAAGGTAAGTTCATGGTAGTTTGCTTCTATCTTGAGTTTCACGAGTTCTTCTTGATTCTACCTTAACTCTTGAAGCATATTTTGGTTTTTAGTTGTGTTGTGAGCATTTAGTCATGAATTAAAATGAAGGAAATGGTTATTGTTTCATGTTCTTTTGATGAAAAATGGAAGATAGGTGAAGTTGAGCCAAACAAATGAGCATGCATGTGCCTTAGATGCTAAAGGGAAAAATCGGCTAACATGTTGTGCTTTAAAATGATGAAATGGAGATTATACTTAAGTAAAATCATAGATATGTGATGATTGATTGGTGATATACATGTTTAAATAACATGCATGCAAGGTATGTGTGAAAGAGTGATTTGGTAATAAATCTGCTTGGGACAGCAGCAGTAACGTGACTTTGGAAAATCACCATAAATTGTGAGAGATGAATTAGAAGCTAAATAAATTATGTAATTAAAGCTTAATGAGTCTAGTTTCAAATGAAATAAACGAGAACATATTTTAAATCCTGTACAATGAGAAATTTGATTTGTAATGAAGAGTGGTCAGATTAGTCAAACAGTGAAACATGCGAAAATTTGAGAAAAATCTGGTATTGATTGGCTAAACCAAAAATTCTGAAAAGTTTATGGATAGAAGATATATGAGTCTATTTTCAGGTAAAATTAACGGCACTTGATTTGGAGTTTCGTAGCTCCAGTTATAAATGATTTAGTGACTGTTGCTCAGGAAGACAGCTTGCAGTGAAATTATGATTATGTGGTAAACACTGACAAAAATTTGTTAATGAGTTGCTTATTGATTTCTTATAAGCTTACTCTGATCCGTAGGTGTGGTTGGCCAAATATTGTAAGGGGTTAATACATAGTTCGTATGTGAATAGTTAGATTAATGTGTTAGTAATCCAATTGTAGGCAGTTCGTGTGTGGATCTCGTCAGCATATCGTTGCAAACAGGTGTGTAACTAACACCCTCTTTCTTAGTCTGGATCGGCAAAAGTCGAAAAGTCGAAATGCCGAAACCGGTATTTTGTAGATTTGCGAAAAGCGAATGCTCGTGAGGTAAATCGATTAAAGTTTTAGTAAGCTGCAAAATTTGGACGCAAAGTGCATGATTTTGTGCCCTCGATATTTTTGGGCTTAATGGGCCAAAATTGGAATGATGGGCCAACGGACCCAATTCGTAAGAACCCTCGACGTGATTCTGTTAGTACGTGAAAAGTAGGAATATGCATGAAAACCCTAAAATAGATAAATTCTGAAATACCTTTAAAAGTGGAAAATTTACGCTTTTACCCTAGTAGATAAATTACCAAATACCCCTAGGGTTAAATTGACCTAAATGCATGTTTGACGGTTGTAATTAACTGCATGCCATGTTGTTATTATCTGATGCATGGGATTGGGATATTGACGGAGGAAGTACTGAAAGTGGCTTGTCCACGTACTGGAGGCTTTGCCTCAATTCTATCGTTAATCGAGCAGCAAGGTTGCAACTGTGGAGTGTTGGGCTGAGTGGGTTGAGCTATTCCCCACATGGAGTGTAGGGCTAGTACGGGTGGAGTGTAGTGGTTGGTGGGTTGAGTAGTCTCCCCAAATGGGTTTGCTTATGTTATTGATGTTGCATGTATTTTGAAATGGGCCTATGGGCCATACTGTTATCTGAATAAGGGGCTAAGGCCCAGTTTATTGTAATCTGAAAAGGGCTCTGGTCCAGTACCACTGTTACCTGAATGGGCTTAGGCCCAATAGGCTTGAGCTGACTTGGGCTTTTAATGGGTTTTCCTTACACACTGAGTTTCCCCAAACTCACCCCTTTTATTTTCATCCACGCAGGAAATCCCCAACCATAGTGGGCTTGGAGTTGTGAGAGAATTCGGAGTGGCCACCCGTTCTGAAAGTTTGGTTTTCTTCTCGTGAACTAGACATCCTATTATTTACGTTTGAAGTTTTGGGTTTTTAAATGTAATAAGGCCGCTTAATTATTTTTGATGGTTTTAATATGTATTACTAAGATAGGTATTACTTATTTTAACTGTTGAAATTGGATAGCTTTAGGGCGCGTTTTCAAAAATAACAATTGATTTCAAAATAACACGACAACAAGCAAAGCTTCCGCAACGAAAGTATTTTCCAAAATTAATCATTTTTCCTAAAAATGACATAATCAAATCGGTTTCCTAGAAATATCCATGACGTTAAGGTGTGGCAATGGCGGTATGCATGTCTAGGATTGGATTCGAAGGGAGCTTGGTACTTAAGCAGTCCGATGGACTCACCACCTCTTTTTCGATTTCCTACCTGGTGCACAGCTTTCATTCACTTTAACCTATAATGAAATTATCTTTTAAAACACTAAGTAGGTTTTTCTGGATCAACAATATAAAATATTTTGAAAAATTCAATGTGGCATGTCGGATCCGGCCATAACGTTTGGGCCGGGTTTGGGGTGCTACACAATTAATTTTTAATTTGGTTTAACAAGTTCGTACTAATTCGCAGGTCAACCTATTTTTTACCTCTAATAGGAGTGATATCCCATCTGGTTCTAAGTCCGATTGGCTAGCCCGGTCTAGTTTAGATGAACTTTGAATTTTTTAAATATTTTTAATATCATTTTTATTTTTTTAAAATTTTTAAAAGTTTTTTTTCTTTTCAAAAATTATATTTTTTAATTTCTTTGTTTTTATTTAAAAATAAAAAATAATATTTAAAAAATTTAACTAATTTTAAAGGGTAAGGACCATATTGACAAAAAATATAAATGTTAAGGCTTAAAAAATTATTTTATCTTTGATGAGTTAATTTTAATTAAAAAATTAAAGAAAGAGACCAAGACTTTTAAATAAAAAATACAATGATTTAAATATCTCAAAATTAAAATATAAAGAATATATTTTAAAATTTAAATAGTAGGGAGACATTTGGCATATTTAAAGAAGCAAATCCATCCTCAGCTTTTAAGATTGAATGTGACGTTTCAAATTTTTTTTTTTATTGTGATGATAATGGTTTTCTTGTCAACTGCCTTGAACCGCTTTATAATATACAGTTTTGTAGTCACTTCATATGAGCCATTGTTGCTCATTTGGGCAGTGCTCCATACATTGGTTTATTTTGTAATCTCTTTATAGGTCTTATTTGGGCAGTGGGCAATTGATTGGCTAATTATGCTTAGAAGTCATGCACTGTTTATTTTGTAACAACAGACAATATGTCTGTTTTCTTATATGTTATATGCAATTCAGAGTAATTTTAACCAAAAAAAAAAAACAGGATTGTTCCATTCACCACTAACCAAGTTACCAAAACAAAAAACCCTTCCCAAACCTTAGATCAGTTATCCTACACCCTTTTCCCTTTTACACAAACAACAACTAAGTTTTGGAAACCAAAACCCACTGCATAAATACACACACCACTACCATAACAACCCAAATCATTCTCCCCCTCTATCTTTCTAACTTTCCTTAGCATTCCAACCAACACCACCCTTGAATGTGGTGTAACAGGAGGATTGAACTAGGTAAAAAACCGACAACTACTCCTTTTATAGTTACCATAATATTGACATTTGAAAAATCTCTTATTTAGGTTTTCGTTTGATTGAGACATTCTTAACGGAGTTCGAGAATCACAATTACATATAGGTATAATAACATTAGGTGCTTCCATCTCTTCTTCTTCTTTTCTCTGTCGTTCGCTTGCAACAATGAGAGGTTTATTTTTTTATTCCTTTTTACCTTAATATGTTGTATATAAAAGATTTAAGATATTTTTATATTATAAATTCATTTAAAAATGGGGAAATAGGCTTAAAACATGGCGATGACATGGCAAAAACGTCTGCCATACTGCCAGCTCTGACTTCCATCCATCATATAAAAATTTGCATTTTTCGCACTATTATTAACAATTGTTTTCATTTTGGTCACCTATCATTAACTCAATGTTCATTTTCGTCATCCAACTTGTAATAGCCTGTTTCTCAGTGATGTCAAAAATAATGGTTTCGAGACCATAAATCCGAAAAGTGAGTACGTAAATATTATTATTTAATATTTATGAGTCGAATATTGTATTATATTTGATTTTGATTTTGATATGGTAAATTATACTATTTGAATGAATAACTAAGTTTAAGCGGTGTGTCCCTAAAGTCAAATGAGTTTAGAAAATAAGGTATTGGGACCTCGTTTCTATAAATTGAGCTTGTAAATATATTTTTTAAATATCTGCAGGGCGTTATTAGGATAATATTAAATTTTAGTTAAGAAATTTTAATGTTTAAATAGTTAATTGAGAGAAAAGGGTTAAACTGTAAAAGATGCAAAAGTTAAGTTCTATATGTTAAAGGATTCACATGGCTATAAAATTTTAAATTAAAGGATTTTGTGGGTAATTATACCATGTATATTGATAGTGGACAATGATGGGCATGGTTTTGTCATTTTAATGTTATTATTATAAGGGTAAAATGGTAATTAATTAATAATTAATTAAGAAATTAAGTTAAAATAAAGATGAAAACAATGTCATCTTTTCCAAGTGATGTGAACAGCCGAATTTCCATGGATAAGGAACCAAAGCATTCGACCATGCTTGATTATTCATGCATGGTGAGTAAATTTTGCCCCCATTTTAATAAATTTTTATGTTTTTGAGTTCTTATTAATTTAATTTAGTTAATTCAGGGTCAAATTGTAAAACTGTTAAATGTTATAAATTGTTCTATGGATGAATATAATATATTTTTGAAGTTTTATGGTAGATTTGTAATGCCCTGATATGTATATCCTTGTTCCTATAAATATCTAACATAAGTGTGTATCTGCTTCAGTGGTTAAGTGTTTTAGGTGTGTGTGTGAGGTCTTAGGTTCAAGCCTTACTTTTAGCAAATTATGTTATTTTTGGAATTAAGCCCTATCTTTATTCAATGGGCTTATATTAAATTATATATAAATTCATATAAGAATAAGCCTGTTGGTTCGAGTGATAAGGGGTTGCGAGGTTGGAGGTCTTGTGTTCAAATCTTTGCGAGAGCGAGAAAGTTTATTTTTGCTCGTTTCACTGAGAGAGTTTCGGTTGAACAGAAATTCTGAGTAAGTGGGTTGTTAGTGGGTTAGTAGATAGGAATTAGGGATATGCTAGCTATTTCTTCTTTTCTATTTTCCCCAAAATTATTCCCTCTGATGTTTTGTTTTTCTTTGTTTTCCACTTCCAACTTTCAGCTTCTTCCTTTTCTTATTCCTATTGAAATTTCCCTTTCAAACCGTGTAACATTGACGTGTCGTCCTCTATGTTTTTGTGTAGGTAAGGGTTTCGTTGTATTTTTGAGATAGATTTGTTTTATGAGTTAGTTTCTGCAGGTGTAATCGTGGAGTTTGATTTTTTTTGTGATTATTCTGGTATAGGAGAAGGCTGTGAATAGTAAGTAATGCCCCTTTTGCTTGAACGGTGTTAGCGGTGATTTTCGGCATAGGTAAGTCTTGAGCGTTATTTCGGGTTTTGGACCAATTTGTAAATTGATTGCTAATTGGGCAATTGGATGCCTTTTCGTAGGTTTAGAAGGCCTTGGAAGTGATTTTGCATCAAAACCTTAACAGATGTGTACCCGAAACGCAGAAAAAAGAGATTTCGGTAAAAGTCGAAAAACGAATCTAACGCCTGTGGTAGGCTGTGTGGTCGACGAAGGCATAGCCGTTCGCAACACACATGGCCACACGGGCTAGGCTAATTTAGGCATGTGGGCCCACACAGGCATGGCACACGGGCGTGTGGATTTTTGGGCCAGGCCGTGTAGGATACACGGGCAAGGCCAATATGGGCGTGTGGGCAAGCCACACGGGCATATAGGCCTATATTTCTATAATTTTTCCTAGGGTCACACGGGTTGCTTCGATCGACTATAGGCCTACTGTAGGGTTGGTAAGGGCTAAATAAACCCTATTCTGTGTGCGATGAAATTTTGATAGGCTGATCTGAGTAGAATACTAAATGTATGTTAGACTGTACTGTATAAGCATATCTGTTATCTGTACCTAAGTATGTTAAGCATGTTTGTTTTGTGATTCTGTATCTGTTATCTGCATCTGTTTTGGGGTGGGATTTATATGCGGAGGAAATGTTCTGTACAACTATCATTGCCTATTTTCTGGCAGCTTGGCTGCACTATATCTGATACGTGTCGTAACGGCACAATATGGTGTGTAGGGATGGGTGAGTGTTTTTAACCCCACATGGTGTATTGGGATGGTCGGAGATGGTGTATAGAGGATGTGGGTAGGATTCTGATTATCTAATTCTATTTACTGTATCTGAAATGGGCCTAAGCCCAAATCTGTATCTGTATCTGACTGTGCATATGATTCTGTTTGTATCGCATGTCTATTTCTGTTGGGTTACACACTGAGTTTACGTAAACTCACCTTTGTTTGTCTATTTCTGTTCAGGTAATCCACAGATTTAGGCGGATCGGTGCAGTAGGGACTCAGCGGTGAGCACTCTACCATAAAACTGTTTTTAGTCATTAACTTATGGTTTTATTTACCATTTATGGTTTTATTTACCATTTTTGGATTAAAATTTTGAGAGTTTGTAATTTTTGGGACTTTTTGGACTATTTGGTTTTTAACTTGATTTTGGATTTATTTGCTCGATAATCTGCATACTGATAAAAAATTTTATGAAATCGAAGGTGTAATGCCCCCTTTTACCCGAAACCGTCGCCGGAGTCGAGCACGAGGCATTACTAAACTTATTTGAGCACTTAAACAAATTCAAACAATTTATATCACACTTTCCAGACAAGCTGTCCAACTGCATTATAGATGCAAAAAAAATCATATCTCGAGTTAAAAAACTCAAAATCTAAATCTGTAAATTTTCCCCAAATCTAGGCTCATATATCTACTTACTAATTTTTTTCTAGAATTTTTGGTTGGGCCAATTAGTACAGTTTATTAGTTGAAGTCTCCTCTGTTTTGTGGTTCATTGCTCGACCCCCTGCACTACTGAACCAAATTTCTCCATGTACAGAATTCAAATAATTAAGCCGTTTACTTCTCTTAAAAATAGACTCAATAAGGAATCGATACATATATAGTATGACTCCTAATTAATTTTTTTACAATTTTTAATGATTTTTACAAATCAGAACAGGGGGTTCAAAATCACTCGACCTTGTCTCACAAAAATTCAAATATCTCCGATATGAAAGCCTTTTGCTTACAGCTTTCTTCTATGTGAAACTAGATTCAACAAGATTTAATATTTTATTCAACCTCTAATTAGATTTTCATGATTTATGGTAAATTTTCAAACTCAAACTATCGCTACTAACCAAAAACTGCTTTTAGTACAAAATGTTGTTAACTAGTTTATAACATCTTTACTTCATTTCATTTAAACTCTATACATGCCATATAAATCTTCAAACATAAAACAAAAGCTACCGGAATTGATCTGGATAGTGTGCTTTGTTGTGTTGATCCGATCTACCAACTTCACTTCAATTCAATCTACATAAAAATATCAAACACACACAAGTAAGCTTATTGAAGCTTAGTAAGTTCACAGGTTTAAAAGTAATGCTTACCAAACATAATATTTCCAAACAATACCAAAACATTTACTAAAGTTTCCTACGATTCACAACCATTGTTATAATAATTCACATAGTTAAGCTCAACAGTAACAACTACTCAATCTCTTTCATTTGGATCACTTCTCTTTTATTTCTTATAATCAAATTAGGAAACGGCTTACGAAATTGAGTACGTCGTTGTTCAGTGCCACGATTCATAACTAAGGATGGTTTTCCTCATTGAAATACCATACCTACATTTTTACAACTCGGTATGGGCAATGCCATACCTACATTTCTTAACTCAGTATGGATTTGATAATACCATATCTACATATCACAACTCAGTATGGATGATACCATACCTACATATCACAACTCAGTATGGATGATACCATACCTACATTTCACACTTTTCCATGGAACAATCATGGTCTTATCCGTCAATTCATCACATGTCACGATACGAACGTACTCAATCCTGCGTTTTTCCTAATTTGCATTTCCACATTTATTCTTTCATTAACAAAATTTACACAATCCCACAACAAATTCATAAATAATAAAACATTACTTCAATCATTCACAAATAAACATCTAAATTCAACCATATGAACTTACCCGGCTAATTTGTAGAAGATATTGAAATTTAGGGACTATTCCGTAACTTTTTCTTTTCCTTGTTCTTCTTTGGATTCTTGATCTATAATATAAAATATTTCTACTCATTAGCATTTATTTGATTTCTATTTCACTTCACAATTTATGCTGTTCAAATTTCGAAATTACACTTTTACCCCAAAATTTACAGTTTTCACAATTTAGTCCCTGCTCAATTCACCCATCAATTGAACTAATTTTTCTCAATTAACACTTTATTTTATCATTATAAACTATTTCAAAACCTTTTATATTCTTAATTTCAACAACAACCTTCAATTCACAACTTTTTCACAATTAGGTCCTAAATATCATTTCCTATCAAAATCACTTAATAAAACCACCTTAATATGAAATTAGAACTTAAATTTCATAATAATTAATCATAAAATTCCCTTATACATCCAGGGTAACTTCCAATTTCACCCATAAAATCAAAAACTAATGAATTCTATAAGTGGACCTAATTGTAAAAGTCATAAAAACATAAAAATTATCAAGAAAAAAGCAAGAATTAAACTCACATGATGTAAAAATATGAAAAACCAGCTTTCTCTAGACCTTCTATGGCGTTTTGGCTGAGAAAATATGAAGAAATGTCAAGATTTTTCAATTACATCATTATTTAACTATTAACTTTTATGCTATTTCCAATTTTGCCCCTTGTTCACATTGTTTTCTTGCTTATTTCATACCCAAACCGTCCATCCATTAACCTTTGGGTCTAATTGCTCTTTAAATCCATCTTTTTAAATACTTAAGCTATTTACTCACAATTTAACAAATTTTGCGCTATTTCCAATTTAGTCCTTTTTAATTATTAGCTATCCAAACGTTAAAATTTTCTAACAAAACTTTAATACTAACTCAATGACACTCCATAAATATTTATAAAAATATTTATAGCTTGATTTTCAATTTTTAGGTCTCGATACCTCATTTTTGACCCGTTTGACCTAATAAATTTTTTTAATTCACTAATTTCACCATTTCAAAAATTCTTCTAAATCCTTACTTGACTCATAAATATTAAATTACTATCTTGTTCAATCTTATTTGTCGGATTTAGTGATCTCAAATTACCATTTTCGACACCACTGAAAATTAGGTCGTTACAGACGGTCTTTACGCAAATGGGTTTTTTTTCTAAAAGTACAAAATGGATTTCAAGAAGTAACAGTTTTCGTTGGACTTCCACTGTAAAATAAGCTTTGGCAAATATACTAAGTAAATATCGTTTGACAATGAATATAAGCAAATACAGATTGATAAATCAAAACATCTTAATTGTGATGACTACGTTTTCAAAATCCATTCATTGTGACATCACCAAATTCAACCATAACGTCTAGGCTAAGTTTGGGGTGTTACATTTAGTGGTATCAAAACCAGGTTTGTAATGACCCAAAATTCACGGGCATCGGAAAAGTACATTATCGGGCCTCCACCTTAACAAAATGAGTTCGTAAATAATTATTAGAAATATTTATGAGTTTGGTGGTATGTTTAATTAGATTTTAATTAAGTAAATTTAGTTTAATTTAGAGTAATTAGGAAAAGGACTAAATTGAATAAATGGTAAAAATTTAATAATTTATTAAAAGAAAATAATAAGGACCAAAATGGAAATTAAGCTATTAAAGAGGAATGAGGCGGCATATAAGTAATAAAATCCAAGATTTTATGTATTAGCATATCTTATTATATTATTGTTATTAAATTGAATTATATTATTATTATTATTATTATTATTATTATTATTATTATGAAATAAAATATGATTTTGACAAATGGATGGTGATAAAATATACAAATGTAATAATAATATATATATACAATTGTAACATATTTATTTAATTACTTTTTATTAAAGTAAATAGATATTTATTATTATTTATAACTATTTAAATAGATATTTATTATAATATTATAAGATTTTTATATGAAAAATAAATTAAATGGTGACAAGTGTAAGGTGATAATGAATCCAAGTGTACTAAATAAAATATATACATTTGTAATTTATATATGTATTTACTTAATATCAAAGTAAATAAATATTTATTATTTTATTAAATTAAAAGATAGTTATTAATTAAATAATTATTTATAAGATTTTATGAAATAATTAGATAAAATCATGACAAATGTATGGTACTAGTCATGTACAATTATATTATTAATTATATGATAGATATTTAAACAATTAAATTATAATATATTAAGTTAATAAAATAAATAAAACAAATGAAATAATAAAAAAATAAAAAGAAAGACAAAAGAAACAAAAGGGTAAAAGAACAGAGAAGCTTTCGAAATAGAGCAGGGAAAGAAGAAAGAAAGAAGAAAAAGGGGAAATAGGGAATTTGAAACTTGGAGTTTGATTGGTAAGCTTAATTAAGTCATTTTCTCTTAATTTTAATGTTTTTGAAGTCTTAAAATAAGGTTTTGATAAAACTAATTTGATAGTTTAGAAGTTTATAGGTTTTCAAGTATAATTTATGTTGGACAAAAAAGATGAATTAGGGATTTAATTGAAGGAATTTCAAGTTAGAATTAATAAAGGGATAAAATTGTGAAGTAAACTATAAGTTTTATGTTGTAGGGACTAAATTGAGGAAAATTCGAAATTAGTGAAATATGCTGAAAATTTAGTAGTTAAATTTGAGTTTGAATGAAATTTGAATAGAAATAGAGTGTGAATTAAATTAGAAAAGTAGATAAATCTAGTTAAGACTAAATTTGATAGAAATTCAATTATTATTATAAATTAATGCTAATGGTATAATTATTTTAATTTCCATAGCTAACGTAATACCGGAGACCTCAACAAAGAAAGGAAAGGAGAAAGTTGAGGAAGAGTAATTCGAGAATTACAGTTTGTATTTCTATAAACCGAACTTAATATTTAAATTTTTATTTTTATTATTATATATGTATGGAAAGATATTAAGGTAAGTATTAGTGTTTTGATATTGAATTGAATGTATGTGAATTTGTGATTATTGTGAAATGGTTATTGAAATGATTAATTACTGTGAATTGAGAAAAGAATTGAATTCCCTATTAACTGTAACAAACTGAGTTGGATATAATTGGCATGCCATAGGATTGGAAGTGTTTAGGGATACTTCGATCTTGAGTCGATGAGGCACTATAAGTGTCGTACTGTTACTGTTACTTCGATTTAATCCGATGAGATACTAAGTACTGCACTACTACTGTTTACTTTGACAAAGCCGATGAGGTACAATGTGTCGTACTGGTGTGTTGGTTGGATCCGTGTATCCGTCTAGGTCCGAGTTATGTTAATAGGAGTAAACTACTATAGTGAATAATTGATAGTTACTGAATAACTAAATTACTGTATTGAATAATTGATAGATATTGAAAAACTAAACTACTGCAATGAATATTTGATAGTTACTGAATGACTAAATTACTATACTGAATAACTGATTGTTATTGATTGTTTGATACTGAATAACTAATTATTATTGAATAACAATAAACAAATTTCAAAGGCAAAACAGTTTGTGTTTTCCTTAACTTCTCTTCCGAAATCCAAATGCCAAAGCACAAGTACACCAATCCAATACCAGCATTAACAATAGCAGAAGCTATTTGCAAAGTAAAACGGTTTTGGAAGCACGCAGGGATGCCAACTGTTTTCGGTGATGGTTTTTGAATCATGTTGAACAAGAGCATTACTAATAGGAGGATATTGAAACAAATTATCATGGACTGATTAATGCAGGAAAAAGGATTAATGAAATGCCACAAAGCCGAATCACACGGCTTTCCATATCTATCTGAACAAGCAGATTCCCCACAAAACATAGTCTATAACTCCTCCATCTTGCTCTTGTATTCAAACCTGAATATTGCTCAAAAACTCCATATGTTATTATCAGAACTATAACAATACATAAGATCATTCAAACATCAATCATATAAAAGGGAAAAAAACAAAACTTTAGTCCATATAAAAGGTTAATTACTTTGTCAAATAAAGTTCTAAAAAGTTAAACAAGCAATTCAGTCCAACTGTCCCACTAAAGTCGAAAGTGAAGGGAAAAAAATAAAGGGTTTATAAAGTTTCAAGAGAACATGGAACTTGTGAGCAATCATTAGCAGTAGAAAGAGGTTTGAAAGACATTAAAAAATAATTTAATTTAAAGTAAAAACCTACACGACCCTTTATAAGAAAAACACCCCAAGACATCTAAAATAACATAAACTGTTTGTTAAAACAAATGTAAGGCAAATACTCAACGTGGGATAAGTAAAAACAGTTTGAAATAAAATAGAGCACTGGATTGAAAGGTGAATATTTGAATATTTATTGAATTTGAGTAGTGTTATATATGTATTTTATAATTATTTAAGTATTGGTTTATAGAAGTACCGTTGAGTGCATACTCAGCGCACGGTTTGTTTTCGTGTGCAGGTTAGGTACAAAAGTGACTAAAGACTCAGCATCCAAGTCAACCCCGAACTCAAATACGTGGTGATGTGCTTTTCTCTTTTGAAAATGGCATGTACCTAGGTTGTAATTTGTTGTTATTTTGATACATAAATATTAATGATAAATGATGATAATGGTTGTTCCATACAATTACATGTCTTAAACATAGTCTATATCATAGCTTTGGGTTATTTTGTTGAATGATAATTTAAATGAATCAATTAGACATCTTATGTTAGATTGTTATAACTATAAAATTGTTCAAACTTTATATTACTAGTTTGTTATAATTAGAGATGTATGAATTCATGAATTAATTTGTTTGGATTGGTCTTGATTTGAATTTGTGGGGAAGGTTAGATATTTATAAAGAGGTTATATTGAGTTCGCACAAAAAAAAATTCAAAGTATCCGAACAAGTCCCGATTCGATTCTAACGTGTGATTTGGACCTTGAGGGTCCATTATAGGGACTTTATAATTAAATCAAGATATGTGTGTAATTTATTTTGAATTAATTGTAAATTGTCCGATAGGTTCGG
Organism: Gossypium arboreum; assembly: GCF_025698485.1. Taxonomy (NCBI): domain Eukaryota; kingdom Viridiplantae; phylum Streptophyta; class Magnoliopsida; order Malvales; family Malvaceae; genus Gossypium; species Gossypium arboreum. Next base: position 83,328,427 of record NC_069082.1, on the reverse strand, counting down.
TAATGCTCCGTAACCCTGTTCTAGCAGCAATTTGGGGTTAAAGGGTGTTACAAGGTTACAAAACTCGATTGTGAACTTTGGGTTCCAAAATTGTGTTCCAAAAAGGATTAGTTTTTACATGATTTGAATAATTGAGGAAGTATGTGGTACATCGAGTCTCCGGTGTCGATCCAAGTAAGTATCTCTGTACTTAAATTAAACTATTCTGAAACATTGTAATTAGTACTTTCTGAAACTGTACTGAAATAGGTAGAGACTAAAACTTCTGAAAACATCTCTGAACTACTGATAAATTATGCATAAAAAATCTGTTAATAAATAACTTGAACTGATGCATAAAACTTTTTAATGTAGATAAATTCGAATTATACTAACAGCCCTCGTGGAACTCGCGGACGTGGTACTCGTGGTCGTGGTAGAGGCCGTAAGGGGCACGAGCTGAGTTTTCCTCTCTAAGTAGTATGCCGAATTTAGATACGAGTGAGACACTAGTTTCACCTGCTACTGAGAATGGGTCTCAAAGCCATTCGGTTGGGGACAACACACTATCTTAGGCCATGCCGAGGATATTGGAAAGGGTCGTTGGACCCTATTCTGGAGCTCGGAGCCGTGGGTCAGTAATTGAACGACTCCGGCCTAATGGTGCTGAGCTATTTAGGGGTGTTACTAGATTCACCCCTAGTGTGGCCGAGTAGTGGTTGGAGGCCACTGAGAGGACTATGAATGACTTAAACTATACTCTTAAGTAGAAATTTAAGGGGCAGTCTCCTTGCTTCGCGACGAGGCATACTAGTGCTGGTTAACGGTTCAAGAGGGTACTCAGCCTAATCGTCTAACTTGGGACTTCTTTAAGACTACCTTCCAGAGTAAGTACGTGGGGGCGAGTTATGTTGATGCTCGTAGGTGTGAGTTCATGAATCTCTCGCAAGGTGATAGATCTGTGGCCAAGTATGAGGTCGAATTTTTGAGATTGAGTCGCTACGCTCGAGGCATGGTGGCATTTGAGTATGAGAGATGTGTTCGGTTTGAGGTTAGGTTAAGAGACAGTTTGAGTGTACTGATTGCTTCGCAGAGGGAGTGAGAGTTTACTGTCCTAGTTGAAAAGGCAAAGATCGCCAAGGATGTTAAGCTCGTGGAGTGCCAGAATAGGGACAAAAAAAAGGAAAAAACAAGAAGGATTTGGAGCCCTCTAGTTCTGCTTAGAAGCTTTAAAAAAAGGCTAGATCCGATGAGCCTATTAGAGTAAGGGCTCCCGTTGCTCCTACCGGGTTACAGCCGTGCAGTGATTGTAGTAGGTGCCGCCACCCGGGCGAGTGCTAAAGGAGGATTGGGGCTTGTCTGAGGTGTGGGTCATTAGAGCACTGTATTAGAGACTATCTACAGTGGGAAAATTAGATGTAAGCTTCAGCTTCGGATTTGGTGCAGCCTCAGAGGGCAGTTCAGCAGCCACCTAGTGGCCATGGAGTGACTAGGGGTGGTAATGGTTTGGGCCATGGATAGAGAGCACCGATGTAACACCCCTAACCTGTATCTATCAACGGAACAAGGTTATAGATCGTTACTAGAGTTTTTCATAACGTTTACAGATAATTTAAGTCAAATTCTATTCATACTGAGATAAATGTATGAACTTTGTCAAACAATTAGTGATTACCCAAATAACATCTTTCTTTTTTTTGAGACGGGAGTAATCCCTATATAAAATTCATAATAACTTTATCTTATTTCCGTTCCAGTGTCATCATTAGCTGTAACAATTCTAAAAGTATCAGTACCTGATATTTAGCTTTAATCTGTTGACATAATTTCAGAGACATCACATTTCCTTCTGGTTTACCAATACATCTTTTTCAATTTATCTTACTTCCTGGATGACAGATATATTACCATTGTAAGTTTCGTATAAAATTTTCTATACAAGCTTTAATTTTTTCAGTACACAGGCTATATCTCGGAATAACAGACAATCATCATATTCAAACCTGATATCCTGAACCAGTAATTATTTCACTCTGTACCCGTTTAACTTATAACTCATTATCACTTTTCTGAGCTTCATCGGTCTATTGTAGAAACATCAAATTAGCTTTAAGCTCAGCTAAAATTAATCTTTCATCAGATAATAGCAATCGAGTATTTATTGCTCATAAAGCAAACAAAGATTTTCTACTTAAAATATCAGCAATTATATTTACTTTTCTTGAATTATAGTCAATTACCAAATCAGGGTCTTTCAATAATTTAAATCATCTACTCTATTTTAGATTCAATTCTTTCTATATCCTCGGGTGTCTTAAAGTTTTATGATCAGTACATATATGATATTTTCACCATACAGATACTGTTACCAAATTCTCAGTGCAAACACAATAATTGTCAATTTAAGATCATATATCAGGAAATTCTTTTCCTATAGTTTTATCTGGCTGGAAGTATAGACCATTGTTTTGCCTTTCTTCATCAAAATACAGTCTAATCCATTCAATGATGTATCACTGTAATAATAAATTCCTTATCCGATTCAAACTGAACCAGAACTGATCCTTCGGTCATCAGAGCTTCCAACTAGTCAAAACTTTACTAACATTTATCAATCCATTCAAATCTTACATCTTTCTGTAATATCCATATCACTGATGTAGCTATCATAGAAAATACTTTCACAAAAATTAAAAAGGATACCGAAGCTTTAAATTATTCCAAGGCCACAATCATCAGATAGGTTAAAACCATAATACTATAATAGATATGACATTTCAACTATATAAACAGAACAATACCTCAACTTCAATAATATTTTTCAGATAAAAGAGGAAAACCGAGGGTGGCTCCAATATCAACTAGTGCAATAATACAGTTTCTATAATTTGTGATCCATATCACCAAATTCTCATGATCAAGTCAGAATTCATAACAGTAGTAAGTATAATTACCACTAACCAATGAATATTTGTTTCAGTCAGACCATAAAATAACAAGAAAACTGAGATAACAAAATCCAAATTGCAAAGCTATACTAAATTTCCGAGAAGATAATCCATGTTGAATATTAAAAAAAATTGATGACATCTCAGAGAAAGTCCAGAAGAGTAATATTGCACATTCACACTATAAACAGTCATAATAGAGATAGTGTAATTCACATATTTGTTATTCTGAACTTCAACCAATAGAAGTAGAAAATAGTATCATACGAATCTTATCATCAAGTCTTTTATCACCCATAATGGCTTGGAAAACCAAAGAAAAATAAAGCAATATCACTCATGAATCAATTAGACTTGCAATAATTTCCATCTATTACCATGTTTAGCCAACCTTTTCATATAATGATTATAGCGTCCGAACATGAACAGGTACATATATCTTTAAGACTAACAGTACATATAAAATACCCATATAAAATATCCAAAAGAGATTGCTGTAATATACTCGATTATAACAGCTGTATTTAAATATTTTTACAATTTCATCACTAATCCACTAACATATATAGTCATCAATAATCCCACATGATTCAGTTCACTCACAAAGCTTATTTGGAAGAAATTTTCAATTAACCCATTCTGTAGATACCATATCTGAATAAATCGATTTCTCATAAATAACTTTTTTCTTTAATAGTGACATCGCGTATCCCAAATAGTTTTTAAAAAAATCTAAAATCTCTCTTCAGAACCCATTTTTATTTACTAACCCATTCTCAGTTTTAACTGCTTTATTTATTGTTCAGCCATTGAACTCTTTAGTTCTACATATCTGAACTAAATCATTATAAATCTTGTGAATTCCATTGTATAAAACTGTATTGGTGAGGGGGTGAAGATGGTAAAGCCTCACAATTTAACTTTCATGTCTATACTCATATATCATAACATTTATCATTCTCATGTACTATAAAACATTTATCCATACCTTTTTAATTTTGGTTCATCATAAGTAACATTTTTACTCAGGAACGTAAGTATCACTTTCAGTAGTATCGGAATTAGCTCGGTTGGAAAGCATCTCTGTCTATTTGTAAAATAATTTTCATTAGAGTAGGGAGATATCACACTATCACAGGTTATATAATGGCATGTATTTCTAGACTCCACATATGTTACGTTTAGTCCAAGAACCGACGAAACCATAGTTCTGATACCACTAAATGTAACACCCCTAATCCATATCTATTCATATCGTAGACCATAAAATAATATTAAAACAAATTTTCTTTTCGGGATCAGACTTGTGGTCCCGAAACCACTGTTCTAATTATTCTAAAAATGGGTTGTTACAACTAAATGTAAAACTCCTAACCCGTATCCATTCATACTGTAGACCATAAAATAATATGAAAATAAGTTTTTTTTTCGGGATCAAATTTGTGGTCCCGAAACCACTGTTCCGATTTCTCTAAAAATGGGCTATTACAACTAGGCAGAAGTGCTAACTAGACAGAAGCGAGGCAACCTGTACTTGTTTATGCTGCTCGAGCCTAGAGGATAGAGATGCTCCAGATGTTATCACCAGTACATTCTTAATTTCTTATGTACCTTATACTGCTCTGATAGACATAGATTCTACACACTCCTATGTAGCTAGCTCTGTATATAAAAACTTGGGGGTTTTTGTTGAGAGCACTTCTATTGAAGTTACCGTACTGAGTCTGTTGGGGCATTCTATTCGGGTTAGTAAGCTCTATAAGGATGTTCCGTTAGAGGTGCAAGGGATTGTTTTTTTGATAGATCTGATGGAGCTTTCGTTTAGGGAGTTCGACCTAATTCTGGGCATGGATTGGTTGGTTAAGCACTGAGTTAGCTTGGATTGCGACACCAAGTGGGTCATTTTGAGAATCGAAGATGATAAGAATGTGGTCGTAATTGGTAAGCGTCGAGATTATCTATCCAATGTGATCTCCGCTTTTGTGGCTGAGAAACTAGTCCAAAAAAGGTGTGAGGGGTATTTGGCTTACGTTAGTGTATCTGCTTCTAGGGACTCTTCTATTAGGGATATCAGAATTGTAAGGGATTTTCGAATTTTTTCTTGATGAGTTACCGAGTTTACCTCCGAATCGAGAGGTTGAGTTTGGGATTGAGTATTTTACAGGTACAGCTCTGATGTCCATCGCTCCCTACCGTATGGCACCAAAAGAGCTTACAGAGCTTAATGCTCAACTTCAAGAACTTCTGGACCGTGGATTCATTTGTCCTAGTGTGTCTCCGTGGGGGGCACTGGTTTTATTTGTTAAGAAAAAGGATGGGACTATGAGGATGTGTAGTAGTTATCGACAACTGAATAAGTTGATCGTGAAGAATAAGTATCCGCTTTCGAGGATCGACAACTGTTTGATCAGTTCCAAGGGGCTTTAGTGTTTTCTAAGATTAATCTTCAATTTGGGTATCATCAGTTGAGGGTTAAGGAAGATGATGTTCATAAGACTGCATTTAGGACTCGTTATGGACATTACGAGTTCGTAGTTGTGCCTTTTGGTTTGATGAATGATTTGCCCGCATTCATGGATCTGATGAACCTAGTGTTTTAGCCTTATCTGGATCAGTTTTTCGTAGTTTTCATCGACGATATCCATGTTTACTCTAAGACTGATGATGAACATAATGAGCAACTTAGAGTAGTGTTTTAGATCCTCCGTGAGAAATAGCTCTACGCCAAGTTGAGCAAGTGCGACTTCTGGTTGCGAAAGGTAACTTTTCTAGGGCACGTGGTTTCTGCTGAAGGGATTCGAGTTGATCCTCGAAACATGATTGAAAATAGCCTAAAAATGTGTCTAAAATCCGCAGTTTTATGGGTCTAACAGGTTATTATTTGCGTTTTGTTGAGGGGTTCTCTCTGATTATAGTTCATTTGACTAAGCTTTTACACAAGGGAGTTCCTTTTTTTTGGATTGGTGCGCAGCAAACGAGTTTTGAGAAGCTCAACTCTATTCTGACTCAGGCTCCTGTTCTGACACAACCTGAATTTTTTTGTAAGAAGTTTGTGATGTACGGTGATACATCACACGTCGGTTTGGGATGTGTGCTAATGCAAGATGGTAAGGTGGTGGCTTAAATGTCTCGGTAGCTTAAGACACACGAGCGGAATTATCTAATGCATGATCTAGAGTTAGCTGCAGTAGTCTTTGCATTGAAAATTTGGAGGCATTATCTATATGGTGAGAGGTGTATTATCTACACTGATCACAATAGCATTAAGTATCTCCTTACTTAGAATGAGTTGAACCTTAGGCAGCGGCAATGGATTGAACTGCTTAAAGATTATGACTGCACCATAGAGTATCATCCTGGTAAAGCCAATGTGGTGGCCGATGGTCTAAGTCGTAGAGTGTTGACTAATCTGATGGCGATGTTCACTTACATTAGTTTGTTTGACAATGAGATTTTGTTGGCCAAGTTGCAAGTTAATCTGACTTGGATTGATTAGATTCGCGTTAAACAGATAGGGGATAAGTCTCTAGGTGTGCGATTTTGTCATATTGATAGTAGCAGTACTTTAGATTTTGGACTGGACAATGATCGTGTTCTGTGTTTTCAAGGACAGATCTGTGTACCAAATGACATTGAGTTGAGGCAGTTAATTCTGAAACAGGTGCATAGTAGTCCTTATGCTATACATCCCGGTGGTAATAAGATGTACCGCGATGTCTGTGAGTTATACCAGTGGCCAGATTTGAAGCGTGAAGTTACGAATTTTGTGGCTAGATGTTTGACGTGCTAGCAGGTTAAGGCCGAGCACCAGTTACCTTCGGGTTTGTTGCAACCAGTTAAAATTCCCTTATGGAAATGAAAACGTGTAACGATGGACTTCATTAGTGGGTTGCCCTTGACACCCACTAAGAAAGACTCTGTTTGGGTCATCATGGATCGATTGACCAAGTCTGCTTACTTCATTTCGATTCGGATGGGATATTCTCTGCAGAAGTTAGTGAAGTTCTACATTTATGAGATTGTGAGACTGTCTGTGGTGCCTGTTTCGATCATTTCTGATAGAAATCCTCACTTCACATCTCGATTCTGGAAAAAATTACACAAGACTCTAAGTTCGAGATTGGACTTCAGTACTGCGTTCCATCCTCAGACCGATGGTCAATCTGAGAGGGTGATTCAGATACTGAAGGATATGTTTCAGAGTTGTGTGATTGATTTCCGTGGTAGTTGGGAGGATTATTTGTCGTTAGTTGAGTTCGCCTACAATAACAACTTCCAAGCTAGCATCTAGATGTCACATTACGAGGCTTTATATGGTCGTAAATGTCACACTCCGCTATGCTGGACTGAATTGGGTGAGCGTCAGGTTTTGGGTCCTGAGTTGGTTTTTGAGACTAAGGATAAGGTTCGACCAATTCGGGATCTTCTGAAAGCAGCTTCTGATAAACGAAAGTCCTATACAGATTTGAGGAGGCGTGATATTGAGTACTTTGTGGGGACTTTATGTTTATTAAGGTTTCTCCGTGAAAGAAGGTTCTGAGATTTGGTCGTAAGGGCAAGCTGAGCCTTAGGTTTATTGGGCCGTATCAGATTCTGAAGCGTGTAGGACCGATCGCTTATCAGTTGGAGCTACCTTTAGAGTTAGACTGTATCTATGATGTATTCCACGTTTTGATGTTGAGGCGGTATCGATTTGATCCATCTCACATTATTCATTTTGAGGAGATCGAGATTAGACTGGACTTGACTTTTGAGAGAAGCTATTTTAGATTCTAGAGCGTGTTGTTAAGATTCTGAGAAGGAAATCTATTCCGTTAGTGAAGGTTCTATGGCAGAATTATGGTACTGAAGATGTTATGTTGGAACCTAATGACTCGATGCGTCTGCAGTATCCTCATCTATTCTGATCAGGTAAATTTTGAGGTCGAAATTTCTTTTAGAGGGGTAAAGTTGTAACACCCTGATATGTGTATCCCTGTTTCTATAAATATCTGACACAAGTGTGTATCTACTTCAGTGGTTAAGTGTTCTGGGTGTGTGTGTGTGAGGTCTTGGGTTCAAGCCTTACCTTTAGCAAATTATATTATTTTTGGAATTAAGCCCTATATTTGTTTAGTGGCCTTATATTAAATTACCTGTAAATTCATATAAGAATGAGCCTGCTGGTTCGAGTGGTAAGAGGTTGCGAGGTTGAAGGTCCTGTGTTTTAATCCTTGCGCGAGCGAGAGTTTATTTTTGCTCGTTTGACTGAGAGAGTTTTGGTTGAATAGAAATTCTGAGTAAGTCGGTTGTTAGTAGGTTAATGGAGAGAAATTAGGGATATGCTAGCAGTTTTTTTCTGTTTTCCACAAAATTATTCTCTCTGATGTTTTGTTTTTCTCTGTTTTCTACTTCTAACTTTCGGCTTCTTCCTTTTCTGATTCCTATTGAAATTTCCCTTTCAAACCGCGTAACGTTGACATGCCGTCTTTCGTGTTGTTGTGTAAGTAAGGGTTTCGTTGTGTTTTTGAGATAGTTTTATTTTTTGAGTTAGTTTCTATGAGTGTAATTGTGGAGTTTGATTTTTCTGCGATTATTCTAGTGTAGAAGAAGGTTGTGAACAGTGAGTAACGCTCTTTTTGCTTGAACGATGTTAGCGGTAATTTTCGGCGTAGGTAACTCTTAAGCTTTATTTTGGGTATTGGTACTAATTCATAAATTGATTGCTAATTGGGCAATTGCATGCCTTTTCGTAGGTTTGGAAGGCCTCGGGAGTGCTTTTGCATCAAAATCATAATAGGTGTGTACTCAAAACGCAGAAAACTACCGTGTACAAGAACACAACCGTGTGTTCGATGAAGGCATGGCCGTGCACAACTCACGATCGTATGGTGGCTCGAGTGTAGCTGTGTGGGCTGCACAGGCAAGGCCAATCTGGGCGTGTGAGCCACACAGGTATGTGGACCCATATTTTTGCAATTTTTCCTAGGGTCGCACGGGTCGCTTCGATCGACTGTGGGTCTACTGTAGGGTTGGTAAGGGCTAAATAAACTCTATTTTGTATGTGATGAAATTTTGATAGACTGATCTGAGTAGAATACTAAATGTATGTCTGACTGTACTGAATAAGCATGTCTGTTATCTGTACCTAAGTATGTTAAGCATGTTTGTTCTGTAATTCTGTATCTGTTATCTGCATTTGTTTTGGGGTGGGATTTATATACAAACGAAGTGTTCAGTATGGCCGTCATCGCCTATTTTTTGGCAGCTTGGCTGCACTATATCTGATACGTGTCTTAACGGCATAATATGGTGTGTAGGGATGGGTGGGTGTTTTTAACCCCACATAGTGTGTTGGGATGGTCGGAGATGGTGTATAGAGGATAGGGGTAAGATTTTGATTATTTGATTCTGTTTACTGTATCTGAAATGGGCCTGACCCCAAATCTGTATTTGTATCTAACTATGCGTATGATTCTGTTTGTATCACATGTCTATTTCTATAGGGTTACACACTGAGTTTACGTAAACTCACATTTGTTTATCTGTTTCTATTCAGGTAATCCACAGACTTAGGCGGATCAGTACAGCAGGGACTCTGCGATGACCACTCTTCCATAAAATTGTTTTTAGTCATTAACTTATGGTTTTATTTACCATTTTGGGGTTAAAATTCTAAGAGTTTGTAATTTTTGGGACTTTCTAGACTGTTGGGTTTTTAACTTGATTTTGGATTTATTTGCTTTATAATCTATACGTTGATAAAATATTTTATGAAATCGACGATCTTTACACAAAGGGGGTTTTTCTAAAAATACAAAATGGATTTCAAAAAGTAACGGTTTTCGCTAGACTTCCGTTGTAAAATAAGCTTTAGCAAATATACTAAGTAAATATCGTTTGACAATGGATATAAGCAAATAGGGATTGATAAGCCAAAATAGCTTAATTATGATGACTACATTTTCAAAACCCATTCCTTGTGACATCACCAGATTCAGCCATAACATCCAGGCTGGGTTTGGGGTGTTACAAGATTGTTGAGTTTGGTTGTTAAATGTACATATTTTGTTAAGTAATTTTTGATGATTTTAAGGTTTAGAGACTTATTTATAAAAATGGTATAATTCAAGGAAAATATTGTTAATTGTTTATAAATATGGGCTGTTATAAGGTTGGGTAAAAAATTGGTTAGCATGATTTATGGTTAAAAATTGTAAAATTGCAAGTTTCGGGTTTAAGGACTAAATTGCATAAAATGTAAAATTTGAGGGAAATTTTGTATATTTTAATTATTAAAGGTTATAAGTTAAATTGATTATTTTAAATGTTGAAATGAGTTTAATTGAATAAACTTATTTATCTAGATCAAGAAACAATTCGAACGAACACAAATCACGAAAAAGTCAAAGTAGAAGAATAGTGGTCTAATCATGTTAGAAGTTGTTATGAGTTCAAGTAAGTTCGTATATTGAATCATGCATTAATGGTAAAATTATTAATTGCTATTGAATAATTAAGGTAAGTGGATTTTGGATTGATTATTATATATTACATGGTTAATTGAATTTAATGATTAAAGTAGTTAATGATTAATTTAAGAACATGTAAATTTCATGAATGGTTATGTGAGATATTATATTGAAAAGAGAATTAAAGTTAAGTATGGAAAATGTAAATTTCATGGAAAAACATTGAAATGCTAATGTGAAAATGAAGGTCACGGATAATGATATGGAAAGAGACCCGTTTGAACCTTGTAAACACTTAGGATACAAATGACATGTCATTAGGGATTATATGTTTCGGGTACTAGTCCTGGATGTCCTATCGATGGCTGAGGTCCTACATTTATTGCGGATTCTCCATAGCTCGTGTGAATAACATTGTGTAGCTAACATCCTGACCAACAGCTCGTGTGAGCAAACCCATTTCACAGCTTATGTGAGCATTATTGAAAATGTTATGGTTATATGGAAAGGTGTTCCCTAGTATCTGATGTTATTATATATGATTCAACGGGTAAGTAAAAGTTAACGAAAAGGCATGTATAAAAAATTAATATTACTAATGTTCATATGAAATGGAAAGATGGGTATGCACATATAAAATGTAAAGAATGAGAATTTATCATGTGATGGATGAAATATGCATGAAATTCATTTCTTAATTTATGTTATGTTTCATAAATGCTATATTACTCATTATCTACTAACTATGTGGATTCAAGTGAGAAGAATGTGTAATGGATATATATGTGATGGAAGATATATAAAGCCTAAATGCTTATTACGTATATGCCATAATTTACTTGAAACTTATATGTAATGTTATACTTACTAACCTTATAAGGTGGTGTGTATAGGAAATGAAGTTTGGCACATGACATGATGAAAGTATGTTGGTTGTTTAATTTAATATGTTCAATAAGTTTAAGTTTCCTTTATACAAGCTTACTAAGCACTAGTTGCTTATATAGTTGTTTTCTTTGTTTGTAGATCATCAGAAAGCTTGATCGGTTGGAATCTCGTCGGAGCATCATCACACTATCCATTCACGATATTAGTAGTTTTGGTTATTTCAGATAATGGTTATAAATGACATATAATAGGGTTAAAGAAGTTATTTCAGTGATTTGCCTTGTTTAAGTTGTGCTAATCTTGTTGTGCTTAATGACGTTAAAAGATGGCATGTGAATAATATGTACAAGTTTCAGTGGATGAACCTTACGCATGCTCCATAGACAGTAGGTATTATATGTTAGAAGACAACTTTTTCCTTCACTTTGTTTCTCTCATACTTGTTTTTCCAGCACATGTATTCATAAAAATTCAACATTTTTCTTCAATTTCACAATTTTACATTTTAATCCCTAAATCATGTTTTCATCAAAAATCACTTTGTAAAAGTTATTTATTTATCAACAACCTTTCATTTTCTACCATAAATTTCAAATTTTCAGCATATACATCCATGACCCATTTTCCATACTTTGACAACTTCTCAAATTGATCCCCTAAATAAATAGATTAAGTTATCCTGATTTCAAAAATATCAAAATTACTAAAAATGGGCCAAGGAAACTTACCCAATTTGGCCATGAAAGTTTCTTCTCTCTCTCCTAGGGTTTCCATGTATTTTTAGGGAAGAAGATGAGAAAAATAAGATGATATTTCTTTTTATCATCTTTTAATTAATTAAATTATTTCACTTTCCAATTTAGTCCTCGCCCTTTTTCTAAATTTCCATGGATGAGTCACCAAAATATCTACATACTTTCTTTAATGGTCTAATTACCAAATAAGGACCTCAATTTTTGAATTTCATAGCTATTTAATCCTTATAGCAACTAGAATTCAATTTTTGCATTTTATGCAATTTGGTCCTTCTCGTAATTAAGCACATAATCGATAAAATTTTCTTATCAAAATTTTCACATAACATTTCTATCATATTATGGACCATATAATAAAATAAAAATAAAATTTATTTTTGGTTCAGATTTGTGGTCCCGAAACTACTGTTCTGAGAAGACAACCTCATAACCCTCTAGGATATGAAATTAGGCTTTGGTTTTTAGGTAGAACTCAAAGAAAATTCATGGAAGATATTCTCTTTCTTTATTTTATTCTCCCCTTTTTTCTTTCTTTTCTTTCTCTTTTTATTTTTGCTGTCTAGTTGCTGCCGTCCCACCTTTTCCTTTCTAGAAATCTCTATACTTTTCTTTTATTTCAATTTTAGTCCTTATATTATCAACCAATCAATTCCACCACATTTCAAGCCTTATTTCCATAAATTTTTCTTTTTTTTTCTTTACACCTCATCACTTGGGTTTCTAACCTCATGATTATGTCTCCAAATATCATTTAATACAGGATAATTTGCATTTAGGTCATTCACCCGTAATTTGGAAAATTACACATTAGTCCCTATACTTTTCTACTTTATTCAATTTAGTCCATGTTTCGATTTATTTATATATCAATGTCTCCATTTCAAATTTATTAAAAAATATTTATTAAAATTTCACCCATTTTCTTAAAATGGTAATTTGCACTTTTGGCCCCTAAACTTTTTCGTACTTATATTTTGTCATTTTAAGTTTAAATATTTACATTAGGCCACAACACTTTTCATATTTTATGATTTAATCCTTGACTCAAATTAACATTTCACAACATACTTTTTATTTCATTTTTCTCTAACATTCTTTATACTTTACTTTCTTTATATCTTATTTCACTAAAAAAAATCTATCTTATATTATTTTCGATTAAAGAGGTTTTGGGACGTTACACATTCTCTTCTATAGTTCAGTTTTTTTTTTCATAAAATAGCTATGGGTGTCACGAATCTGCGAACCAAAATTCAAACAATTTTTTCTTCAATCTTTGACACTGACAATCATATCGACTTGGATCTAAGGTATGTTCTTTTACTCGTTGATTGGTATTGATCCACCATACTGACCATCGAATTGTCGCTTGGAGCTTACTAGCGGAACTTAAAAAAAAAAACTTAACAATCTAATGACTAAAATAATTTTTTTTGAATAGTTTAGTGACTTAAATGAAATCTTTCGAATAGTTTAGTGACCAAATTGTAACTTTTTAGTTAAGTGACTAAAACGAAAACTTAAAAACGAAAACTTATACATAGTTTAGTAACTAATAGTGTAGTTTACCCAAAAAAAGATTTAAGGCAAAATGAAAAACATGAAAACATTAAAGGCATATTTTGCAAACCTAAGAGTTTTGGTATCATTTATAACTTTTGGTATTGCATTAGAAATACTGATAAATGTATGGTAGGAACATAACCATACTACATACGCACACACTACATACAAAGGGAGTTGCTCAAATAAAGACTCATTAACTTTGATTAAGATTACATTTCAATCATCCAATTTTCAGAAGTAACATAATTATCATTATAGTTATCGAATTGTCACATTTTGATCACTCATTTGTTAACTTTAATTAAGAGGATGATGTGGCACGCTAATTTAAATGATTAATAAAAATTTAACCCTAAATTATAACTAAAATATCAATATGATACTTTTAAAGTTTTTCTTAATAATAATTCCAAACAATTTAAAAGCATCTTTAAAATAAATAAATTAATATTTTAAAAATACAAACAATCAGGCATATCTATAATGAGTTAAATAATATTAACATTGAATTCTTTAGAAAACAAACAACAATCCTGAATACAATCCCATCCTCAACTCTCAATTATAAAAGAATATGGAACAAAAATAGTTACTAAAAAAAAAAAACCAAGTAGAAATCCAAAAGGTACAGAGCTCTTGGGGTTACTAACATAATTAGTGGTAAAAAGATTAGATATTTTCGAATTTGTTGTCTAATATTTTTTTTAAAAACATAATCTTTTTGCTTGGGTTTCTCTTCGTATAAACATGGGATTACTTTGTGTACTTTTTAATTTTATTTATTTATTTTACTTTCTTTTTGAAAAACCTTTTTGGATCAAATTAATATATTTTTAAAATGCTTTTATTTTTTAGAATTATTATTAAGAAAAATTTGAATAACATCATATTAATATTTTAGTTATAGTTTAGGGTTAAATTTATTATTAACCCTTTAAATTAATATACCATATCATCTTCTTAACATAAGTTAACGAACAAGTAACTAAAATGTAACAATTTAATAATTTTAATAACAATTATGTAATTTTTAAAAATTGAGTGACAAAAATATAATATTATTCAAAATGTAAGGAAAACTATTGTAATTTAACTATTATCTATTCATTTATCCAATATATTACTAACAAATTTTATCTTATTAACATAGATAGGGATAACTAACCAAATCTTTTTTAATACAAGAAGGAGACCATTAGTGGCTTTAGGAATTCCCAATTTTATCATCTAATAACATTTTAACATTAATCAAAGGTAACTAAAAAATGACTAATTCTAAAGTATTCTCATGACACGTTTTTGCTATACAAGCAATAACTATATTAGCTTCTTTAAATACATGTTGAATTTTAATCATCGAGAACTGCCTACTTTCTACTTTAATACCCCAAATGAGCGAAGTCATCATAACATCTTCAAAATCTGCATAACTTTAGAATAGACTCTATGTCGAGCTACTTGTAAAGCATGATATACTGCCCATAATTCAGCTATGAGAATTAGACATCTTCCAACAAATCGATACGATCCTGCTATCCAAATACCGTAACAATCACGTAAGACACCACCTATGGTGGAGTAGTTTCCATTATCAATTGATGTTCTATCAGTATTATCTTTGACCCAGTCCTTCTTTGGAGGATTCCGCTTTACATAAATACTTTGATTGGGTGACTTTAGACTATTGGTTCTCATCATACTACAATTATTAGTAACGAGACTTTTGGTCATTCTAAAAATCTCTTCCGGATGGACACTATCATGTTGAAATATAACTCTCGTCCTATTTTTCCATATAAAACAGCAAAGTGTATTCCCCACTCTATACTACCAACATTATTTTCCAGATTAACAATCATCCAGTCCATTAGATTCATCCCAAGAAACTGAGATATGTAACTCGAGGGGATAAGTTTATACCACATACCTGCAGTAGAGGGACAATCTCACAATAAATGAACCATAGATTCTTGGCTACCATCTGAGAATCGCGGCCTCACCCTCTCCTGATTTATGAAAATACCGGGTCTCAAAATCAGCCATATGAAGTGGATGAATATAGTGGGCAAATTATTTCCCCAAACAGGATAACCCGCCAATTTTAAACACCCACACTCCATTACACCCAATCTCATATTAAACCATGTGATTTACTTTGTAACTAATCCCGTCAATACATCTGACGGTCCGGATTTAACTTTTACCTTAAAATGTTTCTTCATCGGTCGTATTTTAATACATTTCATTTTCCTTTTTTGTAGTTGATCACCCGCGCAACTCGCCTCTCCTTTCTTCTGTTTAGCTACCCTCCAATCCCATTGCCATTTCTCTAAATCTAAACACGAAATATTCAAAAAAGCTTCAAATTATTTTCAACGAATCGAAAAGAAAAAATTTTGAAAGCTGGAATTTTTTTTTTTTGGCAAATTTCTTGGGAGAGTCGAAGAAGAATCTTGTCGGAAATTTTCGAAACATTGAGACTTTGGATTCTTTCGAAATTTCGTTTTGTTTTAATAAAATCACAAATTATTCCCGTATATAAAAAAATAAAAATAAAATAAGCGTTTGTTGTCTACCAAAACGATTTCGTAAGTTTCAGTTTTTCTTTTCCTTTTGGATGTGTGGTAGCTGAGATAGTGGGAGGAAAGAAAATTTGAAGTTTTTTTACTTGTGTTGTTGTTTTGATTAAATGAAATGGCAAAAAAAATTGTAAAAAAAAAATAGTTATTAAATGCTGAAACACAAATGTGGTGTTCATGGATGTTGTTGTCATCATTGGTTCTTCAAATCGATTCCATAATTTTCTCTTTTTATGTTTGGTTGATGAGAAAATGGAGGAACAAACAAGGAGTAGCCTTATAAACGGAAAGAATGAAAAACTGGGGAAAGAAAGGGGGGTTTTGAGAATGAACATGCGAAGAAATGATTTTAACTCTTTTTTTTTTTTGGGTAAAATGCAGAACTCTGAAGGAGGAATGGAAGTTTTTGAAGATATCCAGTGTTGAGGGAGAATTCGAATCTAAATTAAATTAGAATCAACTGATTGTTTTCAATAAATTTCTTTGATAAAAAAAAGGTCGAAATGGTGGCATCGCAGTTAGCTGCTGTCTTATCCAAGTTGCAAACATTGTATTCAGATCATGCCTCTGTGGTCTCCATGAACCTATTCGTCGCGCTTCTTTGCGCTTCCATTGTGATCGGTCATCTTTTAGAGGAGAACCGATGGATGAACGAATCAATTACTGCCCTTGCCATTGTGAATGCCTCCCTTCACAATCACATCTATAAATGTTGATTTATTCATATGAACATTTCAGCAGGGTCTTGTTATGCTTGGATTATTGTTCTGCTTTTTTTCTCATATGTTTTATTTTAATTGACTTTGTGGCAGGGTCTTTGTACTGGGGTCGTTATTTTGTTGACGAGCGGGGGTAAAAGCTCACGTCTTCTTGTCTTCAGTGAAGATCTGTTCTTTATTTATCTTCTACCCCCTATTATATTCAATGCTGGGTAAGTTTGTTCTCGTCACATTTTCATTTCTCCTGTAAATGGAAAATATGGAGATTGTTTGTTATAGTTTATATAAGCTAAAATTGATGGCTATGCGACAGTTATTCAATGGGAACTTTTTTTTTCTTGGCTGTGAGAGTAAAATATGGTATGTGTCCAAGATTTTGTTCAATTTATTCCAAGTTTTTGTTAGATCTTTCAAAGGTCATCCCCATGCCCATAATATGATATGCATTGAATTCATGTTTCGGACATAGATACTAAATGAAGTGTCAAAGTAACCTAGATGGCTTGAACTTAAGTACTTTGAGAATTTCCACTTGTTTTCAACATTGTAAATATAAGAACACAGTGTCCTTTTTACAATGTCAAGGTTTAATTTTTTAATAAAATTCTTTTTAAGAGTAAAAACTGAGGATTAGATGTAGTTAATTACTTGTCTTCCTTCTGATATTTGCTTTTTTTGCCAGGTTTTCTGTGAAAAAGAAGCAATTTTTCCGTAACTTTATTACCATCATGCTGTTTGGGGCTGTCGGTACATTAATTTCTTGGTCAATTATATCTTTTGGTACTTTCTACAACTTTATGGATACAGTTGACACATATGTACAATTTCGTTAGTTTTATCTTTTGTTTGTATACATGACGTCTGTGGATATGCAGCCAAGGGCAGTGTTAGGGGTTGGCTTGGTTTGTTGATGTACATCCTAATATTCTTAAGATTAATTTACTGGTTGTGATAGCAACTCTGATTCTTCAAACAGGTGTTATCAAGTTCTTTAAGGAAATGGACATTGGTTCATTGGAGATTGGAGATTTTCTAGGTATTTGACCTTACTCCCTTCTTTTTCAAACTGGCTTAGTTCATGTTTGTGTATCTTACTAATTTTCCCGCAATTTTCAGCAATTGGTGCAATCTTTGCTGCTACAGATTCTGTTTGCACACTGCAGGCATGCATAAACTAAAATTGTAGTAGCATTTCTATATTGAGGGACTACTGTATGAAACTTACTAAACTGAAGCTGCTTCTGATGGTACAGGTGCTTAATCAGGATGAGACTCCATTACTCTACAGTCTGGTTTTTGGAGAGGGTGTTGTAAATGATGCAACATCAGTGGTGCTTTTCAATGCAATCCAGAGTTTTGATCTCACTAATACAAATCATAGAATTGCTTTGGAGTTTATTGGCAGCTTTTTGTATTTATTTTTAGCAAGCACTCTGCTGGGAGTGGCTGTAAGGCGCTTTTCATACAAATCTGATTCATTCTGTGAACACTGCAGTTTCATCTTACATTGATCTGATTTTTCATTTTTCTTGAAGTACCCATATCAGAGTATCAGACATTTGTGTTCAACACATTTTTGTACATTGGTATACGAGGATGTGTCCTTATAAGGACCCTCCAACTATATAGAAAATCTTACAGAAAAAAATTGACTATACCCATATCGGACACATGTATGTGACACTTGCAGATTAACCTGGTAGCATAGCTTTCCCCTAGGTGTAATATTTTTCTTTTCTGTGTAGGTTGGGCTGGTAAGTGCTTATATCATCAAAACGTTATACTTTGGCAGGTATATTTTGGATTTTATCTGGATTTTATATCAACTAGCTTTCAATAATAAAACCTTAAATACCTCTATAAGAATCTTATACTCCTTTCTAGGGAATTAAGTTTTACAGAGATGTAATGCTTTTAATCATTTGTGATATTAAAAGGTTTTACTTAATAGAAGACTCCAACTGAACATGAATGTTATTATTACAATAGAGTTTTTGACGGTACAACGTCTTTGTAGTCTAGAACTAATTATATGCACTTGATTTTAACATGATCCAGGCACTCAACAGACCGTGAATTCGCTCTTATGATGCTCATGGCATACCTTTCATATATCATGGCTGAAGTAAGATTCTTCTAGCGTAATATAGCAGTTATTGCATTCCTTTATTTTATTTGGATAACTCTAATGTTGCATTCCCTGCAGCTGTTCTATTTGAGTGGCATTCTCACGGTGTTCTTTTGTGGGATTGTGATGTCGCATTATACCTGGCACAATGTTACAGAGAGTTCAAGAATAACTTCCAAGTATGTGTCCTCCATGTTATTATCTTAGGGGCAATAAAAGTTATGGGTAATTGATATTTGGAGGGAATAAACTTCTTAAGCGGCTTTATGTTACATCAGTTAAATTTAGGGTTTTCTGTAGCTTTGTATTCAAGTTGCACCCTTCTAACTATTGCTAATTGTTTTTAAGATAGATGCTTAACACCTAAAGAAATGTTTTAACTCTTTATATGCCTCAATTGATTCAGATCTTTTGTTTAAACACAGGCATGCTTTTGCTACCTTGTCGTTTGTTTGTGAGACTTTCATCTTTCTCCATGTTGGAATGGATGCCTTGGACATTGAGACGTGGAAATTTGTAAATGACAGGTTTGCTCTATGTCTATGTTTTTCAAACATTTCATTTTTCTTCAAGTATCTGTGTTTGAGTAACATTACTCTGTGCACCTTCTGGAAAAACTATTTTTTTTTTTCAAGTGTATGTTAACGATTCATTTTGGTCTTGAACCTTTGCTTCAGGTATATTTTTCAGATTTACCCCATTTTTTCTTCCATGCAATTTGTACAAAATAACTTCCATTTACAACATGATTTGTTCTTGTGACATTGGGTTTGATCTCCTATTTGCAGACCTGGAACATCAATTATTGTTAGTTCTGTACTGCTTGCACTGGTCATGGCTGGAAGAGCAGCTTTTGTGTTTCCCTTGTCGTTTCTATCCAACTTAGCACACAAATCAGCTAATGAAAAAATCAGCTTTAGGCAACAAGTACTAGCTTGTGGTGTTCTTTGTTTCTTTGCTTCCAAATCAATTAACAATGTTATTTGACGTCACTAATTTCTTTTTGTATCTTTTGTTCAGATCATAATATGGTGGGCTGGTCTCATGAGAGGTGCAGTATCTATGGCACTTGCTTATAATCAGGTGAATTCAGGATTATCTTATTTCTTTGGAAAACGGAAACCTTTTTGTAACGAAACTAGGAGAAATAATTTGCTGAGATTGAAAATAGAGAAGATTGTGTTGTATTTACATAATTTCTTCTAATTAAAACACAATATCTTGTAGTGGACCTCCTATCAATCTACTTCGTCATAAGATCTTGAAAATGATAATGATCTAGAAAAAATAAGACAACAATTTAAAGTACTGCTGAGATTACTAATAGAGTTAAACTAAAAGAAAAAATAGTTTAACATCGAGGTCAAAGAAAATGACAAGGTAGGATTAACAGTTGTAGGCTTAAGGGCATAAGAAGTTGAGCCATCTGCTAATGTAACTTTAGAGGAATATACATAAGAGTAAAAGGTGAAACAAAGATTCGAATTACTTGTTATAGATTTTGGCACTAGAATCAAAGGCCTATTTGGACAATAAGGAAAGAAGCTACTAGATTTACTTGACTCTACAATAGCAATGATAGGAGAAGTTTTCTCATATGGTGAAATGGTCTTGATATTAGATATTGTAATATTTTCAAACCTTATTTTGAATTTCACATAATAACGTTTCTTATGGCCTGACTCATAGCAATAACAACATAATTCCTTCTGAATCCTGACAGTGACTATTTTCTTACCACGACTAACAAGAGCTCTAATTTTAATCTAAGGGACGTGAGAGCTTTTAGTATGAAGTACTCTTGAAAAGATGAAATTTCAAAGCCAGAAAGGATCTGAGCTTTATTGTATCTCAAATTTTGGAAGAATAGCAACCCGAAAACTCATAACAACCATTTTCTCTCATTGAGTCTGTTGAACTTTCACATCTTGACTAAAAGGCAACAAAACATTAAGCTCCTCATACATTTTCTTAAAATCCATATGGGAGACCTATCTTGCTTTTCTGACTACAAACTCTTTGCATACTTCTTTAGTACAAGATATATTCCGTTTCTCAAAATACAAAAAATCTAAATAGTCCATTAGCTCCACAATGAATTCATAGTAGTCAATCAAAGCAATTATTTAATTTTTGGGTCTGGAAAAATAATTGGGCATATTCTTTCGACCATACTTGTTTGGTATTATCAGTAGGTTGGTATCATGTACTTTGCACATTGATTTGAATTGTCTTGCTCCAATCCAAATAATTGGATTCATTCAATTATTACATGTATGTCTTCAACTTTTTTTTTAATATTTCATGCATTTGGAGGGTCATATTTCCTCAACATGTTTGAAAATGTGAATAATCCAATAGACTTTTACTTAATAAAGAGTCAAGAGTAAAATACGAGAGAGAGAAAGGAAGAAATTTGTTTGATTGATATAATCTGATAGATTTTTACTTAATATAAATGCAGTTTACAAGGGCAGGGCACACACAATTGCGATGTAATGCCATTATGATTACAAGCACCATCACTGTTGTTCTTTTTAGCACTGTGGTAAGATGTTTCTGGCCTTCATTTCTAAATCTTGGAGATTTGATGGTTGGCATTTTCTTTTATTCTTCATATGTATAGAGTCTTGACTGAGGGTTCGAGTTTTACATTGCTGAAGTTCGTATTTGGGTAGTCGAATCTCATGCCTGAAATCCATATTTTAGCATCTCTTTCGATGTTCCATAATTTACTTGGCTTAAGCATAATAGTTTGTTGGAGATGTTGACGTTAGTAACACTTTATATGTTGGTTTGGCTTTGATCAGGTTTTTGGACTAATGACTAAACCTCTAATAAGGTTCTTGCTGCCTAATTCTAAAGTAACAAGTGCACCCTCCGGATCATCATCTCCAAAATCGATTACAGTGCCATTTCTGGGAAGTACTCAGGATTCATTTGAAGATAGTCCAAAGGGAGTTCAACAGCCAAGCAGCATTCGCGCACTTCTTACAACTCCAACACACACCGTTCATTACTACTGGCGCAAGTTCGATAATGCCTTTATGCGGCCAGTGTTTGGTGGGCGGGGTTTTGTTCCCTTCGTTCCTGGCTCTCCAGCAGAAAGGAGTGAACATAAGCTACCTCAATTGCAATGAGACTGGTGGATCAAGATGTACTACTATGCATCCAATGTCTTGTGAAGACTTCTCAAAGAAATTTTACAAGGCTGCGCGAGAAGTGTTTAACGTAATTGTTCTTTTTTTATTTGGCTCTGGTTATGTACGTAGCAGTGGCGAAACTTCACACTAAATTTTGAGGTGTGAATTAGTAAATAATTTAATCAATATCATATTATACAAAAAAAAAACAAAAAAAAAAACAAAACATAGTTCGAAATTTTGGGCTTTGTTGTTGTAAAATCCAAGGATTATAATTCAAATATCGAAAATCAAACATAATTGGTTTTTTTTTTTTAAATGTCGTACTTTAGTTAATTTTTCGTATTGTATTCTGCGGTCATCTTTCATGCAAATTAAATTACCAGATTTTTTTTGTAAATTTTTAACTTTAATACATTGGAAACACCCCATAATTTATTAACATAATACAAACAAATGGCAAAAGATCTTCATTGATAATGATGTGGTAATTTCCATGTGTCGTCGGCAAACCGTGCTTTATATGTTGGCAATTTTTTACTATGATTATATATATATATATATATTTAGATCTATTTGTCCTTATATAAGAATTCCCAGCTTTATCATTTAATAGCATCTTGCTAATATTATTTAGAGGTAATTCAAATATGATTAATTCTAAAGCTTACGCAGAATACGTTTTATTATACAATCAGCTATTATATATATTGAAATTTGACCATCGAGAATTGTCTATTTTTACTTTAGTATTCTAAATGAGTGAAGTTATCATAACATTCTCGAATCAGTATTTAACATATCAATCACTCTCTTACTATTACTATAATTATATTTTTAATTAAACAGATAAATCTATAATAAAATTCATCATTGTAATTAATTTTATAAAAAGGAAAAGAAACAGTGCGATGCACATATTTATTTTATGTATTGATTAAATTTTAAGAGATTAATTTACACTTGTGTCCCACATTTATTCACTATGTATTGCTATGTGATCAATTTTAATGACATAAGGTGACAAAACTTAATGACTGGATCCACATTTCCACAATCATCCTCTCGTCCCTTACTTTTCTTTGTTGATTAATATTTAATACAAGCTTAATCGTAAATTATAAATTTAATTTATAATGGATTTCATTACATTTAAATTTATCCAGGACCAGATAAAAAAAAAAAAAAAAAAGCAAATGGGAATATGCCCTTCTAGAATGAAGTCACTCGACGGGTAGTTGTCCTCTCAATGGAAAAGGTACGAAGAGCAACAAAAGTTTATCTAGAACCTGATGGAAAAACAAAGACAAACAGATGCACGAAACAAGAGAAATGGAAAACTCATTAAAGAGTTGAGGGCATCTAGAAATGCCCACAAGCATAATCCCTAGGAGAGGCCAGATGAAATTTTCCAGTCCACTCATAGGCATCAGCATACTAGTAGGAACGTTACTGATCCTGAAGATGGTAATGGTCGCCAAAGCTGGAAGATGAATAAATATGCATTAGAAGAAAAGATAGAACACTTGAAAAAGGGAGTGCAGTACTACAAAAAGTCAGAGTCTATAGGGTTACCTAAAAATTATACCAACGAGCCCTTAGCCCTTAAGATATTGCGCTATTACGTATCCCCGACATTCAAGTTTCCCAAGATGCTTTATGATATGCAAAGGGGCCTTCAAGATCACTTGCCCCATTATATTAATCACATGAACATTTCGGGTGCATTAGATGAGGTGAAATGCAGGGCATTTTCTATGACTCAGAATGATTCGTCTTATGCTTAGTATTTGACACCCCCACAACATTCCATCTCTAACTTCAAACAGTTGGCAGACTTATTCATGAACAGGTTTTTGCTGAACAAAACCCTCCAACAATCATTGACATACTTGATGTCTATCAAACAACATGGAGATGAATCTTTAAGAGATTTTGTGAGAAGATTTAATGTTGTGACCATGATTACTAAAGACGTACTAGAAGAGTTCGCCATTCAAGCCTTGTACTAGTCATCAATTTTTGAAATACAATTTAGGTTAGTAAACTATTTACACACTAGTCTACTTTGTATGAGATCACACATAGATTAGCTGAGAGTGATGTGATTTAAAGAGCAAATTCTTAGTCTCAGTGAGACTTCTAGTGCGCTTTTGGGAACTTCAGCAATACCAAAAGAGGTAGCCCATATTGGGAGACAGATCCAAAAAAGATTGTTCCAACCAATAACACTTAGGGGGCAATAGATTTACAACCCTACTGATTCTCCTAGGCACCATAGAACAGAAGGGATGGCAGATGGTAATGTAGATGCTTTTGTATCTTGTTATATTATATATATACTAGTTTTCTTACCCCTACAATGCATGAACTTACTGTTGTATAAATTAATTATAACTATAAGAGCCATGGAGATCTATCAAAATTTGAATATAAAAGTAAGTTAGTTAATAAGTGAATTTAAATAATTTAATGTGTAGAAATGATAATATTTATTATAATTATAAAGTAATTAATGTGTCTTTAATTAGTAACAATGTAAAGTAGTAGTTATACATAAATGCATAGGTTTATTGTATTTAATTTAAAAGACACCATTAATTAATTCATATTTATTACATAATTTTGAAATTAAAAATAATAATTGATAAATAAAACAATGAAAATCATAAAAGCATTACATCTTTCTAATTTTAAATATTTATTAAATCAGAAAATAATAAAGAAAGATACAAATACTATGGGCATTATTTTCTGTAACAATTTTTGCAATATGAAAAATTAAGGAATTTTTAACCGAGAAGAAAGTGAATATATCATTTAAAAACAAAAGTGTGATTTAGTACTTAAAATTGTATTATTCAAAAAAAAATAAAAAATTATATAAGATAGTATAAATAAATAAAAAGTGAATGTATTATTAAAAACAAAAGACTAACATACATGTATTTTATTTATACATATATAACTTTTAAAAATTATTATCTATTTCATATAATATATAATTTTAAACCATAAGCCCTGTCCAATAAATTCTAAAGAGTGTATACGAGATTTATTATGTTTATGTTTCTCTAAATAAATAGAATAATTTTTAAAATTTATTATTCCACCTAAAATATTGTTTATTAATGGCGGGTCCCACATATTATATTATATATAACAAAGTTATATGACAAGTGGCGTTGTCTCATTCTTTATATTTATTTTTAAGTTTTTCATAAAAATCAAATTATAGATATATGGTTAAAATTTTAAATAAATATCATGTATCCTTTGAAGAATATCATTCGGGATTGCATATAAATATACCTCCATAAAGGCCTTGAAAATGTCATTGCTGCCAGTTCATCGGCGACTCGGTTACCCTTTCTGAATACATGTGAAACTTGAATTATCCAAGAACGTTGAAATATATCTTTCATTGCTTATATCACGGTAGAGAGGTGGTACTCAACTGACGCCACTTGAATCAATTGGATAGCTATTGTATGATCCATCTCAAGCATAACCCATTTAAGGCCTAGGCTCCAAGCTATTTGGAGTCCTTCCAAAGCTTCTCAAAGCTCGACATTGAGTGCAGAGCAACAACCAATATATTTAGAAAAACAAAAAATCCAAGTACTATGTTTGTCCATGATTACTCCACCGGTTGAAGCATCCCCAAACACTTTACACACAGCACTATCAGTGCTAACCTTACGCCACCCATCTTCGTGTGGAATCTACCTAATCAATTTGAAGACTTTAGTTTGCCTCTGCCTGAACGAGCTCACCATTTCCTGGTTAAGGTGAAGGTATTCATCCCTCATTCTATAGCTCTTCTCAAATACACTAACCCCTTCAATGAAATCCGCATTAAAAATAAAATTGTTTCCTCTAATCCATAATTGCCAACAAATAGCACCAAAAAGGGTCTGCTAATCATTAAAATTGCAAGCAAAATAATCGAGGTTAGACAAATTACTCGCGAACCAATCCTCCAAACTGATGTTAAAAATTATTGTATTTTGTTTGGTATGATCACCACCAACCATGTCACCACAACTAGGAAATAGAGTCTCAGTATGTGATTAATAGTTTCTGTTGAATTTCCACACACTATAACACCCCTTAGCCCGTCAAGAAAACATGGTGTATAACATTCAGCCAGATAGACCGCCCAAAGGACTGGGGTGTTACCGGCGGATTCAAACCTTTCAACTTAACTTAAATTTTTAGAAAAAAAAGTTATGAAGATTTCCTTTTTAGTTAAAGACTTATTTTTCTTTCATTTTGTAATGCATTTTTAACAAAAAGTATTAGTAATTATATAAAAAAAACTATTATCCATCTACTGTCCAACTGTGGCGTATATATATAAATGATGATATCTTAAGCATCAAATTATTAAAGTTTGGCACATACTTTTATAATAAGGGGCAATTCTCTTTTTAAAATAGAAACAATGCACAAGACATAAATTATTACATAATTTGATTACAAAACAGATCTATACGCCACCTGCCAAAATAGTCATGCATGATACAAAAATAAGAAAGTGGCTTACCCACAACCGCAACTCTGGCGTAGTCCCCTTCAACTAATTCCTCTTCTACTATCAATACGCTTGAGGAAGGAAAAGTAACAGAGTAAGTTCAAACGAACTTAGTGAGTTCCAGAGTAGACACAAATAATTTACAGGAATATCGTTATTCAACAAGCATCAATACCTGCAAGAAAAACAAACTTTTTTGTGAGACTCTGTCGTATAGACACAATACCCCAAAATGTCTTCCGCGGTTCTCTAGCTAAAACATGTTGCCAACTTAGATAGAACACTTACAATACCCATGTGGACACATCTCATGAACGTACACATAATACACAGTACATGGGCGGTCACTATCCTCTAACTTATACATATCTCTTACAATCATGCATGTTTACAAATGACCTATCATTGTGCCAGCCTTGGACCCATAATTTAGAACTCAAAATCACAAATAAGTCATATTCGTATTTATATTTATATTCATATTTCACTATAACTCCTCATATCATCCTTGTTAAGTTGAACACATATTCTCCCGCAAGGCCAAACCATGATCTGCCAATCTGATTTGCAATATAACATCCCTACCAGAAGCATCAAAAACAAATCTTCTTTCTACATTTTCATATATCATAGATTGGCTGGTACTAGGCTCGTGCAACAAGGAGAGTGTTTTTAAATCGATAATGGTCATACTCACGTATATGACACTGGTTACACACATGTCCAGACACAACACTTCTACTCATTACAGTAGAGACATTTACCATACATAATCTACATAACATGGGGTTTCATAAATAAAAAAAGTAAGAAGGAACTTATCGGCAGCTTTAGAATGAAATCTATTATACGGGTCCTTTGCCTCGATCGCTCAGACCTTTACTAGCTTCTTGAGCTAAAGAAGAAACAATTATAACAATTAGATTATTTATCTACTAAAATTTAACAAGCATGCATGAATCGGTTGCATGCAACCCAAAATAAAGAAGTCTCCTTTCGTACGAACTAGTTCTAAAATCTATGCATGCACCACTACAAAACGTAAATCCCCTCGATAACAACCTAAGGGTTTTTTAAAAATTACCAGTAAGTTGGTATTTAACAATAACTTTTTAACTAGCTACTGGAATCCTTCCTCGTCTTTGCTAACAAAGATACCTTAAAATTTCTCAGAGACTTAAAAAAGAACGCAACGAAAAACAAAGGTGAAACATGCCAACTATCAGCATCTTTATATAGAACGGACATTGAAAAAAAAGCTTAGTGGAAAGGTCAGAAAATCCCACTATTTCCTTTGAATCCCGAGAATAAACTTTCCTATCAATTTGAAATCTAGTCATCTCCAGTACCCTAGTTCAATTTCAACTAGGTCTCAACTAAACTCTAACGATACTCACTGAGTCATCGTTTTCATGCTAAAACAATGAAAATAAGCCTATTGATCCGCAAGCTAATAAGTTCGCCCAAAGTATCTGGGGTTGGTGGATTGTCTTCACAGAAGAGTCTGCCAAACCTTAGAGTTCGCCAAACCCTAGAGTGTGCCAAATGGTGAATTCTAGCGAGGTGTTCTACATTTGAATGTACTATCGAACCCACGCAATATGCCACCAATCATTGAACGGATAATTCATCAATCTATTTTTTTTCTACCCTAAGCTTAATCGACTATGCGCCAAACAACATATTGATACAGTCTACGCTGGGCGGGCTGTTACACACACATTCCAGCTTGTATCCGAAGTAAGGTGTAGTCTTACTCTTACATCTTTAGTAAGTACCTTGTTTAAATATGTATTTTAATATTTTATAAATACTATTAAAAATTTTAAAAGTAAAATTAAATACTATTTATAAACATTGTTAAAAAAATAAAAATAAAAAGTTATATTAAATTTAAGGCTAAATAAGGCCTTTAGGTCAATTTTATTTTTTTAATTAGGACTTTAGATCGATTTTTAATTTTAATTAGGGAAATAGGCCAATTTTATGAGAGAAAATATGAAAGCGCGTCCAACTGGGCATGCTTTCTGCATATATGGCAGTAAAGCGCTCCCAACTAGACATGCTTTCCCTCAATGGTAACTTCAATGACTTTTTGACCGTTGTCGTACCAAACGGTAAAAAAATTTAAAGCAAAGTAAACGATAAATTTTTTAACCTATAAATACCTTCTAAATTTTATTTTTTTCCTTCACATTATTCTTTAAAGCTCTCTCAACTCTCTCAAACTCTCTCAAGATTTTTATTGAACATTTATTTATATTCTCATCCAAAAATATTATTTTTAATTATATTGTATTTTATCCATTTGGACCAATTTTTCGAGAATGGATGCCTCTCTAATCTTTTTTGACGACAATCATATTTTCGCCACCCTATTAGCAATGGTAATTCATTATTTTTGAATTTCAATTATTTTTAATTATGTTAAAATTTTTTTGATATATCTAAATAAATTTTTTATGTTATAAATAGGTGTATGATTGATAAACCGTAATTTATACATATTTTTATCCCATGCTTAGCACATTTATGGATGGTTTCTCCTTAGAATTGGTGAATTCGATGCTGCTAATCCTTTAATTTCATGTTTTATACTTAGGTGAGCATAGGAGAGTAAAAAGAGCGAGAAACGGGCCGAAAACAGAGAAAATGGACCCACATGGGAAATCAACACGGCCTTGACTTTCTCAGACGGGCGTGTCACACGGTCGTGTCCCTTTGGCAGGATTGAAGCATGACTTACACGAGTATACTACACGCCCATGCCTGTTCAACAGCCTTGACCACGGGCTGGAGTAATCGCACACGGGCGTGTCACACGGACGTGTCCCTGCCGAGCCCAAGTATAACCCTATTCGGAAAAGGCCAATTTTGGGAGCTCTTAGGCATTCTAAAGCCTATTTAAACACCCGATGAGGCACTTAGAAGTGGGACACAGAGTAGGAAGCAAGGAATTACTTAAGGAAAGCCGATTGATCCATCTCAGAAGTCGGATTCATCATCAAGACTGAAGATCTCCCTTCAAGTTCTTTCAGGAGTTTTGGGTTTTCTTATGTTTTGTTATCTTTATGCTTTTGAGATGTTTTCTTTCATAAGTATGAACTAAACCCCCTAAATACCCAAGGGGAATGAAACCTAAAACGGATCTTGTTATTATTATCTGAATTGTATGATAAATATTTGACTTGTTCTTAATTATGTGTTTTTAATTCTTGTTTTAATATTCCAGGATATTAATTCAAGTTAAGCTCTTATTCAGAGGAGGAATAGACCCTGTCTAAGAGTAAAATTGTCATAATTAAGTGGATTTGATTGCACGCCTAGAGATAGGGGGACAAGATTTTACCGGATTAGGGTGAAACCTAATAAGGGAATCCATAGATCGAGTTAATACAATTCTAGGGTGTTAATTAGAAAGAGATTTCAATTATTCAACCTAGGGTTAGACGTTATTAGTCTCGAGAGAGATAATAATATAACTTAGGGATTTCTACGGATCAAGTCAAATGAATAAATCGTCTGATTTAGAGTCAAATAACAAGTGAAGTCTAGGTGGATTTTTCCTTAGGTATTGTCTTAATCAATCAAATTTTCCTAAATTTTATTTCTATGCATTCTTAGTTAGTAATTAGTTTAGATAACCAAACCTCTTAATTTTTAGGCTAGATAATAGAAAGAAAGTAAATACTAGTACTCGTAATTCCTTTGGGTTCGACAATCCGGTCTTGCTGAACTATATTACTGTTCGATAGGTACACTTTCCTTAATCGTGATAATAAGTTAGTCTCAAGAATGATTCTTTCATAAATCTTTAAAACCTGTCACGAATATCACGTATCAAGTTTTTGGCGCCGTTGCCGGGGAACTACGATATTAGGAACACTCGATTTTTATTACTTTAGCCATTTTACTTTTATTGCAATTTAAAATTTTCTTTTCTTTTCTAATTAGTCATTTATTTTCTTCGAACAGGTTTTTCTAGTTTATGACTAAAAGAAACTCGTTGGGACTACTACTTTTTTACGGTGAGATTGATAGCACAGTTCACAAAAATCGAAGAGAAATAAGGTGAAGCCTAATATACGCAGAAGAAGAGCAGGAGGACGATACTTCAACCACAACCGAGGAGATGGCTGAAAACTAAGAAAATCTGCTACCTCCTGCGATTGCTGTTAATCAGAATCTTGCTCCACACACTATGTATGATTATGCTAAACCTAATTTAACAGGAACTGAATCGAGCATAGTTAGGCCTGCTGTAGCTGTAAATAATTTTGAACTGAAACCTAAAACAATTCAAATGATACAACAATTTGTTCAATTTGATGGTTTGCAGGACAAAGATCCCAACGCTCACTTGGAAAACTTTTTGGAACTATGTGATACATTTAAAATTAATGGCGTTTCTAATGACGCTATTCGCCTTTAGTTATTCCCTTTTTTATTAAGAAAAAAAGCTAAACAGTAGTTGAATTCGTTACCATAGGGGTCGATCACTACTTGGGAACAAATGACCGAAAATTTTTTATTAAAATATTTTCCACCGGCTAAAATGGCTAAATTACGTAATGATATCTCTTCTTTTGTGCAGATGGATTTAGAAACACTCTACAATGGATGGGAGAGATACAAGGACCTCTTGAGAAGATGCCCTCACCATGGGTTACCACTCTGGCTACAGGTTCAAACCTTTCATAATGGCTTGAATCCTTCGACTCGAAAAATGGTTGACGCAGCTGCTGGCAGAGCCATCAATAATAAGACACCTGAAGATGCCTATGAATTTATAGAAGAGATGTGTGACAGCCCTAATGTGACCCTAGTCGGAAAGTGGTTTTGGGACCACAAAACCGAGTGATAAAAATAATTAACCGACATATTTGATGCTTATTATATGTATATATGCATGTTTGAAAATTTCGTGTTTGAATTTTGTTAATTGTAAGTGAATTTTATTAAATAGGACTTGTGTGAGAAAATTTAGAAATGTGCTAGGCAAATGTTAAAGTGGCCTATTGATGCATGATAGAAAATGCTTGTACTTGCATGTCAAATTGGCCAAATTCTAGATGGTGGCTGGCCATGTTATGGACTAAAGCATATTATAATTATTTTGTGCTAATAATTTTATGTTACACAATAAAATAATGAATTAAGAATAATAGAACATGAGGTGAGTGGGAGGAAAAAACAAAAGTTGTCTCCTCCTTGTTCCTCCTTTGCCGTGACTTGAGGGTGGGAGAAGAAAAGAATTCCCTTGTTTCATGTTCAGCTTGGTTGATGTTTTGGAAGAGGTAAGTACTTTGAAATCCTTGAAAATTTATGTATAAATAAGGTATGTAATTCATGGTAGCTTTTGAAATTGTTGAGTGTATTAAGCTAGTTACTAAGTCCCTTAGTTAGCCCATGTCCAAATTTTGAATCTTGTTGGTAACATGAGTAATCGGTTAAGAGAAAATGTTCAAGAAATGGTGTTGTTCATGTTATTTGGATGAAAAAAATGGTAGTTAGGTGAAGTAGAGTCTAACAAATGAGCACATATGTGCATTAGTTGCTAAATGGAGAAAAATCGGCTAACAAGTTGTGTACTAAGGCCGAATATAATTTTGGATATTATTGGGCAATGTATGTGTTTTGAATTGATGGAATGGAGAGGATGCTTTAATTGTGTTATGAACAATTATATGTTAAATTAAGGTTTGCTAAGCTAGCTATTGAGGTGAAATGTAAATGTTAGTATTTGATTTGGTAATAATCTGCTTGGGGACAGCAGCAGTAAGGTGATTTGAGAAAATCGCCATAATTTGTAGGAGTTGAGTTAGAAGTTGAATAAATTATGTCATTAAAGCTTGAAGAGTCTAGTTTCTTACAAAAGAAACTATAAAAACAAAAGAGTTACCGATCTTGAGATATTTGAAGTATTGTGGGGCTGAGTCAAAATGACTACTAGATTCCCTGTTCTGTTTTTATAAAATCAGTATAAATTTTACAAAAATGGCCCTAAGATAAAATTTATATGCTTAGACTCCTTAATGAGTCTAGTTTCAAATGAAATAAACAAGAACATATTTTGAATTCTGTACAATGTGAAATTTGATTCGTAGTGAAGAGTAGTCAGTTTAGTCAAACAGTGAAACAAGGTGAACTTTAAGAAAAATCTGGTATTGTTGGGCTAAACTAAAAATTTTTAAAATTTTATGGATAATAGATAAATGAGTCTTATGTCAAGAAAAATTAACGGCAATTGATTTGGAGCTTCGTAGCTCCAGTTATAGAAACTTTAGTGATTGTTTCTCAGGAAGTCAGCTTATAGGGAAATTGTAATTATATTGTAAACATTAATGAAAATTTGCTAATGAATTATTTATTGATTTTTATAAAGCTTACTATAATCTATATGTGTGAAAGTCGAATCTATATGTATTATATTCTGAAAGTAATACTTGAATAGTCGATTAATGACTAGTTTAAAATTTGTTGAACTTAAGCTCAAGAGCAAAGGGGGACTAAATCCGATAAAGGGAAGGAAAAAGTAATTGAATAGCCGTTGAAGTCGTTCGACAACATCCGAGGTAAGTCTTCGAGTAATGAAACTTAGTTTATGATTTGATTAAGTCATGACATATAAGCATAACGAATAAACGGAGATATAATGACTTTACTTGAATGATATATTGAGGTGGTTAGTTTATACCTATGACGGGTATCCGATAATGTGTATAGAGATCATGTTATAAAGCCACTCGAAATCATGCTCTTTGTATATGGCTATTGAGCCGAAATTGGTAAGGTTTGATAAGTGTCTTGTGTTTGAGCTTTAGTAATGAAAATGAAATATGGATGTGTCATGATTTATCGATATATGTGCATGATTATTCGGATGACATCCGGGCTAAGTCCCGAAGGCATGGTGCTAGTGACTATATCCGGGCTAAGTCCCGAAGGCATTTGTGCTATTGACTATATCCAGGCTAAGTCCCAAAGGCATTTGTGCTAGTGACTATATCCGGGCTAAGTCCCGAAGGCATTTGTGCGAGTTGCTATATCCGGCTAAATTCCGAAGGTACTTGGGTTTGGAAGTGAGTGATCTTGCTGTAATAATTTCAATTAATATGCACATAAAATCCAAACGATAAGGTATGTTTCGTATAAGCATCGGAAAGGTTGATTCCTTTTAAATAGTATTCGCTCAATTGATTAACGAACTTGAGACCTCTAGTTAGGTTTGATTCCTGTGTATGAATATAATGGTTGAAGCATGAAGTAAGTATGATTTGAGAACATGCATATATGCAATTATTCATGTAGTCATATGAGCGTTATACCTTAGTCGTGAATAATTTCATTACTTGAACTTACTAAGCATTAAAATGCTTACTCAGTTACTTTGATTCTCTGTTTTATAGATTTTGTTCGTCAGCTATCGGACTCGGGAGTGTCAAAGTCGAAGTCATCCACACTATCTAAGCCACTTTTGGTACTCTTTTAGTTCAATTTTGAAAATGGCATGTATAGGGCTGACCCTTGTTGTTAATTAAGTACCCTTTGGTAATGTGTATTCGTATAGCCATGCGAAAATGGCTCGTATATTTCGAAGTATAACATTATGGTCTTGTGATATGGTTATTAAGTGGTGTGGAAATGTTTGGTAATGACTAGCCATTGGAATGGCCAATCATGGTCCTATTGGTGCTACGTACGTCATGGCTAATCGGGATTACCCTTGATAATAATGTATGTCAATTTAATATTTGTTTCATGGAAAATTACGTAATAGGTAAGGTCTACCCTAAAGGCAGATGCTGACAGCAGCAGTGGTGTGAATTTGAAAATCACTAAAAATAGTAGGAATAGATTTAAATAGTGAATAAATTATTTAATCGAACCTTGATGAATCTACTTTCATATGGAAGAAACGAAACGGTAATATGAGTCAGATTTTAAGAGATATTTAAGTTTTCGTGGAACAGGACCAGAGCGATTTCTGGATCCCCTGATCTGACTTTGGAAATTCATTATAAATTAACCAGAGATAATTAGAAGTCATGCCATATATTTATAGATTCCGTTTTGAGTCTAGTTTCATTAGAAACAAACGGAATAAGTATTGAATCCCTGTACAGGGAAATATATAAGTCGTAATGCATGAAGATCAGAGCAGTCGAACCCTGAAACAGGAGAGACTTTAACTAATAAACTGTACTAATTGGCCCGATCAAAAATTATAGAAAAAAATTTGTAGATGGATATATGAGTCTAGTTTCAGGAAAAATTTACGGAACTAGTTTTTGAGTTTTGGAACTCGAGATATGATTTTTAAGGTGACAGTGACGCAGTTAGCCAGCTCGTCTGGAAATTTAAAATGGACTGTGCAAATAAGTGAATTAAGTCTGTTAACCCCTTGTGTCCGACTCCGGCAACGGTCTCGGGTACGGGGTGTTACAATTTTATTGGTATCAGAGCTACGGTTTAGTCGATTCTAAGACTACCGTAATACGTTTTGGTCTAGCTATACATGCCATTATGTGATTATTTGATAGTGTGTTGATTTCTGACAATTGAAAATGTGTTTATTTATAGTAATGGATCCCGATCCCGACCGAGTGGTAGCTGATGATCTTGAGAGTGTAGCGTCTGCTCCCGCACAAGGGAGAGCGCCGGCGGACTCTCAACCTATTGCTAGTAATCCGAATGATGAGGCTAGACAAGCTTTTTATAGCATGATGAATGATTGGTTCAACCAATACATTTGAACTAATACGGCTGTTCCACAACCTCCATTCCCGACAAATACAACCCCCGCACCTACAATACCTCCGATAACTGACCAAATAAGGTCAAATAAGCCCCCAGTTGACAGAATCCGAAAACACGGGGCTACTGAATTTAAAGCTACGGACAGTGATGATGCCGAACGAGCGGAATTTTGGTTGGACAACACTATTCGGGTACTCGATGAGCTATCTTGCACACCCGATGAGTGCCTAAAGTGTACTATCTCCTTGCTACGTGATTCTGCCTACTATTGGTGGAATACGTTGACTTCTGTTGTGCCCAGAGAGCAAGTAACTTGGGAGTTTTTCCAAACTGAGTTTTGAAAGAAGTATATCAGTCAGAGATTCATTGACTAAAAACGGAAGGAATTTCTTGAACTTAAACAAGGTTCCATGTCGGTTACCGACTATGAACAAAAATTTGTGAGGCTTAGTCGGTACGCACGAGAATATATTTCTTCAGAAGCTGTGATGTGTAAACGTTTCAAAGATGGACTGAATGATGATATAAAGCTGTATGTTGGCATTTTAGAAATCCGAGAATTTGTGGTACTTGTCGAGCGAGCTTGCAAAGCCGAGGAGCTCGATGAAGGAGAAAAGGAAAGGCGATATGGGAGCAAAGGAGTTTCAGAAGAGATCTTCGGAAAGCCCTTCCAACTGTCATCAAAGAAATTTAGAGATGATCTAGGCCGATCTAGAGACACTTCGGGCTTTTCTAGACGAGATCGCAATCGACCCCCTGCGAGTGCACGAGTCACTTCGGTCGCCAGTGTTGAAAATGATCGTCGAGATAGAACGGAGTGCCAGTATTGTGGTAAATGGCATTCGGGGAGTTGTAGATTCCATGACCGCTCCTGTTACAAGTGCGGATCAGTTGACCACTTTATTAAAGATTTCCCGAGGTTGTCTAAACAGAATGTAAATCAGAGTGGCAAACCGGGTGCTACCACTGCTCGAGGTAGACCATCTAGAAACACGGGAAATCCTAGTGGTGGTCAGAGAGGATCTAGAGATGCTACAACCAGATCTGAGGCTCGCGCTCCTGCTAGAGCTTACGCTATACGCGCATGGAAGGATGCTTCCTCGCCAGATGTTATTACCGGTACTTTTACTCTCTTTGATACTAATGTGATTGCTTTGATTGACCCTGGTTCTACTCATTCTTATATATGTGAAACCTTAGCATCCAGTAAGACTCTACTTGTTAAGTCTACTGAGTTTGTAATTCGGGTGTCAAATCCCTTGGGTCGTTACGTGCTTGTCGACAAAGTATGTAAGAAATGTCCCCTAGTAATTCGAGGTTCCTGTTTTCCGGCGGACTTGATGCTTTTGCCGTTTGATGAATTTGATGTTATTCTTGGTTTGGATTGGTTGACCGTGCATGATGCGGTTGTGAATTGCAAAAGCAAGACTATTGATTTGAGGTGCGCAAATAATGAGATAATCCGAGTTGAGTCTACTGTCTTGAGTGGATTGCCAACAATAATATCCTCGATGTTAGCTCAAAGATATGTGAGAAAGGGGTGTGAAGCGTATCTTGCATACGTACTTGATAATAAAGAGCCAGAAAGGAAACTTGAATCTGTGCCGGTGGTTTGTGAATACCCGGATGTTTTTCCCAAAAAATTACCGGGTTTACCACCTCTTCGGGAGATAGAGTTTGGTATTGAGCTTGTACCTAGGACTATACCAATTTCGATAGCTCTGTATCGTATGGCACCAATTGAGTTAAAAGAGTTGAAAGCTCAGTTGCAAGAGTTGACGGATAGAGGTTTCGCTCGACCAAGTTTCTCACCTTAGGGTGCACCAGTATTGTTTGTGAAAAAGAAGGACGGAACCATGAGGTTGTGCATCGACTATCGTCAACTGAATAAGGTGACAATAAAGAATAAATATCCGATACCGCGCATTGACGATTTGTTTGATCAAC
The DNA here is from genome assembly GCF_025698485.1 of Gossypium arboreum. Classification (NCBI taxonomy): domain Eukaryota; kingdom Viridiplantae; phylum Streptophyta; class Magnoliopsida; order Malvales; family Malvaceae; genus Gossypium; species Gossypium arboreum. The sequence continues at coordinate 83,291,027 of NC_069082.1, read as the reverse complement.
TAAAGGGAGCCTCGGTGTTTTCAAAGATAGATTTGAGATCGGGTTATTATCAGTTGCGAATTCGAGATTCGGATATACCCAAAACTGCTTTCAGAACGAGATACGGTCACTACGAGTTCTTAGTGATGCCGTTTGGGCTCACTAATGCCCCTGCGGTATTTATGGATTTGATGAATCGGATCTTTAGACCGTATTTGGATCGGTTTGTAGTTGTGTTTATTGATGACATCTTGGTTTACTCAAGAGATGAAACCGAGCATGCTAAACACCTGAGATTAGTGTTGCAGATCTTACGAGATAAGCAGTTATATGCTAAGTTCGATGAAGTGTGAGTTCGGTTAAGAGAGGTTAGCTTCACGGTCACGTGGTATGCATCGGGCATTCAAGTCGATCCGAGCAAAATTTTAGCCATACTTAACTAGAAGCCTCCGAGAAATATTACTGAAGTTCGGAGCTTTTTGGGACTTGCCGGTTACTACCGACGGTTTGTAAAAGGTTTCTCGATGATAGCCACACCAATAACGAAGCTACTTCAAAAAGCTGTTAAGTTTGAATGGACGGAAAGGTGTCAGAAAAGTTTCGATCAATTGAAAACCCATTTGACGGAAGCTCCAGTTCTAGTGCAGCCCGAATCAGGCAAAGAGTTTGTCATTTATAATGATGCCTCCCTACTTGGGTTGGGTTGCGTATTGATGCAAGAAGGTCGAGTTGTGGCTTATGCGTCGAGACAATTGAAGCCACACGAGAAAAATTATCCGACCCTTGATCTCGAACTAGCTGCCATCGTGTTCGCCTTGAAAATATGGCGACATTATTTATTTGGTGAGAAGTGCCATGTATATTCGGATCACAAAAGTCTCAAATATTTGATGACTCAACGAGACTTGAATCTGCGACAAAGGCGTTGGCTTGAGTTGTTGAAAGATTATGAGCTTGTCATTGATTATCACCCGGGAAAGGCTAATGTGGTTGCGGATGCCTTAAGTCGTAAATCACTGTTTGCCTTACGAGCGATGAATGTACACTTGTTTGTTCTATCCGACAATGTGTTAGTGGCGGAATTAAAGGCCAAACCATTGTTGATTCATCAAATTCGTGAAGCTCAGAAAGTCGATGATGAATTGGTTGCAAAACGGGCTGAATGTGTTTCGAATATGGAATCAGAGTTTCAAATTGATGATGACGATTGTTTGAGGTTCAGAAGTCGGTTGTGTGTTCCAAGAAATTGAATCGATTTCGATGATTACGAACGAAGCTCATTGTAGCCGAATGTCAATTCACCCGGGGAGTACGAAAATGTACAACGATCTGAGACGTCAGTTTTGGTGGCATGGTATGAAACGAGACATTTTCGATTTTGTTTCAAAGTGTTTAATATGTCAGCAAGTGAAGGCGGAACATCAAGTGCCTACGGGTTTACTCCAGCCGATCATGGTACCTGAATGGAAATGGGATCGAGTCACGATTGATTTTGTGTCTGGGTTGCCATTGTCGACAAGTAAGAAAGATGCGATTTGGGTTGTTGTTGATAGACTGACTAAGTCGGCTCATTTTATCCCCGTACGTACAGATTTTTCATTGGATAAACTTGCTGAATTGTATGTTTCTCAGATTGTGAGATTACACGGGGTACCTATTTCTATTGTATCGGATAGAGATCCGAGATTCACCTCGCGATTTTGGAAGAAATTGCAAGAAGCCTTGGGCACCAAGTTGCATTTTAGCACCGCTTTTCATCCCCAAACCGATGGTCAATACGAGCGGATAATTCAGATACTCGAGGATAATTCAGATACTCGAGGATATGTTGAGATGCTGCATCCTTGAGTTTAGTGGTTCATGGGAAGCGGTATCTACCTTTGATTGAGTTCGCACAACAATAGTTTTCAGTCAAGCATTAAGATGGCGCCTTATGAGGCTTTATGCGATCGAAAATGCGAACACCATTGTTTTGGACCGAGCTCGGTGAAAGTAAAATTTTGAGTTGATTTAATCAAAGATCTTTGAATGAAAGTAAAGATAATTCGTGAAAGTCTAAAGGCGACATCGGATCGTCGAAGTCGACGCGATTTAAAACGAAGAGATATTGAGTATCGTGGGAGACAAAGTATTTCTTAAGGTGTCACCTTGGAAAAAGATACTCAGATTTGGCCGTAAGAGAAAACTGAGTCCAAGGTTTATAGGGCCATATGAAGTATCCGAACGAATTGGTCCAGTTGCGTATAGATTGATTTTGCCCCCTGAACTTGAAAAGATTCACGACGTCTTTCATGTTTCGATGCTTCGACGTTATAGATCTGATCCATCACACGTAATTAATCCATCAGAGGTTGAAATTCAATCCGACATGAGTTATGAAGAAGAACCGATTCGTATCCTAGCTCGTGAAGTGAAAGAGTTGCGAAACAAAAGGGTTCCGTTAGTAAAAGTGTTATGGCTCAAACACGGAATTGAAGAAGCTACTTGGGAAACCGAGAACTCTATGAAAGAACATTACCCAAACCTATTTACCGGTAAGATTTTCGGGGACGAAAATTTATTAAGTGGGGGAGAGTTGTGACAGCCCTAATGTGACCATAGTCGGAAAGTGGTTTCGGGACCACAAAACCGAGTGATAAAAATAATTAACCGACATATTTGATGCTTATTATATGTATATATGCATGTGTGAAAATTTCGTGTTTGAATTTTGTTAATTGTAAGTGAATTTTATTAAATAGGACTTGTGTAAGAAAATTTAGAAATGTGCTAGGCAAATGTTAAAGTGGCCTATTGATGCATGATAGAAAATGCTTGTACTTGCATGTCAAATTGGCCAAATTCTAGATGGTGGCTGGCCATGTTATGGACTAAAGCATATTATAATTATTTTGTGCTAATAATTTTATGTTACACAATAAAATAATGAATTAAGAATAATAGAACATGAGGTGAGTGGGAGGAAAAAAACAAAAGTTGTCTCCTCCTTGTTCCTCCTTTGCCGTGACTTGAGGGTGGGAGAAGAAAAGAATTCCCTTGTTTCATGTTCAGCTTGGTTGATGTTTTGGAAGAGGTAAGTACTTTGAAATCCTTGAAAATTTATGTATAAATAAGGTATGTAATTCATGGTAGCTTTTGAAATTGTTGAGTGTATTAAGCTAGTTACTAAGTCCCTTAGTTAGCCCATGTCCAAATTTTGAATCTTGTTGGTAACATGAGTAATCGGTTAAGAGAAAATGTTCAAGAAATGGTGTTGTTCATGTTATTTGGATGAAAAAAAAATGGTAGTTAGGTGAAGTAGAGTCTAACAAATGAGCACATATGTGCATTAGTTGCTAAATGAAGAAAAATCGGCTAACAAGTTGTGTACTAAGGCCGAATATGATTTTGGATATTATTGGGCAATGTATGTGTTTTGAATTGATGGAATGGAGAGGATGCTTTAATTGTGTTATGAACAATTATATGTTAAATTAAGGTTTGCTAAGCTAGCTATTAAGGTGAAATGCAAATGTTAGTATTTGATTTGGTAATAATCTGCTTGGGGACAGCAGCAGTAAGGTGATTTGAGAAAATCGCCATAATTTGTAGGAGTTGAGTTAGAAGCTGAATAAATTATGTCATTAAAGCTTGAAGAGTCTAGTTTCTTACAAAAGAAACTATAAAAACAAAAGAGTTACCGATCTTGAGATATTTGAAGTATTGTGGGGCTGAGTCAAAATGACTACTAGATTCCCTGTTCTGTATTTATAAAATCAGTATAAATTGTACAAAAATGGCCCTAAGATAAAATTTATATGCTTAGACTCCTTAATGAGTCTAGTTTCAAATGAAATAAACGAGAACATATTTTGAATTCTGTATAATGAGAAATTTGATTCGTAGTGAAGAGTAGTCAGTTTAGTCAAACAGTGAAACAAGGTGAACTTTAAGAAAAATCTGGTATTGTTGGGCTAAACTAAAAATTTTTAAAATTTTATGGATAATAGATAAATGAGTCTTATGTCAAGAAAAATTAACGGCAATTGATTTGGAGTTTCGTAGCTCAGTTATAAAAACTTTAGTGACTGTTGCTCAGGAAGTCAGCTTATAGGAAATTGTAATTATATTGTAAACATTAATGAAAATTTGCTAATGAATTATTTATTGATTTTATAAAGCTTACTATAATCTATATGTGTGAAAGTCGAATCTATATGTATTATATTCTGAAAGTAATACTTGAATAGTCGATTAATGACTAGTTTAAAATTTGTTGAACTTAAGCTCAAGAGCAAAGGGCACTAAATCGATAAAGGGAAGGAAAAAGTAATTGAATAGCCGTTGAAGTCGTTCGACAACATCCGAGGTAAGTCTTGAGTAATTAAACTTAGTTTATGATTTGATTAAGTCATGACATATAAGCATAACGAATAAGCGGAGATATAATGACTTTACTTGAATGATATATTGAGGTGATTAGTTTATACCTATGACGGGTATCCGATAATGTGTATAGAGATCATGTTATAAAGCCACTCGAAATCATGCTCTTTGTATATGGCTATTGAGCCGAAATTGGTAAGGTTTGATAAGTGTCTTGTGTTTGAGCTTTAGTAATGAAAATGAAATATGGATGTGTCATGATTTATCGATATATGTGCATGATTATTCGGATGACATCCGAGCTAAGTCCCGAAGGCAGTTGTGCTAGTGACTATATCCGGGCTAAGTCCCGAAGGCAGTTGTGCTAGTGAATATATCCGGGCTAAGTCTCGAAGGCATTTGTGCTATTGACTATATCCGGGCTAAGTCCCAAAGGCATTTGTGCTAGTGACTATATCCGGCTAAGTCCCAAGGCATTTGTGCGAAGTTGCTATATCCGCTAAATCCCGAAGGTACTTGGGTTTGGAAGTGAGTGATCTTGCTGTAATAATTTCAATTAATATGCACATAAAATCCAAACGATAAGGTATGTTTCGTATAAGCATCGGAAAGGTTGATTCCTTTTAAATAGTATTCGCTCAATTGATTAACGAACTTTCGACCTCTAGTTAGGTTTGATTCCCTGTGTATGAATATAATGGTTGAAGCATGAAGTAAGTATGATTTGAGAACATGCATATATGCAATTATTCATGTAGTCATATGAACGTTATACCTTAGTCGTGAATAATTTCATTACTTGAACTTACTAAGCATTAAAATGCTTACTCAGTTACTTTGATTCTCTGTTTTATAGATTTTGTTCGTCAGCTATCGGACTCGGGAGTGTCAAAGTCGAAGTCATCCACACTATCTAAGCCACTTTTGGTACTCTTTTAGTTCAATTTTGAAAATGGCATGTATAGGGCTAACCCTTGTTGTTAATTAAGTACCCTTTGGTAATGTGTATTCGTATAGCCATGCGAAAATGGCTCGTATATTTCGAAGTATAACATTATGGTCTTGTGATATGGTTATTAAGTGGTGTGGAAATGTTTGGTAATGACTAGCCATTGGAATGGCCAATCATGGTCCTATTGGTGCTACGTACGTCATGGCTAATCGGGATTACCCTTGATAATAATGTATGTCAATTTACTATTTGTTTCATGGAAAATTACGTAATAGGTAAGGTCTACCCTAAAGGCAGATGCTGACAGCAGCAGTGGTGTGAATTTGAAAAATCACTAAAAATAGTAAGAATGGAGTTAAATAGTGAATAAATTATGTAATCGAACCTTGATGAATCTACTTTCATATGGAAGAAACGAAATGGTCATATGAGTCAGATTTTAAGAGATATTTAAGTTTTCGTGGAACAGGACCAGAGCAATTTCTGGATCCCCTGATCTGACTTTTGAAATTCATTATAAATTAACCAGAGATAATTAGAAGTCATGCCATATATTTATAGATTCCGTTTTGAGTCTAGTTTCATTAGAAACAAACGGAATAAGTATTGAAGCCCTGTACAGGGAAATATATAAGTCGTAATGCATAAAGGTCAGAGCAGTCAAACCCTGAAATAGGAGAGACTTTAACTAATAAACTGTACTAATTGGCCCGATCAAAAATTATAGAAAAAAATTTGTAGATGGTTATATGAGTCTAGTTTCAGGAAAAATTTACGGAACTAGTTTTTGAGTTTTGGAACTCAAGATATGATTTTTAAGGTGACAGTGACGCAGTTAGCCAGCTCGTCTGGAAATTTAAAATGGACTGTGCAAATAAGTGAATTAAGTCTGTTAACCCCTCATGTCCGACTCTGGCAACGGTCTCGGGTACGGGGTGTTACAAGATGTCACTGAATAACTATCAGTGGCAAGTCATGAGGATAAAGCCAACGAAAACAACTGGTGTTTATAATGTCGATTCGGTCACCATGCTCTCTAGTTAGGTAGAACTCTTGAATAAAAAAATTGATAGTTTTCTTTGTTTTTCACAGGTTCACCCAGTAATGCAGTGCGAAGCTAGTGTAGGTGGATCAAGCAATTCAGAATACCCACCCTATGGCCACAACATGGAGAATGAGCAGTTAAATTACATGGGTAATAATCCTCGATCTCAAAACAATCCTTATAGCAGTACTTACAATGCAAGTTGGAGGAACCACCCAAATTTTTCATGGAGAAGCCAATAAAATCAAAGACCACCTCCCCCTCCAGGCTTTTAGCAACCACTATACCAGCAGGAGAAAAAGTCGAACCTTGAGGAAATGCTAACCAAATTCATCTCGGTGTTAAAAACTCATTTTTAGAATACCGAGACAGCACTCAAAAATCAACAAGCATCAATCCAGGGACTTGAAACTTAGATTGGACAGTTCGCCAAGTTGATTTCCGAACGACTACAATGTAGCCTGCCAAGCAACACTGAATCTAACCCAATGGAGCAACTCAACGCGATTGTCATTTAAGATGAGGAAGGGTTAATTGCAGAACCAAGGCTAGAAACGGTGGTAAGCAAAGTAAGGATGAGGTAGGCCACAATGACCCAAAGCTGGTAAGTACAGAATATAAACCTCGTGTGCCATACCCCAATGCGATAAGGAAAGACCAATCAGACGAACAATTTGGTAAATTCCTTAAACTTTTAAAGAAACTACATATTAACTTACCGTTTATTGAAGCCCTTTTGCAGATGCCAAACGCAGTCATGTTTTGAAAGGAGCTTTTAACAAATAAACGAAAATTGGATGAGGCATCGCATATGGAGTTGAATGTAATTTTCTCAGCCATATTACAGAATAAGCTACCCAACAAATTGAAGGATCTAGAGAGTTTTACGATTCCTTGTTTAATTGGTAGTTTAAATGTTCATAATGCATTGGTTGACTTAGGGGCAAGCATTAATGTTATGCCTTATAAAATGTTTAAACAGCTAGGTATTGGGAAACCCAAACAAACTATGATGAGTATTCAATTGGCTGATAAAACCATTAGATTTCCTAGGGGTATCATTAAAGATGTTCTTGTTAAGATCGATAAATTTATATACCAGTAGACTTTGTTGTTCTAGATATGGAAGAGGATAGTAACGCACCTTTAATTTTGGGACAACCCTTTTTAGCGACTGCTAGAACCATTATTGATGTTGATACAGGTGAACTCACACTTCTTGTGGGAGATGAAACAATCACCCTTCAAGCTCGTAAATCGAGTAACACATCAAAAATTGAAGGTGGTTGTATAAATCATTCTACTAGTACTGATCATATGGTGAAACCCTCTATGCAGGAAACAGTTTCAAAGAACACATATGAGCTGTGTTCAAACAACAACAAATAACCTAGCTATGAAGAACGAAGGCTACAAATCGAGGAGCTAGATGAATGATGGACACAGAAATCAAGAACACCCGATAAATCGAAACTGAGCCAGGACAAGCTCAATACCTCACCAAATCAACTTAAGGTTGAAGACAAAATACTACTAGATGCAGCAGATCCTCGCACTACCACTTCTGAACCTAATGAAGAAATTTCTCTTACAGTACTTAGTATTTTTCCATATGGTACAGTCGAGGTAATACATCCCAAATTCAGCACATTTAAGGTAAACAATACTCGTCTTAAACTTTATGTTGATAAAGTTGATAGCAGGGATGAGGAGTGTAAACTCCTCAAGCCACCATGATCATACACCAGAGAGGTAAGTCGAGCTTAGACTATAAATAAACGTTTCTCGGAAGGTAACCTGAGCATTAATAGTATTAATTTCTTTAAATTTTAGCTTTTAACATCTAACATACTAACCGAATCATGGAACGCAGGTTTTCTAAAGACCACACGGCCAGGCACACGGGCGTGCATTAGGCCGTGTGAAAACATGGCAAAATTTTTTCCCCAACACGGGAAGCGATAAGTCACCACGACCGTGCGACATGGCCGTGGGCAAACTTATCATATTAACACCGGTGTGGACCTATCTACACGGGTGTGGGAGAAGCAAACGAAGATTGACACGGCTGTGCAACATGGCCGTGTACACCAATGTTCCCAATTTCAAAAACCACGAAACATACGGGCTAAAACGAAAGCACGCGGGTGTTCCCCACGACCGTGTGCCTCAATTTCTCTATAAACACCTATTATCTATTTTAGCTTTATCTTTATATTTTGAAATTACTTTTTATTTCCTATTAATACTATTTTATCTTGAGTTTTTACAATTTTTATTTTCAGCTATTTCACTACGAGTACATATGCTTCATTATATTTCCTAAAGAGTTCTTGCCTTTATCACAGTCATAAAGAGCTCCAAAGCTCATCATCAAACAGGAACTAAAAACTCCAATGGCGCAGGACTTTTGGACTAATGAACCTCTACCACCACTAGAGTATCCTCCTCCTTTCATAACTCAAATTCAAGGAGTTTATTCATCATTCAGGAAGTTTCACTTCTCTCCCTATCTTATGATTATAAATATATCTTTGTCAATATATCTTTCTTTGTATATTGAGGGTAATGTACATCTTAAGTGTGGGGGGTCTTTTATATCATCATTAGAAATCCCTGAATTTTGTCTTATTCTCACGTGAATCACTCATATCACTATTAGAATGAATTTTGATTAATTTATGATTTTTGTTGATATGTCTTGAATTAAAACATAAGTATTTGTGCACTGATTATTTAAACTTTAAGACATTAGGGAATCAAGCATGATAAGTTGATTTTTGAAGAATTAAAAACTTTTACGTTGTTTCCCTAAGTTTAGGTATTATCTTGTGTTGAAATTCACAAGTTTGAACATCAAAAAGCCATAAATTTTTGTGATATCTTGAGTTTTCAAAGTATATTTTATTCCTTTCATGCTCACTTTCATTATGAGTGTGTCAGTTTTGATTTGTTATTCTAGAACTTGCTTGATTATGCATATCAAGACCACACCATTTGATTTGATATGTCAAGATGATAAAGGCACTTAGGTTTAACCCACTCACTCCACAAAAGCCTACCTCCATAATTTACCCTTAGTGAACCCCTTTTGAGCCTAACAAGCCATTAATTGATTTACCCTCAATATTAACCCATAACCCATTATTGTTGAAATCCCCTAATTTGATCCCTATTTTTGTCGAGAATTGATTTGAACAAATTGCTTAGTTATGTTTTGCGCTTCTAAATATTTGACTTGTGCTAAAATATATATATACTTACATATATATTAGTAGTAATTCGTCATTTTTGAGCTTGAGTGTTAATTCCATATTCTGAGAAGAAACCCATTTGTATTCAATTGATGACTAGTTATTTTTTTAGCTAGGTAATTTTTCAATTCAATCTCGATTCTAACATCTTCTTTCAGCTTGTGACCAGACCACCTAAAAAAAGCCACGTTACAACCCTCTAAAAAGACCTTTTTGATTGATGTATCAACTCAATATATAGTGGTGGAGATTTGATTTTCAATCAAGCCTATGGTAATAACTTTTCATATTGACTAATGAGTGCTTTTATTGATGTCCTTAAACACCTTGAGTGATTTGAGTGAATCTTTAGTGAGGATGTTAAACTCTGTAATATTTTGATCAAAGGTAATCACTTAGATGAGGGGATACACCTATGTTTTCGTGATGAAATGCTCAACTTGGAATGCTTGAAACTTTGATGCACTTTTAGTTGAATTTTCAATGTATGAGTACTTATGGATTATTTTGAGATATTATTAATAGGGATTATAAATTGAGAAGAATTTATTTTGATTATGAGTTGATGATTTTTGCTTGAGGACAAGCAAATGCTTAAGTGTGGGGGTATTTGATAAACCGTAATTTATACATATTTTTATCCCATGCTTAGCACATTTATGAATGGTTTCTCCTTAGAATTGGTGAATTCGATGCTTCTAATCCTTTAATTTCATGTTTTATACTTAGGTGAGCATAGGAGAGTAAAAATAGCGAGAAACGGGCCGAAAACGAAAAAAATAGACCCACGTGAGAAATCAACACGGCCTGGACTTTCTCACACGGGTATGTCACACGGTCGTGTCCCTTTGGCAAGATTGAAGCACTACTTACATGGGAATACTACACGCCCGTGCCTGTTTAATAGCCTTAACCAAGGGCTGGAGTAATCGTACACAGGTGTGTCACACGGATGTCTCCCTACCGAGCCCAAGTATAACCCTATTTGGAAAAGGCCAATTTTAGGGGCTCTTAGGCATTCTAAAGCCTATTTAAATACCCGATGAGGCACTTAGAAGAGGGATGCAAAGTAGGAAGCAAGGAATTACTCAAGGAAAGCCGATTGATCCATCTCAGAAGCCAGATTCATCATCAAGACTGAAGATCTCCCTTCAAGTTCTTTCAGGAGTTTTGGGTTTTTTATGTTTTGTTATCTTTATGCTTTTAAGATGTTTTCTTTCATAAGTATGAACTAAACCCCCTAAATACCTAAGGGGAATGAAACCTAAGACGGATCTTGTTATCATTATCTGAATTGTATGATCGATATTTGACTTGTTCTTAATTATGTGTTCTTAATTCTTGTTTTAATATTCCAGGATATTGATTCAAGCTAAGCTCTTATTCAGAGGAGGAATAGACCCTGTCTAAGAGTAAATTGTTATAATTAAGCGAAGTTGATTGCGCCCCTAGAGATAAGGTGACAAGATTTTGCCGGATTAGGGCGAAACCTAATAAGGGAATCCATAGATCGAGTTAATGCAATTCTAGGGTGTTAATCAAAAAGAGATTTCAATTATTCAACCTGGGGTTAGACGTTATTAGTCTCTAGAGAGATAATAATATAACTTAGGGATTTCTACGGATCAAGTCAAATGAATAAATCGTCTGATTCAGAGTCAAATAATAAGTGAAGCCTAGGTGGATTTTTCCTTAGGTATTGTCTTAATCAATCAAATTTTCCCAAAAGTATTTTCCCAAATTTTATTTCTGTGCATTCTTAGTTAGTAATTAGTTTAGATAACCAAACCTCTTAATTTTTAGGCTAGATAATAAAAAGGAAGTAAATACTAGTACTCGTAGTTCTTTTGGGTTCGACAATCCTGTCTTGCTGAACTATACTACTGTTTGATAGGTACACTTGCCTTAATCGTGATAATAAGTTAGTCTTAAGAACGATTCTTTCATAAATCTTTAAAACCTGTCACGAATATCACGTATCATTGATTGTATGCTAGAGGCGTTCATACATTATAAGAGGGAGTCTTCGATCCCTAAAATTCATGGGTACCTACAAGAAGCTGAATTTTTGCATGCGTCTCGCATGCAAAGGGGATACAAATTCTATCCCACATTAATCAGCATGTTGGTGGAAAGATAGAGGCCCGAAACACACTTTCCACCTTCCATGCGGTGAGTGTACAATCACACTCGTAGACGTAGTGTTACAATTCGGTCTGTCGGTGGATGGGTCAGTCATCACGGGATTAGCGATGGTTTGGGGGAAAGTGGACCTCTGCACAGTAATGCTGGGGAATGTCATGAACATGTTTGAAGGTGGTCGGATATCGACCAACTAGTTGGAGAAAAATTTTGGTAAGCTTCCTAACGATGCAACAGAGGAGGTCATACAACAGTACGCCCGAGAATTCATCATGAGGTTAATCTGGGGCATTTAATGCCTGATAAATCTAGAAATTTGGTGCACGTAAGGTGGCTTTTAAATCTAACGAACTTTAGTGAATGCGCAAAACAAAGTTGGGATCTGTCGTGTTATCGACATTATACCGGGAGCTTTTTTGGGCAACATAATCAAATAATATATCTATTTGTGGTTGCTTATTGCTTCCACAGTCGTCGGCCTAGTGGCCAATACCGTTTTTATATCCTAAACTCACCAACCCATACACGTTCCCATTGGTGACGAGGTAAACATCATTTATCAATAAATACATAGTTTGTGCGATAAATGTTTTTATTTATTATATATGTAACATCCCCACTTTTTTTTTTGGTGAAAAAAATTGCAACTCAAGTATCAAATATTAAAAAAAAACTCAACATATAATCTTTGTCAACCAATCACAAACCCGATTCCCTATCCTATCTAAGTTTGACTATATTGTCTACAATTCTATTATCTTCTCTAGGAATAAAATTGATATTCCATTGACTCGGAAGCTTCAAAAGCAAAAGTATTCTCCTGACTAAGGCAAAATTAGAACCATTACTCACTCTTTCATGGATAAGTTTAACAGCTTCAAGATTATTAGTCCAAACGACGACTTTTCGGTAGCTACAATCAAGAGCAATTTGCAACCCATCAAAGATGCCCTATAACTCTGAATCAATAATTTCACAATTACCCAGATATCTTGTGAAATCAACAATCTAATTTCCATTATGATCTTCCAGGAGCCCTCTAGCTGCGGCAAACCTTTCTTCAATTCTGACTGAACCATTTGTATTTAGGAAAGTCCAACCATCCGAAGAAACCGGAACTAGTTTTGAACTTGAAAACTTAGTGCCTTGCGAATCTGACGTCAAAACATAATACTTTGCCCAACATAGTGATGTTTTGATAACCTCATTAGTATTCTACGAAAGAACTTGAAATACTAGAAGATTCCAAATCTTTCAAATCCGCCAAATGATAATCCCAAATAGACAAGACCAATTGACTCCTCCTACTAGATTTATGTTCTGCTGATTCTGTAAATTAAGCTCCATCCATTCGTATAGAGACCCTGCAAAAAAAAAATAGATTTTTTACCTAAAGGGATTAACTGCATCCATATATCTCTTGTTGTTGTGTAATCCCTTAGAACATGAAGTATACTTTCATAGTTATGGCTGTATGTACCACAAGCAGAATATGATCCCAAACCTCTTCGTATCCTTTCAACATTAATGAGCAAATGGTGTTTAAAAGCAAGCCAAATGAACACTCTAACCCTTTATGGTCCCTGATATTTCCACGATAATTTCCAAACATCCTCTTTCGCATTCCATGAATTTTCTCGAAGTTTCTTATACGCACTTTTAATAGAGACAGAGCTAGACGTGATACTCTCCCAAATAATTCTATGCATGCTAGAATTTGGATGAGGTGGCGAAATCTCTACAATCCGATTCCAGTAACCAAATACGGAAGAAATCTAAATTTCAATCCCCATTTTTTGTATATCCAAGCTAGAATTACAATCAATCTTTTTACAAAAAGGCCCAACATTAGGAACCCAATAATCTTTCCAATAGTTAATATTGCGACTGTCTCCAACCAACCAAAGGATGTTTTCACACATAAGAGGCCAAACCTTTGATAGAAATCTCCAAAGGAAAGAACAACGTCCCCTAAATAAAGATTCTGGTAAACCACTTTGAACCCCATACTTAGACCGAAGCACTTTAACCCATAAAGAAGAATAATTTGACACTAAATTAAATCCCAACTTTATCAAGAAAGAAGTATTATGATCGCATAAAGACCTTATACCAAGACCACCATGTGCTTTACGTTGATATATCACATCCTAACTTACCAAAGCCATTTTTTTATTTCCATTAGTGGACCTTCAAATGAATTTTTGAACCATAACTTCAATCTCATCACGCAAACCTTTCGGGATCATCATGGATTGCATAAAGTAACTCGAAATAGAAAGCAAAATCGCTTGAGCTAAAATGATTCTTCCTACAAGAAAGAGTTGTCTAGCGTCCTAACTACAAAGTTTTCTATGCACTTTATCTACGACAAAGCGCAAAGTATTATCTGTAACCTTTTCATGGAAAAGGGGAACTCCTAAATACGAACCAAGATTTTGTACCACTTGGAACCCAAAAAAACACTAATGCACATTTGAATATCTTCTTCCACTCCTTTAAATAAAAATATATTTAACTTTTTAGATTAACACTATGACCCAAAAGTCCACAAAAAGTGTCTAAAACTTCCTTGATAACTCGTGCCTACTCCTTCTCTGCCTGTCCAAAAAGGATTAAATCATCTACAAAAAAAAAAAGATGAGAAAGAAACAGACCTGATCTTGATAACCGGATAGGCGACCATCTACCATCTATCCTGGGTGCATGGATACTATGCCCTAACCATTCTATACCAAAAATGAAAAGGTACGGTGTATGTGGACATCCTTGATGAACTCCTCTTGCCGGTTTGAATTTCTGAGACGTCACTCTATTCCAAAGCACCTGCATGGTTGAGCTAGAAATAGCTGACATAATAACCTTACAGCGAAAGTTAGGAATGCCTGCAGCCTGTTAAGAAGCATCAATGAAGTCCCATCGAACACGTCCGTAAGCCTTTTCTAGGTCAATCTTAATGGCCATCCATCTTTTATTTTTTCCCTTACTCTTCATAAAATGTATGACCTCCTGAACAATAATGATATTATCATTTATGTTCCTTCCTGCTACAAATCTTACTTGTTCAGGCCCAATGATCTTCGGAAAAACCACTTTAAATCTATTAGCAATCACTTTCATCACTAATTTGTATAAGACTGAATAAAAACTGATAGGACGGAATTGTGAGAAACATTCCGGGTGTCGCACTTTAGGGATAAGGACAATAAGTGAATTATTAAGGTCTGAATCAATGTTTTCCCCAGAGAAAATCAATTTAACCAACTCACAAATTGAAGGACCAACTAGCTCCTACTGACTCTGATAGAAAATAACGTGTAAGCCATCGCTGTACGGTGCTTTTAAAGGTGGCATATCAAACAAGGCTTTCTTAATCTCCTCATCAGAAATCTGTGTATTAAGGAATTAGATCACTTCTTGCTCAAGAACCGGGAAAGAACCACACTTAAGACTATCCGTTCTTCCAGATTATTCTCCATAAAGATTCCTATAAAAATTAACCGCTTCTTGCTTCAAATCCTCCTCATCCATAATCCATTTTCTTGCTTGATTTTTTAATGCAACAATACGATTATGTTTCCTTCTCTGAAGAGTTCGCCTATGGAAAAATCTTGTATTCTGATCTTCAAAAGCTAATCAATCACACTTAGCCTTCTGCCTCCATAAAAGTTCCTCATGATGCAACACTGACTCCAGCTCATCTTGGATATCCAACTCAACCTAATTTAAAAAGCTTGAGTTTCTTCGATCAATCGCCTTCTGAATATTATCAAATTTTTTCATCAAAAGATTCTTTCGTTACGTAATGTGGCCATAAACCTCCTTATTCCATAATTTCACTTGCTCGGTGAAAACAACATGTGTTGACGACATGTTTCCCAGAAACTCCCAATTCTTTTTGATAAAATCAGAAAAATACAAATACTCAACCCAACCAGCCAAAAAACAAAAAGGCCTCCTTGAGGACTGTTGGACTTCAGGCAAAAGAGTTAATTTAAGAGGTTTGTGATCCAATTTAAGCTTCTGTAAATGCAAGACTTTTGACAAGGGAAACTTGAGGCTTCAAGCATTATTACAAATCCCTCTATCCAGCCTCTCAAGAACACCCCCTATTCTAGGTAAAATTCAGACTATTGAAACCCAAATCCTGTAGTCCCATGGAATCAGTGAAATCACTAAAATGAGCACATCTCTTCTGACAAACCTGACCTCCTCTTTTTTCACAAGGATCGAGTATAGCATTGAAATCTCCAATTGCTAACATGGAGTCCTATCCACTGGCACAGTATACTTAAGAGCTTCCCATAACTGCTTCCTCTTTTGACTATTAGGACTCTCATACACAAAGGTAACCAAAATCAGTTCCCAAAAAGAAATTCACGAGATTCTAATTGAAATAAATTGGGAATGATTTCCCAAAATATCCACAGAAATTGTTTTTTTTTCCATCCAATCCGAATTCCACTAGAGAAACCCACAGCCTCCACACGATGTGAAAAATCAAAACCAAGTTTAGCAATAACAAAATCTGCTTTGGCACCACTTACCCTTGTTTCCAAAAGACCAATTAAATCAAGCATATCCTTTCTATTATTGTAGCGACGTAAAATTTCGCTTTGGTCGCTAATTGAGGCAATTTATTGAAAATTTGAAAATCGACTTTCGATTTTATTAAAAAGGGAGTCGCCACCGATCCTTTTTCCTAGGTGTGATCGGACACCTAATAAATCCTTTTTTTTTTAAAAGAAAATTTATTTTTTAAACAAAAAGAAGGCTGAGTTTAGGTCTACGTCAAAAGCCAGAGAAAAATAGGGTTCAGGAGTCGGTTATGCACGAGGAAGGTATTAGCACCCTCGCGACGCCCAAAATTGGTATCTTGTTAAACATGTGTTGTCTTAATTTTCAAAAATACGAGTTCAATTCAATATTTAATCGTGATTCGATTGAAAAATGAGAATTTTTAGTTTTCGATTTTTTTAGAAGGGCGTCCTGTTTTTAACACGAGCCGACGAATTTCATCCAACATAGCGATGAAATCGATGACTTAATGTTAAATCGGTACATTGCCTTATTTATTGAAATTAATAAAAAACATGAATAAAAATATTTTCATAAATAAATAAACGGTGCAAACAATGATATAATGAATGAAAAATATTAACATATAATATAAGAGCATTAGGATAAAAATAAAAACAATATTTACAATAAAAGAAAATAATAATAAAAATAATGATATCTTGATAATATAATAAGAAAAGCAAACCGACACAGAATGGGTAAGAAACAAAAATAAAAGAGTTAGAAATACATCAAGCAAATAATAAATATGACAATAATATTAAAAATAATAACAATGCATGCGATATTAAACGTAATAATAGTATTAAACACGAAATAAAAAAAAGTGAATATATATATACATATAATAATAGTTAGTAAAGTGACGAAACATGATATTAAAAACACTAATAATGTTACCTATATACATACGTATATATATTAAAATATAAACATAATAATAGTATTAAAAAGTATATACATAGAATTAAAAATATATACATAATATATACATATTAGAAAAACAACTATTAATAATACTACATAAATATACACATATATATATTAAAATATATACATAATAATGATATTAAAAGTATGTACGAAATATAGTGTTAAAAATACATACATAATATAGTTATTAAAATATATACATAATATAATAAAATATATGAATAATATGATATTAAAATATATACATAATATAATATTAATATATATATGTGTAATATGGAGTATAATATATATATTAAAAGAATATATATATGACATACGAATATATTAACAAAAACAATAATATTAAAACTATTAATAATACTATAATATATATATAAGTATTAAGTAAAAATAATAATAATAATAAAATGCTAATAAATAACAAACATAATAATAATAACAGTAATAAAATATAATAGTATAAATAATATTAAAATTAAAATAAAATAATGAGAAAAAGTGAAAAAAAAGGACGAAATTGAATTAAAAATGAAATTTTTGAGGCGAATTCGAAATAAAAATAAAAAAGAAAGGGCTTATTTGAACGCGCGTGAAACGTAGGGGGACCAAACGAGAAATTTTCCCATGCCTTTAAAACGCTGCGCATGGCAGAGGACCAGATCACAAAGCGCAACAAATTTCGGGGCCAAATTAAGAAATATTAAAAACTCAATTGCGAAAACATAAAAAGGCGGAAGGGTTATTTGCGCAATTAGACCCTTAAGTAAAAACACGCGGATCCTTAGAGGGGGTCGGGTCAACACGCGGGTTAGCTCAAAACGACGTCGTTTTGGGGTTAAAAGGCAGCCCCCAAAACGACGTCGTTTTGGGAGGCTATAAAAGGCCAAATATTTTCAAAAAAAATCACTTTGCAGCAGGGGAAAGAAAAAAAAAGGAGAGGGAGAGAGAATTTCTCTCGGACCAGTCCACTCACCGGGAGGGCCATCAGAGTCGCCGACCATTTGCACGCCTTTGCCGTCGCCGCCACCATCGTACATGGTGGCGAAAATATAAAGGTGTGATTTTTTTTTATATTTTTTTGTATTCCTTTTTAGTTTAATAATATATATATATATATATATATATATATATGTAGAAAGGAAAAGAAAAAAAAAAGAAACAGATTCGAAATTTAGAAAATTTAGAACACCTTTCGATTTCCGATTTTTATTTCCTCTTTGGGTTTCTTTTCACTTCTTGCGATTGTTGATGTTTGAGTCTCTGTTTTTGGTGTTGGATCTGTTTTTGAATATTGGTGATTGAAATCTAGTATTTTTTTATTAAAAATTGCCGATGCCTTTTACAAAATTTGATTCGGGTTTTTATAACCCTTTTACATGTATTTTTCAATTGTTTCTGTCTTTTCTTTCTAATCCCTTGCAGGTGCAAGTTGCTGGAGTTCGGTGGCTGACATGGGCGGTGCTGAGGTGACCTTGGCGGTGGAGCAGGTGGCTAGGGATTCAGCTTTTCTGAAACCTTAGTTTGACTTAATGGGCAATTGGGTTTTAGTTTAGGGGGTAATTAGGCTAATGATTTGGGCTGAGTCTGTTTGGGTTTTAGTTGGGTTTTAGGATTGGGTTGCTGTAAATGGGTTTAAAATTGGGTCAAAATTGGCCTACAACAATTATATTCCCAAAAAAACATGAGGAAATTTAAGCTTGCACAGCCTTGACAATTTCAGCAAAAAATAGAAAAATTCATATTTAAAATAAAAAATAAAAATACCTCCATATTATGTTGACGTGGAAACAAAGCCACCAATCTGTCTATCAGCACTGCTACTAATCTCTTCAGCTCCAACCTCAAGTTGTGGATTAATGAGATTAGCTATGGAACTTATAGACTCTGTTAAAGGAATTCGAGAAATTCTAGCATTTTTTAATCTACTTCCCTTATCTTTGAACGTTTGATTAAGGGAAGCTCCACCATGGCTAATACCCGCTTTATTTTCAGATCTACGTCCTCTGGAATCAGAAAAAGATTTATTAGATTTAACCAAAATATTTTTCTTGTTACCTTTGAGTGATTTTGTCACATTATTTTCATTAAAAATAACAGCCGAATCATGGTTTGGGTCTAAAAAGAGTATCTTCTAATTTAACAATAGTTTCACTAAGTCCTTTGAACATGGGATTATTGAGAATCAAACTACTTCCCACTTTTCCTAGAGAACCCAATTATGCGTCGCCAAGCTCCTACTCTACAATTTGTTCATCCAATATATTATTTTTCTCTCAAAAAAGTGCTGCTCAATCTACTAGAATTTAGCCCATCTGGCTCTAAAGAACCCGACTACCCAGTCCTCTCACTTGGCCCACCAAGCCTCACATTCGATAGCCCACTTATTCCAATAATAGCCCCCTTTGCTTTCACTACTCTTGTGGATGAAAAGAGAGAACCAGAATTAGAAACGGATAAATTATTATTCAAGCCCTTATTAATCTGGAAAATCCCCTCTGACCCCTTAGGTCTTTTCCCTAAAGATTTAAGGGTAAAATCTCCCTTGCCCAGGCTCGACCCAACAACCCCTAGCCCATTAGTATTAGACTCCAAAGAAGGCCCAACCGATGGCTTAGACTCTTCCTCAGCCCCACGACCCACTCCAGCTTTCTAACCCAAATCTTTTAAAGACATAACCCTAGCTTTATTACCCCTCAAGCCCCTCGCCACATTACCTTCACCCTTCTCCCCCGAAAATCCTGTAACAGATTTCCTTAAATCACCATTTGAAGCACCTTCCGCAATCAACAGCGTAAATCTAGACCCCAACGAATCCTTATCCAACTTTGCTACCCATTTAACTCTAGAATCACGTTGACTCCGCATTGATTTCCTCTCCACCAACATCCACGGCCCGTAATCAACTCTCATTTCTTCATTACCATCACCGACCACTTCTCCAGATGCCACAACCGCCGTATCCACAGAACTCCCCGATGCCAAAATCTCCTCCACCGATGGGCAACTCATTGACATGACCATACTTACCACAACAGAAGCAAAATATCAGGAGAGCCTCATACTAAACCCTTTGAATAACACCGTCGACAAGATTTAAGAGATCAGAGGTTTGTCGAGGTTGATGAACACTGCCAACCTAACAAATCGTCCCCTGGTTCTGTTATCGTTTTATAAATCTAATTTTACGACTTTACCGATTAGTCCACCAATAGCTTCAATGATTTTCCATTTGTACAGGTAACCCGAAAGACCCAGCAATTGAATCCAAGCCATCACTATGCTGGGGTAGAGCTATGCTGGATTAAACGTTTTGTCCACGATTGCATAGTAAGATATTGCTCGAATATGATCCATTGGCCCTGGGTTAAGAATTTGTTGTAATCATCAATATCCTGAAACTTAACCAAAAAATAACCATTAGTGGTATCCATTAGATTAAAAGGTTTTGCAGGTTTCCAGAGATTAAGGATACGATTATGAAGAACATTGTATCCAATGTTACGCACTAACAGCTTGAGAATGACCGCCAACTCCATTTCTTTGAACAGTATGTCATTGATACTCTCCGAGAAGGCTATTGCCGAAATCCCATTAACCATGGACATATTCACATCTCCTTCCAAAAGTTCAAAGCCACTCTCGTTCTTTCCAAAAATCCCTTCAATATTCTCATCGGAGGAGACAACGCCTCCCCCTAAAAGCTTATCTTTAAAAGACATAATCGACTGTTGATCCGAATCAACCACCATATTAGTGTCTTCCCCCTCAAAAACTTCCTTGAATCTTACTTTTTTGGTATTTCGGTCACTATTAGCGTACGGATCTCTATCAATATCGTTGCCGAAATTTTGCGTCTCCATTTTCTAGATGATATTGTTCATTAACATCCTCGCTCTAAAAACAAGAGTGAGAAGAAGAATATTTATAGTTGAAGCCATTGAATAAGTGATCTATAAATAAATCGTAGTATAAAAAATTATGATCGTTTTTATAGGAAATTGTCAGACATGAAAACATAGAGAATTATTAGTAGGAGCATGTGGCTAAGTTAAAAACTTGCTATTGAGTTTAGGGATTAAATTGAATAAGTTGGGAAAGTATAAGAACTAAAGTGCAAGTATTTCATTTTTTATTTTGATGAAAAGGACTTAATGGCAATTTTACCATTACTTAAAAAAATCAGTGATTTGATGATGGTTTTTAAATAATTTTTTATGGGTAAATTACTAAATAAGTTACTTTAGTTTACTTCAGGTTACATTTTAGTCACTTATGTTTGAAATGTTACGTTTTAGTCATTTACGTTATCGCGTTGTAGTATTTTAGTCACTGAGCCATTAATTGTCGTTAACGATGTAACGGTAAGCTGACGTGGCACGTTAAATTATCATTTCAAAAAAAAAATTAGGTTAATTAATACAATCGGTCCCCATATTTTTTCGTTTTGAGCAATTTAATTTTTTTCTTTTATGTTATTTTAACTTTTTTTTTTCTTTATTTTCCATTCTCTTTTGTTTTTCCCTCTGTTTCCTCCCTTTGCCATTTCTTTTAAAGTAGTTTTTCTATGTTTTTCATTTGTTAAAACTTGTCCTTATACTTTTATTTTTTTTAATTTTAATTTTTTCAAGTAAGGTGAGCTTGTAGATTAGTTTTAACAAATGGAAAACATAAAAAAAATAGAGTTAAAAGAACATAAAAGAAAAAGATTAAATTGCTTAAAATGAAAAAAATATAATGACCAATTGTAGAATTTAACCTAAATTTTTTGTTCGACATGATGATTTAATTTACCATGTCAGTGTACCGTTACACTGTTAACGGCAATTAATAGCTCAGTGACTAAAATGTTACAACACGATAACGTAAGTGACTAAATTGTAATATTTCAAACATAAATTACGAAAATGTAACCTGAGGCAAACAAAAGTGACTATTTTAGTAATCTATCCTTTTTATTAAATAATAATATTTTAATAATTAATATTATAATATATAATAAAGAGAAAAAGAGAGAAGATGAAATCTTTTCTCATCTTTCTTTCTTTTTTTGACGAAAACAAAAGGGGAAAGAAAAAAAAAATCTTTCATTATTTTCCTTCAAATTAATATTATAATATATAATAAAGAGAAAAATAGAGAATCATCTTTCTTTCTATTTTTGACGAAAACAACAAGGAAAGAAAAAAAAGTTCTTTCATTATTTTCCTTCAAATTCAAGCTTAAGGTATGGTTTTTCTTCAAATTTTTCAAAGATTTTGAATCTTTGAAGCTTATTTTACATATATATACAATAGTTTTTTTTTATCAAGTATTTGAAGGTTTCCATTAAAGGACATTGATGGAAGCTTAGAAAACTTAAGTGAAATAGGTATATTTTTGGATAGGAAATTATTAGAAGATGGTTCTAGCTTGTTAGAAGTCTAAAAAAGAAATCAAAATTGATGAAAAGTTTACTTGGTACATTTGGCCATGGTGAAGAGGAAGTAGAGAACATTGGTCACTTTGTGTAATATTGGTGCTAAATGATAGCTTGTGAAGCAGTGAGTACTCTAGTGAAGACGGAATTGAAAACGAATAATCGAGTCGAATGATATGCAAATTTCAAACTAGGAAACTTAAGTTGCCTACACGATTAACCATGCATATTTAAAATTGTTTTTATTAGTTTTTGTATTAAAATGGATAAATGACATTGTTTCGTACTGAGTTGCTCCTATTGTAGCTAAAAATGAAGCAATCATCTTGAAGGAGAAATGCGAAGAGGAGTAAAGCAATTGAAACTTCGGTTTGTGCTAATATCTTATTTCATTTTATTTTATTTTATTTTATTTTTATGAATAGCTTTAGAATATTTAGTTTACTAAGACTAGTTATATTTATTTTATTTTATTTTTATGATTTTTGGATGATTTTGATATATTTAGTTAATATTTATAAAATTATGTTTTGAGATGAAGACTATGTTTTTCAAAAGATTAAATTAAAAATTCATGGTTATAATTTGAATTTGAGTATTATGATTTTGGATGATTGAACAAGAAAATGTTTAATATGTTTTGAATTGGAGCCCTAATTTTACATTAGGGGATATATGATTTGAATATGAAATGAAATTGAAATGAGAATGATATGAAAATGGAATCGAATTGAAACGGATCATGAAACTTGGTTTTTACCCCGTTGCACTATGTTAGACTAAATAAGATCAAATTGGCATGCCATAGAGTCTTTATATCAGAGGATTTAGAACTCCCCAATTCCCAAAGGGTCGTGGACTACTCTGATAGCTATCGTTGCCGAACAACTAGAGGTGGCGGATTCGTGTATCTGGTTATGAGTCTAAACTTTAGTATGGGGTCTAAATTGAAAGAAAAGCAAAAATAAAACTTGAATTTATTTGAATTTCCATCTTGTACTAATTAAATTAATTACGTGATTTTGAATTTGATTAAAAATTTATTTTCTTTATTCGATTTGTCAATATCAAAATTTTAAAGTTTGTTAATATTAGAATTTTCTTTTATTGGGATGTTATTAATGATATTTATAATCATGTTTTAATTTATTTCTATTAATTAATTTATGTTCAATACTTATGTAATGATTTATATGATATTAGCACCACTGAGCATGAAAATTGCTCAGCGTATGGTTTGTCTATTTTTCCATGTGCAAGTAGTTAGATTCGCTAGATCATTCCAGCACCATCTGAAGAACCAAAGTTCAACTCAAACAGTATTGGTTGAAAGTTTACTTTTAGTTTATGTGAATGGCATGTACATAGGCTTGTATATATATAATATTATGTCATAAATTGAATTTAAATATTTTCGTTATGTTTTCTTTGCTAGTACTTTATAACTAATGTTTAATTTTAGAAATCTAATTTATTGATATGTTTTGAGAACGCGTAGTGCTAGGAATTGATTTGGGAGATTATTTAAATATGGATATTTTGTAAAATTTAAATCTTGTAGGGGGTTTTTATGTAAAATAGGCATAATTGTTGTCGAAATTTTTATAAAATAATTTTACCACTACATTTAATTTAAAAAAAAAACATGGAAAAGTAAATTACTTCGGCAACGAAATGTGGCATTTTATATTCGGATCCAACAACTGGGTCGGGTATAAGGTGTCACAATATGTTTCGCCTAATATATCGCTTGCACAAATGGAACCATGAGCCAAGTTACATAAGACTGCTCGACAAGTTGGAAGACGCTAGACTATTGTTAGGTAAACACTCGAAAACCAAGGTTAATTCCTATCCTTTTCGAACTTATATTACCTACGCAATGATTCGTTAAAAAAATAAGTAGGTAATGATATTCACAATTTACGTTTTTAATTTTGAATGAATATCGTATGCTGACCCCAAGATCATATCTTGTATCCTGTCGAAAGTGTTAGACTACCGGGAGATGTGGGATAAAAAAATGTCATTGATAGTGTACACGATATTAGAAATACACGAATCGAACCAGGTCTATGGTAGTTAGAGTATAGGCAATGAATTCCACCGCCACCATGAGACATGAAAGAACTACACAATGTGGACATGTGAGGGAAGAACAATGAGAACTAGGTGGAGAAGCACAAGGAGTACATCCAAGCTTGGGTCGTAGGATGGAATTCATACCCGCTCGCGAACTATTTTTCTCAATAGACACGATGCCAATTGATGATTACTTAACATTGTTTAAAGCCGTCGACAGGCCTTATCTGTTACCACCAGAGGTGAGGAGTAGGCAAATTCGACCAAAGAGGCAACATCGACCGTCACAACAGTGTAGGAGGAGACGCAGTGGCACGACGGGTTTGTCATTGGCTTCGACAGAAGATGCACTGCCTATGGCTATGCAATATCTGGGTCAGTTTCCTCAACTTATTTCCATTCAATTTATTAACCCCATGCATTTTTCATAAGAACCACCGTACTATGAACCACCATTGCATGTAGTCAGTTCTTCTATCCTCGTAGGTTCATATTTTGGGGCATTGACGTCCCCCGCATATTATGATCCCATGTTGCTATCAATGTCGAACCCCATATCAGGGCAGATGTTGATGTATGCACCCAACTGATGACGATACGATGCAAGTGCCCATGCATTAGTCGATGTCGATACCTGGGTCGATGCTGATGTACCTGTGATTTGGGGTACTTTAAAGTTACACGCCTATAGTGACCCAAACATCGCGAACATCACTATTTTATCGGGGTGGCAAATCGTCGCAACCACTGCACGTAAGAGTGGCAGATACACGATGGCAGGTGAGGACGACGTAGTAATTGACCACGGAGGAAGATGATGGTGCTGCCGATCCTGAAGAAATAATTACTCAAGAGAGCTATGCTAGGTACATATTTAGGCAATGATGAAGATTAGGAGGAAGCCCGCAAGCCCGCACTTTCAGATACACCTCCGGTATCATCTCTGAAGGCACATCTAGTTACACATTCGGAGGCACATCCAGTTTCACCTCCTGTTGATCCTTTGGTTGTACACCCGATTCCACGCAAAAATCTTCCATACAACTGTCATCTACCTTCTTGCGGCACACATTCTCTCCGATGATGAGTGCGATGTATTTTGGTTATAAATATTGTGATGTAAATAAAATGTCATAAATAAAAAACAATGAATTATTACAAAACAATCCTCTTAGGTGTTTTACATTATTAATTATTACAATTAGTATAAAGTCTCTATTTGAACAATACATTTGTTTTTTCATGAATATGAAATTTGGTAGAAGGTAATGTTATCGACGCTGGGGTCCCAACATCTGTGTACAAAGAACATGTTTTTTTTGTTGATTGTACATATCCCGAATATCCATATTGTTCCTTATCTGAGAGAAATTTGGACGACCTTTCGGGACACGATGGAGGTCCTTGTTTGGCACTAACTCAAATGGCGTATTGGACATAGGTGGACACATATTCTCATTTGATACGGGTGGGAATTTAAGACTTTACACATTATGAATACATTGTAGTCGATAAACATCATTGATGTAAGGCACATGCTTAATCTGTATGTTCCCACATGTGGTAATTGTATATGCGCATGGAAACGGAAGTGCTTGAAATCTCCCATAATCGCAAGTCTCTTCCGTTATGTTAACATGATAGGATGCACCTGACATATCCTGGTCAAGCCTAGCATGCTTCTTAACTTGAAAATCGAGGTTCTAACATGAGTGACACACTACATACATCATGTTCACTCTCGTTATATTTCACCAAATCGCTTACATAACATCATTATAGAATGTACTGCCGCTCGTTACCCATTCTGCATACGTTAACTCCCTCTTAGGAAATAAGGCGGCCAGCTGAAAGTATGTTTTTTTGACAACTGATGTTACTGAATTTATGCACTTGGCCAAGTTTGACATCATGTGCCCGTATTGTAGACCCCTCGTCATACAACTACGCCCACTGTTTGAACAGTATATTAAAAACATACATCACACCGTAGGCATTAATGGTGCTCAAGTTGTTCAACTTTTGATGGAAAACATCTTGGATGACCTTGTAACCTGTCGATAAATAGCTACCAGTTAGTGCAATGAAATAATCTCGTATTTGAAAATTCTATGTATAGTGAGTACATAGTTGGAATTACAAATGTCGATGACTAGATCTCGCTCAGTCGTCGAAGGATATTTTTTGTAGTAGTTGGATCCCACATGTTGTATGCAGTACCAATGATGAGTGTGATCCTAAAGAGATCCTTGACGATCAATGGCCGAAAGTATTCCGGATCTCCTGTTTGATATGACGCATATATCAGGCTACTGGCAAACGAGGCGGCGTAACCAACTCAAGAAGAAATCTCAGTCATCTATCGTTTCTCTGGGAGTTATTGCAAACGCTATAGGCAGAATCTTCTAATTATCATCCTAAGCAATGCAAGCAATAGATACTACTAGTATCTTCCATACAGCCAGGTGCCGTCAATTTGGACCATAGGCTTGCAGTGCTAAAATGCCTCTTTGCGTTACTTAAAGGTCCAAAAGAACAAGTGGAATACTCTTCTCTCAGAAACCAACCGATCACTGTAGTACCCTAGGTACGTTTCGAGATCGATTATGGAACCTGGTACATATTGATCCAATACCTGACACCATTATTTTAGATAGTTATATAAACCCTTCCACCCATGATGCAACTTCTCCATGGCCTTCTGTTTTGCAACCTACACTTTGTAGTACATTAGAATGTACTAGTACTAGCTATGTATGTTCGGAATCAGAACCAGTATTTCAATCTGGGGACTGGCCTTCACTATAGGTAGAATTATGTCAGCAACCATGTCTGAGTCTAGCCTCGAATGGTCTTGGCTTGTATTTGTTGCAACATACGTATGGGGACTGGGATACTTCTTTATAGCTCACACCTTAATTTTTTTCCGTAAAACACCATGATTTTCCACTTACACCTTCTGTCCTTTATTATGCATTTTTCTTCAAATTTCTTAGAGCAAGACTTCGTTACGTAGTAATTCACACAGTTCTTGATGCTATACTGCTTCAGTGCAACAAGAAATGTATCTTTGTTGGGATATTTCATTCCAACTTTCAATACTCGTGGATCGCGATATGTGCTTGCATGGTCAGATATTTTGTGCAGAAGCAACGAAAACTCTAAGCCACCCTCGGTCGATAGGTCAATGTTTATCATATGTGGAAAAGGTTCATATGCCTTAAATCGTGCATCTGGATCTGGAGCATTGTTCGAGACGTCATTGTCAGACTCACAAGGTTATGCTTCATTGTAATAGGATCCGGTTCGAAAAATAGTGCCACTTCTGAACCATCCAGATCGTATTTCCGGATTGGCTTAAGTTTTGACTCTTCCCCCTTGTTTGCGTCTACAGCCCCTTCTTCCTCATCTGCATCCCTTTCCTCATCTGCGCCTTTATTGTCACCTTCGAGCTCGATGTTAGACGTATCCTCACTGACCCCTATCGAAAGGAGTAGGTCATTGGTTCTTCTGTAACCCATGTGCCCACCAGAATATTTAACGAGTTGATGACTGGTGCACATCGATGATCCCCCGATATAACTCTTTCCGCCCTACAACATCAACCCAATGCCAAAATTAAAATTGAATACACTGATTGAATGTCAAGCTCGAGTGCCTAGATTTGGGTTATGCTGGTACCTCGACTGGTACTAACCCTTGAAGTTTAGATCGATACTGGAGACTGATGAGTGTCTGCCCATAGATGTTTCAAGAACATCATAGTAGCCGCTTTGAAAAAGGCCAGAAAACCCACCACACAACTTTGTAGTAGGAGTTTCTACTTTAGCTTTAGTACCTGTATTCGCCGCGACGGTGGTTAAAGATGGGCTAAATCCATCAACATCGGTGAACTCAACATATAACTTAATAACAACATTTCCATTTGAGATGTGCGATGATATGACTGTATCGAGATGCGTCTCACTAATCACATCAAATAACTTATACTTATAGGGGTCAACGAATACAAAAAAATCTACATTGCAACCTCATAATTCTTCCCCGGGATAATCCCCTAACTTTCTTCTGATTCTGGTCCGTAGCTCATGCATTTGAATAGTATTATTGAACGCAAATTCCACAGACTTCGCTCCTATAAACACCACCGCGAACTCTATATTACAGATTTGATTGTCGTAGTGTATAATGAATTTCACTCATCGACTTATTTTAATATCGATCACAATTTGGATGAATAAACGCAAAAAAAAAAAAGAGAGTAGAAAGTTTTCTAAAGGAGTACACACAACTCTCACCTGTGATGCAAACTTATTCTGTTTGATATTAACTTGATGAGTGTCTATGTTATGAAAATTATGCCCCTTTTATTAGATAATTATGCAGGGAGAAAGAGAATGCGCTCTATTAATTTTGTTTATGAATGCACACATTATTACATATTGTATGGTGCAAATACTTTTCATCACATGTTCAGAAGTCATATAATTTCATTGAGATTCGATGTTGCATAACGTGTTCAACAGGCATACGAAAATGTCCTTTCACCTTAGAATAGGAAATTTGGTAGATAAAGATTGCCCAACTGGTGGAGATTTTCTCTAATAAATTTCCTATTTCTGGGGCAGAAAAGCATGACGCTTCAAATAATGCGGATGCTTTAAACACTTTAACATGTTTAGAATATGTTCCAGCGCGCTTTTAAGGTTTTTATTTGCAAACAGACCCTTCCTTTGAGACTATAAAATAACTCTCACATACTAAGCTTCATCATCCTTCATTCATATAATTTCTCTCCAAACCTTTCCGTTTCTCCACTATAAAATATTTCCCAGTTTTAAAAATTTTGGTCACTAAAAATATTTGGTTTACGTTCGAGGTATTCTTGAGTCGTCAGTGATGCGATATTGTTCCGAGCTACACACATTTCATATATCATGCCAGGATGGGATCATTACCTCTGAAGCCTATCCTAGGGAAGTCAGTTATAGGATGATTTTACTTTCCATGGTCAAGGGTAGAAGTCGATGTGGAGGTTTCAATCAATGACCGTTATGCGGTAATGTATCGAGGTATAACGGGGGAGCCAGTTGATGGTTGTTACACGACCACGAGCTCAATATTTTTGAATACTTGAAAATGATGCCCTATAAATACCATACAAAAATTTGAGGGCATATTCATACAGAAAAACTCTAGGGCTTTCAGCAATAATCAGTGTAATTTTTTCTCCATTTCCATGCAACTAGTACCTTTAACCTACTTATTCAAAGGCCGATACCGTCATGGATGCAAGAGGACTCTTAAGCAGTGAGCGGCTATTGCGGTGCAGTAAAAGTGATGTTCCTTTCGGAGTGATGACAGTTTTCGTTATTATACAACACATTAATAACTACAATCGCTACTGCATTGACCCGAGTTTGACCTTACTGTGTTGAAACATCCGCTCTCCACCTGAGAGCCCTCTTGTTTCCACCTCGGTGTAAGCCTTCGGACAAGAATGAAAGGTTAAAGATACCGACTACTTAGAAATAGAGAAAAAAATTATGTTGATTACACCGAAAGTGCTTAAATTTTTTTTTTTGTGATTATATCATCAATCTTATGTATGGTATATATAGAGCATTGTTTTGCGGGAGCTTGAACTCCTGATCCCATAACAACCATCACCTGCCCCTCCAGTTATACTTGAACCCGTGACTGCATCACAGCTGCCGACTGGGATCTTCACGTTGACTTTGACCACTGATTGTATCAAGCATTATTACCTCGAAACCAGAATTCCCCACGATGGGTTTTTAATGTGATAGTCCTATCCCGCCATGACATATGAAATGTATATGTGCTGAGGCGTGTTATCACATCCCCAACCCCTCAAAACTACCTAAGAACTTCTGTCGTTTTAGTTAAAAACCCTGAACACTTTTAAAATACTCTAAACCTTAAACCCTAATACGAAAAAAATAATAAGCCCTAACCTTGGAGAGAGAAGGTGAAAGTGCGCCCAGCTGGATGCGTTTTCACATTCTCTCTCCTAAAACCGACCTATTTCCCTAATTAAAGTTAAAATCGGCCTAAAGGCCTAATTAAAAAATAAAATTAGCCTATAGCCCTTATTTAGCCTAAATTTAAAAAAAAATCCTAAACGCTAAAAAAATTATAAAAATATGTTTTCTCTAAAAATTCAATAAAAATATGTTTGAAATTTTATATGAAATTTAAATATTTTCATACTAATATATTTTAAAATTATAATAATATTACAAACTTGAAAAAAAATTATATTAACTAATCATATATTTTTCTAACATATTATTGTTTGTAAGTTGCTATATTAAAGAATTGAAGATTTATTTTAGTTAACCTTTTACAAAAAGAATTATATTTAGAGCAGTGCAAAATTATTTACTAGTATTATATCACTTATTTAAGTATTTCTTTATGGAATAAAATAATTGTATCCTTTTATATTATTCTGCATCTTTCATAATAATATGACTTATTAATTTTAAAATTTTATAAATAATATGTTTTGAATTATTTTTACATTATTCATAAAAATTATAATAAATATTTAAATACAATTGACCAGCAAGGTGTGTTTCCATGCAACTTTTTAAGAATAGCTATTTTCAGCACGTATCCTACACCTTTGAATTAAATAATGCTAAAATTCAGTAAAGAAGAAGAAGAAATTTTGTACTGTATATTTCGCATTTAAAATTGTATATGGCATTGGTCATTAAGTGCACTGCATGAACACATGGTTACATACTAAACTTTGGAGTTATTGCCATCATTTCATTTTAACATTTAAAAGCATTGGATGCCATCCTTCCATTTTAACAATTAAATTGTTTGAAACATGTATGGCATGTAAATCCCATTATATTGGAATCATCCTTCATTAAATAAGGTTTTGGGTTATTTTCGAATCAATATCACTTAATTTTATTGTTATTCTTTTATAATATAAATAATTTTAAATTATAACCTCTATAAAATTTATGGTTTTTTTCACTTATTTATAGTGTAAATGTGAGTTACGATAGTATTTTCTAGTGAATGTAAAAATGATAGTATAAGTGCTTGAAATAGAAAGTGTACCATATTAAAAATTGTAATGTGAACATGCATATTTATTTCTATTTAATATGGATATAGAGTATAATTTAAATACAAAATAATTCAATATAAAATTTAATATTTTATTAATTATTATATAAATTCATTTCAAAACATAGGTCTTTTAAAACAATTAAAATTTCTATCCATAAATATGACAAGTCTTGTAAATCGTAAAATATAGTTTAAATTATGCTATTAGTCTTGTAAATCGTAAAATATAGTTTAAATTATGCTATTAGTCCATGTATTTTATAAAATTTGTGTATTTAGTCTTTGTATTTTAATTTGGTCAATTTTAGTCCATGTAATTTTTGGATTTTAAAGTCCCAATCCTCACCAAATGATATATGTTAAATTCACTAAGCTAAGTTTTGTTGTTTCCAAAATCTAATGTGCAATGTAACATCCCAAAATAGGGCCTAAACGGAACAGTGGTTGCGAAACCACAAATCTGAGGTAAAATGTAACGGCCTAATTTTCAGTGGTGTCAAAAATGGTGATTTGAGATCACTAAATCGGACAAATAAGATTGAACAAGATAGTAACTTAATATTTATGAGTCAAGTAAGAATTTAGAAGAATTTGTGAAATGGTGAAATTAGTGAATTAAAATAATTTATTAGGTCAGACGGGTCAAAAACGAGGTATCAAGACCTCGAATTTGAAAATCGAGCTATAAATATTTTTATAAATATTTATGAAGTGTCATTGAGTTAGTATTAAAGTTTCGTTAGAAAATTTTGATGTTTGGATAGCTAATTAATTAAAAGGACTAAATCGAAAATAGCTCAAAATTTGTTAAATTGTGAGTAAATAGCTTAAGTATTTAAAAGATGGATTTAAAGAGCAATTAGACCCAAAGGTTAATGGCTGGACGGTTTGGGTATGAAATAAGCAAGAAAACAATGTGAACAAGGGACAAAATTGGAATTAGCATAAAAGTTAATAGTTAAAAAATGATGTAATTGAAAATCTAGACATTTCTTCATCTTTCTCAGCCGAAACGCCGTAGCAGGTCTCCTATGCTGGTTTTTCATATTTTTGCACCATGTAAGTTCAATTTTACTATTTCTTAGTAATTTTATGTTTTGTGACTTTTACAATTAGGTCCAATCATCTAATTCATTAGTTTTTGATTTGGTGGGTGAAATTGGAAATTACCCTGGCTGAGTAAGGGTAGTTTATGATGAATTATTATGAAATTGAAGTTCTAATTTCATATTAAGGTTGTTTTATTAAGTCATTTTGATAGAAAATGGTATTTAGGACCTAATTGTGAGCAAAATTGTGAATTAGATGTTGGTGTTGAAATTCAGAATATCAAAGGCTGTGAAATAGTTTATAATGATAAAATAAAAGTGTTAATTTAGAAAAAAAATTAGTTCCATTGATGGGTGAATTGAGCAGGGACTAAATTGTAAAAAACTGTAAATTTTAGGGTAAAAGTGCAATTTCAAAATTTGAACAGCATAAATTGTTAAGTGAAATAGGAATCAAATAAATGCTAATGAGTAGAAATATTTTATATTATAGATCAAGAATCCAAAGAAGAACGAGGAAAAGGAAAAGTAAAGGACTAAATTGTAAGGTTTAGTCACATTTTGTATCAAGGTAAGTTTACAGTAAATAAATGAAATATTCTTTTATTTACATTATTATTGTCAATTTCTAGCATTTATATATTTATGTTATGAGAATATTTAAAGTCGAATTAAAGGCGAAGTGACAGAGAAAAAGCATCAGAAGCCCGTTTGAACCTTAAGAATGTTAGGATATTGGGGTTGATGAGATGAGACAGACAAAATGAGCCATGTAAGTCCATATCAGATATATGGCTTTGGAGACAGGAATGAGCCATGTAAGCCCATATATATATATATATATATATATATATATATATATATATGGCATTAGAGACAGGAATAATTCATGTAAGTCCATGTCGAAGACATGGCATTGGCAGGATATTGATAGACAAGAACGACCCTAGTATCCTTAGTATTCCGAGTGATTCAACGGGTCATTGTACACATTAAATTACAGTGAATTATCAGCAAAAAGGGAAGGTAGATTATATTTATGAATAGTGGAAGGTCAGGTAAGAAAGAAGGTAAGTGAGTAAAGAAGAAGGTAGAAAATGAGAAGTAAAGGAAGTTTATGAGGCTAGGTGACATTATGTATATTTATTCAACATGTTGAATGTTGTAATTTATTTGCTTGTAAGCTTACTAAGCCTAGTGCTTACTCTCTTTATTTTCTTTTTCTTATAGTTTTTATCAAGCCACTCGGGGATCGAAGGAAACGTCGGAGACCGATCACACTATCGAAGAAACCACATTGGTATAATTAAACGTTTCGTTTTGTGTATGGCATGTATAGGAAATTGGTTTCTTTTAATATGATATGATCAATGAATGATACTTTCTAGTGATTAACTAATAGAATGGCTGATGATATACATGTTTAATAGTATGTATGATTAAGTAGTAACTATCACATGAAAACTATGAAAAATGTGAAAGTAACTTAAAAACAGATTCAAGTATCGGAAATAACGTGATTTTGAAAAATCACAAGAAATTGTAGAGACATGGGTTGATGGTGAATAATATATGAAATTAAAGCTCATTGTGTCTATTTTCATATGGAATAATCAAAATAGGTAAAGGTTTTGTATTTTATAAGATATCTGGGTTTTAGTGGAATAGGGCCAGAGCGATTTCTGGATCCCCTGTTCCAACTTTAGAAATTCACCATAAATTTTACAAAAATAATTAGGTGGTATACTTTATATGTTTAGAATCCTTATTGAATCTAGTTTTAATGCAAACAAGCGGTATAGTCATATGAATTTTGTACAGAGAGAAAAGTGGTTCGTAGTAAGTAGAGGCCAGTGTAGTCGAATTCTGAAACAGGGATAACTTTAACTAATAAACTGTACTAATTGGCTAAGTAAAAAAATTCTAGAAAAAAATTAATAGATAGATATATGAGTCTAGTTTCAGGAAAAATTTACGGATCTTAATTTCGAGTTTTGAAACTCGAGAAATGAATTTTTAAGCAACCATGACGCAGAAAACAGTTTATTCCGAAAATTAAAATAAGTGATTTAGAGTTGTTTAAAAGGTAAGATAAGTTTAGTAACACCTCAAGCTTGACTCCGGTGACGGTTTCGGGCGTGGGGGCGTTACATGCAAAAAGTTATTATCATATGTGAAATGTCATGTTAGGTTATTATTTCCACATATTACTCACTAAAAATTCGGTTAATGGATTAATGTATATCATTTGCGTAGAGATTAAACTTTCAAAATTTGAAAATTATAAGAACTTATAATGACCAAATTAGAGAGTATAGACCAAATCTACAACTGAATGCATATTAATAAGGCTAGTAATTGAATTTAACTAAGAAATTTAATTTTTATTATTTGGGTGAAGATTAAAATTTTAAAATTCAAAAAATACAAGGACTAGAATTGGTCAAATAAAAAATATAGGGACTAAAATTGATCAAATTAAAGTAAAAAGACTAAATTCACAAATTTTGTAAAATATATGAATTAAATTTACAACTTTCACAAAATATAGAGATTAATAGTAGAATTTACTTAAAATATATATATTTAGAATAGTTTAATTTTAAATTTTATTACTTGTTTAATCAATTTTTTCTCAAATGTTGTTAATGTTTTTATAATAATTAATATTTTAAAACTTAAAATTCTATAATTCTACAATTATAATTTATACAAACAAATGTAACATAAAATCTAAAAATTAAAATTCCTCATATATAACATAAAATTGAAAATTATAATTACATTTTCGTCCAATTATTACGGCACCTTAAATAAAAAAGGCCAAATTTGGTCGTGTGCCGTCCAGGGTCGGTGCTAACACCATTAATAAGTGGCACAATCCACGTTTTGCAAAACAACAAATAACCCCCCACCCCACCCCCAAAACCCCCAAAAGGAGAGAAACCTCTTTCTCATTCTCAATATCACAAATCCTCCTATAAAAACCAAACTCCTAAACCCTCATACTCCAATCCATTCCACTCCACTCATCTTCGATCTCTCCGCCGTTTCGCATTTCATCTTTCTCTCTCCAATGGCTTCTATTGCTGGCTCATCCATCTCCATGCAACCTCGCCCCTTTGTACTCTCTTTATCTTTCTTTCTTTTTAGCTACTAATGCATTTGTTTCTCTTCTTCTTTGGACTTTTTTTTTTTTTTGGTTTCTTTGTTTGGTTTTATTTTTCGCCCGATCTGTTTGTTGTTTTAATTTATCCTTCTTTTTCAGATTTCACTTTTTGTTTATTGATTTAATCAAATGTCCATGTCTTACTGTTACTGATGCTTTACTGTTACTTTTGTTAGTTCTACTTCTTTCATGGATGATTTGATCTGGTCAATCTGAGATCTGAAAGTTTCTAATTTATTTTTATTGCTGTTGTTTTGCTTTTACTTCTTTTTGGTTTTTGCTTTCGGAAATTATAAAAATAAATAAAAGCTCAAATGGTAATTGCTTCGGAGAAAATAATGAACGATTTTACTTGTTTATCTGATTTGGTGTTGCATTAGATATGGTTATTTATCCATTTTTAATCAAGTATGATTTGTTTTAGCATCTTAAGGGAGCTCAAGCAAGTTACTAAAGCAATAACTAGAACGGGAATTGCTTTTTGCTTCCAAATGAGCTGATGTAGTGATGGAAGCTATAGATTTTCCGGGTATCATTAGTTTTAAGTTTAAGGAGATTTGTTTTAGTGGTTTTTGGCCTGTTAAACATGATTTTCATAGAATTATATTTGATCTATAACATAGATCACTGTATAAAATTGCAGTTATATTATTGATGTTTAGAGTGCTTATGAATATTAATATGTTGGATTTGGATTTTTGTTTGTAAAGTTCACTAAAATAGACAAGTGCAAAATTTAAGTTTCTATTTTGCTAGGATTAAGATGTTGAGATATCTTTGAAGATTGTTGTTTCTTCTAGAACCATTCTTTTTATATAAATCATCGGCTGATTTTCATGCTACTGAACATCTTTTAACAGGCTAAAGGCAGTGTTTCTGGGTTGAAATTGTGTTCATTTATGAACCAGGGAAGAAGCACCCTCTCATTTACGATGCGTCCAACGCCTGCTCGCTTGCAGATCTGCTGTGCTGTATGTTTCTCACTGAATGCAATGATTTTCGTTTCTATAGGTTTTGGTCTCTCCTATGACAATATATATCTATAACTATTTCTCTCTTTGATGTCAAATGTCTTTGTGCAGGCCAAAAAAGAGACCGTGGATAAGGTATGTGATGTAGTAAGGAGACAATTAGCTTTAGAAAATGACAAACCAATCACCGGTGAATCAACATTTGTTGATCTTGGAGCTGATTCTCTTGATACGGTACTCTCTCAACTGTATAACCATTTCATATTTTCTTTCTTCCCTTTCATCTTATGTGCATAAAAGTAGTGTGCAGGATAAAGGAGACCATGAATTTGTTTTACTTTTATAGGTAGTAGTTGCCCATCTATTTGTTTTAGATGCATATACTTTGTTGATTAGTTGTTTGTAATTTGAAAGATTATTGGTTTTAGTTTGTGTTATGATCCATAGTATATGGTTTCAGGTTGAGATTGTAATGGGGCTTGAGGAAGAATTCGGAATCACTGTGGAAGAGGACAATGCACAAACCATCACAACTGTTCAAGATGCTGCAGAACTTATCGAGAAGCTGTGCAGTGAGAAAAGTGCCTAGAAAACAAGGATCTCAGTTGGTTGGTTTATTTGCCGATATTTGATATTCACATACTAGAGGGGGAAATCATGTGTGAACTTTTATTATGTTGAATATGTAGGAAATCTCGTAATAAAGTGGTTGGGATTCTTAGTTAAATTGTGGAACTTAAAATGTGTAATTTCGTTTTACCGTAGTGGTTTATGTAGAAGTTTTTTGTTTAATCAAGCTGCATATCTCAGTTGAGGGTTTTATTTGTGCTCAAAGTATTGGTAATTGATGATCTAAGATTTAGTTATTATTATTTTTTTTTTTGGCCAGTGAAAGGGTATTTCACTCCTGAAAACAAATGTAATCCAATCAACAAATGAACAATTACAAAAGCACAAATGAAACAACACAGAGAAGACATCTATCTTTCTCGCAACAAACATTCACCAACACGGTGTAAAATAAACAGTATAAAGGCGGAGCAGGAACACTATCGTTATCCAAAATGAAAACCAATGATGATGGGTTCATTGACCCAATTACATGGGCACATCATCAAACGGCCCTGTGATGCAGCCCAATCTGTTGCTTTATTAGCAGCTCTTCCAATCAATTTGAATCTACAATTAGACACTTGTTTACTAAAAGACCAGATGTTCTTCAAAATAGGCAGCAACTTCCACCTGAAACTCACTTCACCGCCCTCGTTAATATCATCCATCAACACTTTAGAATCAATCTCAACAATAATATTTCTAAATCCCTTATCAACAACCATTTTAAGACTCATTTTCACAGCTTCAGCCTCAGCTTTTGCCAAACCATCCACTAACTTCCCATCTGAATTTCTAAAAACAACCCCAACTCCTGCATCCTCAGAATCCTTGTGAAAATTTCATTCACAGTTCTCTTTAAACCAATCAAATGGCGGCCTCTCCCATTTGTCCTCCATTCGACCCTCTCCATCTCTTGCCAACTTACACAGACTCTCCCATAATCCATTAACCATCCAATATTCCTTAAAAGCATTCTCAGCAAATATGATGCTACTTATTGGATCAACATCCTTATTCTCCAGAACAGCATCAAATCTATGCTTCCCAATATACCAACAAAAAGAGCCCACCTTAGCTATAATCTCCTATTTGTCATGTCTCTTTTTTAAACTCTCTCACAGTTGCAACAACCATTAAACAAAGTCTCCTTCAAAATCCCCAAACAATCTGATGCCCAAGGAACTTCCAAACCAGTCCAACTACACTTAAAAAGTAAGTGCATGACAGTCTATTCCTTATTTCCACAAAATTTACAACAATGGCTAGTTATAACTTTCTTTCTCCACATGTTCAAATTAGTAGCAATCGCATTATTACATGATCTCCACAAAAAAACTCCTGACCTTAGGTGGAGTCTTCAAATTCCAGTTCACCTTCCATATACTAGATCGCTGACAATCCATGTTACTATTACTATGACCCTCCATCCTTGCAACAATGTGCCCAGATTTCACCGAGTATTTACTCTACACTAAACAATCATGACCACCACTAAAACAAAAAGGTATCTTCAAAATAGCATTACATTGTTCATCATCATCAAGCCATTCCTTAATACCATCCATATCAGTAATCTCGGTTATTATTTGTGGCCTACCAGACACATCCCCTTCACCATTAGCAAAAACAGAACCTTCTAATCTTGGAACCCATCTATCTCTCCCAATATTCATTGATTCTCCATTCCCTATTTGCCAATGATATCAGATCCCTTCCTGCCAAAAGACTATTCCAAATCCATGATGCTTGTGCACCTTTTTGAGCCTCAAAGAACTCAGAATTTGGGAAATATCTCCCTAGCACTCTAACCCAAAGCTTATCAGATCTATTAACAATACACCAACTTTCTTAATTCTTTAAAACCCAATCCACCATCACCCCATGTCTTAGTTAAAATTTCCCAAGTCAACCAATGAATCTTTCTTTTCCCATCCCTTTGTTCCCAAATAAAATTTGCCATGGCAGAAGTAATCTCATATCCAACTTGATATCCACCTAATGCCTCCTACCTCTTCTCCTCAATTTCAAATAATGGAAGACCTCTCCAGCAATAACAACATTATCCTGAATCAATCTTTCTTCAACAAAAGCACTTTGATTCCACATTATTAACTCTCCCATCAAAGGTCTTATCCTATTAACCATAACCCTTGCGGTAATCTTGTAACAGAAGTTACACAGACTAATAGGCCTAAACTGAGATACCAACTCAGGCCCCTTCACTTTTGGAATTAGCACAACCTCTGTTTTATTCATTTCTCTCAGCATTCTGCCATTTCAAAAAAAACTCTGGACACACCTCACAGTATCATCTTTTACTATTAACCAATACTTCTGATAAAAAATCCCACAATACCCATCAGACCCTGGAGCTTTCAAACCTCCCAGCTGGAAGACATCATTCTTAACTTCAACCTCAGACACCTTACTAATAAGCTCCTTATTATTAACCAATACATACTTATTATTTTATTTATATAAATAAAAAATTATTAATTAAAATATATATTTATAATTATTAAATAAAAATTTAAAATAAAATTAAAATAAAATGAAATAAAAATATAAATATAAAGAGTAAGAGAACAATTAAGCCCGACATTTAAAAACAAAACTATTAATATTTACTCATCTAACTAAAACAACTAATATATTAAATTAATAAACAAAATACATTTTGTATGTGATTCTGTTGTTTTCTTTAAAATCGATCCAATTCTTCTCCTAAATATTGGAGAAATCCGCCTAAAATCCTGTATGTTTTATTTGTATATATATATCAAATTTACCTTGAAAGTAAGCAAATTCCAATTCCCTCAAAGCCCCTTCTTTTGTTGTGAACTTTCCCAGAGTTGTTCCATGAAAGAGGGAACAAAAGTCAAAACTAAAAACACAGGAATACGCGTCTCTTGTCTGGAGATTTCGATTCAAGTCAACTATCAATCACAAGGTTTGCTTAAAGGCGACTTCCAAATGTTGCTAACCAAGAAAAAGAAAAAGAAAGCCCTTTTTGAGTGCTTGATTGCCTTGCTTTCCCTAAAGTAATTACCTTTTCTTCCTTCTTTCTTTCTTTGCTCTTAGAGATCAATTATGGCAGAATCATTTCTGTTCAATATTGCAGAAAGGGTCCTGGAAAAAATAGCCCATCTCTCTGTAGAAGAAGCTCGCTTGGCGTTTAATTTCGAAAGCCATCTAAGAAAGCTCAAGGAGACCCTGAGCCGCATTAAAGCGGTGCTGTTGGATGCTGAGCGGCAACAGCACCAGAACGAGAAGTTGCGCCTCTCTATGTGGAAGCTCCGAGACATCTTTTACGACGCTGAAGATGTTATTGATGATTTCAAGTGTGAAGCTCTCCGCAAACAGGTGGTCAATCACCCCAACATCACCTTCAAGGTTCGATTTTTAGCTTCCTGCTCTTTGCCTCTTTCCTTCTCTTTAAAAATGGGTCATAAAATCGAAGTCATCAATCAGAGGTTAAACGAACTGGCCATTGAGTGGGATAACTTTAATCTAGGACAGGGTACGGACAACCGACATGTTTTTAACAGAGAGACTCACTCTTTTGTGAATTCTAAGGATGTCATTGGTAGAGATGTGGATAAAGAGAACATTGTTGATCTCTTGATGAAACCAAGTGAGGGTCTAGATGTTCCTGTCATTCCCATTGTTGGAATTGGGGGTATAGGAAAAACCACACTCACTCGATTAGTGTATAATGACAATCGAGTTAATAGACATTTCCCATTGAAGATATGGATTTGTGTTTCGGAGGAATTTGATCTTACTAGGTTGCTTAAGCTATTGATTCACTCTATAAATAAAGGAGAACAATGTGATGATTCAACAGTTGAAGCATTACAAAATTGTTTGTGAAGTCTTTTGAATGATAAGAAGTTTTTGCTTGTTCTAGATGATGTATGGAATGAAAATCAAGCAAGATGGATTGAATTAAGAGATTTATTAAGATCAATGGGCGGTTTGTCTCAAAGTAAAATCATTGTGACCACTCGGAGTTTGAAAGTTGCTTCAATAATGAGTTCAATTAGCCCTTATGAATTGAAAGTTCTTCCTCATGAAGATTGTTTGATTTTGTTTACAAAATGGGCATTTAATGATGGTGATGATAGAAAATACCCAAATCTCATGAGGATTGGGGAAGAAATTGTGAAAAAATGCAAAGGGGTTCCTTCGGTAGTGAGAACTTTGGGGAGCCTTTTGTTTATGAAAACTGATGAATTTGATTGGATCTCTGTTCGAGATAACGAAATATGGAAACTCGAGCATGCTGAAAATGAGATTTTACCAGTCTTGAAGTTGAGTTACAACCATCTGCCATCTCATTTGCAACGGTGTTTTGCTGTTATGTCATTGTACAAAAAGGATAGTATATATTATAGTGATAAAGTCATCCAATTCTGGATGGCAAATGGACTGCTTGAGCATTCAAAGCAAAAGCAAGAATGGGTTGATGTTGGAGGTCGATATTTGAATGAGTTACTGTCGAGGTGCCTCATCCAAAAGGAGACTGATTATGCCTTGGGTTTTACCTTTAAAATGCATGATTTGATACATGATCTTGCATTAGATGTGTCACAAAAAGAGTGTAAAACAGTGAATTCCCAATCATATGTTATTGATGAAAATGTTCGACATTTATCATTTTGTGATGACAAGCTGCTAAAGGTTCCGCAAGATTTGAAGAAATTAAAAAATGTTCGAACAGTATTCGTCCATGAGCTTTCAACAGAATCGAAGACTATCCATGAATCTATTATCAATCTTTGTGTCTCAAAATTTAAGTATCTACGAGCACTTCATTTACGTTGTTCACCATTGACAGCTTTACCGAATTTGATTGGTACCTTGAAGCACTTACGAGACCTTGATTTGACTGGTTGTCGAAATATACAGAAACTTTCAAGTTCTTTCTATAAGCTTCGGAGCTTGCAAACATTAAGAATGTATGGTATTCCTTTGATGCAATTGCCTGTCAGCATGGAAAGCTTGATTGAGCTTAGATATCTAGAAATAACCATTAAAGCTAAGCATGTGAAAGAAACTTGGCTGCAATGTTGGGCATTTCTTCAATACTTGGGCTTGTTTGAATGTGACAACTTAGAATGCTTACCTGAAGGAATGCAGTATCTCACATCACTTCGAAGACTTGTTCTGTTTGGTTGTCCTAATCTTGTCTCACTACCACGAAGCCTGAAACACCTAACCAAATTAGAAGTCCTTCGAATATCTTGCTGCGAAAAAATCAATCTATGAATGGAACCTGAAGAGAAAGAAGACAAAGACCTTCAGTTGAGCCTTAAAACTTTCTCAATCCGGAGTTTAGGTGTGTTAACAGATTTGCCACAATTGCTTCTTGAAGGATCTTCTTCCACTTTGCAGCAAATACAAATTGAAAATTGTGACAAGTTTGCGGTGCTACCAGCATGGCTACAAAATCTTACTTCCCTTCATAAACTTGAGATTATTGAATGCCCAAGATTGTTAATTCTACCAGGGGGAATGGATCATCTTACCGGACTTAGACAGCTGAGAATTAGAGCATGTCCGAACTTGGGTCTAAGATGCCAAAAAGATGGGAGGGGCAGATTGGCACAAAATTGCTCACATCCAGGAGATCGATGTTAGTTGATTAAATCAAATAAAATTTGAGGCATGTATAAATTTTATCTTCAAATAAAAAAATTAGGGGTTTAATTGCAAATTTGTGTGTTTGAGATTATTAGAGAGTTAAGATGTGGTAGCTTCCACTCAAAATAAAACTGTAATAATCTATCTTAACAATTATAATTAAGCTTATGAGCTCTAATTTTGTCTGCTTTAGCTTTCAAGTTGTGTGGGCTGTAATTCTAAGAGCTCGACTTTAGCTTCTGATTTCAAACACTTGCTTTCTTGATGTTATGGATGGTTTGATGTGTTTCTCACTTGCTTGTAAATTCATGCTCTTCTTTAAAAACCCAAGTCCAACGCGCTGAAATGTACTGGGTGGGCTCAGCTGGAGGGCGAAGGGTCCAATTGCTAATTGAACCCTCTGCTTAAGGTTAAAATTATTGTTTTACCCTTTTCTCATTTACTTTAATTTTATTTATTTTTATCTTAAAAATTTTTAAATTAATTATGTTTGACTTTTAATTTTAAAAATTTTTCAGTTATTTATTTAATATTTATGCTCATTTCATTTTAATTAATAAAAATATCTAAATAAGTTTATAAAATATAATATACTAAAATTTTAAATATTATTGAAAAAATATAAAAAGAATTCAACATTATTTTTTAAAATTAATATCATTTACATTTTGGCCTCACAGCCACTACTAAAACTAAATTTATCATCACTTTTATTTTTAATCTTCCGTTCATTTTGGCCAAATGCACAAAAGCTTCCCAATTTATTATTTAAGGCCTTATATAGATATTTTAATTAGCTGTCAGTTGAATTCCCATTGTACCCTCAAATGGCTCGTTGGCGATAAAGCCTTCTCCTCTGATCCCCACCCGTTTCTATAAATTCCTAAACAAAGACCACACCACACCACACTCACACTCATTTGTTTGTTTACTCTGAAGCGGTGCTCTGAGGTAAGCTTCTTTTGACTTTCATATCCTCCTTCAATTTTTAGGCTTCTAAACCTTCTGCTTCTTTCATTTCTCTCTATCTTAACCTTGATTTTGCTCCTCTTCTCCTTTTATGGAAGATCATTCTAGAATTCTCTTCTTTTTTTTTTAAAAGAAATTCTGTCTGATCAGTTTGTGTGAATCCTATTTTTTGGTTGATGATTGAAAATTTTAAGACAAATATCATAAACAAATACATGTTGAAGAAGATCTAGTTCCGAAGGAGGTAGCTCAGTTTGTCAAGTTCTTTATTGTTTTTCGGTTCGACAGTCATGATTTTCGATTTTTAAGGTTTTAAAGCATTGAACTGATTAATTCACTATTTCTTAAGCTTAATTTTGATGTTCTTCGGCTTTTATGGAAGATCTTTCTAGATGTCCTTTTCTTTTTATTTTTTTAACCTAGA
This sequence comes from Gossypium arboreum, assembly GCF_025698485.1. NCBI lineage: Eukaryota > Viridiplantae > Streptophyta > Magnoliopsida > Malvales > Malvaceae > Gossypium > Gossypium arboreum. The sequence goes on along the minus strand of NC_069082.1, from coordinate 83,246,313 downwards.
TTTCGCTGCTGCTTGTATTTCTTTTTTTCCCCTCTTTGTAGGATAACTGGAAGATCTTTGATTCAATGCCGTGTGAACTTGGTTGATGATTGAAAAATTAAGAACATATATTTAAAATTACATATTGAAGAAAATCTAGTGCTGAATTCATTTTCAAGTTTTTGGTTTTCTTTTCATTGTTTTATTTGGTATTCTTTGAGAGAGTTTATTTTTTATTTTTTAATTTTTGTTCTGTTGTATGATTACAGTAGTGGACAAACTATTCCCTTTTTTGTTGGGATAAATGATAGTTTATGGTGAATGTTTGGCTTTTGTAATTTTTATCTTTATTTGGGGAATTTTAATTAGTTTACATTTCTGGTGCTATTGGACTATAATTAATTACTGTTGGAAACTACTAGCCTTTATTTGCAAAGGGACTTAAAATGATTGTGATGATACGAAACAAAGTCTACCTTCTGATTTTATATATGCTAAACATTAAGAATGGCTCTTGAATCTATTGTGCCAACTAAGAGCTTATCTTTCTATTTGTACCTAAATAAAATTTCATTTCAAATAAAAGATAAATTATTTTAAGGTTTCATTTAAGTTGAAGGTTAAGAGCTTATTTGGCACAAATTGAAGGGGAATGTCTTATATGAGTGCAAAATAAAGGTAAAGGCTCATTTGGGTACGATGAAACTACCTAGGTTAACTCATAAAGAGTTTTTCTTTTAAATATTTTAACCTTTTATGTAAGCTATCACAATTTCTGCCTATCACAATTGTTCCATATATTTGCATTCTTTGACATGGGACAAAATATTCGTTTGATTGCATTTGAATTTGTCCAATATTTATATATCATGTCAGGGAGCACAAAATTTGGGGCAAGTAGTATGGTTCATCATAGTTATACTTTTTGAACCTTTTATTTCATCATTATAAATGTATCTATCAAAGATATCTTTTATTTAGGTAATATTATTTACTTCCATGTCTAACATTGTGTAGTATAGATCACATAGAAAAATGGTGAAAGCAGTGGCTGTCCTTAGCAGCAGTGAAGGTGTTAGTGGAACTGTTTTCTTCACTCAAGAGGGAGATGGTAGATTACAACCCTGATAGCACTTGGTTTCTGTACTTCTGTCTTTCTTGTCAAAGTTATTTAACCTTTCCTTCGCTTTCCAGGCCCAACTACAGTGACGGGCAACATTTCTGGTCTTAAGCCTGGCCTCCATGGGTTCCATGTTCATGCCCTAGGGGACACAACAAATGGTTGCATGTCAACAGGTAAAGTGCGAAAGTTGGATTTGTTTTTCCTTTTTGTATGTAATTGGAATGAGAAAGGGAAAAAATGACAGGAAGTTGACTTTATTGATTTCTTGCATCTTTGGATGTAATTCATCGTGATTAATATCTTTGCAGGACCTCACTTCAATCCTGCTGGAAAAGAGCATGGTGCTCCTGAAGATGTGAATCGCCATGCTGGTGATCTAGGAAATGTCACTGTTGGTGCTGATGGTATGAATATTTGCTTTCTAGTTCATTACTAACGTGTTGAAATATTTCAACTCAATATTGGTGTTTAAGGATTTTGTATTGCTTATACTGTTAATTTTATTTATGGTGCTCCAGGCTCTGCGAGTTTCTCTATTGTCGACAAACAGGTATTTTTTTTTTTCAACTCCTTATTCATCTGTGCTTATGTTTGATTTCCTTTCTCTTATGCTTGTGGCCATTTCTGAAAATTACCGTATTATCCTTTGGTAGATTCCTCTCTCCGGGCCACACTCCATTATTGGAAGAGCGGTCGTTGTCCATGCTGATCCGGATGACCTTGGCAAGGGGGGGCACGAGCTTAGCAAAAGCACCGGAAATGCTGGTGGTAGAGTAGCTTGCGGTATTATTGGTCTGCAAGGGTGAAATTTTGGTCCTGGTGAGCGGAATAATACATTGAGTGGAGATGCAATGGCCTAGGAGCAAACTCTGTATGTGAACTAGGAAGTTTGTGAATAAAAGTAATAGAACCCTTGTTTTGTTTTGGTTTTCAGACTTAAAGGAGTGTGGTCTCTTAACGGATGCTTTAACCATTTATAGTAAGCTGTCTTTTGCTGAATGCTTAATTTTGGTGCTTTACTTCCTGGTAATGGTCTCATGATTCATGAATGCTTCAAGCCATTTTCATGGTTAATTTTGCATGAAACCCATCTTTTATCTTTGTAATTTAAGGGTTTGAATTTTAGCAGTAGCAACCACCGACCTTTACAGTATTGTGTGACCTTCAGTTCAACGTTTGAAGTTTTGCTTTGATGCTTAATTGTTAATTTAGGTCTGGTCTTTGTTTGACGGTTTGTACTTTGGATTTTGAAGGTAGGATTTTACTTTTGGTCCAATGTGACTTCTGTTCTTATCCATAGTAAGCTGTTGATTGATTCATTTATTCATTCAAATCGAGTTTCATCATTGACTCATAAGAATATTTTATTCTTTATTTTTTACTGATAAATTGTGATGGTGTATATGGGTGGGTTTACATCGGGCTTAGGCTCATGTTTAGCTTGGTACAAAATGAGTTATTTATATTCAACTTGTTTATATATATATATTATCTTTTTATTTTTTATTTAAATATTATTACTGAATATTTATTAATTATATATTTTACGTTTATTATTTTTTAAAATGATATATATATATATATATATATATATATATATTATCTAAAGAGAGCAATTCATAAATTAAACAAGAGTACGATATAAAATAGAGGTATAGACTATTCTCTAGTCACGCCAGCCTATTAGTTTCTTTTCCTATAAATGTGTGTAAATGAGGCTCGATCAAATTTAGTCATGAGTGACTTGCAGTCAATAACAAGAATGCAAAGAAATGTGAATGAGGCTCGATTAAATTTAGTCATGAGTGACTGAGTGCTATTAATAATTTCAACAACAATCTCAGCATCATCTTCAATATCTAAATGAGCAATGTTCATTTGAAGTGCAAGGGAAAGGCCATCCCTGAGTGCCCACAACTGGATCCATACATTAGTAACCAATGGGATACGTATATAGATCCTTTTATCCAATTTCCTTTATTATTTTTAATGATCGAACCATCTCCTCCAATGCCCGGATTTCTTAGTGAGGATTTGTCCGTATTAAGCTTAAAAGCACCGGTAACTAGGAGCTGCCATTGAACGTGCACAAATATAGGAAGAGGGCGGCAAATCAATTTGCAATTTAGAGCAAAGAATTCGCTTGACTTACTAATGATTTCTCTAGTAAAAGCAAATTGATTATTGGTAATATCTTGTGGACGCAAAAGTAATAATAAACTTGGAATTCATTGGTGCAATTGGAGACAATTATGTGAATTAAAAGAGTATGGAGGTATGGTTTTCCATTGTCTAGCAAAGTTTAATTTGGCTTTGCTTGCTAAGCAAGGTTGGCGCTTGATTAATTATCCTAATTCCTTGTTAACGAGGTCATTAGAGATAGAATATTTTTTGAATACAAACTTTTTAGAGTCGAATTTAGGAAATCTACCTTCGTATATCTGGAAAAGTGTGTGGGCTACAAAGGGTCTTCTTACGTCTGAGATGTGTTGGAGAATTGCTATAGGGACGACAATTTTGGTTAGAGATAATGCTTGGACTCTTGGGAATTCAAATTACAAAATACAACAACCTGTTACCAATCAAGATATACAAACTGTGGCCGATTTGATTGATCCAGCTATGGGGAAAGGGAGAGAAGGAATTATTCGATCTACCTTTGACGAGAAGGAGGCCCAATGAATTTTAAGTATTCCTTTGACATAGTTTCCACATGAAGATTTCTTGGCTTGCGGAGGTGAGGGGTTGAGAGAGTATACAATGCTTAGTGCTTACAAACTGTTACAAGAAAATCATAAGGCAAACACAAATGGGACTCATCATCCCCATTCGACACCTTACAAAAAGCTATGGATATTGGATCTGCCCACCAAAATAAAAAATTATAGTATGGAGAATTACAAAAAAAATTTCTGCCTATTTTGCTAATCTAAATTACAAGAGATTAATGGGAACACCAGAATGCCTTAGATGTGTGAATGGTTTCAAAATAGTGGAACATGTGTTTCGGGATTGTCTGAAATGAAAGGAGATTTGACAACAATTGGGCAATATGTGGCTAATAGCATCATCAAATATGCATATTAAAGATTGGGTGAGTCAATTCGTTAAAAACAATTCTAAATACCTTTGGAGATTCTTTGGTTGTGGTTTTTTGAGCTATATGGACTCGGAGAAAACCAGCTACTGCATGAAGGCAAACACTAAACAACCTCAGTGACGTAAATTTTAGAAGAAATTATTTGAGAGAAATTGATGGAACCAATGAAAAAACACCAGTAAAGTAAAGTGTGCAAGCACAATGGAAGGCATCAAACAACCAGTTTGTTAAAATAAATTTTGATGCAGCGTATTGCAAGCACAACAACAAATCATGTTTTGGAATTATCATCAAAGATGCAAATGGTAGGGTCCTATTTTCAAAAAGCTCACTATATGGTAACATACCCTCACCGTTTGCAGTTAAGGCATTGGCATATTTATAGGTGACTGAGATGGGACTGCATGTCGAACTTACGATGGTGGAGATAGAAGGGACGCCTTATCAGTGATTTCAAAAGCTGCAAACAAAAAAATTTTAAAGGTCAGTAATAGGTGCTTACATCTTAAGAGCTATTTGAAGATTATTTTTCTTCATTCAAATGAATTAGTATGAACAAGAGCAGACACATAGTGGTTCTCCAAGAAGCAAAAAAGAAATCTAAAGGGACTTTGTTTTTTCAAATATTTAGAGATAAGGAAAGTGCCTGTTTGGGTGGCTAGGTTACTTGATTTTTTTAGGTTTTGTTAGGTTGTTTGTTTTAGTTTATTTTGTTTTGATAATGTCTGGGCTTTAAAGAATCGAGTCTTGTTTTATTTTTAATGTGAAAAAATAGAATGTCGATAATGAAAATATATCACAAATAAAAGAGAAATAAAAATAAAGAACATAGATTTTTACGTGGAAACTCTTTCGAGAAAAAACCACGGGCAGAGGAGAAGAAAATTCACTATGTCGAATTTGAATTAATGCAAGAGGAATCGACTATGTCTATTTATAGGCTTGTAAAACCATATTCTAATAGGAGTGTAGTAAGATTGAAACACCTTATTCTAATCAATATCAAATAGATGAAGTTTAATAAGGTTTAAAAAACCTTATTCTAAAATAAAATAAAAGAAGTGTAGTTCTATATGGATTTTACTTTTATTTTATTTTACCATTGTATTTTATTTAAATAAAGATTCAGGTCACTTAATTCTAACAATTCTAAATACCTTTGGAGAATCTTTGGTTGTGCTTTTTTGAGCTATATGGACTCGGAGGAAATCAACTACTGTATGAAGGCGAACACTAAACAACCTCGCAAATTTCAGAAGAAATTATTTGAGAGAAATTGATGGAACCAGTGAAAAAACATCAGTAAAGTTAAATGTGAAAGCACAATGGAAGGCATCAAATGACCTGTTTGTTAAAATAAATTTTGATGCAGCGTATTGCAAGTACAACAATAAATCATGTTTTGGAATTATCATCAAAGATACAAATGGTAGGGTGCTATTTTCAAAAAGCTCACTATATGGTAACATACCCTCACCGTTTGCGGTTGAGGCATTGGCATGTTTACAGGAGACTGAGATGGGACTGCATGTCGAACTTACGATGGTGGAGATAGAAGGGACGCCTTATCAGTGATTTCAAAAGCTGCAAACAAAAGGAATTTAAAGGCCAGTAATAGGTGCTTACATCTTAAGAGCTATTTGAAGATTATTTTTCTTCATTCAAACGAATTAGTATGAACAAGAGCAGACACATAATGGTTCTCCAAGAAGCAAAAAAGAAATCTGAAGGGACTTTGTTTTTTCAAATATTTAGATATAAGGAAAGTGCCTATTTGGGTGGCTAGGTTACTTGATTTTTTTAGGTTTTGTTGGGTTGTTTATTTTAGTTTCTTTTGTTTTGATAGTGTCTGAGCTTTAAAGAACCGAGTCTTGTTTTATTTTTAATGTGAAAAAATAGAATGTCGGTAATGACAATATATCACAAATAAAAGAGAAATAAAAATAAAGAACACACAGATTTTTACGTGGAAACTCTTTCGGGAAAAAACCACGGGCAGAGGAGAAGAAAATTTACTATGTTGAATTTGAATTATTGCAAGAGGAATCGACTATGTCTATTTATAGGCTTGTAAAACCATATTCTAATAGGAGTGTAATAAGATTGAAACATCTTATTCTAATCAATATCAAATAGATAGAGTTTACTAAGGTTTAAAAAACCTTATTCTAAAATAAAATAAAAGAAGTGTAGTTCTATATGGATTTTACTTTTATTTTATTTTACCACTGTATTTTATTTAAATAAGGATTCAGGTCACTTAATTCTAACAATCTCCACTTTGACACTAATTCTCAATGAACAAGTTCTTCATCGCGAACTCTCAACGAACAAGTTCTCCACCTCTTCCATAAAACTCCTTAAGGGTTTAACATTAACAATGAACACCAACTAAGTCTAAGCAATGCTCAAACTTGGTAATAGGAAGTGACTTAGTCATCATATTTGCAGGATTTTCATGAGTACTAATTTTGCTCACAACAATATCGCTACAAGCAATAATATCACTTCCTGACTGTCACAAAATACTGTATTGATTTGAAGGTATTCATTGAGTTCACTAAAGAGTCCCTTCAACCAAATAGCTTGCAAAGTGGCTTTCCAACTGATTGCACAACCTTCGATTGTAAAGACATAACCTATGAGAGATATTCTTCTATTAATGTCTCCAGCAAAATCAACATCAACAAACCCAATGACTCTATCTCTAGTTCTTCCAAACTCTAAGCAAACATCAGTAGTACATCGTAAGTATCTTAAAATCCACTAAACTGCTTTCCAATGTTCTTTACCGGGATTCGCCATGTATCTGCTAACTGCACTGACTGCATATGATAAATCTAGACGTGAACAAACCATAGCATACATGAGAGATCCCACTGCACTAGAGTATGGAACATGTGACATGTACTCAATCTCATTATCTGATTTTAGAGACAAAGCCGATGAAAGTCTGAAATGGGCTGCTAAAGGAGTACTAACAGGCTTAGCACTCTGCATTTTGAACTTGCAAAGAACTTTCTCAATGTACCCCTTCTGACTTAGGTACAATTTACTTGCTTTTCTATCTTTGAGAATCTCCACACCAAGTATCTTCTTTGCTAGTCCTAAATCTTTCATCTCAAATTCTTTACTTAGTTGGGCTTTAACCTTTCTTATCTCTCCTTTATCTTTCAATGCTATCAACATGTCATCAACATAAAGGAGTAGATACACAAAAGAACCATCATTGTTTTTCTTAAAGTAAACACAACTATCAAAGTTACTTCTTTTGAAATCATGAGAAGTCATAAAGGAATCAAACCTCTTGTACCACTGTCTTGGTGACTGTTTCAAACTGTAAAGGGACTTTTTCAGTAAGCAAATATAGTCCTCTTTTTTTAAGACTATAAAACCCTCTAGTTGTTGCATGTAAATATCCTCCTCAAGTTCTCTATGTAAAAATGCAGTTTTTACATCTAACTGCTCAAGCTCCAAATCATGCATGGCCACAAAACCAAGCAAAGCTCGAATCGAACTATGATTCACAACTGGAGAGAATACATCTGTGAAATCCACTCCTAGGATTTGACTGTAACCCTTTGCAACAAGTATTGCTTTATATCTAGGTTCTTCAACTCCTAGAGTCCCTTCTTTCTTTTTAAACACCCATTTACAATGAACAACCTTTTTTCCTTTAAGAAGTTTTACAAGATCCCATGTTCTGTTTTTGTGGAGTGTGTAATGCCCCGTACCCGAGACCATCGCCGGACTCGAACACGAGGTGTTAACAGACTTAATTCATTACTTAAACAGCTCAAACAATTTATTTTTAAAATTTCCAGTCAAGCTAGCAATCTGCGTCATAGTCGCTTAAAAATTCATATCTCGAGTTCCGAAACTCGAAATCCAATTCCATAAATTTTCCCTGAAACTAGACTCATATATATATTTACTAAATTTTTTATAGAATTTTTGGTCAAGCCAATTAGTACAATTTATTAGTTAAAGTCTCCCCTATTTCAGGGTTCGACTACTCTGACCTCTGTATATTACGATTCAGATATCTCTCTGTACAGAATTTCAATGACTATTAAGTTTGTTTCTATTAAAACTAGACTTAATAAGGAATCTGTACATATAAATAATGACTTCTAATTATTTTTTTACAATTTATGATGAATTTTTAAAGTCAGAATAGGGGATCCAGAAATCACTCTGACCCTATTTCACAAAAATTCAAATATCTCATAAAATATAATTATATACCTGTTTTTTTCAATCCATATGAAAATAGACTAATTAAGCTTAAATTTCATAACTTACTCATCATTTAATTCCATTTCTACTATTTTTAGTGATTTTTCAAATTTACATCGCTGCTCCTGTCAGATTCTATTTTATGGCAAATTTCACTTTACTAAGGATTTTCATGGACTAAATAGCATTTTAAACATACATAACATCAAATATGACTTAGATTGGCCATTCCAAGGGCTAATCATTTACAAACCCTTTCCTTACCAAACCATAGCCATATCATAAGATCAATTACACAAAGTGAGTGTTTTGCCATACATGCCACATTCAAAATACACAAGCCATTTTACCAACTTAAGCCTTCGGATAGTGTGAACGAGTCTTCGACCTATCCCGATTCTCAAGCCGCCTTGTCAAAACTACAATGAAAGAAAAGGAGGGGGTAAGCACAAATGCTTAGTAAGTTCACATGCAAATAGCAAGTAACATAATCACACAATCTCACATAAAACATCATTTGCATAAACAACACCAAGGCATTCATGTTTCATTTACATTTAATATCTTTCTACGATTTCATCATACCAAGTTTTCAACCTGAGGGTTTAAGCACATACCTGTCAAATTTTCTCATTTACCACACTTACCAACATGTCACCTTTGTTTTAGGCCTTCTCCTTATTCACTTAAGATTCACCCGTTGAACACATCGGAATATAATTCGAATACACGGATTTCATGAACGTAAGTGTCATACCCGCAGCTAGACAAACTCAATAGCCTGCGGAACTTATGTAGCCAAGCTACCATGTAACCCGCTCATAAGTGATGTAACACCCTTCGCCCGTATCCCTCGCCGGAATAGGGTTCGAGGTGCTACCAGATTTAAACTCATCCATTTATATAAAACCAGACCGTAAAAATTTTTGATCAATTTTAAACTTTTCATACACACGTATATTATCCTTTAATCGGTCTTACAAGGCCCAAAATATTCATGAGCCATTATTAAATATTTACCAATATCTTAGTCTTGTATCATTTACTTACTCAACTTTACAACCCTATACATGCCATAGACTCGAAACACTAAGATTTACTTACGCCGATAGCGTAGACTTGACAATGTGATAATATCTCTGACGGCCTCCAACCCGATCTAACCTGGCAACCCTAGGGAATATGTGAAAGAAAAGGGGAGTAAGCTTTACGCTTAGTAAGTTCATAAGAAAACAATAAGCAACTCATTAACAAGTTTTATCAATGTTTACAACATAATCACAAATTCACTACAAGTTGTCTTCCTGAGCAATAGTCACTAAATTATTTATAACTAGATCTACAAAACTCCAAATCAATTTACGTTAATTTTCCCTGAAAGTAGACTCATATATCTTCCATCCATAAAATTTTCAGAATTTTAGGTTTAGCCAATCAATACCATATTTTTCTTAAAGTTTCCCCTGTTTCACTGTTTGACTAATCTGACCACTCTTCACTACGAATCAAATTTTTCATTGTACAGAATTCAAAATATGTTCTCTTTGATTTTATTTGAAACTAAACTCATTAAGGAGTCTAAGAATATAAATTTTATCTTATAACCATTTTTGTACAAATTATAATGATTTTCTAAAAACAGAATAGGGGACCCCGAAGTCATTTGACTCTATCCCACGCCACTTCAAATATCTCATTATCAGAAATTCTTTTGCTTACACGGTTTCTTTTATAAGAAAATAGACTCATTAAGCTTTAATTACATAATTTATTCATCTTCTAACTCAACTCCAAAAGTTTATGGTGATTTTCCAAAATCACGTTACTGCTGCTGTCCCAATCAGATTTATTACAAATTTACTCTTTCACACATTCTTTGCATTCACATTATTTAAACATGTATATCACCAATCAATTTCATCACATATCTATAATTTCACTCAAGCATAATCTCAATAAAATACATCATGCTCAATGATTCTCACACAACCGTTCAAATTAGCAATTATAAGATGATTCCGCACATAGTCCACCCTTATCGATAATTTACGATGGTTTTTCCCTTACTCACATATATGACATAGGCATTTTCACCTATGCTTCTCATTTCACACTCATGATTCAATTCCAATCAATCTAACATGCATAAGAATATATCACATACCTGGCCAACTTAATGCATTGAACAAATTCAATTGCCGATTTAACACAAGGTCTCATAGTCTTAGACTTTTATCAAATCATCGGCATTTTGCTTGCTAGGTTTTAAACCCGATAATATTATTCACCAGCTTAAAGCTTGCTAGGCTCAAAGCCCAAATATCACCATTATAAAGTCGTCTCATAAACAATTCATATAATATAGCATGTATACCTGTTCACTTTGCTCTATTTAATCATTCAATCATAATTTATAATTTCCCTTTGAATCATTCGATATTTTGCACACTAAGTGTCATTCTCAATATCTCGCACACTAAGTGTCATTCTCAATATTTCGTACACTGAGTACCATATTTGATTGCCCCGCACACTAAGTGCCACATTTTGTCGATATGTCGTCAGACATTAAAATATTCACGTATATACAATTTATACAATATTAAAGCATTAGAAACATCAATCTAACAATGCTTATTGCATACGAACTTACCTGGCTAAATTGTAGAGATACCAAAGTTCAGGGGCATTTTGGTAATTTTTTCATTTTTCTCGATTTTCCACCCGATCTTGATCATGCATTAGCTGAAAGTTGGAAGCTTCTTCCATGGCTTCTCAAGCCTTCATATTCGGCTGGTAAAAAGAGAATGAAAAAGATGACACCTTATTAACCTTTATACACTTTATTTATTACACCAAATGCCAAGCCATCATATCCCACTATCTCTTTAATGGGCTAATTACCAAATAAGGACTTCTACTTTTAAGTTCTATATCTATTTAATACCTTTAGGTTATAGAACACAACTTTTGCACTTTACACAATTTAGTCCTTTTTGTTTAATTAACTATCGAAACGATAAGATTTTTCAACGAAACTTTACTACCATCTTATTGCCACTACGTAAATATTTATAAAAATATTTACGACTCGGTTTATAGAAACAAGGTCCCGCTACCTCATTTTCTAAACCCACTTGACCTTAGGGTCATACCACTTGAACTTAATAAATCGCTTATAAAACAAAAATCACAATATCAAAAACATTTTTAAAATCACAATTAACTCGTAAATATTAAATATAATATTTACCAACCTACTCGTTCAGATTTGATGGCCCCGAAACCACTATTCTGATCAACCATAAAAAAACGAGCTGTTACAAGTGAACTCGGACTCAACTCAACGAGCTCGGGCGTTCGCATCCATAAGTGAACTCGGACTCAACTCAACGAGCTCGGATGCCTAGTTACATCTCACGAACTCGGACTCAACTCAACGAGTTCGGAACTCAAATATCCTAGTGACATGTCACTTGTATTCTAATCTATTCCCAAGGTTCAAACGGGCTTTTTCCTCGATCACACATCTTTACCGTCTTCCACAGAATATTGAAATCGATACTCGGTAGCAATTCATATTTAACAAGTAATAAACATAATTTGCATATTACTCAACAATAACCACAAAGCATAATATTTCATAATAATAATCATCATATCATATAAATATCATTAAGTTACTTAAAATGACAATTATGTTACTACATTTACACATGAACTTACCTCGGTATAAAATTATTAGCAATCGAGCCTATTCTTCATAAACTTTGTTTTTCCCTCGATCGCGACTTGAATCTCGTTTCTCTTGATCTATAATGCCAAATTAATCTTATTTAATACATACATTCATCAAAACAACATTTAATACGAACTTTGGAAAAATTACATTTTTGCCCCTAAACTTTTGCATAATTACACTTTTGCCCTTAGGCTCGGGAATTAAACTTCATCCCTTATTCTTATGTTTTATGACATGCTGATAATTTTTCCCTTCTATGGCAACGTCAAATTCACACTCTAACATGTACTTATGACTATTAGGTATTTTTACCGATTAAGCCCTTTTACTCGTTTTCGCTTAAAACCGAGTAGTACAAGTTGTCTAACATAATTTAAAACCTCATATTCTATCATAAAACACCAAAATACACAAATTTCACCTATGGGTATTTTTCCAAATATGAACCCTAGGTTGAATTATTGCTAGCATAAGCTTAATCGAGTTACCGGGATTCCAAAAAAGTAAAGAACATTAAAAACGGGGCTTGGAATCACTTACAATGGAGCTTGGAAGCTTGAAACAAACCCTAACTATGGAGAACCCTTGAAATTTCGGCCTAATGAAGAAGATGGACAAAAATTGGCTTTTAATTTTGTTTTTAATTCATTTTAATAACTAAATGACCAAAATGCCCTTACTACTAAATTTTCCAAAAATTCCATCCATGTCCAATTTTTGTCCATAGACTTAGAAATTGGTCAAATTTCTATTTAATACCTCCTCATTAATATTCCAAAATAATTTCATACTAAAAACCCCTAGAATGCAGTTTTGCAAATTATTCAATTTAGTCCCTAATTTTAATTTAAGCACTTTAGGCATAGGATTTCATCACGAAATTTTCACACAATCATGCAATCATATCATAAAAATCAAAATAATTATAAAATAGTTATTCTATCTCGGATTTATGGTCACGAAATCACTATTCCGATTAGGCCCTAATTCGGGATATTACAGAGTGATTCCATCTCCTCTTGCATAGCAAACATCCACTTTTCTAAGTCTTCACAGCTAACCTCCTCAGAATAATTAGATGGCTCATGGTTTGCATTTATATCATCAGCCACATTTAAAGTATAAACAACTAGTTCAATCTCGGCATACTTCTTTGGAGGTTTAATTTTTCTTCTAATTCTATTTTTGGTGATAGAGTATTGTGGTGAAAAAGCAACTCTATTCTGAATTTTTGTACTGGCTTGAGGAGTAGACTTTGTTGTAGATTTTGGATTAATTTGATGCTCTACCTGCTTTTGATTTCTTTATTGGAAGAGTCTTTAAGAGATAAGTTAGGTAGCATAGCAATTTCATCAAAAACAATATCTCTGCTAATCACAACTTTTCTATTTTCAGGACATCATAACTTATACCCTTTTACACCAGCTTTATAATAAAAAAAACACAATTAATGGATCTCGATTGCAATTTTCCATTATCAACATGAGCATACGCAGGACACCCAAAGATTTTTAAATTAGAATAGTCAGCAGGACTACCAGACCATACCTCTTATGGAATCTTTTTCTCAATGGCAACGAATGGAGATTGATTAATCAAAAAACATGTAATAGAGGTTACTTTGGCCCCAAACGACTTTGGTAAGTTAGCATTTGACAACATACATTAATCCTTCACCATGATCGTTCTATTCATTCGTTCTGCAATTCCGTTTTGCTATGGAGTATGATGAATTGTCAAGTGTCTCACGACCCTTTCTAACTTGCACAATTTATTAAACTCATCAAAACAGAACTCTAAGCCATTGTCTATGTAAAGGTATTTTATTTATTTTCCCGTCATTTTTCAATTATAGTTTTCCAATACTTAAATGCGGAAAACACATCGCTTTTCTGCTTCAGGAAGAATGTCCAAACTTTTTTGAAAAAATAATCAATAAAAGTTAGTATATAATTAGCTGAACCTCTCGAAGACACTCTTGATGGCCCCTACAGATCAGAATGAATATACTCTATTGCTCCCTTCATGTTATGGATTCCTCTGGTGAATCGAACTCTCTTTTGCTTCCCAAAAATGCAGTGCTCACAAAACTTTAGTTTGCAAATTCCTTGTCAATCAAGAAGTCCTCTTTTGCTCAATTTTGCCATGTCATTCTCACTCATATTCCCTAAGCGCATATGCTAAATTTTAGTAATATCATCATTTGACAAGGAAGAGGAAGTGATAGCTGCATCACCAGTAACAATAGAACCCTACAGAACATATAACTTGGTAGTCTTTCTCTACCCTTTCATCACAACTATGGAACCTTTGTAAATCTTCAAAACTCCACTTTCAGCCGTTTATTTGTACCCTTTTAAATCAAGAGTACTCAATGAAATAAAATTTCTCTTCAATTCTGGAACATGTCGTATGTCACTAAGTGTTCTGACAACTCCATTAAACATATTAACTTTAATTGTTCCAACTCCTGCGATTTTACACGAAGCATTATTTCCCATCAAAACTACACCTTCAGACACTATTTCGTAAGTTGTAAACGAATCCCGATTGGGACTCATGTGGAAGGTGCAGCCCAAATCAAGGATCTACTCCTCACTTGCTTTAGAATTGTTGATAGAATTGACTAGAAATTCACCATCGTTATGGTCTTCTACAACATCAGCTTCACTAAAATTTTCTAGTTGTTTTCTCTTTTGATTCACAGCCTCCATTTTGATCTTATTTTGTAACTTATAGCACACAGATTTAATGTGCCCTTTCTTCTTGCAGAAGTTACAATTTTTACCTCTGTTTGAAGATTTCGATCTACCTTTAGATTTACCGTGAAGATTTCGTTCATGTGTCCTTCCACGATTATCATCAGCATTCTAATCTTGTCTCCCACGAACAATGAGACCTTCTCCCTGAAATTCAGTTTTAACCACAAGATTCTTCATCTTATCATACAAGGTTAAAAAATCATAAAACTCATCAACTGTGAGAGACTCGCGGCTACATAAAATCCTGTCTCTAAAGGTTGAATAAGACGGGGGCAACGAACAAAATAGAATCAACCCTGGATTTTCCTTATCATACTGAATCTCAATGGCCTCCAAGTTTGAGAGAATTTCTTTAAACACTGTTAAATGTTCGTGTACAGATACACCTTCCTCCCAACGATGAGCATAAAGACGCTGCTTCATATGCAACTTGCTGGTTAGAGTTTTTGACATACATATTTGTTCCAGCTTTTTCCATAATGCAGTGACAGTCTTCTTCTTCATCACTTCCTACAAAATTTCATTAGACAAATGTAGATGTAATTGTGTTAACGTCTTTCGATCCTTACGCTTCTTCTCTTCATCCGTTAATATCGAAGGCATGTTATCTATCCCTAGCAGGGTATCCTCCAGATCCATTTGTATAAGAACTGCTTGCATCTTAATCTGCCACAACGCAAATCTGGTGTTGCAATCCAACAACGAAATTTCATACTTCAAAGACGCCATTATCGTGATCGAGATGAACAACTAAAAGCTCTGATGCCAATTTGTGAAAAAATAGAATGTCGGTAATAGCAATATATCACAAATAAAAGAGAAATAAAAATAAAGAACACATAGATTTTTACGTGAAAACCCTTTAGGGAATAGATTTTTACGTGAAAACCCTTTCGGGAAAAAATTACGGGCAGATGAGAAGAAAATTCATTATGTTGAATTCGAATTAGTACAAGAGGAATAAACTATGTCTATTTATAGGCTTGTAAAATGATATTCTAATATGAGTGTAGTAAGATTTAAGCACCTTAATCTAATCAATATCAAATAGATGGAGTTTAATAAGGTTTAAAAAACCTTATTCTAAATAAAATAAAAGAAGTGTAGTTCTATATGGATTTTACTTTTATTTTACTTTACCACTGTATTTTATTTAAATAAGAATTCGGGTCACTTAATTCTAACATTTAATAATAATCCAGCCATTCTTTTTTTTCAAAAATAAAAAATAAAAACAAATACTTGTTACAAAAAATAATGGCGTTCCTCAGCAACCAGATTTCCCACAAATAAAAGCTAAAAACAAGATGCTTAGAGATACGATGTGTGCTATGGAAATACTTTGAATCAATAGTTAACTTCAGCCAAACCTTCCATACAAATGATTCTTAGAGTACATTCAAACCATTATTGCAAAGAGTTCTCTAATAAACCCTTCTAGCTTCGCATCATTTAAAAATGTGCTCAGTAGTCTCCAATTATCTTATACATAGGCATAAATCATTCAAGGCAAGGACTTTTTTTGGAGAAAAGTTGAAGTTGGTAGGATTTCATGGGTAAAAGAGCCTTCCACACCCAGTTCCAGTTGGTATGTGTGTCTTTCAAGTTTGCTTCATGAATGCCTATTATCTTTTGACACCCACTATGGAGATTGAACTCCCCATTAGAAGATAATTCTCATCATAAGTAGTCATTATCCTTATTGTCAATGAGTACAGGGGTGCTCTAAAAAGCCTTTTCAAATGATAATAAAAATGAAAAAAAAAAAGCTTGGGCACATTTATAGTGGTTTGGCTCCAATTATTTACCTTCACTATTTTAGCTTTCCACCACTAAGAATTTCACAATTCACTATTAGAATTAATACCTTTCAAGGAGAAGGTATAACCTTTACAACACTATCTTTTTCTTAAGGCTTAGAAGGAACCTTTCTCCTTATCTTTTATGGCTAAACTAGAACACTTCTTAGTTTTATGGCTCGACTAAAAGTATGTGTTTACGAAAAATTAAGCTCTCAAAGAAATTAAATGAGTGGTAAAAGATCTAACAGTAAGTTCCTAAAGAATATTTATAAGAGAAATGAAAGAATAAAGATTTGAAGACTTTTCTCTTGATCTTGATGCTTGGATATCTCTCTCTTTTGTCTCGACGTGTTCTTGAAGTGAATTTATATCAAGGAACAAGTTTGTGGATTTTAATGATTGTTGGTGATGAATTCTATTCATTGGAAGCATTAATTTCAGGCTGAAAATTGTCCCTGCACATAATGTCTTGAGACCTGACAAGATTTTTCCAGACGAGTTTGAAAAATAGCCATTATATAGCTGTTGGCAAGCTATATGTAGAGATATAACATTATTTCAAATGTCTCTAGACATACTACCCAATGTCTCAAGACATGCAGCTCCTAAAGTAAATTTTTTCTTTGAAAGTGTCATGTCTTGAGACATATAGTCGTATGTCTCGAGACTTACATACCAAAGTCCCTTAAAAAAATTTAATAATTTTAAAACACATTAGAACACTTTGGTAAAAGGTTTAGATAAATTAAAATACATTTAAAACATACTTTTGAGTATATTACAAGTATCTGAAAATGCTTTGAAAATGCTTGATAAAATTTTCAACCATATTTTCACCAAATGACTTAGGAAATATAATACATATAAAAATTATCTTAAATATTGTTATATCAAAATCTTGGTAAATCAAAGCTAATAGTTCTTCACTTCAGTAGGCCAAAGTCTTAGGCCACCTTGGTCTTTAGGGAGAGTGATACTCTCCCATTTAAGGAGGTGGATACATTTCTATTCTTTAGTGTCTCTCCAAAGGAAATTTCTACTCACTCAATTTAGTTCATTGCAAACACTAGTTGGTAGCTTTTTGTACTACATAGAGTAGTTAGGGATGGAAGCTAAAGTTGATTTAATGAAGGCGAGTCTATCCATTTTGGACAGAAAATTGTTTTTCCAATTTCTAAGTTTATTTGTGACATTTTCCATGATAAATTTATAATCACACCTTTCCCCGAATGGCTTGGGAAACCTAGATATTTACCTAGATTAGTCATGCTTTAGAAACCAGTCTAACCTTTGCAATCTCCTTGATTTGATAATTTGTATTCTAAAAGAATAAAATTTTGGATTTACAAAGGCTAACTTTTTTTTTCCAAATTCTTTACCAAAGATATTAAGGATATTTACAATGGTATCCACCAACTTATTATCTGTCTTGGCAAACAAAATAATATCGTCAAGAAAAAATAAATGAGTAACAACTGGACCTTTTCTGGAAGTATTGATCCTTTTCCAGCTATTATTTTCAACTGCCTCTATGATTTGCAATTTCAGATATTCCATGCATAAAATGAAAATGTAAGGGGACAGAGGGTTGCCTTGCCTAATTCCCCATAAGGGTTTAAAACAAGGTAATTTGCCCGTATTCACTAAAATGGAAATTGAAGTGGTAGAGATGCAACTAATGATGAGGTCAGTCTATCTAAGCTGAAACTTGAAGTAGTGGAGAACTTTTTGGATAAAGTGTTGGATTTGGTGTCCTAAGTGTAGTATTTTCATCTATATAAACATGCATTTTTTTTCAAACAAATTGGTTTAATAAAATTATTCATGAATTACATTAATACCCTTTGTATATTGTCATCAATGGTTTTTGCATGCAAAGCAAAATGGAAGCAAACATTAGCTTACTGGTTATCTAATGTTTAACTAATACTAAGTAGTATTACATGGTCGGATCATAATACGAAAAGACAACTTCTATTGCTAGATGAACCTAAACATGTCCTTAGTCTAACTGGAAATGAGCAAACCGATTGAAAGGATAATATGTCGTCTATCAAGTCCAATTAGGGAGATGCTTTGTCTTGAGCATTAGAGTGAATGACTCTCAAAGGATAAAGACATAGATGTGACTGACTAGACTGACAGTACATCGAATAAAATCCAAGTAGAATAAATCTTGAATCCGTTTATGGATTTATTCACTTGTGATGTTTATAATGTGACATACATTAATCTTGAGTGGATGATGGATTATGTATGTATGCATGACTCATATACTTTGATGTAAGTAAAAGCCTGAGTTCAAATAGATAAGGAATCCAAAACTTTTGCAATATGTAGCATAATTCACAATAGTAGAATTCATAGCCCAATACATGGGTAAATGATATCCTCTTGTTGGAATTACATGATAGATGAAAAATAAACATGGTTAGAGGTCGTTTCTCTTTGTAATGAATGACTGAATTAATATTTGATAGTAATTAAGTTTTCAAGAAGGAAGATGTAATCCATACTATGAGATAAAATATGATCATATTAGGAGAACATATTTATCTCAAAGAGATTAAGGATATCCTATGAAGGTAACACACTTATGACATGGTCATTGGACAAGCACTGATTGAGCAGTTTTCGTAATGGTATGTCATTAGGGAGAGTTCAGTCACGATATTATAGTGGAATGACTTCGTGATTAAATGAGTTTATAATTAATAGGCAAAAAGCTGTAACTTAATTGTAAATCATTTGAGCCCTAATTAAATATGTCCAATTGGTCCCTCCACTAGCTTGTTGAAACCAGAAATTAATTGCATGTTGAATCAAATGAAAATAAATGGATAGAAATGATAAAGTTAGAGAAATGGGTTACATTCGGAAATGAATGTGATTTCTCACTAAGTACGGAAATGACTTGAGAATTAATTTAAAATTTTTAAATTATTATTTAATTAATTGAAGTTCGAAAATGAAATGAAATTAATTGTTTATTGTGAATCCGTTGAATGTAGAAATTAAATATATTTTCTCATAGATTTTTTTACGGTAAAGTTGCCATGATTTTAACGGAATTAGAATTGGGTTGAGAAAATTATTTTAATAAATAATATTTATTTTGGGTTGGATTGAAATATAAAGTGATGAGTTAAAAGTCCACGAAGCACATATAATTTGACCTAATGCAAGAGAGGCTCGAATCCCCATATTATAATACATATGATGGGAGACACACCTTATTAGTAGCTTCTATCTCCTCGTTCAACTAAGGGATTAGTTTATTTATATTAAATAAATATTATTTGTGTTATACTAATTCAACTAGGGTTTCACTTACTCTCCCTATAAATAGATGGCACTGGTAGGATTAAAAACACAACTTTTTAAGATATTATTATTCTGCCCGAAAATAGTCAAAATTTATTTCTAAGTATAAATTCTAATTTTCAAGAATAAAAATTCTACTGCTTTCTATAAGAGAGAGATCTACTTTCCTATTGAAAGTAAGAAAAATATTTTTGATTCTGTGTTTGATTCGTAATTGTTCGAGCCCACACTCGAAGTAGTTCATGGCACAAAAACAGTGGAGAAGATCGTTCGGTTGAAAGCTGGGAACATCAAAGATCTGTCTCGTTTAAAGCACAGGTAATTGTCGGGAAAATTTTATTGCTATAAATATCACAAACTGACTTGATTTTCAAAATTTTATTTTTTCGCTGTGTAAGAAAACCGTTTTCAAACTGGATTTTTCCAACATAAAGTCTCATTTAAGCCTATCATAGGCTTTTTCCATGTCAACTTTTATGATCATAGAACAAGATTTACTCTCTCTATAGTTTTGATACATCAAATGTAACACCCCATGCATGACCCGATCGTTGGGTCCAAGCTATAAGGTGTCGTATTCGTTATCGGAGCAACTACAATCAAAATAATTACAGTTCACACCATTAGACATTCAAATGATGAGTATTATAAGCAAATAATATGATAAGAATCATTCTCGGGTCTTATACGAGCTTACGAAAGCTCCAAAACTAACTCGAGATCAAATCATGACTAAATTGCAGAGAATTCAAAGTATAAGATTATTCTCGTGACGTGACATACTGTTTTGGTCTCGTCGGGACAATGGGGTTCCTCGTCTCGCCGTGACATTATAGGTCATTTCTCGTCATGCTATGGTATGTTTGACGTCGCGACATTTATACTGTTTCTACAATTTCAGCTTGAATATACCTGAAGTTTTCAAACAATTATCACACAACATTCACACCTAATGAACACCTATTATTTGGAGCGTTCCAACACCAACTTAAACACATCAAAGCTTTAAACACATTAAATCATTGCCTTATCATTCATAACCTAAACAACTAATACAATTTCATTCAAACTTATGCACACATATATATAATAAACTAATCCTTAACATTTCAACCATTCATACCAATTTAGAACATATTTAAACAAAGGACTTACAAACATAGTATCATCAAAATATAACATAATATCACTTGGCCAAATTTACACCTTAACATGCCAACTTTAAAATATACATGAATTTAGATGCAAACCAAACTTGAATCAACTTAGGTACATGCCAAATAACTAGTGAAAGAAGTACACAAGCATCGTTGAGCCTAGATTGCTGACATTTGGCACTTTATAATTCTAGCTCTCAATGTTTTCTCTAAAATTCGCTCAACTTGTTTTCTTTACTTAGCATTATTGTCAACCACGTTTTCTTTTCTCCCCCCTTACCAACCACCACCTGCCGTTGCACACAGTGTTATCGGATCTAATCCAGTCTTCCTCTTCGTCATCTTCCAGCACATTTTGTTCACTTATTTTCAACACTTCTTCTCTTCATTAAAAGAACCCTCCACACCCTCTTAACCTTCTTGCCTTACCTACTTTTTCTATATCTCCACTTGATTAAGTGAACCAACCTTCTTTGCACCACCACATCCTCATCTTTATCTCCATTAAAAAGACATACGAAGACTCATGAACATGGAAAAAATCATAATTAATAACTATAGCTTCATATCATGGTGGAAAAAGACTTTAATTTGAACTTGACTTGGCTTGAGCTTTCCATTTTTTTACATCATTTTTTCACTAATTTCAATTATAATAATCTCATAATTTAACCCTCAAATAAATTCAACTTTGTAAAAATCATCCTTAAAATACCAAAATTTGTAGCCATTTTTTAGATGAAAACTCAATGATGGCTCGAATTACACAAATGATACGTATTTTTCATATATCTCGTTTTGTTATAAACTTTTTATTACATTTTAAAACATTTTAAAAGTTTTAACTTTTATTATCGCACTATACTCCAATGGAACAAATTCAATGCGCACTGAAAGTATATTCTAAATTAAGGGTCTGTTTGTTTACATGTAAAAAGTTTTACGAATAATATTTTCTGCATTTTCCTGTGTTTGTTCCACAGAAAATAGTTTGGTCAATAGAAAATGACTTACAAGTCAAGGTAAAATAAGCCATTTTTCTCGTAAAATGACTTACCATTTTAAAAAGCGTAAGTCATTTTCGGAAAAGAGCTCATCTATAGATACTTTTATTTTTATATAAAATTAACTTACATCAAGCTTAATATTATTATATTGATAATAAATTTTATTTTTACTTTTAAAAATATTTAAAATATTATATTTTTAAATATTATTAAACATACATATTTAATTATTTATATTTAGTCATATAATAAATTATTAATATAATAAATATATTTTATTATTTTAATAAATTATTTAATATTTTAATTTTATTTTAATGAAATTTAAAATAATAATTTTAAATAATATTATTCACATATTATTGAAAATATTCAATATTAATATTTTAATAATAAATATTTATTACAATTATAAATATATTAATAATAAATGTTTTGTAGTATAAAGGTTAAAATATGTCATAAGCCTATGTATACTTCATGATTTGTAATTTAGTCTTTGTACTTTTATTTCAAGAATTTAGTCCCTTTACTTTTCAAATTTAAAATCAAGTCCAATTGTTGTCATCGTTAATTTTTTATTAGTTTTGTTGATGTCATATTTTAAATAAAAATACTCACTTAGTAGTCATGTAATTAAAATTGACATTGTAATGAATCAATTTAACACAATATTTTTAATATATGCAAAAACAATTGTAAAATATAAAATTATGGATAAAATAAATTTTCAATTAAACAATGAAAAATAAGAAGATCTCAAATATATGTTTGTTTAATTGAAAACAACTTTTATAAAATATTTTTAAGAAATCAACAGAAAATATTTTACACAGATTCCTCCAAACACCGAAAATATTAGCTTTTCCAGAAAAGTAAATCATTTTCTAGAAATCATTTTCCAGAAGTCATTTTCAGTTAAATAAACGTAGCCTAAAACCCTTTGCATCCACCTTTATATCATTCTATTAACTCAAAATTATTTATGTAATTACATTATTTCAAAGGGCAATTGTTTGGTATATAAGTGGTAAAAATTTTATATTCTATAACTAGGATTGAAATTTTGTTACATCTTATTTAGTTTTTAATTATTAAAATATAATTTAAAGACACGTAATAAAATATTAATCTTACTTGTGGAGTTTAAAATTTTAACCATTAATACATCAAATAATTATCTTATCTCAAATTCAAAAAGAAAAAAAAGTCAGATTGATTACTAGGTTAATTATTATATTAAGCAAAGCTCAGAAGCTCAAGATTCTAATTAAGGCTCCTTAGTCAACCCTTATTGTTATAGTTGTCTTAGGGCCATTTTGGCAATGCTTTTAAGAAGTGCTTTTGAAAAGTGCTGTAGAAAAGTGCTTTTGAGAAGTGCTTTTGAAAAATTTAACTGTTTGGTATTGCTGTCAAAAAGTACTTTTGAGAAGTAAAATGTCCATTTTAGACATGATATTATAAAATAACAAATATGTATTTAAATAATGTTCAAATTAGTTAATATTATGATATTTTAATAAAAATATAAAAAATAATTTATTATAATTTATTGTTAATATTTTAATATATAATATTAATTTTAAATATTTCTAAGTAATTAATATTAATTATTTATTAAATTTAATTAGAATATATAAACAAAAATGGTTGATCACTCAGATATCTACCACACAAATGCAAGCCCGTATTAGACCATCACAGATTATTTTATGAGTAGTAAAAACACATCTAGCTCATGGCAGCAGGTTACACTGTGTATATTATTTTCACAAGAACAAATAAATTAAACTACAAAGACAGCATAAATATTTCTTTTTTAAGCATAATCATTGCATAACAATGAAAACAAGGGTGAAAGTTCTGTCAAAGATGAAGAGGATAGGACTTCGAATATGAAGAAAAACAGCTGTTGCAGAATGTTGAGAAGCTCGAATATGAAGAAAAATAGGATGCCGACATTACCGAGCTGAAAAAAATGTGAAAAAATTAAACTATGTTTCATAATTATTTCATAAAATCAAAGAGAAAAAGATGAGAAGGAAAAGATAAAACTCACTGGTGGTGGAGAAGAGGAACAAACCAGAGAAGAAAAGTAAAGTTCAGACAAGAAAAGGGGAAAAAAATCTTCTAACGTCTAGAAAAAGCAACAAGGTTAAAATAGTAAAATACCTTCCAAGAAGCACTTTTGGCTGAAAAAAGCCAAAAACTTCTCCTTTTTCATATGTGCAAAAGTACTTAATTTAAGTTAAAAAATTCCAACACTGCTATTTGTTCTCTATTGCTTTTAAAGAAAAAGTACTTTTTTAAGCAAAAGCCCATCAGAAAAGGAATGAAGAACGGAGCCTTAGTGTGTGTGCAAAATAAATTAAAATTAACATTTGGAATTTTGGATAGTTCTTGCATTATTGAATATGTTTTTGAATTTTAAAAAATTATAATTACTTTGATTTTTATTTTATATTTTTATTGAAAATTTGAATAAATTTTATATTTTATATTTAAAAGACTTTTTCATAATTTTTAGAATTATATTTTTATTTATGATATTTTTAATTTTAAAAATATTTTAAATTTTAAATTATTTGCTAACATAACATATAAAACAAAATAATGACACATTAGTAATGAAAAGTTGAGGTTAATTTGCTCCAAATAAAATAATAAGGAACAAATTAAATAAAAGTACACAGATGTAGGGGTAAGTTTATCATTGTGTTTTACTAAAATAAACATTTAATCACACAATTTTAATGGAGCATCTTTATGTAATGCATAAAGAATAGGGTCGAATTAGATAAAAAAAAAGGGCTATTTTAAAAAAAATTAGGGTTTTGGATCAATTTCTAGGATATTTAGGGAAATAGACCAATTTTGAAGAGAGAAGTGAAAACATGTCCTGCTGGACGCACTTTCACTTTCTCTCTCTTCAACTATTTTTAGGGTTTTAGAGTTTTTTAGGGTTTAAGGTTTTTGTTTTTTGTAGGGTTTAAGGTTGAAAATTTGTGGGGACAAATTTATTTGTGTTTGTGTTAGGCATTGTGAAAGCTTAAAGGTATATTTGAGTTGACGGTGAGTAATAACACTCAGAGACTCATACATTTCATTTGTCGTGTCGAGATGGAACCATTGCCTTAGAAGCCCATCACATTGCAACTCAGGCTTCAAGTTCATAGTGCTTATATGGTCACTAGTTGAAATATAACTAGGGCTCGTACTTGATGGATGTTAATGTGCGGCCATGGGTTGAAATACAACTCGGGAGTGCGATTGACAATGGTTATGTGGAAACGACTTCGAGCTTCATCGCATCAGAAGAGGATAGTTTGTAAACTTGATAAATAAGTTTGAGATCATAATCATAAGGAAAAACTAAAGGGATTTCCAATATAATCAAATTAATCTTTTTCTCCATCCTTACCAAAAACAGTATCATTAACCTCCCTACCCGAATCCTGTGAGAGAGTTGGATGCAAGGGACTCTCAAGGAGGAGTGGTTATTGTAACACCTCTAACCCGTTTCCGTCGCCAGAATAGGGTTACGGAGCATTACCAAAGTTTACAGAATAATTACAGATATTTCACATAATTTACTATTCATGTTCGATACTAATCATATTGTCCCTTGAATGGCCCCTCGAGGTCCAATATAAACATTGGAACCAAATCTGGACTTAATCGGGATTTCAAAAAAAAATTCCTAGATACAGGGCTCCACGCCCGCCAAGGGACACTTCCGTGTGACCCTATAACACGCCCGTACATCAAGTCGTGTCCTGCCCCATGTAACTCTCTAATTTGCATCACACGGCCAAGTCACACGCTCATGTGCTAGGCCATGTTATCCACAAAGCTGAGACACACGCCTGTGTCTCTGCCCATGTACTCAATTCTGAGCATTCTGTTTCTAAAATTTAAGATGCAAGAGACACACGGCCAAACCACACGCCCATGTACTAAGCCGTGTGTCACACACGGTCAAGACACACGCCCGCGTCTACCCGTGTGGACAAAATAAAGCCATTTCCTAGCTTTATTTTTCCCCTCTTTTAGCCTTGCACCTGCACCAACACTTATACACAATTTATCACATTCATCAACCACATTTTCATACCAAAATTTAAGTCTTATACATGTCAATTTATACTTATATTTATCTAGATACTATGTTCACACTTGTGCATATTGTATCAAATATGCTAATTTAATTTATTCCTACATATCTCATTGTGATTTCTATTAATCAATCATTTTAAAACATATACCACGATATAGTTTTCTATACATAAACACCAAAACATGTTCATAACTAGCCATTCCAATAGCTAGTCATTGACAAATATTTATATGCCATTCCTTGGCCAATTTAACCTATACATGCCATTATAACCACAATTGTTTTACCTTATATATCAAATTGAGTCGATGGATAGTGTAGTGATCTCCGTCGAGCTTTCAATCCAATGAGCTTCTGATTTACTATAGTACAGGGAAAAATAAAAAAGAGTAAGCATATAATGCTTAGTAAGTCCGTGTAACTTGGTAATTAACTTACCAACTATTCATATTAAAGATAAATATGTAAATCAAAATCAACCATTAGGCACAATCCTTAATACATATTCTTATCACCCTTGTTTGTAACTTATTTCATATAAACATCAAGAAACACATATATGAGCTCAACAATATTGATTCTCATACACATATGTTTTCCATATCTTGTATTCATATAACATATATAAAAATTATTTCCATATTTTTGGTACATTCTATAATAATTCATCTCGAGTTTTAGTATATTTCATGCCGAACTTTGCTTATTATTCTATTGACATATTAATAATTACACGATAATACACTCGAAATGTACAAATCTCATAGATGAATTTATTCATAAAACAAATTTCTATGTTCGTATATCATAATTTCATACTTCCATATTTCATATAACATCATTTTCATGTACTTCAAGCAGATACATGTAAAAACCCATTTCTTTTCATATCGGGATTTTACCCGTTGAATTATTGAAAATATTGATAGATATTCAAGTAGTACATAGAAAGTGTACAAATCAGTAAATCCGTCAATTCATATTCAAGAATACCCATTAGGGCACTTAATCAGGAAACACACTTTCGAGCCACATATCATATAATAGGATTACCAGTTCAGGCTAAATTCTGTCTCCAACATATGATCACAAGAGTTTAATTAGGATTACCAATCCAAGCTAAATATGTTCTATAACATATTCTCAGAAGAGCTCAATTAGGATTACCAGTCCAGGCTAAATCCTAACTATAACTGTAACGCCCCTAACCCATATCCGATGCCGGAACAGGGTTACGAAGCATTACCGGACTTATAATCAAACAAACAGACATTTCATGTTCATCTCACATTCAAATAAAAAACCATTCATAATCAATCATAAAGTCCCTTATATGGGTCCTTGAGGTCCAAAATAAAGATTAAAATCAAGTCGGGACTAACTTGGAAGCTCGAAGAATTTTTCATGAAATCACAAAATTTCTCCTAAGTGCAGGGGACACACACCAGTGTGGCCAGGCCGTATGGCTCACACGGCCAAGTGACACGCCCGTTTCTCAGGCCGTGTGGGCATTCGATGTGAGGTACACGGCCGTGTCCCAGCCCATGCCCATACCAGTGTAACTCTCTGACTTGGGTCACACGGCCAAGCCACACGCTTGTGTGCTAGGCCGGGTAAACAATTGAATTTGCATTAATTAGGTGCAGGGGTCACACAGTCAAGACACACACCCGTGTGCTAGGCCATGTGTCACACACTGCTGAGACATATGCTCGTGTCTCTGCCCGTGTGGACGAAAATAGGCTATTTTCCAAGCCATATTTCTCACCCAACTAGGTACCAACCTAAACACCTTAATATGCATATAAACATGACATATTTAGACATTCCAAATCAATCAATAACAAGCTTATAACACCTTATAAGATCACACACAACCATGATACTAATAGGCACCTTAATTGGCTACTTTAAACATGCCAATTTAAACTTCCAAAATCTATCTAAATGGTCAAACACATAAAGGAGACTTTGTGCCTAAAATTTAACATGCATATCATATCTCAATTTCAACCATTTGGTACACAAAATACCAATTCACAAACAAGACATTCACTTAGCAACCATACCCCACATATCATAAAGCAATTTACACATGTTTACATAACAAAACATATATCATTTTCAAGCCAAATCGAATGGCTAAAAACACAACAAGACATATAAGCTACTATTAGCCAAAATGACATATACATGCCATTATAACCAGAATTATAAAACCACAATACCAAAATAGCCGATAGATAGTGTGATAAAATCTCCGCTAACTTCCAACCCGAACGAGCTTCTGATATCTAAATATATAAAGAAATTAACACAAAGTAAGCATGTAATACTTAGTAAGTTCGTAATTCAAAAATAAAGCTTACCACTAAAATTTATAATCATAAGCCACTTTAGCCAATCCAACATGTCTTGGCCTTAGTCTAAACAACATTAGCCTCTCAATTTTAATTATCACATAAACTAGCAAACCATCTCAAAACATCATAGCATAAGTACACCCTCCTTAAATGCATTCACATTTTTAAGCACGTGTCTAAGCTTATTCCGATCGTCTGATAATTCATACTTTCCATGCTTTCATAACAATTCTAATTGAAGCAATTGACAATATTTTCTTCTTTTCATACCCATTTAACCACAATTTAAGTAAGTAAAACAAGGCATATCACAACTCAATTTGGCCCAAAAGCCTAACGCATAATCATCAACCCAGTTAGCCATGCCATGACTTCATATGTCATATATGTATATCATTTCTACGTATTTTGTGTACATATCTGTACTAGTTCGTATTGAACTCATATAACCTTGTAACAGCATTGTGTCCGTTGACCCACTTAGACTAATACAAGATAAGCGAATATCTCATACATTATATGCCAACATGTAAATCCATTTACCAGTAATAGGTTCTATTTATTAGATAAACACAAAAAAAAAGGAAAATTGATATTAGTATGAAATTATAACTTAACCAAATAAGATTTCAGTTCTTTCGATAATTCAAGTAACCTTACCGCAAGATCTATTAGTGACGTGACACTCGGTGCCTAGCGGTAAATCACAGAAAAGGTTGCACCCAGCACTAGTCTGATTAACCGGCAGTATTAAATGTGAGCCCAACTCTAGTTGGATAACCCAACAATATTTGCACCCAGTGCTAGACGGATATACCGACGATAATAATTGTGAGCCCAGCTCTAGTGGGATAAACCAACGATATTTGCACCTAGTGCTAGTCGAATATACCGACGATAATAATTGTGAGCTCAGCTCTAGTTGGATAAACCAACGATAATTGCACCCAATTCTAGTCAGATAAACCCACAATTGTGTGCCAAGTACTAGTCAGACAAGTGGCTAAAGATTGCACCCAGCGTAGTCGAATATATCTACGATTGTACAATTATTTACTTCCATAAATTTCTCATTCATTTTCCTTAACATTAGTTCCATAAAATGCGTACATTTTATATCAAGAGCTAATTTAGCATTAATTAATTAATTCGTAATTAAAAATAAAATTTAGTTCGAGTCCACGAACTTACCTCAAATTCGTACGGAGATAATGGCTGCTTAATCCACGACTTTATTTTTTCTTCGATTTAGTTTCGAAAGTTGCTTTTCTTGATCTATATAATCAAATTTAACTCATTTAATCATATTTCTAATTAATTCGATCCAAAATTGATGTTATGGAAAAATTACTATTTTACGCCTATACTTTTAACCTTTCTACAAATTAGTCCCTAGGCTCGTAAAATGGAATTCATGTAATTTCATCCACATCTAAGCCTAGTCGAATTAATACATCCTATTATCAGTCCCTAGGTTTCACAAATTCACACATTTACCCACAATTTTCACATATTCTCAAATAAACACCTAATTAACATTTTCATCAAAAGTTGTTTAATACCTCACAAGACATCATGTTCTTCCATTAAACTTCACAAACAACCATCATGCTTCCATGGTAAACCCTAACCTTTCAATTATTATACGAATTAGCCCACTATTTTGCTAGTTTAAGCTTTAAGGGTTCCAAAATAAAAATAAAAATCAACAAAAACCACTATCAAAATAACTTACATGCAAAGGTTTAAGTTGCTAAAAATTTCAAGCTTTCCAAAGCTCTTCTTTGCTAAAAATTTCAGTGGTAGTAGGAAGAAGATGAAGCTTTTTCTTTTATTTTTATTATATTAACCAATTAATACCTAATACCAACCTACCATCCAAATTTCATGATTACACTCCATGTACCTCCACTATCTAATTTATGGTTTAATTACTACATAAGGACCTCTACTTTAAATTTATATAGCTATTTAACACCTTTAGCTAATAGAACATAATTTTTGCACTTTATGCGATTTTGTCCTATTTCACAAATTGAGCATACAAATGGTAAAATTTCTTAACGAAATTTTTATACCATAATTCTAACATACTATTGACCATAAATAATTTAAAACAAATTTTATAACCTCGGATTGTGGTCCCAAAACTACTGTTCCGATTTCACCGAAAACGGGTCGTTACAACTCTCCCACATTAGGGATTTTTGTCCCCGAAAATCTTACCAGGTAATAGATTATGGAGTAGTTTTCTCATAGTTTCCTTTATTCTGTGATGTTGATAAAGAACCTTTGCTAAAGCAATGCTTTTATTTCTCAATTCATTTATTTCTCATGTTAGAATTTTGATCAGTTCTTCACTGTATGTCATATCAGGATGAATCTCAACATTTGTTGGATTAATAACATGTGGAGGGTCAGATTGATACTGTCGTAACATAGACACTAGAATGACATTATAATCCCTTTTAAGCTCTAATAGTAAATCTAATCAGTACGGAATAGGTCCGTTATTTCAGTAATTTTATACTGTCCGATAAACCACTTACGCAACTTCCATTTTTCGACCAAAAACGAAGAATTCTCTTCCAAGGCAATACTTACAGAAACATTCTGTCATCAATCCAAAATTCAATATCTTTACATTTCAAGTCTGCATACGAATTTTATCTATCTAAAGCTGTTTTCGAGTTTTCACGAATCACTTTCATTTTTTTCTAACCTCACAAATCAAATTAAATCCATGCCCTTTTTTCACACTGAACTCTATACAATGTAATACACTGAAAACTATCATTATACGCGAATTAGACCAACATTAAATATTTTTCCAAGTTACCTCTGCATTCAAATAGATACAGACATTCCGTGTAATCTATTTGAATGGTCAACAATAACCCAGATAACATCTCTCTTTTTCAGATATAGGTGTAATCTCGATACAAAATCTATAATAACTCTATCTTATTTCCACTCTGGTATTATCACTGGTTGTAACAGTCCTGAAGGCACTTGATGTTCAGCTTTAATTTGCTGACATATCCAATATTTGGATATAGAATTGGAAAGATCATGTTTCATTCCCAGGAATTAATACATCTGTTTCCATTGATTGCACATTTAATTACTTCCGAAATAAACAGACATAATACCATTTTGAGCTTCATGTAAAATTTTCTATATCAGCTCTAGACTTTTCGGTACACTAAATCTATTTCTAAATAATAGAAAATTAGCGAGTCCCACCTGATATTTTGAACTAGAAGTCATTTAACACTATACCCATTTAGCTTGTAACTCATTTTCACACTTCCGAACTTCACAGATCCATTGTAAAACGTCGGTTTAGCTTTTAACTTAGCCAAAATCGAGTCATCATTAGAAAAATATACAGTCGAGTATTCATAATTCATAAAACAAAACACAACATAAACTGTTCACTGACACATCAATAAAAACCACAATTTCCTTACCGGATCTCAAGCTGAACCATAACTGATGCTTCAGTCAACATAGCTTTTAACTTGTCAAAACTTTGCTGACACTTATTAGACCATTTTATCTGTCACATCTTTTTGTAAAACTCCATATCAACAGTGTGACTTTTACTGATAACTTCTTTTACAAATATCCAATAACAACAGGTTAGTCTCAGAAAATCTCTGACTTCAGATACATTTTTCAATGTTATTTTCGGTAAAAATTCTATAGCAAAATATTTTTACTTCTCTAACTAGTAGTAATCTAGGTAACACTTCTAGAAACTCATCAAATTTTTTTTCCATACCTCTTTCGCTGATCTAAACTTTTACTCAAATTCTTTAATATCAAATACATAAGCATTATAAGTATTATAACCTTTTCTGACACATTTCTGCGTTGATATGACTGATATCACAGTAGGCAAATCATTCAACTTTTATGATTCAAAATAGAGCATTTCACTATCCTGATACTTCAATATAATATGCTTTTGTTTACCATTTACCACAGCATCATACAGAGTTAATCAGTTTATCTCCACAGTCACATCAAGTTTATCAATAGGAAAGAAAATACCGGTAATGACATCTAACGTAGAAGTATCTTCCACCGTATAAACTTTTGTCAATGTCTATCCTTTCACGTAAACTAGAGAAATTGAGTTCTGTATTACTATATTCCCAATATCAACTAGAAATTATAACCGTCATAGATATAATTATCTCCGGCCAATGAATATCCTTTACAAATAAGCCATGTTTGATAGATAATGAAATCCAACATGTGAAACTATACTAAATTTTCTAGAATACAACCCGTATTGAATGATAAAAGGGCTCGATGATATCTAAGAGAAAATCTAGAAGAAAAACACAGCTCATACGCAATGGAATTAGTTATGACAGAGGTAATATAATTTCCATATGTATATAACAAAGTAACAACCGGTAGAAACAGAATGACTGCATCATATGAATTTTACTGTCGAATTTTCTACCAAACATAATGGAACAAAATACCAAAGAAAGATAGAATAATGTCTATCATAACACAACAAACTATCGATGCTTCTATCTAACATTGTGGTTAGCAAACTTTCTCATATGTTAAGGATTACATCTGAAAATGAACAATTACATATATCTCTGAAATTAAATAAACCCATAGAATATCCAGTAAAGATCATCATAAGCTACTAGACTATAATTGCTGCTCTCAAATAACTTTACAATTTAAACATTATTCTACTGACTATAACAGTCATCATTAATCCCACATTATTCCATTTACTATCGAAAATCAATTCAGAAGAAATTCTAGGTAATTCAATTTTTAGATATCAAATCCAAATAAGTCGAATAGTCGAGATTAACCTCTTCTTTAACAGTGACATTGCTTAATCCGAATGATCTAAAAAAAAATTGATATCTCTTCTAGAACTGTCTTTACTTGCTAACCCATTTTCAACTCTAACCACACTATTAGTCATTCAACCACTGAATTCTTTGGTTACACACTTTGTGAACTTATGCAATCTAAATCTTGTGAATTTCATTGTAGAACACTATACTGGTGAAGGGATGAAGATTGTAAAGCCTCAAATTTTGACTCTCATATATGCACACATATAACATAACATTTATCAACAAGATAATGTTATGAACTTCTATTCGTACCTTTATGAGTTTTGACTCATCATAAACAATATCTTTACTCAAATACTTGAGTATCACTTTCAGTATTATCAGAATTAGCTAGGTTGGATATCATCTCTGTCTTAGTAAAATAAATAAATAAATAAATAAATCTCATCAGAGTCAGGAGATATCACACTATCACAGGTTATATAGTGGCATGTATAACTAGAAACATATACGCAAAGTTCATTATGAGAATAGACTAAATCGTAGCTCTGATACCACTGAATGTAACGCCCCTAACTCATATTTGACGTCAGAACAAGGTTGCGGAGCATTACTAGACTTATAATCGAACAAACAAACATTTCATGTTCGTCTCACATTCAAATCAAAAACCATTCATAATCAATCATAAAGTCCCTTATATGGGTCCTCGAGGCCCAAAATAAATATTAGAATCAAGTCAGGACTAACCTGGAAGCTTGGAGAATTTTTTGTGAAATAAAAAAATTTCTCCTAAGTGCAGGGGACACACGCCCGTGTGGCCAGGCCGTGTCGCTCACACAGCCAAGTGACACGGCCGTGTCCCAGCTCATGCCCATACCCGTGTAACTCTCTAACTTTGGTCACATGGCCAAGCCACACGCCCATGTGCTAGGCCGTGTGAACAATTGAATTTGCATTAATTAGGTGCAGGGGTCACATAGCCAAGACATACACCCGTGTGCTAGGCCATGTGTCACACACGGCTGAGACACATGCTCGTGTTTCTGCCCGTGTTTCTGCCTGTGTGGATGAAAATAGGCTATTTTCCAAGCCATAATTCTCACCCAACTTGGTACCGACCTAAACACCTTAATGTGCATATAAAGATGGCATATTTAGTCATTCCAAACCAATCAATAACAAGCTTATAACACCTTATAAGATCACACACAACCATGATACTAATAGGTACCTTAATTGGCTACTTTAAACATGCCAATTTAAACTTCCAAAATCTGTCTAAATGGTCAAACACAGAAAGGAGACTTTGTGCTTAAAATTTGACATGCATACCATATCTCAATTTCATCCATTTGGTACACAAAATACCAATTCACAGACAAGACACTCACTTAGCAACCATACCCCACATATCATAAAGCCATTTACACATGTTTACATAACAAAACATATATCATTTTCAAGCCAAATCGATTGGCTAAAAACACAACAAGACATATAAGCTACTATTAGCCAAAATGACATATACATGCCATTATAACCAAAATTATAAAACCACAATACCAAAATAGCTGATAGATAGTGTGATGAAATCTCTGCCAACTTCCAACCCGAACGAGCTTCTGATATCTAAATACACAAAGAAATTAACACAAAGTAAGCATGTAATTCTTAGAAAGTTCATAATTCAAAAATAAAGCTTACCTCTACAATTTATAATCATAAGCCACTTTAGCCAATCCAACATGTCTTGGCCTTAGTCTAAACAACATTAGCCTCTCAATTTTAATTATCACATAAACTAACAAACCATCTCAAAACATCATAGCATAAGTACACCCTACTTAAATGCATTTACATTTTCAAGCATGTGTCTAAGCTTATTTCAATCGTCTAATAATTCATACCTTTCCATGCTTTCATAGCAATTCTAATTGAAGCAATTGACGATCTTTCCTTCTTTTTATACTCATTTAACCACAATCGATTTTAGTATGAAATTATAACTTAACCAAATAAGATTTCAGTTCTTTCGATAATTTAAGTAACCTTACCACAAGATCTATTAGCGACATGGCACCTGGTGCTTAGCGATAAACCACAGAAAAGGTTGTGCCCAGCACTAGTCGGATTAGCTGACAGCATTAAATGCGAGCCCAACTCTAGTTGGATAAACCAACAATTTTTGCAACCAGTGCTAGTTGGATATACCGACTATAATAATTGTGAGCCTAGCTCTAGATGGATAAACCAACGATATTTGCACCCACTGCTAGTAGGATATACCGATGATAATAATTGTGAGCTCAGCTCTAGTTGGATAAACCAACGATAATTGTGCCCAGCACTAGTTGGATAAACCGACAATTGTGTGCCCAGCACTAGTCAGACAAGCTGATAAAGATTGCGCCCAGCACTAGTTGAATATATCTACGATTGTACAATTATCTACTTCCATAAATTTCTCATTCATTTTCCTTAACATTAATTCCATAATATGCGTACATTTTATATCAAGAGCTAATTTAGCATTAATTAATTAATTTGTAATTAAAAATAAAATTTAGTTTGAGTCCACGAACTTACCTCAAATTCGCATAGAGATAACGGTTGCTTAACCTACGACTTTATCTTTTCTCCGATTTAGTTTCGAAAGTTACTTTTCTTGATCTATATAATCAAATTTAACTCATTTAATCATAGTTCTAATTAATTCGATCCAAAATTCATGTTATGGAAAAATTACTATTTTGTCTCTATACTTTTGACCTTTTTACAATTTAGTCCCTAGGCTCGTAAAATGAAATTCATGTAGTTTCATCCACATCTAAGCCTAGCCGAATTAATATATCTTATTATCAGTCCATAGAACCCACAATTTTCACATATTCTCAAATAAACACCTAATTAACATTTTCATAAAAAAAATTTAACAAAAGTTGTTTAATACCTTACAATACTTCATTTTCTTCCATTAAACTTCACTAACAACCATCATGCTTCCATGGAAAAAACCCTAGCCTTTCAATTATTTTACAAATTAGCCCCCTATTTTGCTAGCTTAAGCTTTAAGGGTTCCAAAAATTAAAAAAAAATCAACAAAAACCACTATCAAAATAACTTACATGCAAAGGTTTAAGTTGCCGAAAATTTCAAGCTTTCCAAAGCTCCTCTTTGCTAAAAAGTTTGGTGGTAGTAGAAAGATGGTGAAGTTTTTCTTTTATTTTTATTATATTAACCAATTAATACCTAATACCAACCTACCATCCAAATTTCATGATTACACTTCATGTACCTCCACTATATCATTTAATGGTTTAATTACTACAAAAGGACCTCTACTTTAAATTTCTATAGTTATTTAACACCTTTAGCTAATAGAACACAATTTTTGCACTTTATGCGATTTAGTCCTATTTCACAAATTGGGCATACAAATGGTAAAATTTCTCAACGAAATTTTGATACCATAATTCTAACATACTATTGACCATAAAATAATATTAAAATAAATTTTATGAGCTTGAATTTGTGTTCCCGAAACCACTATTTCGATTTCACTGAAAATGGGTCGTTATAGTAACATATGCTCGAGAGGGATTATATCAGGATTACCCGTCCGGGCTAAATCCTATCTGTAATGAGGTTAATAGGATTACTTGTCCAAGCTAAATCCCGTCAACAACAAATGCAGGACCTTATTCATTTTGGGAAATCACATATCTATTGATTTTCATTTATTCAAACAGAATTTGATATTTTTTCAGGAAATTTTCGAGTATGTGATCAATCTCATATATTTATCCATTTATGCAATTCAAATGTTCACATTCAACTCAAGCATTAAAATAACATTTTTATCATTTATCACTTATCAGGTATTATCATTTATTTCAAGTACTTTCATTTCTTACGCTTTAACGAATATGTGATCATTTCACATATTTATGGCATTTATACAATTTACATACACAACATTCAATTAAAGAATATAAATATATGCAATTTAGTTACACGAACTTACCTTAATAAGTATTTGTGTACATAAAGTTTACTAATCCAACATTTTCTCATTTCCTTTTTCTAACTCCTTATTCGGCTTATCCGGGTCTGTACGAGTAAATTTAACATCAATTTAATGTAATTCATACTCAATTTAGTCCAATTTACAATTTAAGCAAAATTATCATTTTGCCAGTAAACTTTTAATAAATGACGATTTCGTCCCTAGGCTCGAAAAATAAAGTTCATGCAATTTAATCATTATTCCGAGCCTAACCAAATTTTTCATGTAATATTTACAACCCATATATTTCATAAAAATCATAATTTTTTCATGTATTTCTCATTTTTACAATTTAGTCCCTAAATCAAGTTTTTATCAAAATTCATTTGTAAAAGTTGTTTATCTATCAACAACCTTCATTTTCTACCATAAATTTCATAATTTCAGCATATTCATCCATGGTAAAAATTCAATACTTTGATATCTTTTCAAATTGATCCCCAAAATAAATAGATTAAGTTACCCCGATATCAAAAATATAAAAAATTTTAAAAACAGGGCTTGAATACTTACCTAATTTGGCCAAGAAAGCTTGCTTTCTCTTTCCTAGGGTTTCCATGCGAAATATTTGGGGAAGATGATGATAAATGATGATATTTTCATATTTTATTATTTATCACCTTTATTTTTTTATTCTTCCAATTTTGTCCTTTTCTTTAATTTTATTTTCCATGGATGAATCATCATCCTTAATGACTAAGCATTTTTAATGGTCTAATTATCATATAAGGACCTCCAATTTAAATTTATATAGCTATTTAATCCCTTTAGCTATTAGAACTCAACTTTTGCACCTTGTACAATTTGGTCCTTTATCGATTTAAGCATGTAATCGATAAAATTTCTTTACAAAATTTTCACACAACATTATTATCATATTATAGACTATAAAATAATATTAAAATAAATTTTCTTTCAGGAATTAGATTTGTGGTCCCGAAACCACTGTTTCGATTTTTTTAAAAATGGGTTGTTACAGTTGTGGTAGTGGAAAGAATGTAAATATCGAACCGGGGAGGCAAAGATTGTAGTTATTAATAAGTTGTTTAATCACGGTAACCACTGTCACCTCGAAAGGACCTTCACCTTTTTTCCAATGCCATAGTCACTGCCCTATGAGAGTCTTTTTGCATCCAACTCTGTCGCAGTTTTTGGACAAGACAGAGGTTAAGGATACTGCTTCTGATGGAGATGGAGAAAAAGAATAAGTTATTTAGACTGGAAAGCCCCTTAGTTTTTCCCTATGATTATGATATCAAACTTATGTATGGGGTTTACAAACTATCCTCTTTTGGTGAGGTGGAACTTGAACCCGTATCTGTATAACCACCGCCAATTGGACTCCCGAGTTATACTCCAACATGTGACCTCACATTAACATCTGTCAAGTAGCCATAGTTATACTTCACTCCGTGATTGTATAAGCACCTCGAAGTCCGAGCTTGAGTTGCAATGTGATGGGCTTCTAAGGTAATGGTTTCATCTCGACACGACAGATGAAATAGCACCACCACTTCATCTTGAACTCAAACACACCTTAAAGCTAGCACACTATCTCCTTCAAACACAAATAAATCTTTCCGTAAAAAATTTCAATATTGAACAAAAAAATTGAGGGGAAAATTTTTAAGGTTGAAAGTTAGTGGCCGAAAGAGTTTATGGAGTAGAGGGAGGAAAACCAACTTTATATAGGAAATCTAGTACGCAAGAATGGACAAAAAAACATGTACCATGAGTATTTGCAATTATCTCAGGATGTTTGAAAAATAAGGACAGGGATCCTTGAGTTCTGGAAATTTTTCACGGGTTGGACCTGTTTTCACCCCTCAATTTTTCAACCAACCCCCAACCCGTGAAAAATTTCCAAAAACTTGAGAATCCCTGCCCTTATTTTTCAAACATTCCAAGAATCTTGAGATAATTTCAGATACTCGTAGTACATGTTTTTTTAACTAAATGCTTTTAACAAGAAGCGTCTTTTAAAAAACCACTCAGACTTGTCATGTCCCATCTTTTCGAACCATTTGATATGTTTGATATCCAAGGGCTAGTATTTGGTATAAAATGAATGCCTATTCTGTTCATTCCATAATGAAATTTCGAGTAGATGGAGATTAAGGATAACATTGTTTATATTAAAGAGATGAATTTCAAAAATCGACCCAACACACTGAATTAGATCAAGTAAGTTTCATGGTTGTTATTACATAATTAGTATTACTTTTTTCTATATAATGTTTTTGTTTAAAACATGTGAAACAAGTTATTCGGTTGACTATGAGTCGACGAATTAAAGTCGTTATCTATTATGATTGGGAAATTTTGTAATATCGAAAAAGGTTGTTTTTGCATCAGCCCAAACAATGAAATTGGCTTTCAACCGGACCATACAATTGTCAGAGTTCCAGTCTAGAAATAGGCGAAAAGTAGGGAGTTCAAGCCAGAGGAGAATTTCTAGTTTGAAATATAGATAAATAGCATCAGTACACCCCGTTAGATATGAAATATTCGAGCTTAGAGGCGACATGGCAATCGAGGTAATGTTCCAGACTCATTGTTGTAGTGTATCATCCAAACTAGAGTTATATACCAAGTCTGTGACAGCTCAAAATTGACCCTAGTCAGGAAGTGGTTTCGGGACCGCTAAACCGAGTCACCGAAATGTTTGAACGTAATATTTATTGTCTAGAATATGCATTTATGAATGTGTGAAATTTTCAAGCTTCGATTTAGTCGATTGCATGTGAATTCAGTTATTAGGACTTGTGTGACACTTTTGAAATGTGATAGGCTAATCTATAAGGACCTAATAGTGCATGTAATAAAAAGGGGGGACTTGCATGTCAAATTTCCCCCCTAATAGCTAGTGGCCGGCCATGACAAGGAATTATGGGCAAAACATGTCCTAGACATGTTATGTTGGTACATCATAGGAGAAAAAAATAAATTAATAAGTATGGGTAATAAAGAAATGAAAAAAAAAAAGAATGTGTGAGTGAACCCCCCTTTGCCGTGAGTTGAAGAAAAGCAAAGAAAAAAAAATTGTTCATCCTTTTTCATTCCTTTTGGCTTAAAATACTAAGGAAGAAGGAAGGAGTTTTGCTTCATGCTTGGTTTGGAAGAGGATTAGGAGGAGGTTTGACCATACTTGTATCTAGATTAAGGTATGTTTGAGGTTGTGCCATGAGATTCATGCATGTATTTAGTTGCTAGCTTGATGTTCTTATTAGCCCATGGTTCAAATCCTTGCTATGTCATGGGGATGATATTCGGCCAAGGTGGATTTTGTGTTAATGCCATTGCATGCTAAATATGAAGCTTGTTGATGATATATGTGATGGTGGGTTGAGGACTCTTGGATTTTCTTTTAGCATTTTTGAGTAAGACATTAAGTTCTTTGTTTAATCATGACCAAAAATTATGGTGTTGTGATGTATTCGGCCATGGTACATCCATAAGTATGATTTATGCTCATTGCATGGAAAGTAAGATTTGTGTTTTGGATTTATGTTCATGTTTAGTTACAATCAACTTGAGATTCGGCTCTAGCATATATATATATATATATATATATATATATGTTTGCACATGATGTATTGGTATGACATATATACTATCTCAAGGTATATATTTGCATATGGTGATGTTTCGGTTATGAAATAAATGATGGATGCGTATTGAGTTACAATATGGAATGCGTTAGTTAGTAAAATGTATGCTGTTTTTGTGAGGTATTAAGTGTATAATTGGCCTCAACATGGACATGCATATTCGGCCACATGAAGGGGGGGTTGGTGTGCATGCATTCGGTTAGAGGCAAGCATATTGATGCCTATTCTTGGCTTGGAAAATTCGGCTAAGGAGAGTACTAACTAATGTGTTGAATTCGATTCGTGATTTCATACACATGTGACTCTAATGTCTAATGTATATAAGGGCTAAGTACCTTGAGCCTCACTTTGATGTTTGAATGAATTGTATTGAATTGCTTGTTGTGATTAAAAATTGTGCATGACCATTGTGTATTTGAGCTAAAGGATGGCCATATGACCATTTAAACTCCTTGTCATATTCGGCCATAAGCTATCATAATGAGATTTTAATAAGTTAAATTTGTGTGAATTAGCTCAAGAGCTTAGAGGACCACAGTTGGATAAGGGAAAGGAAAAAGTGATCGAATAGCCGTCGAAATCGCTCGACAACATCCGAGGTAAGTCTTGAGTAATGACCCTACTTGAATTATATTGAAATGATTTGTCATATTATGGCGGACAGCCGAATGTGCGAGGGACTAAGTTATAAAGTCAATTGAAATCATGCTCTTTATGTGTGGCTATTGAGCCGAAATTGGAAAGGTTTGATAGATGTTTTGTGTTTGAGCCTTAGTAACGAGAATGAAATATGGATGTGTCGTGATCATTGATATATGTGTACATGAGCATTTGAATGATACCCGGCTAAGTCCCGAAGGCATTTATGCTAGTGATTATATCCGGCTAAGACCAAGGCATTCGTATGAAGTTGTTATATCCGGCTAAGACCAAGGCATTTGTGCAAGTTACCAAACCGGGTTAAGAGCCAAGGCAATTGTGCTTGTGGTTATATCCGCTAAATTCAAGAGACTCGGTTTGAAGGTGAGCGTTTTGGTGCTGTAATAAATTCAATTAATACGCTCGAAAAACCCATACGATAAGGTATGTTTACATGTGCATCGGAAAAGTCGATCCGTTTGAAATAGTATTCGCTCAATCGACTAACGAATTTTTCGCTCTTAGATAGGTTGATACCTTGTGTGTATATGTTGATGAAGTGTGAAGTAAGTATGATTATGAGAATGTGTATTAATAAAGTGATTCATTTAGCTATGTGAATGTAATACTTTAGTCAAAGCTGATTTCATTACTTGAGACTTACTAAGCATTAAAATGCTTACCCCGTTGCTTTGGCTCTCTGTTTTATAGATTTTGCTCGTTAGCTATCGGCTTCGGGATCATCGAAGTCGAAGTCATCCACACTATCAAAGCCCCCTTTTTGGTACAAATTTTGGTTGAACTTTGAAATGGCATGTATAGGACTACTCTTTCGTTTGTTGGCCGTAGACCCCTTTGATTTTGTATAAATTTGGATAGCCATGCGGAAATGGCTTATATACACTTTGGCATGGTATCATAATCATTTTGTATGTTGTTCATTAAGAGGTATGGAAATGTTTGGAAACGATTAGCCATTGGAATGGTTAATCATGATCATTCCTTGTGCCATGTATGCTAAAAGGGCTAGTTGAATCAAAGAAATTATGAAGTAGGTAAAGTTTACCTTGAAAACAGATGCTGACAGCAGCAGTGATGTGGATGTGAAAAATCACTAAAAATAGTAGGAAGGGAATTAAATAGTGAATAAATTATTTAAATGAACCTTGATGAATCTACTTTCATATGGAAGAAACGAAACGGTCATATGAGTTATATGTTAAGAGATATTAAAGTTCTCGTGAAACAGGGCCAGAACAGTTTCTGGATCCCCTGTTCCGATTTTGGAAATTCATTGTAAATTAACCAGAGATAATTAGGAGTCATGCCATATATTTATAGATTCCTCTTTGAGTCTAGTTTCTATAGAAACAAGCGGCATCAGTATTGAAGCCCTGTACAGGGAGATATCCAAGTCGTAATGCACAAAGGTCAGTGTAGTCGATCCCTGTAACAGGGGAGACTTTAACTAATAAACTGTACTAATTGGCCTGACCAAAAATTCTAGAAAAAAATTTGTGGATGGAAATATGAGTCTAATTTCAGGGAAAAATTACGAAACTTATTTTCGAGCTTTGAAACTCAAGATATAATTTTTAAAGTGACAGTGACGCAGTAACCAGCTTGTCTGGAAAATTTTAAATGGACTGTGAAAATGATTAAGTCAAGTTTGTGTGCACCTTGTGTTCGACTCCGGTAACGGACTCGGGTACGGGGTATTACAAAGTCTGCCGACGTTGATGAAGTGGTTCGAGTTCGACAATATTTTCAGTTAATGTCAAAATGAAACATGAAACTGAAAGTCCAACCACGCGATTGTGGGGTGGGTTCACAATATTATTGCAAAGCTCCCATTATGAAATCTCAAAAATCATCAATGAGAAGACATTTATCGGTTTCATCCCTCGATTTCAACTATGGTACACAGTTCTTCTAACAGTCGGGGTTTGTCGGTAACTGCAACTTCGATACCCCGACATGACATTCTTTTAGTGATTTTGATTTCAACTTGCAAATGTCGATGTTCTATGCTGAAAACACTTATATGAGTATGCCACCAAGTTACACCGTCGGGCAATCTGCAAGTGATTTTGGTTGTACTAAAAAGTGCATAAGAAAGGATGATGTATTCCTTACAACTTGCATCGAAAAATGGACATCCAACCCTGGACATGCAACTGGGGTTAATAACGAAGAGGGATATGAATTCGATAATGATCCAACCCGGGAGTCCGGGGAAAATGGTTCAGAAATTGCATTATTTCTAAACCAAAGCCGATTCCTACCAAACCAGAAGATGGTGGTTCTGACAATAAAGGTCTGGACAATATTGAAGGAACCCATCGAAATTTATGGCATATGTACCTCTAACCCACATGCATAATGTCAATCTCGATGCTGAAGCTGGGTTAGAATTTCTAGAACTCTTTCACAAAAAATTGGACCAAGTGAGTTAGATGTCAGCTATTTATAACATGGAGTTTTCCTCAACAAATGTTTTTGTTGATGCAATGAAGTAGTACAACA
This sequence comes from Gossypium arboreum, assembly GCF_025698485.1. Taxonomy (NCBI): domain Eukaryota; kingdom Viridiplantae; phylum Streptophyta; class Magnoliopsida; order Malvales; family Malvaceae; genus Gossypium; species Gossypium arboreum. The sequence continues at coordinate 83,201,906 of NC_069082.1, read as the reverse complement.
TAAATCGTGGGGTAAACTTCTACGTTACAAAATCCCGATCGAAGAAATTCAAGGCCTAGTGCGCAATGTGTGAAAACAGATGTTCATGGAAAATCATGGCATCTATGAGAAAGAAGACTTGGTTCTGGGCCAATAAGAAATATAACGCTCCGCATACTTGTGTTGCCACTGGTACGTAACATTGTCATTCGAGATTTTATTCTGGACCTATGTATGATATTGACTTTCTCATTTTGAAAAACTCGTACTTTTGTAGGTATGACATAGGAGCATCTCAGGTTTGATTCTAACATGGTCTCTGACATTATATTACCTATGATGAAAGAGAGTCCCAGGATTTTCGTACCAATTTTGATTGCCAATATCTGTAGTCAATATGATACATGCTATTGTACTACAAGGTGTGGCTCGAGAAACAAAACGTTGTAGAAAATATGCATAATAGGTAGGAGAAATCATATAATGATTTGTGGCAATGGTGTTAAGTACTGGAACAGTACATACCAAGTTCCATAACTGATCTGAGAACAGAGCTTGCATATTTCCGCAACCGCTTAGTCCATGGGAAAAGAGTTCTCTATCGTTTTTTCTAGACTTTCAAGCAATGCAGTATTGGTTCATGTACGAGAGATATGAGTATTGGTTATTGTTGGTTGTTGCTGTGACAGCCCTATAGTGACCCTAGTCGGAAAGCGGTTTCGGAACCGCTAAACCGAGTCACCAAATTATTTGAATGTGATATTTATGGTCTAAAATATGTGAATATGAATGTGCGAAAATTTTAAGCTTCGATTTAGTTAATTGCATGTGAATGTAGTACATAGGACTTGTGTGACACTTTTGAAATGTGATAGGCTAATCTACAAGGATCTAATAGTGCATGTAATCAAAAGGGAGGACTTGCATGTCAATTTTCCCCCCCAATTAGTAGTGGCCGGCCATGAGCATGGGTGGACAAAATGTTATGGCTAAAAAACATGTCATAGACATGTTGGGTTAATGCATTATGTAAGGAATAATAAAATAAAGAGCATGGGCAATAAAGTATTAGTGTTAGTAGGATGAAAAAAAAAAAGAAAAGAAAGAATGTGTGATTGTTTCCCCCATTGCCGTGAGTTGAAGGAAAGAAAACAAAAAAAAAAGTGTTCATCCTTGAACATCTTTGGCCGAAAATTTTGAGAAGAAAGGTTGAAGAGGTTCGGCCATGCATGTAACTAGGCTAAGGTATGTTTGATGTTGTGCCATGAGATTCATGCATGTTTTAGTTGTTAGCTTGAGTTCTAGCTAGCCCATGGTTCAAATCTTTGCTATGTCATGGAGATGGTATTCGGCTAAGGTGGATTGGTGTTGATGTCATTTACATGCTAAAAATGAAGCTTTGTAATGATGCATGTGATGGTGGATTGATGACTCTTGAATCTTCTTTTTAGCATTTTTGAGTGAGACATTAAGTTCTTTGTTTAACCATGACCAAAATTTAAATGGTATGGTGTTGTGATGCATTCGGCCATAGTAGAAAGTAGAGGAGAAATATGGTTGTTATTCACGTTATTTGGATGAGAAATGGTAGTAAGGTGAAGAGCAAATGTTAATGTTTGATTTACTAGTGTGTATATGTGTATTAGCCGAGTTTTGAATTTGAAACAAAATGGTGTGTAGTCAATACAAGCAACCATATTTGTAGGAAGTATTAAGCATATAATCGGCCTCAACCTAGACATGTATATTCGGCCACATGAAATAGATTTTTGTTGTATGTGTTCGGTTAGAGGCAAGCATATTGATGCTTTTATCTTGACTTAGAAAATTCGGCTAAGGGGAATATTAGCTAATATGTTGAATTCGATTCGTGATTTCGTACATATGTGACTCTAATGTCTAATGTATATATGGGCTAAGTACCTTGAGCTTCTCTTTTGATGTTCAAATGAATTGTGTTAAATTGCTTAATGTGATTAAAAATGCGCATGACCATTGTGTATTTGAGCTAAAGGGTGGCCATATGACCTATTAAACTCCTTGTCATATTCGGCCATAAGCTAGCATAATGAGACTTTAATAAGTTAAATTTGTTTGAATTAGCTCAAGAGCTTAGAGGACCACAGTTGGATAAGGGAAAGGAAAAAGTTATCGAATAGCCGCCGAAATCGTTCGACCACATCCGAGGTAAGTTTTCGAGTAATGGAACTTAGATTATGATTTGATTAGATCATGTTTTAAGCAAATCAAAATCATGCTCTTTGTATGTGGCTATTGAGCCGAAATTGCAAGTGTGATAAGTGTCTTGTGTTTGAGCTTTGGTAATGAAAATGAAATACTGAATGTGTCATGATTTATTGATAAATGTGCATGGTTATTCGAATGATGTCCGGCTAAGTCCCGAAGGCTTTGTGCTAAGTGACTATATCCGGACTAAGATCCGAAGGCATTTGTGCGAGTCACTAAATCCGGACTAAGATCCGAAGGCATTTGTGCGAGTTACTAATTCCGGGCTAAGCCCGAAGGCATTTGTGCGAGTTACTAATTCCGGGTTAAGTCCCGAAGGCATTTGTGCGAGTTACTATAACCGGGCTATGTCCCGAAGGCATTTGAACGAGTAGCTATATCTGGTTAAATTTCGAAGGTACGTGATTCGGGAATGAGCGATCTTGCTGTAAAAATTTCAGTTAATACGCTTGTAAAATCCCAACAATGAGGTATGTCTCGTATGTGCATTGGAATAGTTGATTCCCTTCGAATAATACTCGCTCAGTCGAGTAATGAGCTTCCGGTATTTGGCTAAGATGATCCCTTATGTATGAATATAGGGGTTGGAATGTGAAGTAGGAATGATTTGAGAATATGTATATATGGAATTATCCGTTTAGTTATATGAATGCTATACTTCAGATGTGCTTAAATTCTTTGCTCAAAACTTACTAAGCATTTAATGCTTACTCCGTTTATTTAATTCTCTGTTTTATAAATTTTGGTTCTTCAGCTATCGGACTCGGGATTTTGAAGTCGAAGTCGCCCACACTATCAAAGCTCCTTTTGGTATACTTTTGGTTGAACTTTGAAATGGCATGTATAGGACTACCCTTTTGTTGTTGGTCATGTACCCTTCGGTTTTGTGTAAATTTGGATAGCCATGCGAAAAATGGCTTAAATATACTTTGATCATAGCATTATAATCGTTTTGTATGTTGTCCGTCGAGAGGTATGGAAATGTTGGTAACGGTTAGCCATGGGAATGGTTATTCATGATCACTTTTGGAATATGTATGACAAACTCTAGTTGATCCATGGAGGATCATGAAATAGGTAAAGTTTACCTTAAAAATAGATGCTGGCAGCAGCAGTGATGTGGATGTGAAAAATCACTAAAAATAGTAGAAATGGAATTAAATAGTGAATAAATTATGTAATCGAACCTTGATGAATCTATTTTCATAGAAAAGTAACAAAACGTTCATATGAATAGTATATTATGAGATGTTAAAGTTTTCGTCAGACAGGGCCAGAACAGTTTCTGGATCCCCTGATCTGACTTTGGAAATTCATTATAAATTAACCAGAGACATTTAGAAGTCATTCCATATATGTATAGATTCCTTTTTTAGTCTAGTTTCTATAGAAACACACTTCATCAGTATTGAAGCCCTGTACAGGGAGATATCCAAATCGTAATGCATGAAGGTCAGTGTAGTTGCACCCTGTAACAGGGGAGACTTTAACTAATAAACTGTACTAATTGGCCCAACCAAAAATTCTAGAAAAAAATCTGTAGATGGACATATGAGTCTAGTTTTAGGGAAAAATTACAAAACTGATTTTCAAGTTTTGGAACTCAAGATATGATTTTTAAGGTGACAGTGACGCAGTTAGCCAACTGCCTGGAAATTTTTAAAATGGACTGTGAAAGTAAATGAATTAAGTCGGTTAGCACCTGGTGTTCGACTCCGACAACGGTCTCGGGTACGGGGTGTTACAATTAAATTGGTATTAGAGCTACAGTTTAGTCGATTCTAGGACTAACGTAATGCGTTGGGTTTAGCTATACATGCCATTTTATGTGATTATTTGATAGTGTGGTGATTTCTGACAATTGAAAATGTGTTTATTATAGTAATGAATCCGATCTGACCGAAGCGGTAGTGATGATCTTGAGAGTGTAGCGCTGCTCCCACAAGGGACAGGCCGCGGACTCTCAACCTAATGCTAGTAATCCGAATGATGAAGCTAGACAAGCTTTCTATAGCGTGATGAATGATTGGTTCAACCAATACATTCGATCTAATCTGGTTGTTCCACAACCTCCATTCCCGACAAATACCACCCTCAAGACCTACAATACCTCCGGTAACTTACCAAATAAGGTCAAATAAGCCCCCAGTTGATGAATCCAAAACACGGGCTACTGAATTTAAAGCTACGGATAGCGATGATGCCGAGCAAGCGGAATTTTGGTTGGACAACACTATCCGGGTACTCGATGAGCTATCTTGCACACCCGATGAGTGCCTAAAGTGTACCATCTCCTTGCTACGTGATTCTGCCTACTATTGGTGGAACACGTTGACTTCTGTCATGCCCAGAGAGCAAGTAACTTGGGAGTTCTTCCAAACCGAGTTTCGAAAGAAGTATATCAGTCAGAGATTCATTGACCAAAAACGGAAGGAATTTCTTGAACTCAAACAAGGTTCCATGTCGGTTACCGACTATGAACGAAAATTTGTAAGGCTTAGCCGGTACGTGCGAGAATGCATTTCTTTAGAAGCCGTGATGTGTAAACATTTCGAGGATGGGCTGAATGATGATATAAAGCTGTATGTTGGCATTTTGGAAATCCGAGAATTTGTGGCACTTGTCGAGCGAGCTTGCAAAGCCAAGAGCTCGAGATGGAGAAAAGAAAAGCTAAGGTGGGAGCAAAGGAGTTTCAGAAGAGGTCTTCGGGAAGCCCTTCCCACGATCATCGAAGAAATTTAGAGATGGCTTAGGCCGGTCTAGAGACACTTCGGGCTTTTCTAGACGAGATCGCGATCGACCCCTGTGAGCACACGAGTCACTTCGATCGCCGGTGTTGGAAATAATCGTCGAGACGTAACGGAGTGCCGTATTGTGGCAAATGGCATTCGAAGTTGTAGATTCCATGACCGCTCTGTTACAAGTGCGGTCATTGACCACTTTATCAAAGATTGCCCGAGATTGTGCGAGCAGAATGTAAAGCGAGTGGGAAACCGAAAGTGCTACCACCGCCGAGGTAGACCATCTAGAAACACGGAAATGCTAGTGGTGGTCGAGAGGATCTAGAGATGCTATGACCGATCTAAGGCTCGTGCTCTGCTAGGGCTTATGCTATACGCCAAGACGCGAGGATGCTTCCTCGCCGATGTTATTACTGGTACTTTTACTCTCTTTGATACTAATGTGATTGCTTTGATTGACCCCGGTTCTACTCATTCTTATATATGCGAAACCTTAGCATCCAAGAAGACTTTACCTATTGAGTCTCTTGAGTTCGTAATTCGGTGTCAAATCCCTTGGGTCGTTACGTGCTTGTCGACAAAGTGTGTAAGAAATGCCCCCTAGTAATTCGAGGTTCCTGTTTTCCGACGGACTTGATGCTTTTTCCGTCTGATGAATTTGATGTTATTCTTGGTTTGGATTGGTTGACCGTGCATGATGCGGTTGTGAATTGCAAAAACAAGACTATTGATTTGAGGTGCGCAAATAACAAGATAATTCGAGTTGAGTCTACGGACTTAAAGGGGTTGCCAGCTGTAATATCAGCAATGTTGGCCCAGAAATATGTAAGAAAGGGGTGCGAATCATACCTTGCGTATGTACTTGATGACAAAGAGTTAGAAAAGAAACCCGAATCTGTGCCGGTGGTTTGTGAATACCCGGATGTTTTTCCTGAAGAATTACCGGGTTTACCACCTGTTCGGGAGGTAGAGTTTGGTATTGAGCTTGTACCTGGGGCTACGCCGATTTTGATAGCTCGTTATCGTATGGCACCAACCGAGTTAAAAGAGTTAAAAGCTCAGTTGCAAGAATTAACGGATAGAGGTTTCGCTCGACCAAGTTTCTCACCTTGCGGTGCACCAGTATTGTTCGTAAAAAAGAAGGACAGAACCATGAGGTTGTGCATTGACTATCGTCAGCTGAATAAAGTGACGATAAAGAATAAATATCCGTTACCGCGTATTGATGATTTGTTTGATCAACTAAAGGGAGCCTCAGTGTTTTCAAAGATAGATTTGAGATCGGGTTATTACCGATTCATAATTCGAGATTCGGATATACCCAAAACCGCTTTCAGAACGAGATACGGTCACTACGAATTCTTAGTTATGCCGTTTGGGCTCACTAATGCCCCTGCGGTATTTATGGATTTGATGAATCGGATCTTTAGACCGTATTTGGATCGGTTTGTAGTTGTGTTTATCGATGATATTTTGGTCTATTCGAGAAATGAAACCGATCATCTTGAACACCAGGATTAGTGCCGCAAATTTTACGGGATAAGCGGTTATATGATAAGTTCAAGAAGTGTGAGTTCGGTTAAGAGAGGTTAGCTTCTTGGGTCATGTGGTATCCGTGACGGTATTCGAGTTGACCCGAGCAAAATTTCAGCCATACTTAACTGGAAGCCTCCAGAAATATTCTCGAGGTTCGAGCTTTTGGGACTTGCGGTTACTACCGACGGTTTGTAAAGGTTTCTCAATGATAGCCACACCCATGACGGCTACTTCAAAAGATGTTAAGTTCGAATGGACGGAAAACTGTCGAAAAGTTTTGATCAACTGAAAACTTATTTGATGAAGCTCCAATTTTAGTCTTGACCGAATCGGGCAAAGAGTTTGTCATCTATAGTGACGCCTCCCTACTTGGGTTAGGTTGCGTATTGATGCAAGAAGGTCGAGTTGTGGCCTATGCGTCGAGACAATTAAAGCCACATGAGAAAAATTATCCGACCCATGATCTCGAATTAGCTGCCATCGTATTCACCTTGAAAATATGGCGACATTACTTATTTGGTGAGAAGTGCCATGTATTTTCAGATCACAAAAGTCTCAAATATTTGATGACTCAAAGAGACTTGAATCTGCGACAAAGGCGTTGGCTTGAGTTGTTGAAAGATTATGAGCTTGTCATTGATTATCACCCAGGAAAGGCTAATGTGGTTACGGACGCCTTAAGCCGAAAATCACTGTTTGCTTTACAAGCGATGAATGTACACTTGTCTATTCTACCCGACAATGTGTTAGTAGCTGAATTAAAGGCCAAGCCATTATTGATTCATCAAATTCGTGAAGCTTAGAAAGTCGACGATGAATTGGTTGCAAAACGAGCTGGATGTGTTTCGAACATGGAATCAGAGTTTCGAATTGATGACGACGATTGTTTGAGGTTCAGAAGTCGTTTGTGTGTTCCAAGGAATTCAGAACTTATTTCGATGATTCTGAACGAAGCTCATTGTAGCCGAATGTCAATTCACCCGGGGAGTACGAAAATGTACAACGACTAAAGACGTCAGTTTTGGTGGCATGGTATGAAACGAGACATTTCCGATTTTGTCTCGAAGTGCTTAGTATGTCAGCAAGTGAAGGCGAACATCAAGTGCCTCTTGGTTTGCTTCACCGATCATGATACCTGAATGGAAATGGGAACGAGTCACGATGGATTTTGTATCTGGGTTGCCAATGTCGGCAAGTAAGAAAGATGCGATTTGGGTCGTTGATGATAGATCGACTAAGTCACTCACTTTATCCCGTCGACGCATTTAATTTTTCATTGGATAAACTAGCTGAATTGTATGTTTCTCAGATTGTGAGATTACACGAGGTACCGATTTCTATTGTGTCGGATAGAGATCCGAGATTCACCTTGCGATTTTGGAAGAAATTGAAAGAAGCTTTGGGTACCAAGCTGCATTTTAGCACCTCTTTTCATCCACAAACCGATGGTCAATCCGAGCGGATAATTCAGATACTTGAGGATATGTTGAGATGTTGCATCCTCGAGTTCAGTGGTTCGTGGGAGCGTTATTTACCTTTGATTGAATTCGCTTACAACAATAGTTTTCAATCAAGTATTAAGATGGCACCTTACGAGGCCTTGTACGGGCGTAAATGCCGTACACCATTGTTTTGGACCGAGCTCGGTGAAAGTAAAATTTTCGAGTGGATTTGATTAAAGATCTTTGAGAAAGTAAAAATAATTCGTGAAAGTCTGAAGGCAGCATCAGATCGTCAGAAGTTGTACGCGGATTTAAAACGAAGAGATATTGAGTATCAGGTGGGAGACAAAGTGTTTCTTAAGGTATCACCTTGGAAAAAGATACTCAGATTTGGCCGTAAGGGCAAATTGAGTCCGAGATTCATTGGGCCGTATGAGATCTCCGAACGAGTTGGCCCAGTTGCATATAGGTTGCTTTTACCCCCTGAACTCGAAAGGATCCACAACGTTTTTCATGTTTCGATGCTTGACGTTCTGAGATCCGATCCTTCGACGTAATAAGCCCTCCGAGGTCGAAATTCAAGCCGATATGAGTTATGAAGAAGAATCGATTCGTATCCTAGCTCGTGAAGTGAAAGAGTTGCGAAACAAAAGGGTTCCGTTAGTGAAAGTGTTATGGCTCAAACACGGGATCGAAGAAGCTACTTGGGAAACCGAGAATGCCATGAAAGAACGATACCCAAACCTATTTACCGGTAAGATTTTCGGGGACGAAAATTTCTTAAGTGGGGGAGAGTTGTGACAGCCCTATAGTGACCCTAGTCGGAAAGCGGTTTCGGAACCGCTAAACCGAGTCACCAAATTATTTGAATGTGATATTTATGGTCTAAAATATGTGAATATGAATGTGCAAAAATTTTAAGCTTCGATTTAGTTAATTGCGTGTGAATGTAGTACATAGGACTTGTGTGACACTTTTGAAATGTGATAGGCTCATCTACAAGGATCTAATAGTGCATGTAATCAAAAGGGAGGACTTGCATGTCAATTTTCCCCCCTAATTAGTAGTGGCCGACCATGAGCATGGGTGGACAAAATGTTATGGCTAAAAAACATGTCATAGACATGTTGGGTTAATGCATTATGTAAGGAATAATAAAATAAAGAGCATGGGCAATAAAGTATTAGTGTTAGTAGGATGAAAAAAAAAAGAAAAGAAAGAATGTGTGTGATTGTTTCCCCCCCCCCCCATTGCCGTGAATTGAAGGAAAGAAAACAAAAAAAAAAGTGTTCATCCTTGAACATCTTTGGCCGAAAATTTTGAGAAGAAAGGTTGAAGAGGTTCGGCCATGCATGTAACTAGGCTAAGGTATGTTTGATGTTGTGCCATGAGATTCATGCATGTTTTAGTTGTTAGCTTGAGTTCTAGCTAGCCCATGGTTCAAATCTTTGCTATGTCATGGAGATGGTATTCGGCTAAGGTGGATTGGTGTTGATGTCATTTACATGCTAAAAATGAAGCTTTGTAATGATGCATGTAATGGTGGATTGATGACTCTTGAATCTTCTTTTTAGCATTTTTGAGTGAGACATTAAGTTCTTTGTTTAACCATGACCAAAATTTAAATGGTATGGTGTTGTGATGCATTCGGCCATAGTAGAAAGTAGAGGAGAAATATGGTTGTTATTCACGTTATTTGGATGAGAAATGGTAGTAAGGTGAAGAGCAAATGTTAATGTTTGATTTACTAGTGTGTATATGTGTATTAGCCGAGTTTTGAATTTGAAACAAAATGGTGTGTAGTCAATACAAGCAACCATATTTGTAGGAAGTATTAAGCATATAATCGGCCTCAACCTAGACATGTATATTCGCCACATGAAATAGATTTTTGTTGTATGTGTTCGGTTAGAGGCAAGCATATTGATGCTTTTATCTTGACTTAGAAAATTCGCTAAGGGAATATTAGCTAATATGTTGAATTCGATTCGTGATTTCGTACATATGTGACTCTAATGTCTAATGTATATATGGGCTAAGTACCTTGAGCTTCTCTTTTGATGTTCAAATGAATTGTGTTAAATTGCTTAATGTGATTAAAAATGCATGACCATTGTGTATTTGAGCTAAAGGGTGGCCATATGACCTATTAAACTCCTTGTCATATTCGCCATAAGCTAGCATAATGAGACTTTAATAAGTTAAATTTGTTTGAATTAGCTCAAGAGCTTAGAGGACCACAGTTGGATAAGGGAAAGGAAAAAGTTATCGAATAGCTTGAAATCGTTCCACCACATCCGAGGTAAGTTTTCGAGTAATGGAACTTAGATTATGATTTGATTAGATCATGTTTTAAGCAAATCAAAATCATGCTCTTTGTATGTGGCTATTGAGCCGAAATTGCAAGTGTGATAAGTGTCTTGTGTTTGAGCTTTGGTAATGAAAATGAAATACGAATGTGTCATGATTTATTGATAAATGTGCATGGTTATTCGAATGATGTCCGGGCTAAGTCCCGAAGGCTTTGTGCTAAGTGACTATATCCGGACTAAGATCCGAAGGCATTTGTGCGAGTTACTAAATCCGGACTAAGATCCGAAGGCATTTGTGCGAGTTACTAATTCCGGGCTAAGCCCGAAGGCATTTGTGCGAGTTACTAATTCCGGGTTAAGTCCCGAAGGCATTTGTGCGAGTTACTATAACCGGGCTATGTCCCGAAGGCATTTGAACGAGTAGCTATATCTGGTTAAATTCCGAAGGTACGTGATTCGGGAATGAGCGATCTTGCTGTAAAAATTTCAGTTAATACCCTTGTAAAATCCCAACAATGAGGTATGTCTCGTATGTGCATTGGAATAGTTGATTCCCTTCGAATAATACTCGCTCGATGAGTAATGAGCTTCCGTATTTGGCTAAGATGATCCCTTATGTATGAATATAGGGGTTGGAATGTGAAGTAGGAATGATTTGAGAATATGTATATATGGAATTATCCGTTTAGTTATATGAATGCTATACTTCAGATGCGCTTAAATTCTTTGCTCAAAACTTACTAAGCATTTAATGCTTACTCCGTTTATTTAATTCTCTGTTTTATAGATTTTGATTCTTCAGCTATCGGACTCGGGATTTTGAAGTCAAAGTCGCCCACACTATCAAAGCTCCTTTTGGTATACTTTTGGTTGAACTTTGAAATGGCATGTATAGGACTACCCTTTTGTTGTTGGTCATGTACCCTTCGGTTTTGTGTAAATTTGGATAGCCATGCGAAAATGGCTTAAATATACTTTGATCATAGCATTATAATCGTTTTGTATGTTGTCCGTCGAGAGGTATGGAAATGTTGGTAACGGTTAGCCATGGGAATGGTTATTCATGATCACTTTTGGAATATGTATGACAAACTCTAGTTGATCCATAGAGGATCATGAAATAGGTAAAGTTTACCTTAAAAATAGATGCTGGCAGCAGTAGTGATGTGGATGTGAAAAATCACTAAAAATAGTAGAAATGGAATTAAATAGTGAATAAATTATGTAATCGAACCTTGATGAATCTATTTTCATAGAAAAGTAACGAAACGTTCATATGAACAGTATATTATGAGATGTTAAAGTTTTCGTGAGACAGGGCCAGAACGGTTTCTGGATCCCCTGATATGACTTTGGAAATTCATTATAAATTAACCAGAGACATTTAGAAGATATGCCATATATGTATAGATTCCTTTTTGAGTCTAGTTTCTATAGAAATAAACGGCATCAGTATGGAAGCCCTGTACAGGGAGATATCCAAATCGTAATGCATGAAGGTCAGTGTAGTCACACCCTGTAACAGGGGAGACTTTAACTAATAAACTGTACTAATTGGCCCAACCAAAAATTCTAGAAAAAAATATGTAGATGGAAATGTGAGTCTAGTTTCAGGGAAAAATTACAAAACTGATTTTCGAGTTTTGGAACTCAAGATATGATTTTTAAGGTGACAGTGACGCAGTTAGCCAACTGCCTGGAAATTTTTAAAATGGACTGTGAAAGTAAATGAATTAAGTCGGTTAGCACCTGGTGTTCGACTCCGAAAACGGTCTCGGGTATGGGGTGTTACAGTTGCAAATGATGGTAATTGTAAAATCCTGCCAATAACTTTTTCAATAACACCGAGAGAATCTGCAAATGACTGAGATTTCTTCTTGACTCACTTGAAAAGGCAAGTTGTGCCGCAACTCGATATATGCGTCATCTTTTACAGGGGACAAGAAATACAGAACGTAATTAAATGACATGGAAGCCTCTAAGACTATACACACCATGGGTATTGTCTACGACATATAGGGTTTAATTATATGGGTCGATACCATTCGAATGCTCAGTGAGTAAAGTTATTAACATGGGTATGTAGTTGCCACTATTTCCTATTTCATTGTTTAACATGAAAAAGTGTTTGCATTCATGGACATATTGTTTTTTTTTCTTCTACAGGGTATGAGCTCATCCAATATCGTTTTCATTGAATGTTGGAGACGTTATGGGCTATTAACGAATGCAGTGCAAAGTGCCTTGAAAACATACCCTTCAAGTTGTTTACTTAATTGTATGATGAGGGTCTACAATACGGGCACATGATAACTAACCTAGCAGAATACATAAATTTCGTATTGAAAGGGACACATCATTTGTTGATAACCTTGGTAGTCAAAGGGACATATTTCCATTTTCCAGCCTTATTTCCAAAGCAAGCGAAAAAATATGTCGAACAGATAAAAGGCGGTCACGTTTGGTACAAAGATGTGATGAAAGAAATTAGAGAAAATGTAGAAAGAGCGAACTCTATGTTTTTAGTGTGTCACTTGCGCTCAAACCTATCATTTCAGGTTACAAAGTTTAGTAGACCTGACCAAGGTATTATCGGGGAAGCGTACCATGTCTACCTAAGACGATGGACCTACGACTGTGGGAGATTTCAAGCACTTCGTTTTCCATGAGCACATGCAATTGCTGCATGTGCCTTGGCATAACTGGATTGCATGAGTTATTGTGACAGCCCTAAAGTGACCCTAGTCGAAAAGCGATTTCGGGACCGCTAAACCGAGTCACCGAAATGTTCTAACGTAATATTTATTGTCTAGAATATGTGAATATGAATGTGTGAAAAATTGAATGTTTGGATTTTGTTAATTGTAAGTGAATTTTATCAAATAGGACTTATGTGAGAAAATTTAGAAATGTGCTAGGCAAATGTAAGGTGGCCTATTAATACATGTGGGAAAATGGTTGTCCTTGCATGTCAAATAACCCCCTTTCCTAAGGTGAGTGGCCGGCCATGACAACATTATGGGCAAAGGAAACATGTTTCCAACATGTTTTGCTAGTGGTGTATGTAGGAAGCCATAAAATAAAAACTAGCATTAAAGAAATGAAAAAAAATGAGCATGGATGCCCCCCATTGTGCCAGTAGCTAGAGAGAAAGAAAAGAAAAAAAAAAAAAGAGGTTTTGTTCATTCATTGTTCATTCTTTTGGTTGTTCTTGAAAAAAAAAAGTGAAAGGAAGGAAGATTTACCTAGGTCAATTCGGCAAGTATCTTTGGCTACTAGGAGGTAAGCATTGAATTTGTTGATTTGGTTTTGTAATATGCTAAGTTGAAGTGTGGGTGCACTTTTGTTAAGGTCAAGGAAGATGAGATTTCTCATGTGTATTTAGACAATATGCCGAATGATTAAGTGTTGGAGATAGGAGTTTATTTGCATGTTAAATGATTCCTACTTAGCCCATGCTAAAATTTGTAATTTTTATGGATGATAGGAGCAATAGGCTAGGGTATAAAGGTAGGGATTTTGGTTGTTCATCTAAGTATTGATGAGGAATGTACTATGGAAATAAATCGGCCTTCCCAAGAATACGAGTTGTGAATGTTTATACGTTTTGATTTAAGTAAAATAATTCATGTTTGAACACACAAGGATTCGGCATTGTTCATGACTATTGTATTTAGAACGTGATTTTTGAATATTCCGAATATTGGAATGTAAGTATAGGTGTGATCGGTCATGGGAATTTGAGATGAAATTAGGTGATTAAAAGATGTTATAGTTGACATTGTATATATATATATACATACATTCGGCCATATGGGGTAAAAAAAAAAAATGGGTCATATGCTCATGAGATAAAATTTTGTGAATTGATGTATTAATGATGATAGTATAGTTGATGTCATGTATATATGTATAAATATTTGGCAAGACGGTTAAACTAGTTTATTTATTGACTAAGCTCAAGAAGCTCGAGGTGGAGAAACAAGCAAAGGCAAAGGAAAGAACATCGAGTAGCCGAGTTGGAACCATTTTGCCCAACACAAGGTAAGTCATTAAGCACATATGTTTGATATTGCTTAAATGATTGGAAAATCTATGCAATTGTGTTTAATGGAATGCTATATATGTATAAATGAAATTGTATGTGTATGGAGTGATGATAATTGTTGAATGTAAAAGAAATAGTGAAATGTGTAGAAAGTTTGCTTTCGGCACTATGTGTGAGCAATACGTGTGTATGGTGACGAGATAGGCACTAAGTGTGCGTGTTGGAAATATATGGCACTAAGTGTGCATGCTGGAAATATATGGCACTAAGTGTGCATGCTGGAAAAAATAATACTGACCTGGGTGTGCGAGCTCGAAGGTATGGCACTATGTGTGCGGGCTTAAATCGCGTGGCACTAAGTGTGCGAAATCGAATATTAAGCACCGTGTGTGCGTACTCTATATATATGGAGGTGTGTCTCCATCGAGTTGAGTATGGACAGCGGATCGGTAAGTATCTCGAGCTCATGACGAATAGAAAATACGTTCATGCTCGGGGTTGAATTTGGTAAGCCTTAAATCTATGTGATGATTGAAATTGTATGATTGTGGTGGAAATGAGTTAGTGTGTGAAAATGCTTCAAATATCTTGTTGTGTAGAATATGAAATGTGGATGTATGACTTGGTATGAGATTGGACCAAAAGGTCCGAGGAATTATGGTATAGATTCGATATGGATGAGTACCTAACCTCGTTTATTGTTCATGTTGTAGTAACTTTATCATGGATTGATGAATGCTTATGACTTCTTGAGTTATAAACTCACTCGGTGTTTTCTTGTCACCCATTTTAGGTCTCTCGGACTCGTATTGTTTGCGTGATCGAACCGTCGTTGAAGTCATCACACGGCTGAAATATTTTGGTATTGTCTTCGTTGTTGAAGAACATTTGGCATGTATAGGCTATTATATTTTGTTGAACTGTGGGTTGTAAACTTTAAGCCATGTGAAAATGGCCTATGTGGTCGCCGAGTGGGATGCTAGAACCTATAGCCACGAGTCTTAGAAACTTTAATTTTGATAAGGTGGCCATAATTTGTGTCATGTATGATGGATGATTAAGGCCAAGGAAAGATTCATGAAATTGGCATAGTCTCATCGCAGTAACTGTTGCGGACAGCAGCAGTGAGGTGAGATTGAAAAATCACTAAAATTAGTATAAGTAGAATTAAATAGTTAATAAATTATGAAATTTAACCTTGATGAATCTAGTTTAATATGGATGGAACGAAACAACCATATGAGCAGTATAATGAGAGATATTAAAGTTCTCGTGAGACAGGGCCAGAACGGTTTCTGGGTCCCCTGTTGTGACTTTGAAAATTTACTATAAATTATCCAGAAAGAATTAGAAGTCATGCCTTATATGTGCAGATTCAATTTTGAGTCTAGTTTCATTATAAACAAACGGCACCAGTATTAAAGCCCTGTACAGAGAGATATTCATGTTTTAACGCTCGAAGGTCAGTGTAGTCGACTCCTGTAACATTGGTGACTTTAACTAATAAAATGTACCAATTGGCTCAACCAAAAATTCTAGAAATAAATCCATGGATAGATATATGAGTCTAAATTCAGGAAAAATTTACGGAATCAGTTTCCGAGTTTTGAAACTCGAGATATGATTTTTAAGGCAATAGTGACGCAGTTAGCTAGCCTGCCTAGAACAGCAATCAGATTTTACAAAGAGAGAAATAAGGGAAGTAAGCCCGGTAACACCACGTGTTCAAATCCGGTGACGGTCACGGGTTTGGGGTGTTACAATTTTATTGGTATCAGAGCTATGGTTTAGTCGGTTCTAGGACTACCATAGAGCGTGTGAGTCTAGCTATACATGCCAAATTGTTAGTGCTTAATAATGTGATGACTTCTGACGGTTGAAATTTTTGTTTTGATTAGCGATGGAACCCGGGATAGAGAGACCCTTGGCGGATGACGTTGAAAGTGTAGCGGCTGCTCTGCGCAAGGGACACCGCTGTTGAGCCTCGGTCATCCGCGAATAATCAAAATGAAGGGGCGAAACAAGCCTTCTTCACCATGATGAATGAGTGGGTCGCGAAGATATGCCCGAACTAATCCGATTGTCCAACCAT